>NW_028248529.1:0-600000 GCF_964263255.1 Lissotriton vulgaris
AACGCCACCATATTAAACATTTTCCGCCCTGGGGCGGAAAAGCGGTGGACGGTCTTTCCATCCACCACGGTCCCCCCGCCATACTAATATGGCGGGGGGAATTCGGGAATGGATGTCGGGCGGATTGCATTCGCCAGGTCGGCGGTGGCTACCGCCAGCCCCGCGTATAGCAGGGAGGAAAGAGGCCTACTTCGGCGGACTTTATTAGGAGTCCTCCTACCTACCCTGGCGTTCTGGACATGCTCGCAAGGCAGAACATGACAGTCTAAATGAGACATGCAACTGCATGATCCCGACAAACCGCTGTAGGCACACTATAGCCTAGTCTCTCACTGTAAATAAATTTTCACTTTTTTCTAAAATTTAGTAAACAACATTCTTTACTAAAAAACACACGTGAGTAGGGTTGGGAAGTTGTGCACCCGTCCTGAAGAAGGAACACTGAGTTCCGAAACATGTTGACGCACACCAGAGGTAAAGTCCATAATCAAGACTACTAACCTCGCCTTGCACTTATTTTAATAGCACCAGCCAGAGTTTTCGAATAAATTTTTCTTACAACCTACTGGCCAGGTGTCTTTTTAATCCTCACCACACCCTTCACTCACATTCGCCCATATACCCCAGCACAAGCACATAACACACACCACACATAGTCAACCACTCTAGTGCTCCCGCGCAGCCGCTGGTCGTAGCACGCCGCATCCCTCTAGCGGGGTGCGAAGACCCCGATGATGAAGCATGACACCAAGGGGCCTGTTGGTGTGTGAGGGGTATTAAACACAACACTGGGTGTCCCCCGATTCCCAAGGTGTACACCCTGAGTAGGATTCCTCTTGTTTAAATATCAGTGCCCGTGGAGTGAGAATCCTATCTCCATACTCTACCTCCCTCTGTTGATACTTGTTCCCCATTCCTCCATGGCATGGACTGCACAGTCCATGCTTTGCAGGGACGTGCACAGTCGATCCACAGGAGTGCAGTTTATCGCCCATATATGAGCCTTTAAACTACACCATTTTGGGACCACCATGCTGCCCTTCTGTCATTTGGCAGGTAGGCAGCAGCCCTATTTGGCCATATGAGAACGGGGGGATGGCATTTAAGCCCGCTCCCACACCACCAAACTCATAATCGGGCACTTAGTATCCAAATGTGCAACACAAATATAAGTTTATATTCCTTCACGGTTATTTCTGAAACAGTACTTTAAATTATTCAATTCCTTAGAATACTTTTTTGTATTTCGTTTTGACTTCAAAAATGTTTCCAAAACATCTCCTATCTTTTTGCAAAGTTTGGTAGCAAAATCCTCACTGCAGCAACAAAGCATCTACATTTACAAGACAGGAAGCTTTTGATCACAAAGTAAAATATACTCCTGCCTTTAAAACGCCCGCTATCATTACCTAATATATCGAGAGTTAAGTGGGTTCATGGTTAACATCATTTTCTGAAATAGATTCAGGCACATATATATTGTCCCCAAGGGAGGCAGCACCATATGTGTATGGAGTATTGCACTTGACTGCACACCAGGAGAAAAAATGTAACATATGTCACAAATCAGAAAAACAACCAGTGAAAATGGTCAGAGATTAAAAAAAGGCTGTAAGGTCTCAAACACACCTCAAACAGCATTACCCCTCACAATTTTAGGGTAAGTCATTTATGTTAAGATAAGGCTATTTCTGAAACTCCTTTTGCATTTTAAACATCTCAGATTTTAGTATTGTTTGTCAAATGTTAGAAATGTTAGAATTCAGACATGATTCATTTATATGGGAAATACAAATCACTGCATCTCCCATAAACTGATGCAGTTATGACTGCCATATTCCGACTTCAGTCTTTATTGCTGGACAATATATACACTGATTCTTTAAATATTTTATTTTGGTCAATGACCATAAAAGCAGCATTATAGAAGAATCACATTGTATTAACAAACAAATAAATACATTCAATAGCATGAACTCCCAAGAAACTGTGCTCTAGTATTAAAACAAAATATTTTTAAGTTTGAATAAAATCTGTCTAAAAAAGGTCACTTTCACACATTAAGACAGAATTTTGGAAGCAAAGCTATATAAAATCAGTATTATGCTAAACGTTAATGTTTTCTTGGCAGGGTATGTCTGATAGTTCGCCGAACAGAAGTGTGCAGCTGTAGCTAAGGTATCATATTTACAGTCGACTTTAAAGCTCAATGTTTAAATTCTGGCATTTGCACGAATAGGCCATAATGATTCTAAGAATTTGGATATGGAGAAAACCACAGAATTTGTCTGACCTGCAAATATGCAAAGCATGTTTATGGAGCTGTATTCCAAGTTATCTGCACAAGGGAACAATCCAGCATATTTGCTGTCTGGTATGTGCTGAAGAAATAAAGAGTAGACGGGCATCTGTCTCCTGTGTTGTTCCAAATGCCAAGCTGTCTGCACAATCCTCTAAGTGGGATCTCCGTTTGCTGGTGAGCGATGCAAGTGGCAAAATATCCAACCTAAATTTAATATACAGAGATCTGGTAAATGGCGGGTCAAATTCATCCATGAAGGTTTCAAAACGTATGCTTAGTTTTTTTATACAGTAAAAAATCAGCACAACTACCACTGCTGGTGTTTGCAGTACCCTCCTCCATTCCTTTATCCAGAAGGCTTCTTTGATCCCCTTTCCAGAGGAAGTGGAGATGACCCCTGGGCTGTGGTAAATTCTAATTACCCATGCTTAATTTATGCGGTAAAGTTCAATAAGAATAACTCAGAAAAATAAGATGCAAAATCCGTGATATTTGAGGTTTCTCAAAAAGGGTTTTATTCCTTAAAAAGGAATTGGGTATTTGGCTTGAGCCAAGGTGGCATACCATTCCGTCACCACATGGGTTCGGGAAGGGACTGACAGACAATACTTTATTAACAGTCATTCATATATATAGTCAATGCATTACATTAAGGCATATGCAGAAGGCGTAACAGCTGAGAGGAGAGATAAGAATGCTCATACGTAACAGAAAAAAGGCGTTGCAATAGGCGTGTACTAGAAACGTCATTTAACATGATGTCACAAGTAGGTGTATCCATAAGAGAATCCTGCAGTGTCAGCAGAAATACATGGCAGAGATGCGCGCGCAGCAGCATGACGTGTGATTGACGTGTAACTGGAGGGTGAAGGGGACTTGACATTTAGCCCTACAAGTGGAGACATAAGTCTGGGATGTCAGATCAACCTAATCCCAAATCGTATCTAATATCTTATGTTTTTAGGAACTGTATTATCTGGAAGGAAAAGGTCTCTAGGACAGGGGCTATTTTATACTGACTGTGAGTGCGTGTATAAGCGTCTACGTGTCTGTATAAGATGCGAGGGGGGCATGGCCTACCATGGCAACGGGAGCTATGAATTACTTGCACGGAGACAGTAAGGCCGGGCCCTTTGCTCTGCAGCTGGGAGGATGTTTACTTGAACTACGAGACAGGAATGTATTTTCGAGGAGCGGAGCAGATAATTCGAAGGTTGAATACAGTCTTGGCAGGCAACAGGCTGAGCCAAGCGCCGTGAGCCACGCAAAGAGTAAGGCAGAGGTCACAGGTACAGAAGCAGCCCAGGCTGAGGCGTTCAGAGTCAGAAGGCAAGAAAAGGCTCGATGGCAGAATTCAGGGCCTACTTCGCCAGAGCTGGAAAAAACGTGTAAAGTACACCACAAAAAGACATTGGCATGGCATACATAGGAACGGAATATTCAACCCGTTCATGGCGGATCTGAAAGAGGACATGTTAACGTTGGACGCAAATGTATTTGCGTCTTCATAGCTGGCACAGGAGGGAAGTTACATGTACTTCAAGCTGGTACATGGAGACGGTGGGGTACACGTTAGGGAACATTTCTTGACCATAAAATTTATATTTTCTCATTCCCTCCTTGTTCCCTACGGACCCTTCATGATATATCGATCCTCATGAATCGATCAATCTGTTCACGTAACATCATTTGCTCTTCTTTCTTCTTTTCGCGTTTTGAATGGGAACTTGAATGTGGAATGCATGATGTGGCGCACAAGCCGCAAATTGCTGGCCCACATTGTAGACATAGGCAGCAACTGAATACTATGAGAAGGGCAATGCCTAGGAAGGATAGGATCTTCCATCCCCAAGCGGTCAACGTTGTCCAGAACCAACCGGACCAAGTCCAGGTGCCTGGATTCTGGTGTATCAAACTTGCAATTTTATGAAGACGTGTTATAGCTTTATATACTGTTGGCGCGTTTTCTGGAATGAAAACACAGCAACTTGACCCGATGACCTTACAAGCTCCACCCCTATCTGCTAGGATGACGTCAATGACAAGACGATTTTGAAGAACAACAACCCGCATCGCAGATTGCTCCTCTGTTAAGTTGCCTAGAGCGGAAGTAGTTTCATTCACTACTGCTTCAAGGGTTCTAGTTAATTTACGTATCAGTTTACTATTAAAGACAGCACCTAAGTAGGGAAAGAAACCTTTATTGAAGTCTGTGTATTGCTCCCATGCCGTTTCAGTGTAATCGACAATCGGGAGATCCCTTCGAAGTCTATTGTTTACTAGATTGGTATTTCTGTGATAATCAGGAGGGGCTAGGAAAACAGGTGGTAAAAGGAATGCAATATAACAGGTACCATCCCAATCTGGAGGTAAGCGTATGTATGCGGTATGGCCGCAAACAACGTAGGAATGACGTGTGGCTCTGAAGGTAGACTTGCCTTGATCACTGAATTCGACCACAGTAGTGCATTTACTATGACCTAAATGTACTGAACCATTCTTTCGGACACATAATTCACCTGTGACTGGTAATACTGACATAGCAGGTAGAACTGGTGCAGCTTCGGATTCAACGGTTAGAATCATGAGGTTAATTGTATAATTACCTAATCCATATACTTCATTTTCTAGATCAGTTCCTGTCCTAGTGGGAAGTCCCTTTTTGTCAGGGTAACAGACTTTAAGCAGGACTAAGTTCAGGTTTCCCCAAACCCAATTTCCTTCATATACAGCAATATCAGAATCTAGGGAATTAATCAATCTAAACCATGCACCACAGGAGCCATTGTGAGTGAACGGGTACGGAAAAAGGGGCAGAACTCCCTTGTATTTCTGGTAGGGAGGGAGTCGGCCACATATCCAACAGTTTGTAGCGTTATTAGTCTGATGGAAGTGATGTAACATACTAATGAATGTGTTGTTGCGCAGCGCAAGTCTGTATGACAGTTCATGTGGAGGTAATTCACTGAAAGAATGTTCGGCAGTGACGTTATAAGCAGGTTGTGCACGCTTGAAAATAGGATAGTAGATTGGCAGTAATATACTAGCAACAATAATCAGAAGGCTTAGGAAAAACATAATCAATAATGTCACTATACAGTGACTACGAAGTGATTTACAATATGCACGTTTCTTGAGTTGTCTCTGTCTATCTCTCTCTCTATCTCGATCTAGGGGATACATGTCAGAAACTAATTTAACCGATTCACCTAGGGGAGGACTTAAACAATTAAACTGTCTGACTTGCTAGACCGTAACTTTAGTCTGTATTCCTCGGAGGCGGTTTTCTCAACCAGGGGGAGTTTTGAATCAGTCTGTGTAGGAGGGCAGGGCTTAGAGTCCAAGTCCGAAGGGAGTCCGTGAAACTTCTTTACGTGGCTCGAATGTAGCCACCCCTTCCTGCCCTCAACTTTAATCGCGGTCCTCGTCGTCAGAAGAACCAATTTCGGGGTTTGCCAGCGGGGCTCCAGTGGACTTCTCCGGTCGAAGTTGCGAATGAAGACAAAATCCCCAGGGACCACTTCGTGAGGCTTCACCTCGGTGTTGTCGGGAAAGGCTGCAGCTACCTGTGAACGACAAGATTGTAGTGCAGACATCAAGGAGGCAAGGTAATCTGTCAGCATAATACAATCGACATCTGTGATTTTGCAAGGTATAGGCGTCCCCCACATATTCGGTGGCCTACCAAAGACCACTTCATACGGGGATAGCCCGGTTCGAGAATGCGCCACCATCCTCATATAGAAAAGGGCAACTGGCAAAGCGACTATCCAGTCAACACCTTTCTCTCTACAGATTTTTGAAAGTCGGATTTTTAGAGTCTGATTATGGCGCTCCACGAGACCTGCTGCCTCGGGATGCCGGACACAGTGGAATTTCCACTGATAACCTAACAGGAGTGTAATATGTTTCACAAGCTCTACGAGAATGCTTTTACCTGGATTAAACTGACAACAAATCATGCAAGTACGCACTTTTTGTTTGGCTGCTGCTCGTAAGTTTTTATTGAACCATATGTGTTGAATACTGTCTAGCATAGCTTTTTCTCCTAGGTGCGCTGGACTATGTATCGTGTTAATGATGACCTGAACCATAGAGTCGGGGAGAAACCATGTATATTTTCCCTTCGTCATCCATCCCTGGTCTGTCTGGATCCCTCCTAGTTCAGTCCACTTCTTGATTTCGTCTGGTGTGGCATGTGTCTGTATGTCAATTACATCATGTGCGGGGTCCCTGACTGTCATACAGTGTGTCAGTGTCGGTACTACTGTCTTTGTCAGGTCAGTTACATGAGTTCGATTTTGAGCAGTTTGCTTAGCTGTTCGGTCTGCCAGATCGTTACCCTGGGAGATTGTATCGGTGACTTTTGTATGTGCCTTACATTTCATGATAGAGATTGCGGTAGGCAGATGTATTGCATCTAACAGAGCTTGAATGAGGGGACCGTGTTGAATGTTGGCACCGTGAGAAGTTAAGTAACCTCTCTCTCGCCAGAGGACTCCAAAGTCGTGAACGACTCCGAATGCATAACGTGAATCAGTGTATATGTTAACTTTCTTATTCTTGGCTTGAATACATGCTTGTGTCAGAGCGATGAGCTCTGCTGCTTGGGCTGACAGGGTGTCAATACAATTGGTTTCAATAACTTCGGTGTCTGTCGTGACTGCGTAAGCTGCCACTAATTCTCCTGTACTTGTTCTCATACATGAACCATCCACATAAAGTGTCAGGTCTGGATCTGATAATGGAACATCTGTCAAGTCTTGTCTGGGTTTTGTTGTAATAGTAATGACTTCAATACAATCATGTGCCAATGGATCTACTCCATTTAATGGCAAAAGTGTGGCAGGATTTAATGTGCTACAGCGTCTGATTTCTATGTGTGGTTGAAACAATGTCAATTCATAGCCTGTCAGTCTTGCTATGGTCAGGTGTTGGGTCTGTGTTCGATTTAAAAGGACTTCCACGGAATGTGGAACTTGTACTGTCAATTGATGTCCTAACACTATGGAATCACTCTGTCTGATTGCTAAAGCTGTCGCTGCAACTGATTTCAAGCACGCAGGGAGGGCCTGGGCTACTGGATCTAATGTGCTAGAAAAGTAAGCACACGGTTTGTGTGAACCTGCTTGTTCCTGAGTGAGTACTGACAAGGCAGTACCTTCACGTTCTGTGACAAAAAGCGTAAAAGGTTTACTGTAACATGGTGTCGCTAAAACAGGTGCTTGACATAAGGCTTTCTTTAAGTCTTCAAAAGCTTGTGTATGTTCCTGAGTCCAAGGGAGGACAGTCGATGTCGCTGCCTCCTGAGTTGTCAACTGAATGAGTGGTTTTGCTAGAAATGCATATTGGGGAATCCATTGTCTGCAGTATGAAGTGAGGCCTATGAAAGCCTGCACCTCCTTCTGTGTCTTGGGTGGTGACATGTTTACAATTAACTGGATGCGGTCTGGAGTGAGCTGTCTCCCCACTTTGGACAGCAAGTGACCCAGGTACACAACTTGCTGAACACAGAATTGCAGCTTCGAAGGGGATACCTTGTGCCCCTTGTCAGCCAGAAAATTCAATACTGTAAGTGAAGCTTTTTCACATTCGGGCTCACTTCGGGCGGTGATCAGTAGATCATCGACATATTGAAGTAGGGCAGTGTTAACTGGCATGTGGATACTGTCGAGTTGTCTTTTCAGTGCTTGGCTATAGATGCTGGGGCTTTCTGTGAATCCTTGAGGTGCGCATGCAAATTTGAAACTTCGTCCATTTAAACTGAATCCGAACAAGTATTGGCTTTCCGGATCGATTGGGACGCTAAAGAAGGCGTTCTTCAGGTCAATTACAGTAAAGAACGTCGCTTCTGAATCAATGGCTGTCAGTAATGAAGAGATATCTGGGACCACGGGATACTGTGGTATAATGCATTTATTCAATTCGCGCAGATCAATAACTAATCGATAAACAGGTGGTGCTTTTGGATCAGTACGTTTAAGAACTGGAATGATAGGAGAATTGCATACATTGGAGTCGGTTTCCACAACCACTCCTTGTGCAATGAGCTCGTCAATAATTCTCAGTAAAGCCACTACAGCATCTGGGGGTAACTTGTATTGTCGAATTCGTGGTAATACCACTCCTGCTTTGAGTGTGACTCGATATGGTGTAATGTGCATACAACCTACATCAGTGGGGCCTTGTGCCCACAAGTGTGCAGGTACATTCTGTAACCGGTGGTCCATGTCTCTCAATACATAGTGGCCTTTAAAATCTCGCAAGAATAATCGTACTCCTTCCGGAGAACAGCATATAATTGCTCCTAGAGCTTTCAATGTCTTTATACCTAACAAGTTTTCTGGGCATGATTTTGTAAGCAATAGATCGGTAGTCCGTGTCAAAGGACCGACTGCAAGAGGAAGGGGTTGTGATACTTCATTAATAATAGGCTTTCCTGAAAATCCAAGGGAAACATTCTGTGAGCCTGAGAGGGGTGCCCCTGGAACTTCATTGTGGCTTATCGTGGTTCTGCTTGCCCCTGTATCAATGAGAAACTTTCTGTCTTTCCCTAATACTTGACTGTGTACATAAGGACCCTCTTGATCTACAGGAACCTCAATAAGAGGCAAGCCAAACTCCCTCTCTAGGCTGTTTCATGTGTAACGTTGGTAATCGGGGTAATCATTTTGTGCATACTGGTACATCTGTTGTGTCGTGTTTTGTGTTGCGGTAATAGGCTGTTGCTGGGGTACTGCTACGGTCTGTGTTGAAGCCGGCATAGGCGGAATATGTTGTATATTCTGGGGTACTTGTTGTTGGACCTGATCTTGTCTAGGTGGACGCGGTCTCTCCTTGGTTTTACCCGTGGAGATATTGTGTTTCAGGACTGCACAATCGTTTATATAATGACCTGGCTGTTTACAATAGTTACATACTCCTTTAACAGGAGCCGTCGAATTACTGGGCTGGGTCGCACCCTTTTTATGACCGTCAGCAGGAACTGACTGGGCAACTAGCATTTTCATTTTTGTGTCTTTCATACGTCTTTGTTCGTGTTCTTGTTCTTCTCTAATTCTATTCTGGTGGTACTGTAGCATTTGTAACATTTGTGAAGGAGTATTAGCTTGCCAAGTGCTTTCGACTTTCAGTACCCTGTTCTTAACCTGGGGCAGGGAATTCTCGACTAATTTCGTTACAAAAAGATGTGGATATGACTCGCTACTCGCTTTCAGGCCGCTATTAATACCAAAACATTTCTCAAATCGGGTATAAAAATCACTAGTGTCTTCATCGGGTTTCTGTTTACAGGCTGAGATTGCACCCCAATCTTCCTTTTTCGTACTTAATAAACGTGGCAATACTTGTACTAACAATCCTGGTAACGCTTTAACTTTGTCTCCAAGTCCTAGACCTGGAACTCGAGTATTTTCTTCGTTTTCTAATGCAGCCCAATCAATCTTTGCATCTCCCACCTCCCATTCTTTTTCTTTGAGTTTCTCGTAAATACCAGGAGGCAGCAATACTTTCAATATTTTCATAAGGTCTGGATAGGTGTAATCGCCCATTAGTAACATGTCTTTTATTTCACGGTGAAAACCTGCGGGATCTTTGTCATGGCTAGGTACTAATTTTTTCATTTCCAATAATTCCATTTTAGTTATGGGCGTGTACACAAACACGCGTCTAAAAGTATTGTCAGCATTCTGAACTGGGTGCACTTCTCGCAACGGATTCTGTCTGTCTATGTAATACATTTTCCTTTCCATGGCATGTGCTGAATCGGTCTGTGGACACAAGAAAGCACTATATCTGTGTCGATGTTCTAGAATCACTTTAATTAGATCGGTACCTAGACCTCCCCATTTATTCATAAGCAGTTCTGCTAATATATCAGGCAGGGGACCTGGATCGGAATGTTGGCTTCTATACAATAGGAGTAGGTGTTGTATCATGTATGTACCAGCTAAACGCTGTTCACCCGGTGTCATGTTCAAAAACGTGTGTGCTAACGCATCATCACTATACTTCTCAGGATTGTCAGCCCTTTGTACTGCTGACCTAGCTAATTCTTGTTCGTCCATAGAATCGAGTACATGGTACCCCATTCGTTCTCGAAGCCTGTTGTCAGTGGCTTGGAATAAGTGTTCAGGAGTTCTCGGGTTGCACATAGCTTCCCGAAAAACTCTTTTACTTTCTGGACGTACTGGACGCATCGAATTATTAAACGGTCTTCGTTTACCTACATAAGCTATCATTTCTCTGGTAGACAGTCAAAATATCGAGTTGGAAATATCGACTTACCATAATATCGAGTCTGTAATATCGAAGGAGCATAATATCGAAGGCAAGAATATCGTAGGACAGAATATCGACCCAAGGTAAGTAATATCGAAATACTTAATATCGATGTAAGTAATATCGAAGTTAGTAATATCGATAGCATATATATCGATGTTAATAATTTCGATGACACTAATATCGATATTTGTATTATTTTATAGTTTTTTATTATGTATGTGTTATATGTTTAATTTAAGTATTTAAAATAATTACTATTATATGTGTATACATTTTCTATAATAATATAGAAATTTATAAGGACATTTGATGTTTTAGTACCGGAGCGGGTTGTGGGTTTATAGGGGAATAGGGTGGGAAGTAATTTAATTATGGTAAGTTGATTAATAATTAGTAGGATTAATTAATTAATTATAATTATTTGCTAATTAATATTGATAATTGGGAAATAATTAATTGATTAATTGATATATATTTTCTGTAGCGGGATGTGGGTTTATAGGGGAATAGGGTGGGGAGTAATTTAATAATAATTAATTAATTAATATATGTTTTTAAATATTTATAACTAATTAATTGGCAAATAATTAATATTAATTAGTTAATTAATTAATATAATTTGGTACATATTTTAAATTAGTAATTAATTAGTAATTAAATAATATTAGTTAGTTAATTACATTATTAGAGTAATTTATTTATATATATAATTTTTAGTTACTGTTAATTAATTAATTGGGGAAAATGATATTAATTATTAAATTATATTAATTACAGCTTATGTGCTACTATATTTATTTTATTGTTATTGTTAATTAATTATTAATTGCGAATTAAATAATATTATTTACCTTTGGGTTAAGGAGTATTTTTAGGGTTCAGGGTCATTTTTGGGTTTTTGGGTAAAGGGGTATTTTTAGGGTTCAGGGTCAGTTTTCTGTTTTTGGGTAAAGGGGTATTTTTAGGGTTCAGGGTCAGTTTTTAGTTCATGGGGAAAGGGGTATTTTTAGGGTTCAGGGTCAGTTTTCAGTTCATGGGTAAAGGGGTATTTTTAGGGTTCAGGGTCAGTTTTCAGTTCATGGGGAAAGGGGTATTTTTAGGGTTCAGGGTCAGTTTTAATATAATATATAATATAATTTAATAATTAATATCATTTTCCCCAATTAATTAATTAACAGTAACTAAAAATTATATATATAAATAAATTACTCTAATAATGTAATTAACTAACTAATATTATTTAATTACTAATTAATTACTAATTTAAAATATGTACCAAATTATATTAATTAATTAACTAATTAATATTAATTATTTGCCAATTAATTAGTTATAAATATTTAAAAACATATATTAATTAATTAATTATTATTAAATTACTCCCCACCCTATTCCCCTATAAACCCACATCCCGCTACAGAAAATATATATCAATTAATCAATTAATTATTTCCCAATTATCAATATTAATTAGCAAATAATTATAATTAATTAATTAATCCTACTAATTATTAATCAACTTACCATAATTAAATTACTTCCCACCCTATTCCCCTATAAACCCACAACCCGCTCCGGTACTAAAACATCAAATGTCCTTATAAATTTCTATATTATTATAGAAAATGTATACACATATAATAGTAATTATTTTAAATACTTAAATTAAACATATAACACATACATAATAAAAAACTATAAAATAATACAAATATCGATATTAGTGTCATCGAAATTATTAACATCGATATATATGCTATCGATATTACTAACTTCGATATTACTTACATCGATATTAAGTATTTCGATATTACTTACCTTGGGTCGATATTCTGTCCTACGATATTCTTGCCTTCGATATTTGCTCCTTCGATATTACAGACTCGATATTATGGTAAGTCGATATTTCCAACTCGATATTTTGACTGTCTACCGTTCTCCTCCTCTGAGGATTCAAGTTTGTCTGAATCTATTTCCGGTGGTAGCTGTCTTTTTTCATGCATCTTTGTTATTGCATTTCTGATTCTTCGGTACATATTATCTATACAGGCCTGTTTATCATGATTCCCATCTGCTATATTCTGACCCCACCTATGGAGTGCCTTTACATCGTCCGGGTTCATACCCGGCCTATCTACTTCTCTTATTAGACAGTTTATAAGAAACCTTAGTATCTTGCCTTGAGTATCCACTTTCTGATAGGCCAATGCCTCCTTAATACTTTCAGGCCCTACCCCTGTTTGGACAAAATGATATATTTTATCTAGATGATCTACCATTCCAGGTAGTGTCAATAAAAAGTTTGTGACTCGTCGCAATCGTACTGATGCGAGCAACATTCTTTCGTCATTCTTTTTACCAGGTACTGGATCATATCTACAGTCTGCAAGACGATCCCCATATATTGCAAAATCGGCTGTTCGAGGTGTACGTTGTTGTGCTAGGTCTCTATAAGTCCACCGCTGTGTGGGTGGCGGGGTTTGGAAACCTGTCGCCCCTCCGGACGCGCCTCCTGAGGCGCCGGCTCCGAAGGGATTCGTTGGGTGTAAAGCAGGGGGAATAGGTCCAGGGAGAGGTGGAAGGACGGCTGGAAGACCAGGAGGAACGGGAGGAGGAGTAGCTTGTCGCGGAGGTGGGGGCTGACCATCTTGGGGTCCAGCGCCCCCAGGAGGAGGTGTGCGTGGAGGTGCGGTATTAAAATATTCGGGGGCTACATCGTCTAGATAGGAAGAAAGGAAAATGTCCTTTGCTGTTTTCTGGTGCATTTTAGTCGGGAGTAATGGGGGTGGCAGATCTTTCGGTATTTCCGGGGTGGCCTTAGCCAAACCTTCGGCCAAGAGAGGATACATACCATTCATAAGGGTGTTTCGTTGTCTATCTACTTGTTCTATTTTTACTCGGATACCTTCCTCAACTAATACGTTTTCTCGGGCCTTTTCAGACTCTTCTCTACTTTTCTCTTCTTTTCTGTGTGCTTTTTCTGTACGCCTATGCGATTCCTTACGCCATAGTTCAATGGCATCTTTCTGTGACTGTCTGGCTTTCTTTTTCCATAATGCTTCTTCTACTCTCATGATGCAATCTGCATCCCACGTCCCAGCAGCGGGCCATCTCTGATTCTCGGCTAGATCTTTGGTGTAGTCCACCCATAAATCGAGATATAAAACGGCATCTAGGCCGTGCTTGTGGTACATAAAGTACCCTGGAGTGTCCCTAGGTGGAATGGGAACAGCTTCTTCTAGTATCCCTTTTCTAGTTTTTATTTGTCTTAATTTGGAGAATAACGGCATCTTAAAATCTGGCTACTTGGTTCTTACTCAGATATGAACACAATGAACACAATAATCACAATAATGAAGATCGAACAATCACTCATACCACGACATTTAGATAACACATTAAAACATTTTAAAACGAACAACAATAATCAAAATAAAACTTGCTAACTGCGTGATACTAGATGTACTGCTAAACAGCACAGATGCACTGCTAAACAGTGCAGACCAGGTCTGTGTACCCAAACCCGTCTTGACCGGCACAAACTAATGCGCACGTCTAGATGCGTCCCCAGCAACGGTACTCACCGGGAAGCACGGAAACAGAAGGCCTCGGAAACTCTGGACTGGACTGGACCGGACTGGATTCGGACTCGACTCGTGGCGCAGATACTTCGGAACTTCGGAACCTGGTGGGCCTCCGTATACCTCGGATCTTGCTCTCTCAGCTAGGCTCTGGTCGGGATCCTCCGCACTCCTCACCGCCTCGTCTGGGTGTTGATCGCAGCCTCAGTCACCTCCGTTGGCCTGAGGGAGATACAGGAAATCCTGCGGGTACGCGTAGTTGTCCGTCCGGCTGTGGCAGGGGGCTAGGCCTGCAACGCACCTCCGGCGCGTGAGATGGGGGAGGGGTCCCTGTTCGGGCGCCAATTATGTGGTAAATTCTAATTACCCATGCTTAATTTATGCGGTAAAGTTCAATAAGAATAACTCAGAAAAATAAGAGGCAAAATCCGTGATATTTGAGGTTTCTCAAAAAGGGTTTTATTCCTTAAAAAGGAATTGGGTATTTGGCTCGAGCCAAGGTGGCATACCATTCCGTCACCACATGGGTTCGGGAAGGGACTGACAGACAATACTTTATTAACAGTCATTCATATATATAGTCAATGCATTACATTAAGGCATATGCAGAAGGCGTAACAGCTGAGAGGAGAGATAAGAATGCTCATACGTAACAGAAAAAAGGCGTTGCAATAGGCGTGTACTAGAAACGTCATTTAACATGATGTCACAAGTAGGTGGATCCATAAGAGAATCCTGCAGTGTCAGCAGAAATACATGGCAGAGATGCGCGCGCAGCAGCATGACGTGTGATTGACGTGTAACTGGAGGGTGAAGGGGACTTGACATTTAGCCCTACAAGTGGAGACATAAGTCTGGGATGTCAGATCAACCTAATCCCAAATCGTATCTAATATCTTATGTTTTTAGGAACTGTATTATCTGGAAGGAAAAGGTCTCTAGGACAGGGGCTATTCTATACTGACTGTGAGTGCGTGTATAAGCGTCTACGTGTCTGTATAAGATGCGAGGGGGGCATGGCCTACCATGGCAACCGGAGCTATGAATTACTTGCACGGAGACAGTAAGGCCGGGCCCTTTGCTCTGCAGCTGGGAGGATGTTTACTTGAACTACGAGACAGGAATGTATTTTCGAGGAGCGGAGCAGATAATTCGAAGGTTGAATACAGTCTTGGCAGGCAACAGGCTGAGCCAAGCGCCGTGAGCCGCGCAAAGAGTAAGGCAGAGGTCACAGGTACAGAAGCAACCCAGGCTGAGGCGTTCAGAGTCAGAAGGCAAGAAAAGGCTCGATGGCAGAATTCAGGGCCTACTTCGCCAGAGCTGGAAAAACGTGTAAAGTACACCACAAAAAGACATTGGCATGGCATACATAGGAACAGAATATTCAACCCGTTCATGGCGGATCTGAAAGAGGACATGTTAACGTTGGACGCAAATGTATTTGCGTCTTCATAGCTGGCACAGGAGGGAAGTTACATGTACTTCAAGCTGGTACATGGAGACGGTGGGGTACACGTTAGGGAACATTTCTTGACCATAAAATTTATATTTCCTCAGGGCATTGCCAAACGGGTCTCCAATGCAGTGAGGGATTGGTTGTTATAACTTAGCCGCGGCAAAGTGTTAACACATCTTGGGATTAGAAGGCTATCCTTCAATCCATTTGTAATACATTCTAGTTCAGGAACCAACCATAATCTCAGCCAGAATAAGATAGATTTTAGTTTTGCTGTGGCATTTATTGGGTGAACATTTAGGTACACTCTGAAAAAAACCAGGGTGTACCTTGGGGAAGTCTAAGTGCTGTTCTCAAAAACTTGTTTTTGGCAATACCCAATGGATTAACATTGTTATAGCTCTATAGTTCAAAGCCATAGATAGCCGCAGCCACTTCTTGGGCTCTCCAGATTTCCAATAGTGGGGACATTAGATGGAAAAGATGTGTTCTTAGCAAAATGCAAGGAGGCAGCTGCCCTATGGTAAATACATAATCTACTCTTGACAACCTGGCTGTTCCATGAGCTGGTGTTAGAAAGACTTATGTCCATGTAATCAAAATCTAAGACTCTCTCTAGGTTAACTTCCCTAGTCTAACTGTTCCTCTGAATAGTTTATGTGGATAGTTAGCCATTAATTTAGTTTTATCACTGTTTATTGCTAGCCCATTGGTGGTGCAGAACAAGTTGAATCGTTCTAACAATAGTTTCAAACCTTTAGGGTATTTTTACACCAGAAGGGTGTTGACAAAAAATAAGGCTAAGACATTCACCCCACCCAAGACCGGGGAGTCATTTATGCACTCAATTGGAAATTCGTCACACCTATTAACAAAAGGTTGAACAGGTGTTGGAGCAAGGACACCACCTTGGCCTACACCCTTGTCTACTCAAAAATGGTCAGTAAAATTCACCCTCTGAGCCCCATCTTACTGGGGTATAATTTTAATTGTGAAGTATCACAATAATTTCCAGTAGCACAGGGTGGATTCCCACGTCCCTAAAATGGACCCAAAGTTTGGATCTGGGGACCATATCAAAGGCAGCCTTAAGATCCACAAACAATACATAAATGCTCCTTCCATTAAGATCTACTGTTTTCCACCTCAACATCAACAACCTAAAAACCTGATCTATGGTACTTATTTTTGGGTGGAAGCCTGCCTGGAATGGGGACAGAATATTATTGTCCTCCAGCCATGTATTGAGGTGAATCAAGAATTGTTTACAAAAGATTTTCTGGGCTATGTCTATCAGGCCTATAGGCTTGTAATTAGCATGGCCTGATGATCGCCACATTTCTTATATATGGGGACTATTATTGCTCCTTTCCAGGAATCTGGGATGAGTGCCCCTGCAGCGATGAAGTTTCAAATGGGGTTCGAGTATGGTGCCCAGATTTCAGGTACAGAATTAAACAGATCCCCAGAAATGTTATCTAGCACAGTAACTTTCCAAACTTTAAATTCCTGCTGTGTTTCTCTCAGGGCAAATACCTGAGTATCATCTGTGAAACCTAGCCAAGACCAAAATCGATCTTTACCCATGCTGGGTTGGTATTCGAACAAAGGCTCTTGGGCGGGCAAGTCCTGCTTGGTGTAAATTGGTTTTCCCTTGCTACAGAGGGATTGAACATTGGCCACCCAGTTCATGGGTACATTGTTAATTTCGGGTCTCATTGTGCTTGATTTACTTCTATGACTCACTATATGCCAGAGGCTGCTTGATTTTTGGTTTGGTTGGCTTCTATGGCATCCTCCAAAATTTGGCCCTGTTTTATGGATTTAACAAAAGATGTTTTAGCTCTCAACACTCTTTATTGTACTGAGAGTTATTGTTGGTATATGTGTAATTGGTGTTTTTTTGTGGTTTTGGTGAAGCTGGTGTTCTTAAGAACAGTGAAAAAATCACCACGGAGCCTAACTCCATCCATGGGGCTGGTGTCATGATCACTCAATAATATTTAAAAAGGCTCTAAGTGAGTGTATTGTTTGCTTAAGGTATCAGGAACAGTTTCCCCCATCCCAGATAAATACCTTACTCTTTAGATTCAATGAAGGTCAGCATTCATTATTCATCTGTCCCCCTTTCGCCTGCTCATGTAATGTAACCATCCAAGAGATTAAACTTAATCAGAAATACTGCCTGCACATGGTGGGGTGTTCAGAAATGTTTAAAGTTCATCCAATTCCATATACACACATTAAGGTATGGTATAACTCAGAGTTTACAACACTTTAAATATAGATGAACTCTATAATTCAGGATCCTGTTATCACATTTGATCGATTGGGTTTAGTATCCAATGTAGGTCCCCAGATTACATTTCAATTCTGTAATCAAATAAATTGTGAACTGGGAGCGAGAAAAATATGGTCAATTTCAGAGGCCAAACAAATATATTCATCTGAATATTCTGAAAAGTTAATATCACAGTATTATGAGATAATTTAAGAGTGTAAAATGATTGGATCCGAAACATTGATGGAAGATCATGGAGACAGGTGAGGCACTGACGGCATCATTGATGTGGCTGGTACTCCATTCGAAAAAAATCCTATCTAGTTAAATTAAGTTAACACAGAAAACAGTTTTGACTGACAAATTAAAGCTTTTATGTTACTTCTTTTAACCTAAACAAAATATTTAGAGTGAACAAATATATACATTCAAGATGCAACTAAGATCAAGCCAAACATTTTTAGTGCTTCTGACATGTCCCTGTGTTACCAAGATTTGGCAAGGGACTTCTGAAAAACAAGATAGATATACATTTAGAATTAAATAATGCAACATTACGTTTGCCCTGAACATTGAACATTAGTGGTATTTTCTTAACATCTACATTTCAATAAGGTTAGTGACCGCAGTTATAAAGCTTATTGCAGCTAGACCGTTGAAAAACGGATAAGAACCCTACATTTGTGAGTTTGCTGAAGAAGGTAAAATAGATTAAGTGGGTGGAAATAGCATTGGCAAAATGGTATATTAAAAAAGAAGAATCTTCTTTGGCAGAGACCAGGGGAAGGGAGCATGGACAGAAACGTATTTGGAGTCTTGGGTTAAGTCCTTCTGGTGTCAAAATACCCTAAAGGTTTGAAACTATTGTTAGAAAGATTCAACTTGTTACGGTTTGTGAGTCATTGCTTGGCATTTACAGGTGAAAGTGCTCTGTCCAATGCAAATTAGAGAGACAGGTGGAGGTGATTCATATATTATAAGTGTTGACTCGTTATCTGTTTGGCACTATTACTGTACTCTTGAGGATTTAATGAGGATTTTAAAAAGTGGAGAACGACCTGAAGGTCTAAAATACAGTTTATCTTAGATAAATGTATGAGGATGTAGTCATATAAGTTCCATGCTTTCGTTGTTTGCTCACCAGGAAAAATAGATGGGTCAGCACATGTGCCCTAATGCTAAAGCCACAGATCTTAACACAGATTTGAAGAAGCAGTAAAAGGGAGTGCACAAACCGTAATAAGGGTTATGCAAACAAATTCTTGAGAAGAAGACAGTGTAAGGGGAGAGGAACCCTGAATGCATTTGAGTTGTACAGGAGACAAAACTGAGACTAGGGAAGAGAATAGACTCTCTTTCCATCTCTTAAATAACTGAGGGTGCTTCATTAACCCCAATCCCCTTGTGCTTGTCAATTGAGCAACTGAAAAATCATCTGAGCACAATTCAGAATGCTATTGGCTCACCAAAGTTTACTTTAGGTGCAAATCATTTTTTATGAGTGCCAATTCCTTTCTGCATTTCACAAAATGTGAATGTTGATATGTATTGTTTTGGATTTAACAGTGTACTAACTGTTCTAATTATTATCTGGTTGTAAACATTTTTCCAGAGGTGTGGAACTGGCATTTTAGGCCAGGAGTGCCATGAAAATCTAGTGAACACCTAGGAACCAGTGAGTTTATTATTATTCACACTGTTACGCACTAACTGTATATTTAAGCAGTGGTAGCTTCTCCTTTTTCTTTTTGTTTTTTTAATTCTTTTTATTGAACAGTTGAATCTAGTACATAGGTACATCAGGTGCTCATATTATTACTTGTACACAGGCAGGGTTTAATCAGCCATTATTATTACATTAAACTTTGTAGTATTTTATGGTGAATCAAGGACATCTATTGCAGGCAATTTTGAGAGGTAAAATATTCCCTAAATACACATTCCAAGCAGTCCAGATGGAGACACATTTCCGGGGGCAGCCTTTTGCCAGTTTTACTGTTTTCTCTCTGAACATGTACCAGTCCATGTCCCTCATCCAGGCCCAAACTACTGGGGCGTGGTCAGTGCCCGAAAGGTGTGAAATGTTTCGCTTGGCTATCAGGAGGCCTAGCGTCACCCAGGTTTTCTGTGCTACAATAAGGTCTGTGGGTTCCCATACATTTAGGAGGCATCTTTTGGCCTCCAAGCGAATCGTCATGTTCAGTGCTGCACTCGCGATTGTTTGCACATCACACCAGTATCATTGTATGAAGTCACAATCCCATAATGTATGTAAGAATGTTCCCATCTGCGTGTACCCCCTCCTATAATCCCCACCCTCTGCCCAATACCCCATTTTCACCAGGCAGGGGCCTGGTATATACACTCTGTGCAGAAATTTTACCTGGACGAGGCGTAGCCTAGCTGATATTGCCACCTTTCGTGGGGACATCACTGCCTCCATCCAGTCTTCATCATCTAGGATTATACCGTTGTGTTCCCATTTTATTCTTGTGCGGCTAAAAGGGTCACCCATGTGATTGATATGTTTTTTGCATGTTTGTGAGAGAGTTTTGGTGGGTAAATACCCATCCAGCAGTCCGTCCTCCAGTGGAGAGAAGTCCAGGGGTGTAACACCCTTTATCTTGTGTGTTTTGCCCTTCTATATGTGGGTCTGTAGCGCATGTCGCACTTGCATGTACCTGAAGTGTTCAGTACAGGCAAGCTCGTACTCCCTCTGCAGGGAAGTAAAGGATTTAATTTCCCCTTTGGCCCAGAGATCTCCCACTCTAGAGATTCTGATAAGGTCCCACCTGCCAAAGCTCTTGGAAGTCCAAGAGTTACCCAGCATCTCAGAGTCCCACATAGGGGTAGCTAATGTGATTTTGTTCTCCCAACCCATGCTACGGTTAGCTGTCTTCCACACGTGCACCGAGTGTCTGGTCGGTCCTGTCAATAATTTTCCTCCGGTCTTGGAGTATAGTGCCCTGTTGAAGTTCCCTCTGGGGAGTATCTATCAGTCTATGGTGTACCTGGGGTCATCAGCCCGCCTGTAAGTACCATGGTTTATAGCAGCTAGGTGGGCAGCCCAGTAGTAGCGCTTGAGGTCTGGTAGGCTAATTCCCCCATCGTACCACGCAAGTGTAAGTTTGGCAAAGGCTATTCAGACCTTTCCTGTTCCGCAGCAGCATTCTCTGCAGACTTTCTATTTTCCTGAAATAGCTCGCTGGGACAGGGTCTAAGGTATTTTGCAGTACATAAAGAAATCTGGGCAATGCCATCATTTTAAACAATGCTGCCCCCCTATATATTTTGCTTTAGTCGCTGAAGGAGGGGAAGGAGATTCTGGTCGAGCCTGCGTTTTGAGTCCTTAGTGACATATATACCTAGGTATGTGAAACCCATTGTGGTGATCTGGATCGGGCATCCCTTTGGGAGGGTTGGCTGAGGTCCATGAAGCATGTAGAGCATGAATTTCCACCAGTTGATCCAGTAACCGGAGTATCAACTGAATGAGGCAAATATATCAAGCACCCCATTGATGGATGCTCTCGGGGAGGCCAGGAATAGGAGGATATCATCCGCATACAGTGAGATGCTGTCCTTCCATGTCTCCGCCCATTTCAGTCCCTGCAACACCGGGTCACATTGGATCCAGGCTCCAACGCCAGAGCAAATAGCAATGGGGTGAGCGGGCAGCCCTATTGTGTCCCTCTGCCCAGCTGAAAGATCTCGGACTTCTTATTATTCACCTCCACCTGGGCTAGTGGGGCTGAGTAGAGAAGCTGTACCCATTTAGTGAAGCGTGGTCCGAAGCCCAGTTTAGCGAGATCCGCAAATAGATACGGCCATTCGAGTGTATTGCATCCAGGAACACTATTACCGCCTCCTCTTGAATTGTTACTGCCCTTCCCAGATTTAGCGCAGTGTTGCGGTGGGGCATGAAGCCTGATTGGTCTGGATGAACTAGCCCACTAATGACTTTAGTGAAACAGGTGGCAAGGAGCTTTGCCAGAATTTTGGACTCAGCGTTCAACAAAGAGATTGGCCTGTAAGAGGCGCAGTCAGTCCTAGGTCTCCCTTCCTTGTGGATTGTGATCAGCGTTGCAATCCTTTGATCTTGGGGGAGTACTCCCTGTTCCCTGCATTCTTCCAACATTGCACTAATATATGGGGCTAGTTTATCTTGCCGGAGCTTGTACAGCTAGCTTCTCCTTTTTCGATATTGAAATTCAAATTGGGATGGTGGACAAATTGCAATTCATGTTCCATCACTGCAGCCAATTATCTGAGGGGATTGTGCTACTCTGAAAAATGCAACTTTGATGTCTAGTAGGCTCCTGGTGTATGAGGAAATACGAGAGAAAAAATATAACCTAACGGTTAGGGCGGTTAAGCTTGGAGCTGGGGAACAGGATTTGAGTCTCTGCAGGGGCCCTTAGCATTATGTGATTGTGGGAAAATCACTTAATCACCCTGTGCCTAACAAAAATGAATGTGTTCATCTGTAATGTAGCTGGTGCTCATGTAAAGTGCTCTGATAACTTTGGGTCTAGTTCGCACTATATAAAACGTCGCAAAAAATACAATGGAACTATTAATTTTTAGCAACATGGTTTTCAAGATAATGTTCAAAAACCCAAGATGGTGCTTCCAGTAAAATGCCTCTTGGATCAGCCACAATGGCTTGGGATCTCCCTGATGTCAAAAGATGCAAAAATCACAGCACTTTACTGTCTAAGGGAATGACCTGGGCTCTATGTCTGTCTCTTTGTAATACAAGTCTACATGTAATCTATTAATTCTAAAATAACACTCACTGCTTAATTTGTTAAAAAATGAGTGCCAAGGCCCTAGTGATGAAGGCACTGCAGCTCACACTACACACTACACATTGATCCTGCCAGCGCTGTTAATGACACTACCAACATAACTACTAAACATCACACCCCAGTAAATGTGATGATACAGACTCTTCCAGGACCCCAAAGCCATAAGAATTGTTTGGAGACCTGGTATTAGCCGTTTTAATGAATATTGAATTAATAATAAACTGGTGTTATGTTCATATCTAAATTTAAGATACAGTGTCACCGAGTATCAGTGTTGATAAGTGAGTGCATGTTGTGAGCACCAACAACCACCAGCTCAATGTACGCACTGATAACACAACAGGATTAACATGTACTTTTTATAAATGTCCTCCTCTGTTTGGCCTAAGAGTGTGACCCTGACCCTATAAATTCTCACTTGCCTGTTGCTTCTCCACTTTACTGCCGCCAGTGTGTGTGCTTCAGCACAGCATACACCACTGCCATGTGACAAGAGACAATTTATTTTGGGCCCCTTTTTATAGTTTGTACCTGATTACCACCTGCTTCACTTAGTTTAATGAAGTTATAGACAGCAAGGGTTACACACTGCTTGTATGGAATATGTTGAGTAAAAGCCTGCATTCTCTAGGATGCTTGATTCCGGTCCAGGAAAGACATGGCTTGGCAGTTCGGGCTGGACTGTTCCCATGAGGCACAGGGTCAAGGCTGATTTGCATATGGTCATGTCTGAACTGGGGTGGTGTGGAGTGCAAAAAAACAATGGATGTAGGCCCAGATCTCTGTACTGGGGTGAATGTTTGACATTGTTCTGCATTCTGTCCATCAACTGTTGTTTTTGCATTTGTCACCCCGAGTCTGATGGGTATGCTCAGACGTGAGTCCCATGATCTCCACACCACTGGAATCAAGCTATCCTGGCTGAAGACGGTTGATAGCCAGAAACCGGTCCTAGGATACTTGATTCCGGTCCAGGAAAGACATGGCTTGGCAGTTCGGGCTGGACTGTTCCCATGATGCACAGGGTCAAGGCTGATTTGCATATGGCCATGTCTGAACTGGGGTGGTGTGGAGTGCTAAAAAAGGATGGATTCAGGCCCAGATCTCTGTACTGGGGTGAATGTATGACATTGTTCTGCATTCTGTCCATCAACTGTTGTTTTTGGAGGTTCATTGCATAGCAAAAGCCAATACTTTTCAGATACGTTGACAGATAGGAGGACGTTTATTTATTGAGGGTAATCAAAACCTTATCAATAAAATCACTGTATAATAATGAAGTTGTTAAATATATTTTTATAAAATAGAAAAGAAAAAATCAGTCATCCGTGGTCCACTTCTTAAACTAGAAAGCACATTAATCATGGGGCAGGCTAACACCTTAGAACACATTTGTTCAGTGTGTTACTACAGCATTACACTTGGCTTACAACTGTAGTTTGCTACTAATTTAACAAAGTCAAATAGTTATCTGCAAACTTCACCCTTAGGGCTCAATTACGAGCTATTGCGAGCTCAATTACGAGCTCAATTTACGAGCTCAATTAGGAGCTTTTTGTGGGCAGTCCCACTGCAGTGCCTTTAAAAACAGGCATCTCAATGGGAACACCAAAAACAGTTTCTGCATGGCGTGGACTTAAAGTTCCATGCCCTGCATGAACTGATGTGCATGCACACAGGGCGGCACATGTTGTTTCCTCTTGTTTGCATATACAGGGCTTGAGGCACTAGGGACCCCTATATTTCCTCCACACCAAAGTTTCCA
This sequence comes from Lissotriton vulgaris, assembly GCF_964263255.1. NCBI lineage: Eukaryota > Metazoa > Chordata > Amphibia > Caudata > Salamandridae > Lissotriton > Lissotriton vulgaris. Next base: position 24,480 of record NW_028248529.1, read on the forward strand.
TGAAGTAAAAACCTCCATGTAAACCCTGGTGGAGAGGAAACTCATAAAATGCTTGGCAGGCCCACAGCTCGAGTCGTAATGAGACGGTCGGGAAACCACCACCGCCCAGCACCCACAAGTCTGGCAGTCTGTGGACTGCTGGACTTGTAATCTAGCCCAAAGGGACAATCAGCAATCCCCTGTAATAAAAGAAAGTTGAATGCAGCTTGTCCTGGATCTCAGTACTTACAAGTAAATCGTTGCTCACAAAATCAGACCAGCAAAACATTTTTGACTTTTACATAACACAAGTGAAGAGATGCTCAGAACTTCTTGCTGGATATACATGTGAGGTTACATTTACAAACCTTTCATGCAACTCAGTGCAGCATGTGCCATATCTACTAAAATATGACACACTTCTACTCTCTCTCATAGCGCTGGTGCACTTCAAGAAGCCTAGCCCCAACACAGGCATCCTTGTACCACAGTGCATTACAAGAAGTATTGTTTTTGTGGGGGAAGAAGGGGTACCTATCTGCACAAAAACAACTCCTTGAAGCAATTTTCCTTTTGTATGAGTGCTTTACAGAGCCACACAAGGTGGCGCAAATTGACCCTTGCATTTCTTTGTAAATATCTACCAGCATTTTGCAATGTGGCAGTGCCACAAAAGTGACGCATCATGAAGCAAAATGTTAGTAAATCTGGCCTGCAGAGTCTTGCAGGGGTTGCCACTGTATTTGCAATATTCTGTCTTTTTATTGTGTTTTTTGGTGATCTTAAACCAGACTGCACAGGAATATTTCATTTTTGAAGTAGCGGGCAGGAGGCTATGAAATCAGCAGGTCTTTGAGGCATGGGTATTAAATTAGAAAGAAATTGTAATTACGGTACACTGTAAATTGTTCATGCATTAAGAAACCATAATACTAAATGCAAGAGAAAGGACCTGCAGTAACAGAAATGCCGCAGATTACTCTGACAGTCTCAGCATGAGTAACCTACATTTTTATAGAAACTTCAATTTTTTCCAATTACCATGTCTTAAACAAATAAGTGTTCAGTCAGTGGTCTTCCCAACTGATGATTCCTCCCCTTCAAACTACGTTTGGATGCTGACAAATCTTTAAACATTCCATGAAAAAAAATTAAGCACAATTTATGCAAAGAATGCAATTAGCATGTATTGTTGGTGTCTCAAAAAAATGGGGACGCATTTGAAAGGAAATAATAATTAGATTCAAGCTAAGCTTTCATAAATGAAATTCGAGCGTTCTCCAGTAAAGCACAGTTACAATTTATTTCACATGAATTTCTTACCATTTATTTTTTATTGTCATGGAAAGTTAGTTTAAGTGCCAAGATGATATAATTCAGTTCACAATATGTACATCAAAAAAGAGAGATAGGTCTGTAGAACCAAAAGATCAATAGGAGTATGCCATCTTCTCATATAAACGTGAAATTTGCTTGCAAAATGGTTTGTGGCTGACGCCTGCTCGAATCTGGATATCACTAAATCCTAGGAAAGACTGCTGAGCCTTCAGTTCCTCGGAGTTTGGAAAACTAAGGGGGATATGTTTTAGCTCCTATCGCCACCACAACTTCACATATAGTGACAATGTGATGGCGATAGGGGCTGCGCCTTATGTACAAGGCAGGGTTAAGCCACTTAACATAGCTTAACGCTCCATTGTACATAAGGCCATCTTTCACTCTATGGTTAGCGTGAAATGGGTGGGCAGTGGGTGTTGTGGTGAGCATTCCACTGCAACACCCATTCATATTGCCACTGACACCTATGCACAAGGGTGGCATACATAGGAGGCAGCGCCAAAATTAAGACCAGGTGAAAACTAGTCTTAAGATGGGAAAACATTATTTTTCCTCGTTTTTGCATTTTTCATGTGTGCTACCTTGTGCAGCACTCATTGAAAAAGCAAAATGCCATAGTTTATTTCTAAACAGGAAGATGTCCCTTCCTGTATCTAAACACATTTTGTTTAAATAACATGTTTCATTTTTATGTGTGCTGCATTAAACATCACACATGAAAGTGACAGAATGAGATTTCTAGGATTGGTAATGCACAGGAAGGGATTCCTTCCTACAGATAAACAATTCTCCCTGGTGCAAGGGTGCCTGTGTTGGCGTAAGTTGCTAAACTTAAGGCCTCTCAGGGGAAAACACAAGGCTGCACCACATTCTTGTAAATATGGTTCAGCCTTGTGTTTCAGAAGTGGATGAGAGAGGCGTTAAGCCAGGAAGGCTAACGCCTCTCTCTCCACCTCCTTTGTACATATCCCCCCATGTTTATTTATTGTGGGCAATAGTAACACCTATTTATTACAGTATTTAAATGCAATATGAAGTGCTATATAATGGGTTGTACAAACCAGTTACTAAATATAATTGTCACCAATTCTCAAATATGATTTTAATGTACCATAAATTGGTAAAATACTTCAGTCAACTCTGAACGTTCGAAGATCCCTGCAATATTCAGGTCCTAACACCAGCAAGGCTGACATATCTTTTCAGCATATCAATGTTAAGGGCATTAATATGGTTGAATTGAGTAAAATAGCCCTTGTTATTCAAGTGACTAGAGATAGTGCAGTTTGCATGAGTTTTTACATAAGCAATGATGTTAGAACCAGAATTAACTTACACAAGTATTATACTTTGGTACCCTCCAACAAGTCTAATGTGTGTTTATGTCGAACCGTTAAGAGTAGATTTACTAATATTTTGCACATGAGGTGCAGCAACTTTGATTGTGCTGTGCTGCATAAAAGGGAGAGAGCACAATAGTGTATTATCTACTAAGATTTGGCACTTTTTATTTCTCCCCCTGTGCCAGCACTTATTGTACCTGCTTCGCGCCACATACCCACACTGGCACTGTAGCACAAGAGAGTCTGCATCATGTCTTGCACCCCTCTTGTAGTAGAAGGGTACCCCTATAGTACAAAATACTATGGGCCTTATGTTCAAAACATTTGCAAGTCACAAACTATAAGCAAACTGAATGCACCAGCTAAAACCTTGTAACGGTATGGTTAAAAGTTAAATGTTTCCTTATACAGTTCAAGTACTTACACCACGCATATTACACACGGGCTAGGCTCTGGAAGACGGGTGTTATCAAGTCCCCTACATGTTTACGATGTGAGAAGGAGGATGGGACATTTTTGCATAGAGTCTGAACTTGCTATGCGTTGCAGCCGTTTTGGTGCAGGGTATCACCATGTTTAAGTGAGGTGTTATAATGGGAACTCCCACTAGACCCAAACCTTTTTCTATTGAACAGTATCAACAGCATTGAGGGAAATATGTACATGCAACATCTACTCTTCCTAACCCTCACCATCGCCAAGCGTGATACTGCCCAGATGTGGAAGGGTGTCTCTCCCCTGACTATAGGCAAATGGAAGACCGAACTTGACAGATGTATGGGTGCAGAAATTTCACTGTTTCTGGCTAGTGGCTGACTCCAAAACCATAGAAAAACTTGGACCCGATGGGCGACGTATTGTGGGATTGATCTTCCCCCTTACCATCTTCTGACCCCTGACAGGAGGTATTACCTATGCAAATATCCATTGACCAATTTGTTACATATCATGCCATAGCCCACCACTCTGTGAATGTACCACCTGCACTATTACTGGGATCTAGTAGAGTCTGCATTTTGTTTATGTTATGTCACCTGCATGTTGTGCAGGTACTGCAATTGTTTAAAAATATCGGTATTCCTGATTTATTTTGCTTCTTGCAGGTACTTGAAGGGCTATGGTCCAAATCCCACTGGAACAACCAAATAAAATTTGTTGTTTAAAAGAAAGTTTAATTTTCATGCATTTATTTTTGCCACTCATATTAAATGTTCACTAAATCACATTTTTTCTGTTGTCAACTGTTAGACCTGGGATCCCTGGTTGGCTGAGGTAGGTACTGTTGGAGAGTATGATCTGATTCTTATAGTTACCCCCACTTTGTGCTGATGTTTCACTGTTTTTTTACTTTAGTCTGGCTGAGACCCTACTTTCCAGGGCCTAGCCTAGTTGCTTCCTCTCTAAAAGGATTGCATGTACTTTAGGTACACCACAGATTGGATTCTGGGGTACCCTTATCAGTCCCTAGTATATGGTATCCTTTATACCCTGGTCCTCTCAGGGGCTGCAGCATGTATAATGCCACCCCTGAGAGACTACTCAAAATGACACCACAGGCCTGCTACAGCAGCTTGTGTAAAGTGGTATATGCACCCCGTACTAAGATTTAGGCTCCCTTTATCTATCTTATATCACTGCACATATAAACCTATCAGTTACCCCTATGGCAGCCCTGAAGGCAGAGTGCTGGGTTTTGTGTGAGAGGGTGCCCATGCATGAGCAGGGCCCCTCTTCAGCCTTTGAAATCTATCACCCGGGGTTGTTCTGTGATGGAGCCAGAGCATATATTCTTAAGTCCATTATAACATTGCAGTAGATGCTAACTTTGGAATGGCTGCAAGGAAACATGTCGTGTTTGTTGTCAAACACCTTGAAATCATACCTCCCCGCCAGTCCAGGCATGGGTATGATTATACCCTCCTAGAGGGAGAAATGTGACTACACCGGTAAACCCACTACCAGCTTAACAGAACCCTGGCATTACAAAATGGATGCTGGAGCCACAGACACGAATCTGGCCTCCTGCTGCCAGATGAATGAATAGATGTCTAGTCACAGGGATGTGTAACCACCTCTCAGACAGGCTTTAGTGCTTTGGCGTTGGGTGGGTGCTCTCCAAGAGTGCTTTGATGTCTACACTAGAAGCACATTTGGTGTCCCTGTGCATAGTCCAGCTCAAACCGGTTAAAGGAGCCATTTGCTCCTGCTCTGGCACGAAACTGGACAGAGGACATGGGTGTAGCCACCCCTCTATCCTGACCCTCCCATAGGTGGGTCCCCAGAGTTATGTCCCACCCCTTCCTTGGTTATAAAGTAGGGACCCCTGACTACAGGACTTTAGATTTACCTGGACGAAACTCTGCTACAGAATCCAGAGAACTTCAACTATCTACACTTTCTTGGATGACCAAAGAATCGCCCTTGGAGTTACTCCCCTGCAAGGCAGGCACCAAAGACGCATCTGTTTGGTTTGCAACTACGCAGCTCCTGAAGGACTCCGAAGACTTTGCAACATAGGAGGTGGGTTTTCAAGCTTCCCCAGGGCCGGTCCATGCTCTCAGCAAACCTGAGATCCAAAGTTCTCATGGGAACCGTGGAACCTGAACTCCTGGACACGTGACCATTTGCAGCTGCATATGCTTTTTGGCAATCCCTGAGGCTGTGCATTGGGCGTGTAGTCCAGACCCCGAGCAGTGATTCCACCAAACATTACTGGCCTACTCTCCACAAGTGACCTGTGGGTTGGTATTCAGTGATTCCTCTTGAGGTACCTTGGTGATCCCTTGTCCGTCAACTTGTGGGTCTCTGAGAAAGGTACTGTAACTCTACACAGGTTTAACTGGTTGCTCCAGATGTGCCCTGAATCTCCATTGTTATGGGAGTCACCTGGACCTTGCTGGTCCATCTCAAAGCCTTTTTACTCTCACCGTGTGAGTTGCTGTTGCCAAAGCTTGATGGTCTCTGATCCGGACACCGACCTCCCCAGGCCTCAACAACCTTCATGGGACAGCTCGCCTGTGGACACTGGTCATCTTTGACATCTCCTGGTCCCCATGGCAGCGGAGTCAAGCTTCACCTCACGACACCTGAAACACCTGTCATTGGTGGGCATTGGTCTACCGTGCCCCTGGCACCCTGAAGTGACAATTCCCAGCCAAGATGGTGGCAAGATGGTCACCTCTACGCTGCTCCAGAGCTCCAAGCGTCCTCACATCAGAGTTATGCGCCCGGGTGCTTCAAACTGGGATCATAGCCCTGGGGCAGCCGACATACAAAAAAAACAATGGCAGATTGAGGAGGATCGCGACCTGGAGTCTTGCTGCTGGCTGGGTCAAGGATTGCATTGGGAGGCTCTCGCCAGACTGCTACTCACTGCGCTTTCTGGCAAGAGTATAGCTGTCAATCGAGGAAGCGGGCTCTGGTTGATAAGCAACCCCGACGCCGAAAAGACGGTGCCGGGGAGGAAGTGTGCACAGTGGCAGCTGTTTGTGGAGGAGCTCGACCCACGAACCGGTCCACTGCTCCTGAGCCCACGACAGCTAATTGATCGGCCAAGAAGGACACCACGAAAGTGGAACAGGTGACGCAGAAGCCATGACCTAACCCCAGTAAGACTTTAGAAGACCTGGGCGACAAGACCTCTAAACTCCCACAGGTTAAGGGTGCTGTAATGGCTGGGGATAAGAGACAACCAATTATACCCAAAATATTGTCTAAGAAACAAAACGCAGACCGGGGAATAGTCCGTGTGCCAGAACCCTTGATAAAGACTGATGTTACTGCCGGAAGATTCGGGGCAGTGAACCAAATGGTGAAAATAACTGAAATGACTTAAATGAACTAATACAAACAAATATGTTGCGTGAAAATTGTGTGTCAAATGAGGAGGTGCATGTCTCCTGGGGATCAAGCATCGAAACAACAGTCCTGTCAGTATCCGATGTGGGGGGTCAACACTGAGAAAAGGCAAGGGGGGCCGGAGCGTAAACTGATTAATGACACAGTTAATATACCTGAGCTAGCACTTGAAGGTATTATTGATGGTGCCCCGGGGGGAGAGGAAATAGTGCCGAAGCAGCAATCTACAGAGGGTGCGGCTGCCCTTCTTGATATCACAGAACAGGGGTATCAGTCTCTAACCCCAACAGAAAACGTTTTTTCCCTAAATGAGGAGTCGCCTGGCTCGGATTCTTCAGAGCCACATAGCTGCAGTAGCGAGGTCGAGGAAGTAGATACCTCCGCAAGTAGTCAGCATGAAGGGAAAAAAATCCAAAAGAAACAAAGGTCCTCTGATAGGAAAAAAACACCCAAAAGACTGGCACCGAGGATGAGACAGATCTCCAATGAGACTACTCCGATGCACAATTACTGTCAGTTGACAGTCATGGAGACCTAAATACATTGGAAGGGGTGAACAAACGAAAGGAGTTGTCGCAAGCCCTCGAGCCTACTCTAGCTACAATATTACAATCTTTGAGCACCTTCCACAATGAGGTCAAGTCAGAGAGCCGGGTTGCCTGGGTGGCAGCAAAGAAATTACAAGGATCCATGCGTAAAATCAGCAAAACTTGCACAGAAAATGCAGAAAGAATGACCATGGTAGAGACCCGAAGAAAAATATTGGAAACCACAGTAGACTCTCTGAAAACCAAGGTTACTTGCCAGGAAAAAACGGTTACCGACATCATGTGGGAGCTCGAAGAAGCAGAAAATCGACAGTGCTAGAATAACCTCCGCATCCTTGGGATACCGGAAAATAGTGAAGGAAGCGATATTAGGGCATTTGTAATCAAATTGTTTAAAAATGCATTCCCAGAATTAGTACAGCGGGATTGGGATAAGGAGATACAACGAGTGCACAGATTTCGCTCTCACTCCCAAAAATGCCTCACAAAGAACAAACCTTCCCTAGAGTAATTTAGATTTTCTTTGGTAACTTTCTGCTGCGACAGGCGGTCTATGACTTGGCCCAACCAAATATAAAAAGGGTCTGGGAAGGATTCTCTTTCTTTGTAAAACTAGACTTTGCACATACCACAGTGGAAAGACGATGGAGGCTACAGCAGCTGATTACTCCCTTCCTGAAAACTGGAGCCCTTGCATTCCTACAAAATCCGGCTAAACTGAAAGTTGTGTCAAAGGGTTGTACAATGTTTTTCTCCTCTGAGATACAGGCTGAGCAGGCCCTTAAAGATAGTATTTCGGGGGGGGGGGGGGGGGGGGGACGAAATAATCACTCCATATATGGGTCTCTTTTAGTTCTCTCCCTGATTTGTGAAATTAACAAACTTACGGGCCTAAGAGATCATTTTAAGTGTTACAATCAAAAATTGAGACCTGGACATTGACATAATATTTTTGCGATATAACTATGATATATTCCTCTCTCTCTCTTTTGTATGCTGCCCCTATGAATCAATATGGGGTATTTCTGTACTAGGGCAAGACAGGAGTGAAGGAGGAGCATAGAGTGTGGGTGAGGTTGGTCAGACGCTATCACAGGCTCAGGATTGAGCCTGGCGGCTTCAAAAATGGTGGAGGGTGGTGGGTTGGGGGGGATGTAGGGAGAAGGGGGTGGGGGGCTGGGAGGGGAGGGGGAGAAGACCAAGGGAAGATAAATATAAAATTGGGTAGAAGTTGGGTCTGAAAGAGGGCAAATGAATCACAAAGCATAAGGATGGTGAGAAATAGGATTAGGGGTCAAAAAAACTGCAACAGTAAAGATACGAAGAAGGAACAAGAAATAGGGTGGCTAGATTAAGAATTGTATTGATGAATATCTGCGGTCTTAATGACTTAAAAAGAGGCAGACGGTAGCTATGAGACTGCAAGCAACGGAGGCTAACATAGTTTGCTTACAGGAGACACACATAGAGGGGGGACAGCAGTATTTGCTAAAAACACTAGGGTATCAACTCATAATCGCCTCCACTCAGGGAGCACGAACTAAAGTGGTGACTATTCTAGCAAAAGGGGTGGGGCTTCAATTCATAAGATCAATATCGGACAAATTTGGAAGATGGGTCATTACGGAATGTCATTACAATAATGGTCAAAATAAAATGACTATATGCACAGTATATGGGAATGTGGGGGATGATCCAGACACTCTGCTGAGTATTTCTAATGAGCTGGTACATTGGCCTTTAACCCTAATTATATGTGGGGACCTTAACCTACATCTACCGGGGGACTGGTCGTTAGGCCCCAAGTTTAAATACCAAGGGAGGAAACCTAAAGTTTTTAGGGTGTTTAAGGATCTCTGTGCCTTACATGGCCTGACTGATGGATGGCAACTGAGCCACCTTGGAGATCATGGATTTACATACTTTTCTCACCCACATTCACCTCATGTGCGACTTGATTATATGCTCATCTCTAATTTATTGAAGGATATATGCACCGTAAGAAAGCTTCCGAGGGTATTGTCAGACCATTATCCACTAGAACTAAATATGGCATGTATAAGAAGCAACCCCATAACAAGGACATGGACATTCGAAAGAGCTTTTAAAAAAAAGGAAAATTACTGTCAACATATGAGAGATTGGATATCAATTTTCTTAGCAATAAATGTGGGTAGCACACCTATTGAGGTGGTCTGGGATGCGATGAAGGCAGGCATCAGAGGTGAGACATTTCAGTTTTCAGTCAGGACTAATCGAGAAGGCAAACAACAACTAGCTACATTACAACAGAACCTGATTAAAGCTGAGGCAGACCTGATCTTTGCCACTCAAAGGGGGCAGGTAGCAGATGAATGAGCGCGAGTAGCCGTTGCTAGAAACCTGGTCTCAGAGATCTTTATGGATAAATAAAGACAAATTGTATGAACTCAGCGAACAAGTCGGGCACCAACTAGCAGTTAGTACGAGAGAGGAGATGACAGCGAATATAGTAAAATCTATTCAAGATCTAAAAGGGGGGCTGTGAACAGATGCATCCGAAATTAGGGGCTTCATTTCAGCGGTTCTACCAAGAATTGTATAAAGAGCCAGAGAGGGTTCAAGAGGACCCTGAGGAATACCTAGGCCAAGGTTTGGGTACTTGCTTAGACCGGGAAGACCAAGATACCTTAGATTCCCTCCTTAGCTGGGATGAAATACTGTTATGCTTGAAGTCATTGGCAGGTGGCAAAGCAGCAGGGGTAGATGGGATTCCAACAGAGTTGTTTGTGAAATTTTCAGATCAACTCAAAACAGTCATGATGGAGCTTTTCAACTCTATATTTCGGAGTGGGAATCCACCCCCTTCTTGGTCAGCTGCAAAAATTATGGTCGTCTTGAAAAAAAAAAGAGGACCCTCTGGAAATGTGATCTTACCGTCCCATAACATCGATAAACGGGGATTCAAAAATGTATTCTAAACTCTTGGCTGCACGACTTGCACCGATTATCCATAAAATTGTCTCAACTCGTCAACACAGGTTTATTCCCGGGAGATCAACACCGATCATATACAAAGAGTGATTTCCCTATTCGATCATGCTGAGACAACAGGAGACCCTATGGCCCTTATTCTACTTGTTGCAGAAAAGGCGTTTGATAGGGTCTCCTGGAAGTTCCTATGGGCAGCCATGATGAACTGTGGAATCACTAGGGCATTCATAAAAGCCATCCAAGGACTCTATGTTAACCCAAGTGTTAGTATTGTGATAAACGGGACTTTGTCTGAGAAATTCATAATTACGAGGGGAGCAAGACAGGGGTGCCCCTTCTCTCCTCTACTATTCGCGGCCTATATTGACTCTTTTATCCGCAAACTTGAAAATCATCCCCTAGTGTCACCTATTCGGGTATCTAACCATTAAACAAAAATTATAGCATATGCTGACGATATAGCCCTGGTCACCAGCGATACTAATGGGGTTATTGAGGTTATAGAGGAGGAGGCACACAGCTTTGGAAATGCCTCTGGATATAAATTGAATTCAGGGAAAACCCAGATTGTCATCAGTGGATCATGCAGTGTTCCTTGGCATCAGCATAAGCGCAAAGATAGATAACATTGTTAGTATAAATATCGACCCACTGATAAGCAGCACTAGAAAATAACTGATCAGACTGGATAATCTGCATCTTACCATCAGCAGTAGGTGCCATGTAATCAAATGTTGTTTTTACCCAGGTTTTTATACTTTTTTAGAACAATTTGTCTGGAGTTTTCTCCATAATACTTTCAAACCATTGAAACTATGTTCTCTAGATTTACCTGGGGTTTAAGAGACCTCGTCAGGCTCTTAAATGGATTACGCTGCCGAAAGCAAGAGGGGGACTAGCTATGCCCAACTTTAAGGTATACTACTGGGCAAGGATGGCTAAGTATTGTGTGAATCTGATATCCAAAGAACCTAGAGATCACCTTATCCCAACAGCACAAGACCTGATCTTGGGGGAAGTTTGCGAGGGGTGCCTATGGCGGCATGTCAATGACAACTACTTTTAGAAAATAAAACATAAGACTATTTCTAGCTTATTTAAAGTCTGGAGTAATATATGAAAATTGCTAGGGTTGGGACGATATTCTTACTATACGCCCTTTAGCTGTAATAATAATCTCCCAGAGATTTTCCAGGATGAGTGTATGACTAGGTGGATAGGGACAGGTATTATTCAGTTGGGCTGTTTTTATACATCGAATCATTTGAAAAGTTTCTCAGAGCTTCGTGCCGAATACGATATCAGCCATAGGGATTTCTTTAAATACTTGCAGATCAGGGATTTCTTGCTAAAGAAAATGGGGGGCCGGGAAACATTTCAAACTAACACAGCAATAGAAAACCTATGTAGGGAAACCACTCTTAAAATCGGTGAAATTTACAAAATATTAAATAGTACCTTCCCTGATGACATGGATAAACATTGTGCAAGGTGGCAGACTAAATTATTGTTGCAGCCATTAATCCCCGTACATGCGTATGAGCTTTCACAAACATGTCTAATGTCCATTAAACTGCAAGCTCAATTTTATAAATCATTTTTCTCCCTATATTACCATCTTATAAAATTGCTAAATGGGCAACAGGAAAGGGAACTACATGCCAGCGCTGCTAGCTGTTTGAAGCTGACATTATTTATATGTTCGCCACCTGCACTGCAGAAATATCTGACTTTTTATTGGGGATTTTTCACGTACGAATTTCAATCTCCACTGAAGAAATAATGCTCGGAGTTGCTGAAACTCAGCGGCCTATACACATGCAGGGACTGATATTTGTGGCTATGGCTGTCCTCCGACTCTGCGTAGCCTCTTCTTGGCTTGACCAACATCCACCGGTTTTTACACAATGGAGGGTAAGATTACTCGCGACATATAACGTGGAGGTGGCCATCAATAAAAATAAGGGGATTAATAAAAGGAAAAGAGGCGTGCTGATATGGGGACCACTATTGCAGTGGATACAAGATCACACTTAGGGATAGAGACTACGCAAGGGGGTTTCTTAAGATGCTCGCTGAATACCAGAGTGAGCACAAGCCCAGATACCTATGTATTTACTTGTTTATTTTGCAATGCTCTTATATGCTTCCCATGCTCTTCGCTCTTTATTTCTGTCTCCTCTGCACTGACCTACATGTTAATTCATACCTGGAAAAAATGTATGTAATAATTTTGTGTTCAAAGTTTGAATGGAATCGAGACCTTGGTCTTCGGGGAGGTGGGGGGGGAGTGTGTATTAGGGGCAAAAAAACGTGAATGAAAATTTAAAAAGAAAAAGAAAGAAAACAGCAGCATTTCCCAACATCATTTGGCACCTATGTACCCGGCTTTTCTGCGTGAGGTAACATGAGTACTCCGGTGCTCACATGAGGGCTGGCCTTTAAACCTTGTAAATTTAAAAGGGTTTGCTCCAAGTCCTCTCCGAAGTGTCCTTAATCTTTATTATTCCAACTGCTATTTTCCCATAGGATTGTACGGAGCTTGTGGCTGTGTTCTCATACTGCATGTATCCCCGTGGGTCCCCTGTGTCACTGCCTTGGGTGGTTCCTTGGGGTCCCAGCGATTCTACATGCTCAAGGCACCATGTCTAGTCAAGTTGTTGTTCTTATACCACTTTCTTAATATATGGTTTGGTCTCCCCCCTGGGGCTCATTGTATATTGTGCTATTTACTGAATTTCTATTGTGATGATATTGTGTATCTTGTTCTCTAATCTCATAAAGAGGTTAGCAGAGAGTGTTTAGTGATAAATACATATATTTGATATATACCTTGTGTGGTTCCCCTTTCATTCGGTCATTCAAGAGGTTATAATCTGGTAAACCAATCTGCTTTACACTCCTTCAAGATTTAGCCTGAAGGCTGCTCTCCATAACTCCCACTAGGATAACTTTCAATAAAGGTTGTCTTAAACCTATCATAACTAGGGGTTGTTTGGACTGGTGCAAAGTGCCCACTATAACTAGAGTACAGCATATGCCAGGCCAACTTCTCACATTGGTGTGCAGCAGTTGGATTCAAGCTTGCTATTGCTTTTCCAGGTAATCGCATTTGAGTGACAAACTAAAAACCACTATAGGTACATAGGTACATATAAAACAAGTTTAGAATAAAGTAAGTTCTACTTAACTTAGAGTTGGGTAAGTCAAGGGTCTAGCACACCCTTTCTCCAACTCAAGAGAGAGTTTACTAGTCCCACTAAAGTAGGTAGGTGTAGACAACAACACCCTTTCTCCAACTCAAGAGAGAGTTTATTAGTCCCACTAGAGTAGGTTGGTGCGGACACACATCACACTAGTATGTCTTCAAAGGCTGAAGCCAGTAGCTCCAGATTAACGAAGTATGACCATGTCCCATTTCCAGAATTGAGGAACATGTGTGTATCTAGGAAATTGAAGACAGGGATAATCCCTAGGGCCCAACGCCTCATAGAGGTATTGCATTTAGATTACCTCAGAAAGACCCTATGGTCTGATGAGGTAAGTGGGTTGGGTAGGGGAGCAGAAGAGGAAAGGCAAGGAGGTGTACACGTTCAAGACCTAGATTCTGGAGGAGCAGAATGATTCTAACCTGGACAATCAAATTCTCCCTGTGGATGAAGAAGAGAACTCCAGTGGCCCTCTCTTTACCCTTCCAGGAAGAGTTAGCACTCTACATAAAAATTATAGAAATCCTTCTTAGGAGTCTAATCATTATGGTACATCTGTAGGGACATCTGTCTCTCATAGGTCCTCAGCCTCCTACAGGAAAGAGTCCTCCTATGATTAAAAAGTGCAGACTGGTCAAGTTTGAAGAAGCTAAGCTTAGGATCAAGAGAGAGCAGCTGGTCTTAGACAGGAAATCCCTGGAGCTCCAGAGAGCTTCTAGAAAAGAGGGGCTAGAGCCCCATGCTGGCAGCCACAGTGTCCCTAGAGGTAGAGAACATACTCATGACCATAGGAACCTGAACAAGATTGCCCCACCCTACAAGAGGGGGGATGAAATCCACAAATGGATAACTGCACTTGAGAAGGCCTGTAGAGTACAGAGGGTCATCGGTTTGGCTTGATGAATTAGCTCATTTACAAAATAAATACAAAATAAATGCAAAATAAGCCATACACGGTAATACGCTCAACTCACGCTGTTTAGCTAAATTCACATTTACATTCAAAAATGATTATTTATAACGTAGATATCTAGCATTTAAAATGATCAGGTTTATTGAAGATCAGCTGTGTGACAACTTTTTGGTTATTACTTATCCTCACACCTCAGCACAAATTTTGTGCAACAAAAAAATCCATATACTTTTTGCGTAAAATGGCTTGACGTGGAAACATAATTTGAAGGAAATACTGTCAGGAACTACATTTTAATGTTGGCGATAGCAAAACAAGCACATTAATTTTCCTTATCAAGTCATAACAGTGACATTCAAAAACCTAGGTTCCTTATTATAAAAAAGGTAATACAAGGGCATCTTTATTACCAGTCAAGTCATGATCCAGTGTGATAGCATGCCCTGTTCTGCTTTAGTGTTGCCTTACATCTATGTCTAGCTAATAATGTTATTACGTCGGAATCATTTGTGTAATTGGCGCTAGGCAGCCCATTGTGCATCAGCACATGGGAAAGGACAGAGATGCCCGTATTCCAATAAATACAGTGCATTCCTGCCCTTTCACTGGCATGTATTGCAGCACAGCAAGGTGAATTGCTGCACTGCACAGCATCACAATCTCCAAATAAACCTGCGTGTGTGCTACAAGAGGTCTACTAAGACGTCTAGCAAAAGTCTTAAAATATGTTTCATACAAATTGTAACTGTTGAAAAAGTTAAAATGTTCAAGATATTTACATTAGAGGACCATTTTACACATATTAACATAGAATTCTGGAAAAAAATATAGCTTGTCTTCTGCAGCCATGTTAGTAGCCATCTTTACCACTTAGCTGATTTAGGCTGAAACTAGTGAGCCTCAATTTATGAGTTTCTCGCAATGATATAGGATGGCTGCAGACAAAATGTACAGATATTTAGTCTATTGTTCCAACACCCTCGCCAAGTTTTTGGTCACATTCTACAGTGGGAGTTTTCAGGTATGCCAACAAATAAAGCTCAACAAAAATTATTACGATGGATTCCAGTTTATGTTTGTAAAGCCTCCAACTGTTTCTCAGCATCTTACCAAGTAGCATTTCAACCTAATGAGAACGTATCACATAATGCCATGTACAGCAATGTTAAAGATGACCCCAAATAGAACTTAAAACAGACTACTTTATCTGCAAAATCTCCTTGAATGTTTGTGTTCTGGATCACAATTATTTTATGCAGTCTTCAGACGTAATCAAATTGATGCTAATACAGAACATATTACACTTGATTGTTTAAAATACTGCTTTTTATCATAGCTTCTTACTAACCTGAAAAAATTACTTTTAAACTATTTCAACCAGGGACAGGGTAAAGAAATATATTTGCAATTGATCAGCGTTTTAAATGCACATCATTCTATGTAATCCATTCTACATAACCAATATTTGGATGTTTGTATTTGGTGGACTGAATACTTCCAAGACAAAGCAAACATCTAGGAGAACATTCTCAGGTAAAGTCTTGGAGTTATTCAGTCTTTTTATTTACCATAAATATCAATGAGAAGACCCTTATCTTTTCTGTCCACTAATAGTGGCTCTTAATAACAGTATAACGTTCAAGCCTTATTCTGGTGAATGCAGAGCAGGCACCTCCATTTGGGCAGAGAAGTGCCTCCCCCTTCCACCACCACCCGATTTAAACTGGTTTTAAGCCTGTTTTATTATTGTTTTATTTTAATAACCCTGGACCCACCCCCAGGACTCTGACGAGTTTTTGAGCTGGTCCAGGGAATGACACTGTGATGGGGGAGCAGTAGTACACTCCCTTATCCCTTCTCTGCGCATGAGGGATTGGCCAGCCATTTCAGGCTGGCCAAGTCCTCATGTGCAGTGAAGCTTTCCCCAGCCCCAGTCTGCCTGGGAGTGCCAAGTCCTAGTGCTCAGGCCAACCGAGATGCTGTTTTCCTGCTGCAGTGCATTATGGGAGCCTGTGCCTAGAAAAGCGTGATGCAGTGGACGACCGCGGCGATCATGTACGTTTTTGTTGTTGGTATTATTATTTTGTACCGCAACCCCCCCCCCCCCCCCCCATCCCTCCACAGCTTCCTTCCTCCAACTCACCACGCCACTTTGGATCAGGACGGGCCACTACTGGTTGTATGACTTTTTAAATGCTTTCTCAATTAATTCAAACTTTTGCTGTAGGTTTACTGCTTTTGCAGAGTTGGATCCATCGAAATACATTTATTTTGCCAATGCACCTGATCTAGTCAAGGTAGCACTTTGGCTTCACAAATTAAAATCAAATGTTTGCTTCAGTCAAATTCAGTGGCAAAATATTTAAAGAAGCCAACAAAGAGGTCTCCAAGAGATGATCCATTCTTTTAGAAGTATGGAGAAATGTGACTTGGTGCTTGAGGTACAAGGTTCAATTGTACTGTGGGAGCAAAGCATTATGAGTATTTTCTTTGAAGAGAATAAAGATAAGGTTAAGGTAACGTTTGTACTCTTTTGTTCTTCAACTCCATGAGCATTTGCTATTGCTGGGAGATAATGCAGGGCCCAGCACCAGTAGCAATGTATCCAATTTATCCACAAAATCACTGACTGGCACAGGGCAGGGTGCGCTTGCCAGCTTTGGGCCGTTTGGATACATCCTCCTCAGCCTGGAATGCACATCAGGAGTGACAGTGCCATGAGCACCACAGCCTGAAGGGCTATGAATGACTGCAAGCAGACAGTGAGACTTCAGTCCTACCATACACAATAATATCACCCAAAGTAATGGTAAAATGTTACACCGAACACCAAATTCACACAGGAACAACAGAACATTGTTATGTAGGACAAATTGTGTCTCTGCATTTAACACTGATGGGAGTATGCATTTCGCTCTAAAAAATAGCACGAAATGACAGATTTTCATTTAGCAGAAGTTAGCATAATTTTGCTAACATTTTGTGTAACTGAACAATAACATACTTCTATTTATTTATTTTGTAGAGTGCATGGTTACACCATTAGTGTTTCTCCGTGCCGACATGCATATTCTGGGTGGGAGGCAGCTTCCATCCGCCTGAGCAGTAACCCTATTCGGTTTGCCTGAACAGCCGAAAGCTGTTTTCAAAAACTCCTTTTGCTTGGTTCTATTCTTAGATGTAGCCGTAGGTTGTTCCCTATTTTGGCTGCACAGTACCTGAAAGAGCGTGCTCCCATTCTTGCTCTACATAATCTTGGTGCAGTCACCAATGCCTTACCCAGAGATCTTAAGTTCCGACCTTGGATGTGTTGGGTTATTAATGGTTGCAGGTATCTAGGAGCTTTCTTTGATAGAATACGGTGGCAGAGGCACATTGATTTGAATGCGACTCTCCTTTCTACTGGCAGCCAGTGTAAAGCTGTCAGGGCCTTCTTCATTTTCGCTCTTCTCGGAAGGCCCAGAACCATACGTGCCGCAGCATTCTGTACTCTTTGTAATTTGGCAAGTCTCTTTTATAGTAGTACCAAGATATAGTACATTCCTGTAATCCAATTGGGAAGTAATTACTACATGTACTATGGTTTTCCGGGATTTGGGCGGTAACAGATCTAGGACCTTCCGCAGGATTTTCATGTTCCCATAGCATTTACCTGCTACCCTCTGAAACTGACTTTCAAAAGTCAGCTCGGAATCAAGCCATATTCCAAGGTTTTTTACTTCTGTTTTGGGGAAAGGCAGTTGGCCTAGAGTTTCAGGCCACCACGCAGATGACCATATGGATGGCACCCGGCCTACCACCATGACGTCCGTTTTACTCCTGTTTAGCTTGAGGCAGTGCTACCTCTTCCAAACATTTGGAGAACCGGGCAGCTGCTTGTCCCTTGTCTTATGCTAACATCACAATTAGTTGCATATCATCCCGTCTGGACCCAGTGCAACCGAAGATAATAATGCAGGGAGCAAATGTAATCATGCTATATATTTCTGAGCTTATCACATGCTCCTTTCAAAATGGTGCGGTCCCCACAAAATGGAAACAAGCCATTGTGAAACCACTCAAAATGGAGCCATCACTGGAGCATACAGTGCTGGAAAATGTACGCCCAATCTCACTCCTGCTTTTTGTGGCTAAAGTTGCAGAAAAAGCCACGAATACACAACTAATAGATCACATTGACAAAAACGACATATAGCATCCATCCCAATCAGGTTTTAGAGTGGCCCACTCCAAAGAGTCAACATTACTCATAGCCACAGAAACCCTGAGGAAATTTGCAGATGAGGGACAAACGGCCGCACTGATTCTATTAGATCTCAGTGAGGCGTTCAAGACTATTTTCCATAAGCTACTCATTCAAAGATTAGAGGCATGTGGCATTAGGCGTATGGCGTTGAGCTGATTGACATCATTTCTTTCACAAGGAGCTTCCAAGTATCGCAACAAACGTATCTATCTAAGAAGGTTCCCTTGGCTCAAGGGAGCATGAGATAAGCTCAGAAATATATAGCATGATTACATTTGCTCCCTGCATTATTATCTTCGGTTGCACTGGGTCCAGACGGGATCCCGGTTTTATCCATTTTGCTACAGTGGTCATTTCTTCAAGTTCCTGTATCTTAAATTCATCCAGAATAACCCCTACAAAATATGACTTGCTGTCACCAGGCACGCTAGTTCCTTACCGTGCTTCTATCGGGAAGGTGTTGTAGATTTTTGCCAATTTCTCCGCAAAGAATTCCGCTACCTTATTGCAGCTCTCTTCTGAGGCATCTGTGTCATTCCTGTTTTCCTGTGTTTTTAAGGACCTAAGTATCACAAACATTTCTTTCTGGGAATTACTGGCCTATTCTAATCTTTCACTGTAAACTTACATCTGATTTTCTTAATTAAGGAGTGATATTGTTTTAATTCTTTTTTATAGTTTTCTTTAGCCTCATTGTTGTATTCCTTCCAACAGACTCTCTCAAGCCTTTTGCATTTTTTTGGCTATCATTAGTTCGTCATTAAACCAAGGTGCTGTTATATTTTGCCTTTATGGAGTCCTATGGCTCCACGGTGCAGTCTTATCTAACGCCTCTGTGATCCAGGCTTTCAATTGATTGTTGGCTAGATTAACATCTTTGTCTAAGATGGGTTTTTTCTCCATCAGAGCCTGTGTGAAAGGATTGCAGTTGAAATTCTTCCACTTCCTAGTAGTAATTACCCTAGTTGGTTGTACTACCCTCTTCCTGTGGGTAGGCACAGAAAACTGGACTAAATAGTTATCAGACCAGGGAATAGGCCATGGTGTCTCAACCTCTATATCCTCAAAGTTGGAGAGTTGGAGAAGATAGGATCTAGAATATGTCCCCTTGGTGCGTTTGAGATTCTACTCTTTGTACTAGTCTTGGTTCTGCTGGTTATCAAAATTTATATTAAGATCACCTAGCACCAAAAAGTTTTTATGTTGAAGGGCTGGTTGCACTACTTTCCCTTCCAGGCTCATTATGAATTGTGACCGCGGGCCAGGTGGGTGGTAGATTATAAAGCCGGCTAAAGTATTATCTACTGTCTCCGATAGAGTGAATAGGAATGCCTCGCATTTTTCAAGGTCGGCCTGTAGAATTTCATACTTCATTGAGGATTTGAAATAATGACAATGCCTCCTCCTCTTTGTCCTTCCCGATCCTGCCTTACTAGCATATATTTTACTGGGGAAAACATCTGGGGGGGAGATTTTCACACCTCTACTTACTTTCTTATGAAATGCTTCTCTTCTGGATTCTTTTGAACCATCAACATGAAAGCAAACCACTGTGGCACTATTGGTAAAGAAACTAAAAGCAGGTCAAGAATTTTTTGCAAAAACTCTTTACAGAGGTTTGCTGGATACATACATTTGGACAAGACAGAGATCCTTATACTAATTGGGCGGGGTCTCAGGGTGTGTGGTCCAATAGTTGGTCACTAGGAAGGTGAGTTCCCACCTCAAAGCTGAACTCTGAGGTGAGAAATGTATAAGTCATTGTTGACAACACACTGCCTTTCTGATCACAGGTTAATAAACAGTGTGTATGTTAAGAGTAGACTCCTGACGAAGATTAAAGTTGATGATGTAAATTTATTCTAGATAACAGTGAGCAGCACCAACAGCTCCTTAGCATGCTTCAACTCCAGTCTCAACTGCCAGAACCTAGAACTTTCAGGAACTTACAATCTTATCACAAGTACTGTGTTTTGATGTGCTATTGACACAAATTACAATCCTACCCTACTCCAGACCTTAACACATCCACTGTTTTAAAACAATCTTTAAAAAAAGAAACAGTTAAATAAGACAACATCTAAAATTAATCTGTAATAGTTACAACACATGAAAAATGTGTTGGCAAAGTTCTACAAATAAATTGTGAGAGAACAAAATATCTCATATGCTAACAAAAGACAAAATTAAAACAAGACAACATCCTCAAAATGAATTGGTCTTCGCTTTGTCTGTCAATAGCTTCTACTTCTATTAGTTGCACTTGGAGTATTAAGAATTTCTCTCTTCCCCCATCACTTCTTACATCCCCACTGTGTGAGATGTAACACACCCTATATTCATCACCTTATTTCACAAATCTGGTCATGTTATAAGTACTTCCTGAAGTCAAAATACCTACATTTTCCATAACTGGTACAATAGTGAATGAACCCATACACTGGGCTAATCCTTTCTTCTCTACACTTGGTTTCGTTACCCAGACAAGTTCACCCATATTCCACTTCTTGGCCTTGAAAGAGTGGTTCTTATATCTATCTTTATACTCCTGTTGGCATCTCTTATCATGGTATTTTCCCAGTTTTGTACTTACAACATCCGCTGTTCTCCTAGACATCATCCAGGCAGGGTTAAGCTTGGAGTTTGCCACCCCACCTCTCAAAAGCTCAAAAGGTAGCTGCATAGTCACACAATTAGGAGCCATACAGGAAGCCCCACCAAGACTACCCGAGGTTGTCTTTAAGAGAAAGTGTCTGCTCCACAGCAATTTGCACACATGACTTCACCACACAGTTCATGTGTTCTTCAATACTGTTGGCCTGACATTAAAATAAAGTTGTCTTGTGATGAGCTAAATCTAGATCCCTCAAAAAATGCATTTCAGGTGAAATGAACTGAAGTCCATTATCTGTCACCACATATTTAGATATTCCTTTACGGAAAACTCATCCCTGAGAAATTCAATAACCTCTCTGATTTTTACTACACTCTCACACCTGATGGATACACTTTTGGAGGTATAATCCACTAGTAAAACATATATCTCATATTGTATTATAACAGTTCAAATAGGCCCATAATATACTACCTCAGTTTCACCCAAAGCTGATCTGGAATGCCACTGGAGATAAGGGAGCATGGGAAGTGACCTTCGTCGGATCTTTTGTGGTATATAAAAAACCCTCACTAAAAATCTCTTCAACTTGGCAATTCATACCTGCCTACCAATCCTTTTCCTTCACTCTCGCCTTAGTGGGGTTTCTAACTAAATGCCCCTCATGTGTAATCAATTTTCCCCTGATATCCTCTGAAAGAAAGATCCTATCTCCCCTCAACAATTCACTCCCACTGAATGTCAATTAATTTGTAACACTCCAAAAGGGAATCCTAGGTTGCATGATGAGGCCACACATTATCCACATAATAATTGAGTTTAATAAGAGTGGCACCATTTCCCTTACTTTTGTCCCAAAACTTTTCTCTTAAGGCAAATTTCCTCATCCAAAGGGGGCCCCCAAAGGAAAAAGTTGAAGTGGCATATAGCCCATGTCACTGTCAATGCCTCTCTTTTTATCACAGAGTTGATACTCTCAGCTTCCCTTAATGCCTTTGGTGTAAAAGCCACCATTTTTTTTCTCCATCATCAATTTGAGCCAACAATGCTCATAAACCTTTCAATCTTTCATTCATTGACAAAATGTTTTTATTTTCATTATATCAAAATGACCCAGTATTGGAATTCTACTTGTTTCCTCTTTGACCATCTTAAACACAACCTTGCACTCTGGAGAACAACAGAAGGAGGAGTTGTTTTTCAATAACAATCTGATTGGCACAATTACACAAGAAAATCCTTTAATGAATGTTGATTAATATTCCGCCAGACCTAAAAAGAATCTCAATTGAACAAAGGGGATATTAGTGAAGAAGGACGGCGAGGAGGAGGCAGGAGAGTGGCCATGGTGAGGAGGAGGCAGCCACGGGGCAGGTAAGTGCCTTTTTAATTACTTTTAATTACTTTGGGAGGGCGTGGAGCAGAGCAAAGTTCCACAGATTTGTTTTCCAACTCCATGGAACTTCATGTAGAGCCACTACGCCTGCTCCGCCCAGGGCTAATTTTCATGTATTCTCGCAATGGATGCCCAATTAAATATGGCCACTACACAGGCGTGGAGACACACCTCGTCCCCAAGACAATTACCTTAAAAATTGTACGATGCCCATTACATCTGGCCTTCATGCTGCATGATGACATTTTCCTCCTGCACTGAGGATTTCCCTTAAGCAGCGTCTGGATGCCTAATCTAAAATGTCATTCAAATAGAAGTTACTGTGATGACATCCCTCGTCTGTGTGACATCAGCTTACATTACACTCCTCATCCACTCACCAAGGGGCTTTGTAGATGACAGTTCGCAAGCAGCTACTCATCTGGGATGTTGCAAGCGCATAACAGCCACTCGCATTACAGTTTGACTGCAAACAAAAAGAAAGGTACAATCCTACAATGAAATAGTGTTTCAATGCATATTGCAAGCACTATGATACAGAGTGCTTGCAGTTTAAAGATGGTTCCAAAATCCTTGTACACACACATTGATCCTTCGAAAATGTTTGCATGGGAATTAGTGATGAAAGTCCCTGCTTGCTAATTTTAACATATGGAATGGGTATCTGGGGATGTAGGGATGTTCATGTAAAGCAGACGGAGGAGAACAGATTTTGTCGCCGGCTATTAGGCGTTCCTCCCTCAACCCCGCATTTTCAACTGCATTTGGAGCTAGGTTTAGAGTTTGTCCAAGGCACCAGCAACGTTGCCCTTTTGGCTCTTTGGTGTTCAATTCGGTACATGAAAAATGTCAAACCTAATCAGGCAGTTACTAGAGATTGCTTATCTTGTGCTTTTGGGTTGGCCATCCTATGGTTAAAATATATTAAAGATTGTTTTTGAAGCTGGGATGTGCCCACCTGTTTGAGCACCCTGAGACCATCATGAAAAAGATAAAAACTAGGTTCAGGACTGTTTTCTTATGCATAAGCAAGCTACCAGGGAACTAACTGAAATGTCCATACCCTTAGTCAGAGAATATTGCATCATGCAAATGGTGCCAACTATCGCTCCAATACTTTTCATACATGACCAATGTTTTCGGGAGAACACTGTTGGCAAGATTTAGGTTAGGTTTTTTCATCGGCTAATATGTTTTCCTTTAGGCCAGTATTCCTCACCCTCAATTTGCAGTTGTCCATGTGATGAGCAACCGAGACAAACTATTATACATGTTGTCTTTTTCTGTCCATTTTATCTGCCGTTTACAAGGACATTTTTATTACCCTTGTTACACAGATATACATTTTCCATGTGTAAAGCCACTTTATTTTATTTGTTGCAAGTTAATGGCCATAATGGATGCCATGTAGTTGCTAGCTTCTTGAAGTGTATTTTTGCCAAAAGAAGGAGCATGTTGTCCTGATTAAATAGTTTTTATATTCTCTTGTCATTAAGTGTTGTGGATTTTGTATAGTAAATTGAATTTTGCTCCTGGTATCTCATTTGTTATCTATTATACTGTTCTATTAGATTTGATGTCTATGGAATCAAATTGCATGCACTGTCACTTTACAAACTGTAACTAACATATAGGGCCCGATGTAGGTAATTTAATTTTACCACTTCTTAAATACCGAATGATACCGAATCGGTATTTAAGAAGTGGTAAAATAGAGGAGGGGGGATGTAGGTAATACAGAATCGGTAAATACCGAATCGTTAAGATTCGGTATTTAACGATTCTGTAAATACCGATTGGGTAATGCCCATTGATTCCAATGGGCATTGAAGCCCATAGGAATCAATGGGCATTACCGAATCGTATTTACCGATTCGATAAATACCGATTTCAGCAAGGGTGCAGGGGCTGTCACTTTGACACCCTCTTGCACCCCAAATACAGACATGTGTGCCATGTGGCACACAGACATGCCCTAAGGGCATGTCTGTCTGTCACATGGCATAGGTGTGCATGCACACATGTGCATGCACACCTGGATTCGGTATTTTACCACCCAATTGGATTGGGTGGTAAAATACCGAATCTGAAAGGCCTGTAGCACTGGAAACAGTGCTACCTACATCAGGAATTTTCCGAATCTGTAAAATTACCGATTCGGTATTTTACACAATCAGTAAATTTAACTAATCGGTAAATTTACCGATTCTGTAAAATATAGCCCCCTACATCTCAATCACTAAATACCGGTTGGTAATGGCCGAATTCGGCCGTTACCGACCGGTATTTGGTGACCTACATCGGGCCCATAATGTTTTCTTTTCAATTGTGGAAGTTTTTTCCACATGTTTTACATTGCATGATTTTTTTATTGTGTGCATATTTTATCATCTGCCTGCGGGAGATAGAATAAATAAAGACAATGAATAGAATTGCCTGGCCCTAATCAGACACAGCTCGTCACCAATGTTAAAAGCACTAATGATCTGAATTTGTTCAAGATAACAGCAAGAACCCCAAACAGCTCCTTGTCAGGCTCCAACATCAGTTTCAATCTCCATTGCTTAGAACCATGAGGAACTTAGAATCATATTACATGCAAAGTGTTCTGATGAGCTAATGACACTAAGTACAATGTCTACTAAACTCCAGGCCATAACAATGTACCTGTTTCTAACATCTAAATAAGCTCAGAAAAGTGTGCCTACATTTGGCAACACATGTTTCAATCTTTCAGGTCTCAATTTTATCGATGCTCGATTACTGGAGTGTCTTTACCCAGGCATTTCCAAAGGCTTAAAATCGAGGTTCCAATTTGTTTAGCAACTGGCGTCATGAGTAACAATGCTATTATTGAACTTTAATCTCTGCCTCTGATACTTAAATTATCTATATTGTATCTTCTCAAATTGAAAATTCATAGGTAGTGACGTAGGAAATCTAACAAATGACACATTTCCACTCTTAAGGTATGTTTCTCTATAGCCTGTTTTGGTACAGAGTTGTCATTTCACAACAGAGTTTGAATGAAAATTCGATTTCATATGTGAGGGTAATGCTTTGTGTGTACAGGCACTCATGTATGTTAATCACCATAGCAAAACAAAGGATTACTATAGTGATCAACTCATTGGCTCATACTGCGAAACTTCTGAGTACTTTCATCACAGCTATAGTATATAATTAGAAAGCTAACTATGTATTTATCTAGCCATTGGCAGACTATTAATTAAACACTTCTGTTGTGGAACCCTTATATTCTTCAAACAATTACTGAAACTGGACACAAATTATGTTTTTTGATATTTCAACAATGTGTTGCAGTTAAACTATTGCTATTATGGTGTGCTTACCTAACTAGTTGAAATAAATGGTTCTAATTAAAACCAATACCCTAAATAGTAAGAATAGTTTCACTCAATTATTGACACTATTGGCAAAAGGTCAGCTTTTTTATTCCAGTGAAAAAAGGCCAA
Organism: Lissotriton vulgaris; assembly: GCF_964263255.1. NCBI lineage: Eukaryota > Metazoa > Chordata > Amphibia > Caudata > Salamandridae > Lissotriton > Lissotriton vulgaris. Next base: position 50,373 of record NW_028248529.1, read on the forward strand.
TTCACCAAACAATTGTGTCTATGAATCTTTAGTTGCCTATTCAGTAATGTGCAGATTTCCTAGAATTGGCACTCTTCCACTTCTAGATATTCCCACTCCCCAAATCATCAGAACACAGTTTGGCACATTTGTACTATTTTGCAGGAGATGGTGGATGCTGTGTTGCCTAATTCATTACATTTTTACTCTGAAATGTATGCAGCACAAGTATGCTCTGCAATGTATTAAATTCAATTAAGCGTGCATGCACACAGCACAGAGGTAGGTCTTGACGTAATGTAATGTTACGCCCGGAAGTGAAGATTAAATCATGTCCAGAGAGATTCAAGTCTCACTCAATGATTTTTTTACTCCTTTAAATTGTATAAACATTATAGGCCTGTTTTAGAGTCAGATTTACCTGTCTGCCAACCTATTGAAATCAATGGAAAAATGTATATACAAGTCACTTTATTTAAATCAGTCCTGATAAAGTCGCTAAACCGACAAAACACGTGTTGGCTACAGGAACATTGAACAAGATCTACGAATAAAAGATCTCTGCTGAAGCCAAAGACTTTGATGATTGTGTTATTCATGTGGAACATATTCTCTTCCTCATGCTAATGACTAATCAGGATAACTACTGCATGGAAACTAACTGTATATAATCTATCCCTAGTGTGTGCCCAAAATTTGTTCAAATTAGGACTGTAGAAGATTCAAAGCTGAGGGGATCTGATAGCTCCAAGTGGAGGAGAGATGAGCAGGAAAGTGAGTATGGGCAGAGTTTGGCGGAGACAAAATGGAGAGGAGAGAGGATATAAGTGGGGGGAAGAAGGAAATCAGACTGTATTGACTGGGGAGTTGGGAGAATGGAAATGTTAAGTATGCATAGAGCATGGTGAGAGATGGATGCTAGTAGGTTGCAGGGTGCAGAGACAGAATATCGATACCAAAATATCGTCTTACACTAATATCATGGTGAAGAATATCAACTTCAGGTAAGTAATATCGATGTAAAAATATAGATGGAAAAAATATCAATTTTGTATTAATGTTATGTATGTTAGTGTATATTTTATATGTGTGTGATGCATGTATTTTTTGGATGAGAATTACTTGTATTTTTATTACATTTTGTTAACATTTTAGTAGTTATTAATAAAGTTGTTTGAATTTAATGTGTTTAGTACTGTGGCGGGTTGTGGGTTTATAATGTAATAGGGTGGGAGGTGATTTATTTAAATAACATTTATTGAATATTTTTAGTAGTTATTAGTATAATTTGTTTTTATTTGTGTTTTTAGTTCCGTAGCGGGTTGTGGCTTTTTAGGGGAATAAGGTGGGAAGAAATGTAATTATAGTATATTTATAGAATCATTTTTATTTCATAGTAATTGTTGAATTGAGATGTTATGGTGTTGAATGTGTACATTAATTTTTATCAATTAGGAAGTAATAATTCTAATTAATTGGTAATTAATTATGTTAATTTTTTAAATATTTTTCTGCATGTGTTGTGCTGTTTATAGGTGAAATGGTTGGAAGGGTGGGAAGTAATTTTGTTTTAAATTCATGAATTGATAAATCGTTGTTAATTATTTCAATTAATTAATTGGTAATTAGTTATGTTAATTGTGTTTTTTTTAGGTGTGTGTTGTGGTGTTTAAAGTTGAAAATGGTGGGAAGGGTGGGAAGTGACCTGGAGTGCTGCTGACGGCCGGGCTTGGCTCCGCTATGTTTCCTGTCCTCCGGTGTGGTACAATCCCCAGCAGCCCCAGCGCGGCAAGGACGCCGCTAACGCGAGCTGGAAGCGCCTGGAGGCACATAAAGACTCCCTTGGTGTGGAGTTCGGGGGGAGAGGTTTACAGATGACCTGGAGTGCTGCTGACGGCCGGGCTTGGCTCCGCTGTGTTTCCTGTCCTCCGGTGTGGTGCTTAACGGGCCGGGCTTAGATCCGCTCGTGGTCTGGCCGGGCCTGGCTCCGCCGGGCCTCTGGGCACTACAATCCCCACTAGCCCCAGCGCGGCAAGGACGCTGCTGACGCCGCTGACACGACCTGGAAGCGCCTGGAGGCGCATAAAGGCTCCCTTGGTGTGGAGTCCGGGGGGAGCCGTTTACAGCTGACCTGGGGTGCTGCTGACGGCCGGGCTTGGCTCCACTGTGTTTTCTGTCCTCCGGTGTGGTGCTTATCGGGCCGGGCTTAGCTCCGCTCGTGGTCTGGCCGGGCTTGGCTCCGCCGGCCCTCTGGGCACTACAAACCCCAGCAGCCCCAGCGCGGCAAGGACGCCGCTGACGCCGCTGACGTGACCTGGAAGCGCTTGGAGGCGCAAAAAGGATCCCTTGGTGGGGAGTCCGGGGGGAGCCGTTTACAGCTGACCTGGAGTGTTGCTGATGGCCGGATTGGCTCCGCTGTTTTTCCTGTCCTCCGGTGTGGTGCTTATCGGGCCGGGCTTAGCTCCGCTCGTGGTCTGGCCGGGCTTGGCTCCGCCGGCCCTCTGGGCACTACAATCCCCACCAGCGCCAGTGCGGCAAGGACGCCGCTGACGCCGCTGACGTGACCTGGAAGCGCCTGGAGGCGCATAATGGTTCCCTTGGTTCCTCGTCCTGCGGGACATGCGTGGGCGCACCCAGGAGAAGCCCAGGACAAGGGCCAGGCTGTCTGCGGCCATCAGAGGCCAGAAGTGGCTGGGCCATGGACTTTGGCTCTTTCCCCTCGGATTCTGGACAAACTGTAAGATGTAATACCTTGTACTAGTTTTATCTATTTTTTGTTTCCTGGTCCTTATCAACAATATCGAACTCTAATACCCTTTGGGTGAGACATTATCAGTCAACCTTACCTGTGTTCAGTACCTTTGGTCCATTAATATGTCAAAGCTTAGATCAACAAAACCTTCGACAGTAAATGAGACAAGGACAATGGACAATTATCTTGTGAAGGTGGTTAATAAGATTAATAAAGAGAAAGGCGACTCTCATTAAATAGGGTAAGCCCAAACGCCTCACCTACAAGGCTGAGATCGCCTTATATTCCGTTGCCCCAGTCAGATAGTTGCCTGGAAGACCCTATTGTTACTGACACTAATGATGCATCCATCGTAGTGTCACTGGAAGAGCGGGAAGTTATAATCGACCCTACCCCGAGTCAGACCCCGACGCCCTCCCCAATGCCTTCACCAGTTCAATCGCCTGTTTGAAGAGTTGCGCGGGCATGTAGGAAGGCTCCTGTCAAATGGGTGGTGGGCCGGAAGTCAAAAAAGACGGGTACTACATCAACTAGCAGTGGAAGTACACCAGAATCCACAAATAACGCTGAGTTAAATAATTTGCACACTGCCCATATTGAGCTCTTGGCAACTATCATCGAGCCAAAATTAGAAGCAATGATTGGACCTCTTGTGGTAAAGTTAGAGCAGGTCACCCAAGAGGTTTCTAGAATAGGGGGCCTCCTAGATACTCACATGACTTGGATTAACACACACACGAGTCCTCCTACTGGTAACAACGTATTAGGGGCTGTGGCTTCTGCTAGCACAGGGGGTAAAGGGCCAATGGTCACCGCACAAAATCTACCAGTCACTCAACCACAGAAAGCCCCATCTCACAACCTACCATCAGTGGCAGCCCCATTAGTACAACCCTTAGTACACCCACCCCCACCAAACATTGGCAGTCAGAACACTATAGTGGGGGGAGAAAATGGTGGGAGAAGTAGGCCTAAGAGAAAAAATACAGTTATTCTCCCACCGGAGTTTGTTCCATACACAGTGGTAATAACAAATGTCCCAGAGATTGATTCCTGTCGTTCTGATTCCAGTTTAGAAACTCATGCCGCTTTAAAAAACAAAACATTAGCATGGCTAAATAGGAATTGTGGTTTTACGTTTGCCTTTTCAAATGACATATTCTCCACCTGAAGAGTCAGCTGGATTGTCAATGCTAGAAAGAACTCGAGTGGGGACTGCATTATTGTAAACTTTAAGCGCCCTCAACATGTTGCGACAGTCCTCCTCAGAGCAGCCTCTCTACCCATAGTGGAAAATTCTGTATGTGCTAGACCTCTTGGGTTTTTCTACAATCATCTGGATAACACCCAACGCCCACCACCCCATCCGCATAAGTATCCAGCAAATGGGTAAAGAAGGGGTGTTGCTGGCTGTGTCCCAAATGTTTTTCAACATCAAAATAACGGGGATCCTTATTGTTACCAGCTGGCTACCACGCATACTCAATTTGATCAGGCCTTACCACTATTCAATCGCTATACCTCTTTATCCTCACTTGAGGAAAATGATTGACTGCCTATCGAACCAGGGAGTACAGCTCAGCTACCCACATCTTCTTTTAAAATTGTTACTTGGAACATTGCTGGTATTAAGAACAAAGCTGGAAATGTTGATTGGCTAAACACAATAAAATCCTTTGACGTTATTGCCTTACAAGAGACATGGGACCAAGCTAATAGCTTCTCTTTGGACGGCTACAGTCACTTTTGAATTCCCGGAACTAGTAGTGCTGCAGGTAGAGCCAAGGGAGGCTTACTAACCTTATTTAAATTGGATTTAAAAGGCAAAATAACACAATGTAACTCAGGTTGCGAAAATTGTTTGATTGTTGAACTCTCTACCCAGGATAAGGCCAAGATCCTTTTTGTAAATTTTTATAACTCTAATGCAAATGAGTGTACCGGTCATAACTTGGAAGTACTGGACAAATTCTTGTCAGCCTACAGTGTAAATGTAAATACTTTTGAAATATTTTTTTTAGGGGATTTTAACATCCACCCCTGCACCCTACCATGCATTATTCAGGATGATGAAGGTCCACCCCTCTCTTCATTTATCCATCTGGAACACACTAGGCGAGGAGAGTATCTAGAAAACTTTCTTGCCAGATGGAATCTATATGAGTCTGGTTGCGGGGATGGCAAAAGTAGGTCCCCAGAAACATATATGGAGAGTAAGGGATTGTGTCCGTGGACACTGGACGAGAAATACTCCTGATCCCCAGGTCAAGAATTGTAGAAAACAAATGAAGGAGTATTACCCGATGAGTAGGATGAAGGCTTTCCAAACGTGGAATCAATGTTCCTTGTTAAAAAAACCCTCACTCACCACCTAGTGGTGACTTGCTTCATCATCGGGGTCCACCCAAGTGGCCTAGCGTCTCCTGGGTGTGCTTTGAACCTGAGTTGCAGTGGAGCAGGTTGTGAAGTGTGGGTGCAAACAAAAAAAGTTGGAGTGTTAAAAATTGTCCTGGTTTTTACTTTATACAAGAGTTTTAATAAAAAAGCAACTGGACAATGTTAAAATGAAAAGTGAGATACTGGAAGGGGAGTTACGACCTACGTATCTCGATTATGTGTTGGTCAACATGTTTCTACCATTAGGGGTGATCCCCGGTATTCATCAGGACCAAAAAAGGAAGTGGGAGGTGTGGGTCCCCTAAAAGACTCACCCTGTCCTAAATCCTTTATCTTCCAGTGGTAAAATGTACCAATGGGAAGACACTCCTAAAAATGTAGGGTGTCAATAAAACCTGTGAAGAGAAAAAGAGGAGAGGAAGTGATTACTATCCTGTAACGTAGTGCAGACTCTTAGTGCATTTATTTTGTGCTATCGTACTTACATATCACAGTGGTGTTTGGAAAGGTGCCTTCTGGAGTAGAAGAAGCGTGCTCTTAAAGTGGGAGTGAACGCTTCATTGAAGGTTTTTTTCACGGCTTTAAAAGTGTTGATGGCTAATACCATGAGTGCGTGCTGGATAGCATGCAAGGGGACTATAATAAGTCTATGGGCGGTGTGCGCATTGTCAAAATGATTTATTTGTGTTCTACGCCGGATGAATACTATAGTTGTCGTGTGCGCAGGAAGAAAAATACCCGTTTGGGACTTGTAGTGCTAAACAAAAGAGACAAACCAGATTCACAAACAAATAACATGAAGGTTATTACAAACGTGACATGTCTGAGGGCAGGCTTACTAGAGGAGTTCTCCTATTAGGCTTCAACGGGCAGGGGGTAGGTGCTTCACGAAGTACAACGTATTCTAAATAAAGAAATGTTTGTACTCATGGATAGGTATAAAAGGAAAGTATGGGCTAACTGCACGCAGGCAGGTAGACAGTTAAGTAACTGTTTGTGGTAGTATCCTGTGGGGGAGGAAAGGTTACTTACAGTTTGCTGTCGTGGAGAAAGGCTAATCACCTACGTCTACCATCCACTGCTCGGCTATGAGTGTTGGTTGAGCGTGGCTGTAATTTAACCTGTGGCTGGCTTCCGGGATGGTCATGTGACCGTTATGGAGGCCCGTAAGGAATGTGTAGTCATAGGGACAGGATAATGCTGCGCATGCAGGGTATTATGTCTCTCAGAGAACTACTGACACAGAGAGAATATGGACTATACTGCAGCACATAGTGGCCGTGCGGAACTATAGAAAGGAAAAAAGGGGTTGTGGGTAACCTCAGGAGCAGTTGTACTATTTTAATACAGAGCCCCACGGGATGTTATCATTGAGAACCCTTTTGTGAGTGGAAAGTCTGTATATCCATCGCTGTTCTTTTTCAAAAAGACGGGATTGGATGTTGGGACCTGGTTGCAATTGTTCAATGACTGTCCACCTCATGTCATTGGTGGTATGGTGGACAGTTAGAAAATGGTCCGTGAGTTTGGTTATGTTCTTCTTGCACCGTATGGTACTTCTGTGTTCGCAAATGGGCTGTTTGATTTTGCGAGTGGTCATTCCCAGGTAAGGTTTGCCACAGGTGCAAGTGATGAGATAGATGACATTGCTGCTATTGCAGTTGGTGTGGGACCTCTGCTCCCACACTTTTCCGGGTTCTAGGTTCAGTGTCTTAGTGTTTTCCGTCACATGGCAGACACTGCAGTCCCCACAACGGGAATGTCCCGTTACAGGGGGAAGGCCCCATATCTGTGTCAGGGTGGGGTCATTGGTAGTTGTTGTGTTTTTCGGTCGTGTGTTGACCAAGCTGTTTTTTAGGCTCTGTGCTTTTTTGTAAGAGAATAGTGGTTTTTCCCAGTTGAGGGTTCCTGAGTTGACTATAGACCAGTGTTTTCTAATGCTCTTGCTGACCTGATTTGAAATGGCATTGTATGTGGTGACACATGTAAGGGGTATGCTGTCATTGTTTCTTGTGGTTTCTTCCAGCAGGGCTTGGCGGGGTTGGTTTCGGGCCCGTTTTTGGCACTTATTTGTGATCTTGTGTGGGTAGCCACGTTGTGCTAGTTTCACGGTAAGGTCTTCAGCCTGTTTTTTGTAATCGATGAGGTTGCTGCAATTTCTCCGTAGGCGTAAATATTGACCATAGGGAAGATTTTCCCTTAATGGTCGAGGGTGAAAACTTTCGAATCTCAGAAGGTTGTTTTTTGCTGTAGGCTTGAAGTGTGTTTTGGTGGTTAGGATTTCATTTTCTCTTTTGATCTGTATGTCTAGGAAGACCATTCCATTCCTGTCCACGTTGTGAGTGAAGTGGAGGTGTTGATCACAGTTGTTGAGCCAAGTTATGAATGTTGTTAGAGTTTCTTGTGGACCCTTCCAGATGGTTAGCACGTCATCAATATATCTGCGCCAGAATTTTATGTTTTCTAGGTATGGATTGTTGGGTGAAAGGATGTATTTTTGTTCAAAGTCGAACACATACAGTCCTGCTACACTGGGCGCGAAAACGCTGCCCATCGACGTGCCCCCTATTTGTAGGTATAGGGAGCCTTCGTATTCAAAGAAATTTCTTTTGAGGGCTAGCGTGGCACATCCGATGATGAATTCTTTAGGTGTTCTGTGTTCCCATGTAGTTTGTTCCAATGTATCCTTGAGGACATTTATGGTGGCATCCTGAGGAATGTTGGTGTAGAGGCTTTCAATATCAAAGTTTAATAAGATCATATCTTCCTCCATTTTGATGGTCTCTAGGAGTGTTAGTAAGTTCTTTGTGTCTTTGAGATAGGTGCTTGTTCCTTGTACTATCGGTTTGAGGAAAAAGTCACAGAATCTGGATAGAGGTTCTAGTAGTGAACCTATCCCTGATACTGTCAGTCTTCCAGGTGGTGGTAGTTTGTTTTTATGCATTTTTGGGACCAGATAGAAGAATGGTATTTTGGCCTCAGTTTTTGTCAGATAGTCAGCTTCTTGTTTTGAGATGTGACCTGCTTGTTCTGCTGTTTCTACTAGATCAATGATCTCTCTTTGTAGGTCATCTGTGGGGTCGCTTGCGAGTGGTAAATAGTTGTTTTTGTCATCAAGTAAACGTTTGCATTCTTTTTGGTAGTCCGTTTTGTTCATGACTACTAGGCCTCCACCTTTATCAGCTGGTTTTCATCATCGGATGTGCCACGCTAGCCCTCAAAAGAAATTTCTTTGAATACGCAGATATATTGATGACGTGCTAACCATCTGCCCGTTGAAGCCTAATAGGAGAACTCCTCTAGTAAGCCTGCCCTCAGACATGTCACGTTTGTGATAACCTTCATGTTATTTGTTTGTGAGTCTGGTTTGTCTCTTTTGTTAAGCACTACAAGTCCCAAACGGGTATTTTTCTTCCTGCGCACACGCCAACTATAGTATTCATCCGGCGTAGGACACAAATAAATCATTTTGACAATGCGCACACCGCCCATAGACATATTATAGTCCCCTTGCATGCTATCCAGCACGCACTCATGGTATTAGCCATCAACACTTTTAAAGCCGTGAAAAAAACCTTCAATGAAGCGTTCACTCCCACTTTAAGAGCATGCTTCTTCTACTCCAGAAGGCACCTTTCCAAACACCACCGTGATATGTAAGTACGATAGCACAAAATAAATGCACTAAGAGTCTGCACTACGTTACAGGATAGTAATCACTTCCTCTCCTCTTTTTCTCTTCACAGGTTTTATTGACACCCTACATTTTTAGGAGTGTCTTCCCATTGGTACATTTTACCACTGGAAGATAAAGGATTTAGGACAGGGTGAGTCTTTTAGGGGACCCACACCTCCCACTTCCTTTTTTGGTCCTGATAAATACCGGGGATCACCCCTAATGGTAGAAACATGTTGACCAACACATAATCGAGATACGTAGGTCGTAACTCCCCTTCCAGTATCTCACTTTTCATTTTAACATTGTCCAGTTGCTTTTTTATTAAAACTCTTGTATAAAGAAAAAACCAGGACAATTTTTAACACTCCAACTTTTTTTGTTTGCACCCACACTTCACAACCTGCTCCACTGCAACTCAGGTGTCGAAGCACACCCAGGTGACGCTAGGCCACTTGGGTGGACCCCGATGATGAAGCAAGTCACCACTAGGTGGTGAGTGAGGGTTTTTTTAACAAGGAACACTGATTCCACGTTTGGAAAGCCTTCATCCTACTCTTCGGGTAATACTCCTTCATTTGTTTTCTACAAAAGTAGGTCCCCTACATTTAAGGGTAAAGATGATGGCACTATTATAGATTATATTTTTATGTCTTCTTTTTTGTTGTGCAATATTTTAGACTATCACACAGAGGTATCAGTTTTTAGTGATCATAATCCTGTTTTATTGGAATTAAAGCATACAGATCTACTCTCATTAAAAATGGTGACATATAGAGGGGTACTAAATGTGTCCGTTAAAGATCAGGGGTGAAGGGTAAAATGGACAAAAATAGTCTCTGAAACATTCCTTCAAGAAGTTCTGATGAAGGTAGAGGATGAAGTGGCAATATGCCTAGCAAATCGAACACAAAATAAGGATGTTATTTTCGCGTTTGATAACATTTGTATAGAAATTAACCATAGCCTACAGGCAGGACCAAATCAGAAGCCGCTTCAAGGTAAAAGGTGGTTTGATAAAAAATGCTCCAAAGCGCATGGAGATTTACTTAAAGCCCTGAAAGCCACGCCTAAAAACCGTGTAAATATAGCTAGCTTAGGGAGTATATATAAAAGCGTTAAAGGAATTGAAAAACTTAGCTTGGGCCCAACTACTCGACCCCGAAACCCTAAAAAATAGTGGTTTATTTTGGAAAATTATAAATCAGCCATTATTTTCGGGTGAGGAGAATACCTCCCTTGAGGCAAACATCCCAGACGAGGGATGGATCCAACACTTCAGTAAAATATACTCAGAAACTAGCAACGTAGAAACTAGCAACGTAGAGGTCCCTGCTGTAACTTTTGAGGCTGTAATAGTGGAAACTAGCAACGTAGAGGTCCCTGCTGTCATTTTTGAGGCTGCAGAAGTTGAAAGGGCAATAGTTATGACTTTGAAAAACAAAGCGCCGGGCCCTGATGGGGTCCCGGGGGATGTCTTTAAATGCGCCCCGAAACTTTGGTCTAAAATCTTATGTAACGTTTTTAACGCTCTAAAACATGACAACATCCCGGCCTCGTGGAAAAAATCTATCATTATTCCGGTCTATAAAAAGGGTAACAGGCAAGACCACTCCTGTTATAGACCCATTTCACTGATTGACTCATCTGTGAAAATATTGGGCCGGGTCATTTTATTTAAACTGAATGAATGAGTGAATGAGAAAGGGGTACTATCAAATGTTCAGTATGGATTTAGACCAAGAAGGAGCACGATAGATCAAAGACTTAACTTGCACCTATTAGTGGATAAATATACCAGGGCCAAGGAGGGGTCCATGTACCTGGGGTTCATGGACCTCTGGTCAGCCTTTGACCTTGTAAATCGATCAAAATTGTGGCAAATCCTAATCGACATGGGTCTGGACAGGGCTTTAGTAAATCTCCTGGTGGATCTACACACCGGCCTTTTAGCTTCGGTCAGAGTAACCTCGGAGGGTCGTTGCACTAGTCACTTTAACTCTGAAAGGGGCGTTAGGCAGGAGTGCATACTGGCACCCCTCCTATTTACCATTTATATAAATGCACTGGAACCAGCGTGAAAAGAGGCATCCCGCCTATAGGAGAACTTGGAATTCCAGTTCTCCTATACGCGGATGATGCCGTCTTGCTTTCGCGGACCAGTGTTGGTTTACAACGCCTCTTGGATGTATTTGAAGACTTTATGGGTTCCTTGGACCTGAAGATAAACGTAAAGAATTCTCAAATCATGATAATGGGCAGGAGTATCAAGAATAAGAACCTAAAAACCTTTATATGTGGCAAAGAAGAGCTTTGTAGAGTAGCCACTTTCCCATATCTGGGGATCACCTATGATGAGAGAGGGAATTGGGGTCCACAGATAAAAAACTGAAACATTTCCCTCACAAGAACATCCTCTGCACTTCAGGGCTTTTCGAAAAAATTGGGGGCAAGGCCAATAGCAACTTTAATGAAAATCTATAAAGCAAAATGCCTTGCAGTGGCTACATATGGTAGTGCAATTTGGGGATACTGTTCTCTGGACAGTATACAGACTACTGAGAATACATTTTTAAGAGCTGTCCTCTCTGTGCCACAGTCTACTCCATCATATACAATCCACACTGAACTAGGAGTAGGATATATTTCAGATATGATAAAAATGGCCCTTCTTCTAGCATGGCTGAAGATCTGGTTGAACCAGGAAATCCCCCTTAACCATATTATTCTAAAAGACTGTTTACAGCTAGATAGAGCAAATCAATTCTTGTGGCTAGCATACATCAAAGACAGTCTTGCTAAGCTAGGGAGACCAGAGCTTTTTCTCTCCCCGGAGTCCATAACAATAAAGGACATTGCCTTGATTAAGGGTACAATGGGAGAAATGCTAAGCGTGGAGAGGGAACAAATGGAACTAAAAAAAACAACGGTGAGGGCTAACATCATTATGAGCACCCAAGTAGGCCCTGAATTGTATCTAACTACTGTGAATCAAGCCTATCACCAATTTCTTTTAACCCGATTTCGGTTTAATTTGGTTCACCTGAACCTTGGTCATTTTCCAACTTGGAGTACTCCTGAAAACGCAATGCTGTGTTCTTGTGACAATGTTTCCACCCAGAATACAATGCACTTTTTGATGTTTTGTGGACACTACACGGCAGTAAGGACGAAATACTTTATTCCTATTCTAATTAAGGCAGGGTTTATTCAAGTAAAGCCAGCTCTCCTGTTTTTACAGTTATTGCAGACCCCTAGGATTATGTTCCATGTTGCTAATTTCCTAGTGGGGGCTGTCAGGATCAAGAAGAGGAAGATGACCAATAACCCTTATAACATTGTTTTATAGTGGATGAAAGCAAGTATACTGTTTATACTACAGGGAATGTTTACTGAATGAAATTGATATGTGGGATTGTATAATGTATGATGCCTTGTATTCCTATTTAACTGACCTCTTTTTTAAGGTATTCTTAATGTATTTTAAACACATTTTTTTTAAACTTTCTGTAAATATGTTGATTGTGTAAATTAACCATGATTGTATCCTGTATTAATTATGTATTTTAGAACATGTGAATATTGTATAGTGCTATTGTCTTTTTATGATATTGATTTATCGAAATAAAGTATTTTGACTGACTGACTGAATTAATTTTTAATTGATGAAATAATAATTAGTTGTTATTTAATTAAAATGTGGTAATCAGAAGTTAAATATGGTAATTGTGTACTTTATTATAGGTGTGTGTTGTGCATATTACAGTGTTGAAGAGTGCTCATACAATCAATGATTATTAATTATTTTTGTTCTTAATAATTTTTAAAATCATTCATAATTATGTTAATTATGGAAATACATACAAATAAAAATGTTGAAGGTTTAATTTATTGGTGTGGTGTTAGAGGGTTGGAAATAAAATAAATACATTTATATTTATTAAAATATTTTTCTGTGCTAATATTTGCTTCTTTTTAATAAATATTTTTTATAAATGTATATTTTTTATAGATGATAGTTCGAACTTTCTGTTATATGTAATTAATATATTTAATGTTAATGTTTAATATATTTAATCTGATATTTTGCAAATATTGTTTATTTTTTTTTTGACTGTTTAAATGTTATTATTAATTTTTGTTTCTCTGCTGTCCAACACTTTCCTTTCTGTTGTACTTACTGGAGTGGGAATAGTAATTTGTATGCCTCCGCTATCCAGCACTTTCCCTACTGTTGCACTCACTGCAGTGGCAATTGTAATTTTTACTCCTCCGCTATCCAGCACTTCCCTAATGTTACACTCACTAGAGTGGGAATAGTCATTTTTACCCCTCTGCTATCCAACAGTTTCCCTACTGTTGAACTTACTGGAGTGGGAATAGTAATTTTTACCCCTCCACTATCCAATACTTTCCCTACTGTTGCACTCACTGGAGTGGGAATGGTAATTTTTACCCTTCCGCTGTCCAATACTTTCCCTACTTTTGCACTCACTGGAATGGGAGTAGTAATTGTTACTCCTCTGCTTTTCAACAATGTCCTACTGTTGTCAATCAATCAATCAATCAATCAATTAATCAGGGTTTTATAAAGCACGCTTTTCACAATGTGAGGGTCTCAAGGTGCTGGGAGGAGGGAGGTGCAGCTCCGATTCAGTCGAAGAGCCAGGCCTTGAGGTTCTTCCTGAATCCTGAAGGTGTGCAGGGTAGGGAAACATCTGATGCTGAAAGGGAGCTGGTTCTAGGCCTTGGCTGCGATGTAGGAGAAGGCTCTTCTACCTGTGCTGTTTTTGCAGATGCAGGGGTCTCTGCCAGGGAAAGGTCGGCAGAGCGGAGGCTCCTTTTGGGTACGTGGAAGGAGACTCTTTCATTGAGGTATTTGGGTATGATGTTTTGGAGGGCTTTGTAGGTGTGGGTGAGCAGTTTAAAAGTTATTCTCTTCTCAACAGGGAGCCAGAGGAGGTATTGTTGGTGCTGGGTCATGTGTTCGTGCCGTGGGGTCCCAAGGACGAGTCTGGCTGTGATGTTTTGGATGGTTTGGAGCTTGTGTAGGAGAGTTCTGTTGATTCCGTCATTGAGGGCGTTGCCGTGGTCCAGTCTGCTGGTTATGAGTGCGTGACTGACGGTCTTCTTGTATTCGAGCGTGTCCATTTGAAGGTCTTACGGAGGGTGCAAAGGCAGTTAAAGCTAGTGGAGGCGATGGAATTGATCTGCTGGGTCATGATGAGGAAGAAGTTGAGGATGATGCTGAGGTTCCATGTTTGGTCTGTAGGGGTGGGTGGACTGCCAAGGGTGGAGGGCCACCAGGTGTTGTCCCAAGCAGAGGTGGAGGGTTTGAGGAAGAGGATCTCGGTCTTCTCTGAGTTGAGCTTCAGACAGCTATTTTTCATCCAGGCTGTGACGTCCCTCATTCCTTCCTGGGAGCAGAGTCCAGTGTCTTCGGGGTTCTTCGTGGGGGAAAGAGTGAGCTGGGTGTCTTTGGCGTATGATACTATGCTGAGCCTGTGCTGTCTGACGATAGAGACGAGGGTGGCCATGTAGATTTTGAAGAGCGGAGGGCGGAGTGAAGATCATTGTGGTACTCTGCAGTTGATTTCTGTGGTTTTGGAGAGAAAGGGGGGAGTTTGATCCTCTGGGTTCTACCGGAGAGAAATAATTAAATCCAGTTGAGGGTGATTCCTTGCATCCCAGCATCATGAAGTCTGGCTGTGAGAGTGCGGTGTGAGACTGTGTTGATGTCTGTGGAGAGTCTAGTAGGATGAGGGCCGCAGTATGGCCCTGGTCGAGTAGCATGCGGATGTCATCAGTGGCAACGAGGAGGGAGATCTTGGTGATGTGGTTGCTGTGGAATCTGGAGTGGGAGGGATCTAGGATGGAGTTCTCTTTGATGTAGGTGGTCAGCTGGGCGTTTACTAGTCTCTCCGTGACTTTGGCAGCGAAGGGAGGAGAGAGATTGACCTGTAGTTTTTCAGGTCCATAGGTTCCGCAGTGGGTTTCCTGTGGAGGGGTTTGACCTCTGCCTGCTTCCAGTCATCTGGGAAAATGCCGGATTTGAAGGAGGTATTGATGATCCATACTAGTTCGGGTACCATGGCGGTAGCGGCCCTGTGGTAGATGTGTGGGACAGTGGTCCATGGGGGCCCCTGAGTGGGTGTTCTTCATAGTCACTGTGGTGTGTTCAGCAGTGGTATGACTCAGGTATTGATGGTAGGCTTGTTGTCGGTGGTGGGGAGGGGGGTGATGTCCGGCGTCTGTTCGCTGAAGTTGTCATAGAGGGGCTTGATTTTCAGATGGAAGTAGGAGCTGAGCTTGTTACAGAGTTCCTGGGATGGTGTGACGTCTGTGGCTTTGCTGGGGGGTTTGGTGAATTGCTGTATGATGTTGAAAAGTTCTTTGGCGTTGGTTGCTTTTGTGTGGATTTTGTTTTTGATGAAAGTCCGCTTGGTGTCTCTTATGTGCTGGTGGTACTCCTTCGGGGCACTTCTGTAGTTGTTCAGGTATTCTGTGGTTTTCTGGTTTCACCAGGTTTTCTCTGGGAGTTGTGGGTCCATTGTCCAAGGCATAGGTTTGTCATCTACAGGAGTGCCTGGCTTCTTGGAGTTCAGTGGTGAACCAGGCATCCTTCAGGGGGCGTTGTTTGGCAGGGTGGCAGAGGGGTGCGAGCTTGTCAGAGCAGCTGGAGATCCAGCGGTGGAGTTCCTTGGCTGTGAAGTTGGCGTCGGTCATTGCACAGAGGTGGTTTAGGAGGAGGGTGCTGTTGAGGTGTTCGTCTGTAATCTTGCTTCATTTCCTTCGTGGCAGGCATGGGGCGGGTTTGGGTGTGGTGGTAGTTTTGAAGGTGAGGTGTACGCATTGGTGGTCCATCCAGAGGGGCTGGATGGTGTGGCTGAAGTGGATGTTTGTCCCTCCTGCAGAGATGGGGTCAAGGGTGTGTCCTGCTCTTTGAGTGGGGGTGGTGATAAGCTGCTCCAATCGGAGGTTAGAGAGGTTTTCAAGGAGGGGGGTGGAGTTGTTTACAGCGGTTGTCGAGGTGGAAGTTCAGGTCTCCAAGTGGAATGTAGTCTGTAGAAGTGATGGTGTGGGCTGCGACGAGGTCGGCAATGGTGGTTGCGTACTGAGTGCAAGGTCTGGGGGGGTCTGTTGGCGAGGGTGCCGTGCAGGGTGGTCCTAGGGCTGGTCTGGATCTGGAAATAGAGGTGCTCAGTGTTGGAGTGGAAGTCACTCTTGCTGGAGGTGGTGAATCGGAGGGAGGCCTAGTGTGCAATGGCCAGTCCTCCTCCTGGGCGGTGGGGACAATTTTTTCTCTGGACCGTGTATCCATCAGGTATGGCAGTGGCGATGTTGATGCTGGAGGTGGCATTGGTCCAGGTTTCTGTGAAGAAGGCGACATCGGGCGAAAGGCTGTCAATAAGGTCCCAGATTTCTGCAGCGTGTCTGTGTAGGGAATGTATGTTGAGGGGATGCATGGCAGGGCTTCAGTGGTGCGGGCCTCCGGTGAGCCTTCGCCGGTCATGGGGGCGCTGTTGATGGTGAAGGATCATCGGCAGTGTCTGCAGGAGACCTCTCCCTGGGTGGTGTTGGGTGTGGATCTCTGGCAGTTCATGTTTCTTCCATGGTTGAGGGCGTGGAGGGTGGCAGATTTATATCAGAGGGGACTCGCAGTCCAGGGTTCCTGGCGCTGGTCGCGGTCGGATCATGGAGGAGCATGCAGCAGGGAGGTGGGAGCGGGGCGGGAACGGCACGAAAAGCAGGCAGGGAACAATGGAAGGCACAGAGAGAAGAGCACTACAACAAGTTGGCAACAATTAAAGCACAAGGCAACAAAATGTACAATTGGGCAACAAAATTGGAAAAATACAGAGACATACGGAGACAGTCACCGGTACAGAGAGGGCTCGAACTCTACCAGGGTGGGGCTCACAGGTTTGAGATGCGGCGCAGCAGAGAACAGCGTAGCTGCTGGGGAGAAGAGGGGGCCTTCGACCGAGGATCAGAGGCATTGCTTGTGCTCCCCAGCAGCGGCTGCCATTAAGTAGGGAGAGGGGCATGCAGCGGGGGAGCAGGGGCGGGAACGGTGGAAAAACAGGCAGGGAACAATGGAGGGCACAGAGAGAAGGGCACAACAACAAGTGGGCAATAACTAAGGCAAAAGGCAACAAGATGTTCAAGTGGGCAACAAAACAGGATAAAATAAGCAAGGCAGCAAAAAATGAAAATACAGAGAGTTGCCAGCACAGAGCAGGCTCATACCCTACCAGGGTGGGGCACACAGGTTTGAAATGAAGTGCAGCAGAGTAAAAAATGTTTTAAATAGTTACATGTTTGAATTAATTAAAACATGGTTATTTTTGAATGTTAAATTATTGATATATGTATATATTTTATTTTGATATAACTAAAAAGTTTACAAATTAAATGAAGATAATAGTTAATAAATTGTATTTAAGTAAATATATGTATATGTATACATTTTTATGTTTGTGTGTTTATATTTTTTTAATTAAGTTTATTTGTTATATTTAGTTAAAATGTATATTTGATTTACTTTATTTTGTTAAAAATAATAATATTATTTAATATATTTTCCTTAAGGTATATATTTTAAAGGCAATATTTTTTACTTCGATATTTTTGATTCAATATTCTTGTACTTACCCGTTTAAATATAGGGAGTCGATATTATTGTATTTTATATTTTTGAGTCTGTCTATATTTATTACATTGATATTTCATCAGGGAACCGAAATACCACAAGGGGGACAACAATAGGATGGAGCAAGCTATTAGGGTGGTGTGTGAGCAAGGTAGGCAGATTTCAGAGAAAGGGGAAGACAAACTGATGAAGGCTTGAGGGATGACAATAAACTATAGAGAAGAGCAAGGGCTAGTCAAGTTTGCTGCACATGGGTGTGACCACTTAGTGGCCCCTTAATTATGAGCTTTAAAAAGGAATCCAGGCATTTGGACATATTTGGACAAAGCCACTATGTCTTGCATTTTAGAAAAGTGTGTCTGTGTAAGCTTGTGTGCAGTGTGTATACGTGGGCATTTGTGAGTGGGTCCAATTGAGAATTGGTCAGTGGATACATTAATGGATGAATGGGTGTGTGACAGTACATGACAATGTCAATCAGTGACTGCATGGAGGATGGTTGGTGGCATGGATGAAGTGATAATGAGAGTGTATGTGGGGCAAAAGCAGGGCTACATCGGGCAAGAGTAGTGTCTGGAGAAAAAGTTGTTTGAGCGCTGAGGCAGCATTTGGCAGCATTTGGCAGTGTGTGGAAGAAGATGAAGAGAATGGAACAAGGTTGATTGATATCTCATGCAGATGTAAAATGGGGCTGTCAGAGATCCTCATATACAGCCTGTCACAAGAAGGCCCAACCAAGTGTATGCCCTTATTGGATCTCTAAGCACAATGCTGACCATACACACTGTGAACACTGCAACCTTTATGGTTTTAAGCCCATTCAAAACAAACCCAAAAACAACAGGTTCCACCTGTGGTGTGTACCATGCACTTCTCCCTGGCACTTCCATTGAGAGTGTGACTGTATCAGCACAACACAGACTGCCTATCCACCTTTGCTTAGGATAGGATCCATGAACCATGAAGAGTACCAGCAGCAGTCAGCTGTCAGAGTTCTCTAGGAGTTGTGGGTCCATGGTCCAAGGCATAGATTAGTCTGCAGCCACATTATGTCTTAAACAAATCCTCTAATCACTTGGAGACCACAGGTGGACAGATGGCCTGTAACAGAGGGAGAATCAGAAGGGAAAATACATGTACCTGAAGGAGCTGGGTACAAAGGCAAATCTGGCACCAGGGTGGGTAAAACAGTAATCATTTTGGCAGTGCCCTGAGACATGACTAGAAGCCTCTCTTGAAATAACATTATGGGTCTGATTCACAAAGGTAAACGTACACTTTTGTGTAAGTTCATGAATGTTTGCTATTCTTAAAGGTATTTTACTTGTAGGGTCCTTATGTCTGCAGAGTCTCAACACAGAAGAAGATAGGACTGTCCTATTAACTATTTTCCAAGCCGCTGAGTGTGTCAAATTGCCTGCTTTATTGCTGTGGCTTGCACTGCAGTGGCACCTTTTCACCTCTGTCTTCATAACTGCATACTATTCTCCCTTCATGAGGAAATCCTTCCAGAGCATCTGCCTCTCTCCAAGTCAACAACTATATATACAGGTGCCAATAAAACCATATGCGATCAATTGAACTAATGTTTCACCATCCGTTCCTTGTGATGGAAGTGCTAGTTTGGAAGACTCATCAGGGTTGTGCTATGCATAAAACCATAGTCATTAAGGAGAGGTAAATTCAACCAATGGCTGCTAAATGTGGGCTACCAACATGTGAGTGCTGCTTACCGCAACCAATTGCCATCACTCTGTGCATGGCTAGTGTGAACCATGTGTATCTGTAAATGGTCTTTATAGCCAGACCTAAATTGAGGTAGAATATCAATTTGCTTTTACACTCTACAAATACATTTCGTTTTTTTTCTGTAATCATGTAAATAATTTACCGCTTGCAAAATTCCGCTGTTCAAAACATATATAACACCATGGGTCATAATATTAATGCATTTTCTATTAAAATATTAGATACGTAAATAATTGGGTAATGGGAAAATAATTAGTGCCATACTTTAAGAGAAGGAGTATAGCATTAATATTACTTTTAGTCTTACTATTCCATATGATATACAATGACTGCTAACGCTACAAAACGGCAAAACTCCCATTACTAATAAAGTAATTACACAATGGTATATTAAGTTAACGTTCCTTGTGAACATGAGTTAATGATTTTCTGTTAACTATTTCAAAACAATCATTTACCAAACAAACTGAACTTCGGCTAATACATTTGCCGCTTAATTTCAATATAAATGTTAAAAAAAAATCTGCTTTCTGTAGCACCGCCTGAACTTTCAAGTTCCTCTGAATACTGGAAGCTCAGAGCAGGACATAAGCATGCAGAGCACATTCCAAGGGGCCCACTCTAACACATCCACTGAACTCTGAACCTTTCATTCCTGCTCCGTGCAGGCATTTCTGTTTCCTGTATGGAAACCAAATGCACAAAGGGGAAAAGTTTCCAATGTAGACTAAAGTGAAAAGTCCAATTTGTAACCATAACCTAGAGACAAACGTCTCTATTTCTTGAGATTCACTCATTAACATTAATCGTTTTAACACAGCTGAAAGCATGCCCATGAATGTCAAAACAATCCTAATGTACTACTGATCAATATGATTAGATTAAAGATGAACTTACTGCAAATACTGCACGTTCCTGTCGCAGAGTGTTTTCTCGGCAGAGCCGCTTATTCAGATTTCCTCCTGGGAACAAAGTGTCGCTGGAAAAAAGGTTCTTAAGCGAGGCAGTGAGGCAGTGCCACGCGAGGCAGTGAGGCAGTGCCGACTGTGCCGCCGGGGCTTGTTGCTCCTCACTACTTCAGTATTCTGAACTCGACGTGGAGCTGGTGTCGTATTCCCCGCCTCCTCAGTCTGCAGGTTAAACTTTCCACCCGACAGGGTGAGTACGTCCTCCAGCAACACCATTCATTGCTAGAGATAGGTTACTTATTATGTCAGAAATGCTTCACAGGGAGCATGTGATAATATATGTGTTGATGCGCACTTTATTTAGATCAACTGCACTAATACACACACACTCAGGCATATATTTCTACAGAGCACACGGTATATTATCCTCAGAAGACAGAAATTGATATGAGATTGCTAATTACACTTACTTTACACTTGGAAACCGTTTCTCTAACAGTAATGGGGCCTCTTTAATAGTATTTTATCTTACTACATGAATGTAACCCAATCCTGTATTTTTTAAATTACTTTTTATGAACAAGTACAGAAGAACCAATTAAAAGGCATAAACAATATTTGCAGATGTGCAGTGTAATACGCTTTTTATTACCATTGTTGAAAGAGAGGCAGGGCGACGTGACTCTGGCAAGGCTTCACCTCTCATTAGTTATGGCCCCTCACAAAACACATTTACACACTCTTTCTCTTTTATTCTCGTACAGTGACTCTCAGATTCTCTACTCCTCTAACTCTACTATCAACATCCCAACTATTACCTAGGACCCTGACAGAGAACCGAGTGTCAACCATAGATCGGTTAACAAGGAAAACCTACTTCAAATAACTACCTCTCATCATGAAGTGCTCACTTACAACCAACTCATCAAATCGATGCTACTCAACTGCAGATCGGTGGTGAAACATGCAGCGGATATTTCAGATCTCAATCTTTTGCAAGACTTGGACCTTTTGATTCTCACTGAAACCTGGCTCAATTATGCCACCTCCCCTGTCCTCCACATCCTAATCCCTCTTGATTACGCCGTTATCAGACACAATCTACTTGTTAAAATGGGGGGGGGGGCGTTGCATGCATTCATCGCTCCAGCCTAACTATAAAGAAATCAAAATGTGCTTTGCTCTCTTCTTGTGATCAACAAGTCAAATTTGGACTAAGTGCAAGATTGCCTGTTTGCTTCACTCGATTTATTATCCACCAGGTGATAATCTGATTTTCGTAGTGCAAATCATGGAGGTCATTAGCTCGAGTTCGGACCAACTCTGCCTTATCTTCCTCGAAGACTTTAACCTCCACTAGAATGACACAGATGATCCTTTAGTCTACTCCTTTAAGGCTTCCCTCTCCAATCTTAACTTCTCACATGTCTATAAGGGACCTACCCACAACAAGGGCGTCACCTTCGACCTTATCATTGTCAAAGACAATAGCATACAACTGGGTGACATCCTACCCTGTGACTGGTCGGATCATCATCACATTTCTTCCACATATTGGAAAAGGTCTTGTGCAGACAGGGCCAACCTATTAAAGCTAAAGAACTGACTCGCAATTTGAGAGACATCAACATCATTGCTCTAACATCCATCACCAACAATAGGCATCAGCCCCCTCCGAAGACGTCCAACCTTTACGATCTTTCTGTTCACTACATTAACACTATGGATAATTTTTTTTATACTATTGCACAGAAGCAACTCAAAAGGATTCCAGTCAAACAATCCAAACCTTGGTTTAAGGGTGCCCTAATTGATGAGCGGCGCAATCTTAGACTTGCAGAGAGGCTTTGGAGAAACACACCCTCCACTACAAGCCTCATTCAGCTAAGGAAGGTGAGAAATACTTACAACAAACACATCTGCATTGCTAAAACAGACAACCTCATGGCTCATCTGGATAATGCTAAGAATAGACCCAAGAAGCTCGTTCAAATCATCAAGCAACAAGCTAACCACTCTTCCAACACTATCTCGACTCCCTTGTCCTTGCTTCCTAGTGCGGAGGACTCCTCAGTACACTTAACTGAAAAACTAAGAAAATGGAACTGGAGCTGCTACCTGACACTCCCATTTTGCGGCCTCTGAACCTCACTGCATCTTCAGCTAAGTGGGTGGAACCTTTGGCAGTGTTCCTACCCTTTGGTTGTTCTCTCAAAAACAATGCCTCTTGGAATTCCTTTCTCCTTCCAGATGTCACGGAGCTGTTCCACAACATTACACCCCTTAAACCTTCCAACCTTCAGCGATCCACTACCTACTAAGTTTTTTAAAGATCTCAATTCGACCATTCTCCCTCTGTGGTCCTGGATCATTCATGAATCTCTCTCTTTGAGGAGGATCCCTGATTGCCTCAAGACGGGGCAAGTTACTCCCATTCTGAAAAACCCAATTCTGATTTATCTGATCCTAACAACTTCCGACCTATCACCAGCATCATGTCTCTAGCTAAATTGCTCGAGAAATGTGTCCATTCGCTTTTATGCAACCACATCAAGAAATTTCAACTCGTTGACCTCTACCAGTCGGGTTTCAGATCAGAGCACAGTACTGAAACAGCACTAACGCTCATTGTGGATGACGCCTTGATCCAAATGTCCCTTGTCTCCTGATCCTTCTTGACCTGTCCTCAGCATTTGATACCATCAAACATGAAAACGTCTAATGCTCTTCTTCAACATAGGATGGATTTCACAGGCCCAGTCCTAAATTGGTTTGCCTATTTCTTACATAACCACTCACAAAGGATCAAAGTTAACCACGCCCCTGCAACCAGTACCCCCGTTACGATTGGAGCTCCGCAAGGATCCGCACTGTCACCCACTCTTTTAAAACTATTTATGGAACCACTTACCATCATACTGAACCGTTCTAAGATTCAGTACCACATGTATGTGGATGACATGCAACTGTACTTGAAGATCTCCTCTCAAGAGGACATAAAAACGCGAAATGATGCTCTCTCACAAACTCAGCAATGATTGACCAACAATGGTTGTCACAGAACTATCTATTGTCAAATGCTCTCAAAACTGAATTCCTTCTGATTGCTCCACCCAACCACTCTAAACCGACCCTGGTCTGGCTTAAACAACTCACTGCTCTTAACTACACCCCTCATTTGGTTGACTCTGCTAAATCGCTTGGCATGACCTTTGACACATACCTAAATATGCAAGAACACATCAGTGCAACTATTAGGGGAGCCACATTTCAACTCAACACCCTTAAGAAAATCAAGCCATTCCTGCCTCCCAAAGACATCAGGCCCATTGTACAATCCCATGCTATCTCTCAACTGGAATATGGTTTGGGAACCCTTGCTGGGCTTCCCAAAGCTAGCTTTGCCCCGCTCAGAACTACTCTAAAGGCATCAGCCAGGCTCATCACTAGCTCCAGAAAGCATGACCACATCTCCCCTGACCTTTTGAAAATAAATTGGCTATTTATCGAAGCTAGGATACGTTTGTAGATAGCTTGCTTGACGCATATAGCCATACACTACAACACCATGGTATACTTGGCAAATAAGCTTTAACTATCAGGCTCCTGTGGGAACTTAAAAAGTACGTCCACCCTACATTTGAAACCTCCCAAATTCAATTTACAATTGTGCTTTTACCTGTCTTGCTCCAAGAATTTTGAACACTCCTGAGATAAGATCGAATCCTTCCACTGCATCGATCAAGAAACAGGTCAAACGGCTGTTCCTGGGTGAACATTAACAGCATCAACTTATTCTCATGCTCTGTCTACAAATTTGCCTATTATCTTACACCATTGTTTCGATTTACTGTATGCTTGTCTGTTAAATTGGTATCTTGCTCTAGGGCAATTCTGATGATGGACAGGTCAGGACAACTCTCCATCCCCTTACCTTGATTGCTTCCCCCTTTTGTTCGTCAGTGTGTGGACTGAACTATACCATTTGTATCATTGTGCTTAGTTTTATTCATGCTTTCGCCACACCTGTACAGCGCTCTGCTACCCGTAAGGGTCTTGTTCATATTCTGAAACTTTTCAAATAAAAAATAAATACAATTTATGGCGATAAATGCATAGTAAAGTCATTGAAATGCCATATATATACTATGTATTCCTATTTCATAGGTTTCTTACTGCACCACATAAAATCAAATGACACAAACATTTCTGAGCATTTTAATATTTTGCTTCATATGGTTACATACTGTTTTGAATTCTAGGAAGTGTTCTTTGAATGCAACAAGTGTGCAGTCTTGTTGTGGTTCATTGAATGGTGTCATGCATTTTCCAACTCTTCCAAATCCTACTTTTTGTTAATACATTTAGGTCTTACATATGCAAAATAGAACCACAATCCAATTGCATCAATGTACTGTGAGTTATTTGTACAGCACTCTGATACATCATGTTTTGATTAAATCCACGCAATGAAAATGTAAATATTAAGGTCATGGAAGAGAGGAGAAACACACAACAAACACTAACAGAGTAAAGTTAAGATCAAATGGGGAGACGGGAGAAGATTAGGAAAAAGTTTGACTTGTTATTATCTAATACAAGCACTTATCTTACCCTTCATTTCTTTTTTGAAAAAAGAAATAAAACAGCATGTGTTAATAGACACAATAATTGCCAGATTCTGTCTGGGAGAGCTCTGTGTCACACCATTCAATTTTCAGTAATGACAATTGCTTTATTTCAATTTCATGGCTACACCTGAGGCTCATATAATACTTTTTCAGACATTAATACCAATAGCAGATATTCCTTTTTTCCAGTCATCTTATTGAAACAAATGAAAACCAAAGGAAAAATAATATATAATACCCAATTAACACATAGCATTGCCTTAACAAATCACTTTTCTTGGTGTTTTAAACACGATAAACATGAAAAAAAACATTCGATTTCCTACCATTCGCAACTCATGTTGTGCAGCATTTTGTGTGCATTTTCATATTTTCATTGAACTCACATTGTGGTTTAGTGGTCTTAACTTACTGCTGTCTGAACCTGGTAAACGTTTACTTCATATTTAATTAGTATCCTACATTCTGCTGCTTGATGTTCACAGAATGTTTGTGAGACAGTAGTTTGTTAATTGAGGTGGATTGGGGTCTAGCACAAGTAACGAAATCACCATCCTTTTAGATCATCTCACAGGCTGGAATGATTTAAACCCGAGCTCAATGCCTTATAGCTTTAGCTCAGGGCAGAAAGTCATAGCTTGATGAAAATTTGTAAAGCATTTAGAAGTACTAAAACAGCTAAAAAAGTTGAAAACACAACACAATAAAAATCCCACTCCAATTTATAAAAATAAATGCAATTCAATAAGCAAAATGACACTAAAAGTAATGCAAATCCAACAAGGGGAGCATGACATATGAATTTGTAAACATTAATGTTGTAATTTGGCAGCGGCTAGATTAAGCATTAGCAGAAGACATGCTATTTTTGACCATTGTCGTAGCAAATGAACCGACTCCATTTTGTATTCGTAGTGGCCATTTTGTATGAAATACATCGCCATGTGCTCATCATGTGTTTTGTCCTACCTCCTTGTTAACTGTGCCTGAAATCTGCCCAGCAACAGGCTATATTTAGCATCCCCCACTTTCAGCATGCCCAGACATGCCCAGTACGGTCTGCAGCTGTTTCTAATTAGTTCCAGATAAGAATGTGTTTACTAGTTTCTGGAAACTGTTAACTCCGCCCACTCATCGATTGTGCCTACCAATATGCCCTTATATGTACATAAAATTTGCTCTTGTATTTTGTACCGCCTTCTTTTGAGCCCCCTCATTGCGTATAAAAAGGGCCATGTGGTTTACTTCGGTGTGCTACTCTATGCAATACTGAGGGGTGTTGTGTGGACTGTAGTACCACCTTTAAAGGTTTAATAAACTATGCTTTTGTATTTTCCAGTTTCTGTGCCAACTTCTTCCTATAGTCTGAGGACTCTGTGCAGAGAAGGGCGAACCCCTTGCACTGGTAGGCCTAGCTGAGGCTTGCTTACTTCAATTGGCGCCCGACACATGGGGCTCATCGGCGACTCGGATGCCCGAACGAGTGGTCGCAACGAAGGATTGGAATCTCTCTGTGGACGCGATTGCATGCCAGAGGAGACCCGAGTCTTGGCATCCAAGGCGTTTTATCCTTTCTTTCCGATCTGACCATCCAGGTAGTGCCGGTCCTCGACTGGGATCTCTTCTGTTGGCTTGCTGTGCAGTGGCCGTTTGGTCGAATTTAGAACTTGGCAGTTGGAATCTGGACACCCTGTGATTGGTAAGAACCGTTGTACGGTACTTGCTGTGGGTTTTGGAAGCCTGGGTTTGGCAAGGCAGTTTTAGCATACGCTTGCTATGGCAATTTTGGTTTGGTGTGACAAGTCATGATGTGTATGTGTAAGTGAAATATATGCGTTGCAACACATATAGGCAGGTAATGAGGAGATTTTTCTCTAAAATTGTGATTTTGATTTGAACGGCACAACGTATTACAGATACTTTAAGTGCTACTTTGATTACAATACTGCATATGTTGCACTATTTTTGGCATGCCTGCTTTTAGCGCACTTTGTAGGACGTGCTGCTTTTGTAGAAATAACCGGTTAAGACTTGAGGAATCGCAGCCGGCTCCCCCAGAGGGGACGCCTAATAGAGAGATGTATATAAAATATGGTCTTTCTTCTATAATGTACAGCACATTATGAAGGAAATACACGCGAAAGGATCCGGAGTTACGTTGGCCAATGTATGGGTCGTTTGATATGCGAAAGATTGAATATGTGGAACAGTGTATGTTCGAGCGGAAATCCAGACATGACATGTTTGAATGTGTACGAATAGGGGGGAAAGAAGTACGTGAGTGTGAGAAACGCGAGCAGGCGCTGATTGAAAAAGAGCAACCGAAGAATGTGTATGAAAAGGTGCAAGAATTAAGGAAGAAAGAAGTGAAAGAATTGGAAGAGAGACAGGAGAAGGAGCTCAGATTACAGATATCTGGTTAATATGCTGTTCGGCAACCTCTTTATCCTGTCCTTAATAAATCACAAGATGATTTTTCATTGCTAGATCATCCTCCGCCTCCGTATGCCGTTCTGTCCGCTCCATCTGGTGAAGATGAGGATTCCGGTGCAGATCGAACGAAACCAGATACTCGCTCTATCCTGTCAGTCGAATTTGCGGCAGAACTTAGAAAGATTGCTCGTCAAGCACTTCGTGATTCTGTTACTGTTTCTACTATCTTAGATAGTTTACAGGGGTGGCAGGACAGAGAGCGATTATATTTTACCGAGCATTTTGCTGAAGAAGTTGTTGACATGTTTCAGAAAGTCTCTGGTGTTTTAGAATCTGATGATGTAGCAGCCGATTGTAAGCAAATACGTGATGGACTTTTTACTCTCCCCCAGGTGACTGATATCATAAGACGGTGGTTCAAAATACGAACTGAGGCGCTTCATATGCGAGAGGAGAATCGGAAAACAGATGCAGATGCACGGACGGATTCGCTTGGCGGGAAACAATCATCTATTTTTGGAACAGATAAGATCGCAATAGTGCATGCAAAGCGTATGCAAGAGGCTGTGCCTTTATATGTTCCTCCTAAGGGAGCGGGTACACATGATGATAAATCCTCTGTAGATGCTAAAGGTTATTTTATTTATAATTGGGTGTACACTCCCTGGAATAGGGCAGATGTCATGGCACTTAAAGCTGCATTGCCTGACCCGCGGAAAAATCTAGCTGCTTTCTATGAAGAAGTTGAGGGAGCCATAAATTCTTGTACCATAACATTAGCTGATATCGATTTATTTTTCGGGCTAATATTACCGCCTGATAAATGGGGATCCGTGCGTAAAGTTTATGATCGCTCAGCGTACGGGGCATTATGGAAGGAGATAGAGACGGAAGATGAGGATAGGGAACCAGCGAAAAAGCCATGTCAGTTGATTTTAGACCTTCCTGTTGCAATACTAACTAAGTTTAAAAAAGATTATTCCCCCTAAAAAGATTGATTGGACTATTTTAGCATCATGTAAACAAAAGGCAGATGAATCGGTTTCAGATTTCTTTATGCGTTTTGAGGAAGCCTTTCATGATTTTAGTGGCCAGTCGCTAACGGACGATACGGGCCGACATTTGTTTGCAGATTAAATACGTTACGAATCTGTTACCAGGAGTGGCTAGCCGTTTAAAAGCTAGTGAAAGATCTTGGACCACCTCGTCTCCGGCATCTCTCCTGATGATGGCTCAATATTATGAGCGTCAGGAATTAGAAGCGAAGGGTAGTGAGGAAGAAAAAATGTATAGGGAATTGAAAACAAAGGTTATGTTATCTCAGGTTTATGGTCCACCTCCTAGAGGTGATGATAGAGGCGGACAAGGATTTTATGGTTCTTCCTACACTCGTTCGAATTTGGCTGTTGATCAATGCGCGTATTGTAGGAAATTTGGCCATTGGGCTGATGAGTGTCCATTGTTGCGCTCACAACGCTATGTCTGTGGTCGGGGACCAATGGGAAATCGTGCGGGATATTCAGGTCTTAGGGGCAACATGAACGATCGTGCTAGATTTGATTCTAATGTGCGAGTACAAAATGGGTTTAACACTTTTGATAGGCGCAACCAATACCAGATGTCTGATTATGTGCAGCCTGATTTACATGATTCTGCTTATGCATAGGATTGCGTAAGATGGGGTAAGGAATCAGTTGAAGTTCCAGTAGATCAGAGGGGTCCTTATGTTACAGCACATGTTTTGGGTTCTACTGATCAGTTTCTGGTTGATACAGGAGCTACTCATAGCGCTCTGTCTAAACAATTGGTTCTGAGGGCTCCCCTGTCTGGCTTAACGATCACATCGATAAGGTTCGATGGAACACCTTCCCTAGCCCATTGTCACAACCACTTGCATTTCATGTTGATAAATTTGATGCTCCATGTCCGTTTTTGCTCTACCCAAATACACCAGATAATATTGTGGGCCTTGATATGCTAAAGTATTTCAGAGCCACAATAAGATGTTCCCCTGAAGGAGTATGTGTGGTTTTGATTGATAATTACCCAGTGATGGACAGAGTTTGCATTGCTAAAGAGGATACTGCATTAGGCTCCCTACCTAAAACTTTGTGGGCTTCTTCAGATACTGTTGTGGGACAGATGGTTATTCCACCGGTCCATATTAGTGTAAAGGAGGGAGCTGTGTTACCACGTTTGCCTCAATATAGAATTTCACAGGAGGGTGAGGAAGCACTCACACGAATTGTACAAGATCTCGTTGAAGTTGGGGTTGTTGAAGAAGTTCCATTTAATGTATGTAACAGTTTGATTCTCCCAATTTTGAAGAAAGATACTGATACTAGGATTTATCGATTTATAATTGACCTACGGGAGGTGAATAAGATAGTGGTGACACAATACCCAGTGGTTTCTGACATCACAACACTTCTTACTTTAGTTCCACCTACTGCAACTACGTTCTCTGTTATAGACTTGAAGAACGCCTTCTTATCGATCCCTATTAATCCTGATAGCCGATACCTGTTCAGTTTCACTTTGAATATTCGATCGTGTAGATTTTGTAGAGTACCTCAATGCTATACTGAGAGTCCTAGTATTTACAGCCAAGCATTAAAGAAACAACTTGATTCTTTTGTTCTGCCCGAAGGTTTGGAGCTCATACAATATGTTGAAGATATCTTGTTGGCAGCCGATACTGCTGAACAATGTGAAAAATGCACGTTGTCCTTGCTTTCTTTCCTTGCTTCACATCATCACAAAGTATCGAAAAAGAAATTGCAGTATTGTAGACCAAAGGTAACCTACTTAGGTCACTTTTTGTCTAAGGAGGGACGTGCACTCACATCAGATCGCATTCAGGCAATTCTATATACACCAGTACCTTGTACACAGAAAGAAGTTTGAGCATTTTTAGGTCTTACTTCCTTTTGTAGGCAATGGATATTGGGATTTTCATAAATTGTTAAGCCTTTGTTAGCACATTTGACAAAAGACACTCCAATACCCCTTTAATGGACAGATGAATGTGAGAATGCTTTTCGACAGTTACGACAAGCCCTTTTGTTCAGCACCAGTGTTAGATACTCCAGATTACACAAAGCCTTTTACATTGTATGTACACGAGAGAGATGGATGTGTATTGTTAGTTTTAGTACAGACACATGGTGATAAGCAACGCCCTTGTGCATATTTTTCAGCAGTACTTGATCCTGTTGCTCGAGCGTTGCCTGGATGTTTTCGCTCGGTTGCAGCAACAGCTGTGTCAATACGTCAGAGTGAAGGGATAGTCTTATCACATAAGCTGTTGGTGCCGGTACCCCATGCCGTTGATGCCCTTTTGAATCATACAAAGATGCAGCATTTAACTAGTGCTCGCCTGACAGGATATGAGCTGACGCTGTCAGCTCCTCATATTACACTGAAGAGATGTGCAACACTAAATCCAGCCACGCTGTTGCCATTTCCGGCAACTCAGCCTGAGGCGCAAGAAACACATGATTGTATTTTCCTGACTGAGGAACAGACAAAGGATAGTATTGATTTGCAAGATACGCCCCTTCCAGATGTAGTTGGAGAACTGTGGGTTGATGGGTCCTGTCTGAAGTTACCGGATGGTACAACTTCAGCCGCATATGCAATTACTACGCTTCACACAATAGTGGAGACAGCTCGTATACCATAGAAGTCAGCTCAAGCAGCAGAACTAATAGCTTTGACACGAGAATGTGAGCTTAGTACAGGTTTGCGTGTGAACATTTATACAGATAGCCGCTATGCTTTTGGAGTGGCGCATGATTTTGGCCTGCTCTGGAAGGAAATAGGTTTTGTGACATCACACAGGATGCAGATAATGCAAGGAGAACTAGTGCATAATCTTTTGACTGCATTAACATATCCAAAGAAAATAGCTATAGTGAAATGTAGTGCGCTCAAGAAAGTGACTGATAAGGTAGGACAAGGAAATGCTTTTTTAGATCGAGTGGCACGTGAGACTGCGATGCAGCCTGACACTACTTCCATGTATGTAGTGAAGTCACAAGCTGAGCGGTGGCATGATGTTAGGAAAGAAGTATTAGAGATACAAAGGACTGCTTGTGACAAAGAACGGGAGCAATGGTCCAAGGATGGAGAGTTGGATGATGAAGGTTGTTGGTGAAACAAACAGA
Organism: Lissotriton vulgaris; assembly: GCF_964263255.1. Taxonomy (NCBI): domain Eukaryota; kingdom Metazoa; phylum Chordata; class Amphibia; order Caudata; family Salamandridae; genus Lissotriton; species Lissotriton vulgaris. Next base: position 81,720 of record NW_028248529.1, read on the forward strand.
TGGATAGATGGAAGTTGCCTATAGCTTTTGTACAACCTATGGTTCAGATGGCACATGGGCTAGCACATGTTGGAGTTTCAGCGATAGTGAAATTGCTTACGCAAGTTTGGGAGCATCCAGAAATTGCTAGCACAGCCATGAGAGTAGTACAGTCCTGCATGATTTGTCTGCAATTCAATCCTGGAAAAGGGACACGAACTCCAGCAGGAGGGTTTGCTACACCAACTGCACCTTTTGAAGTTTTAAAGATGGATTATATTCAGCTTGAAAGCTGCAATAATCTGAAGTATGTCTTGGTGGTGGTATGTGCCTTCAGTAAATGGATTGAGGCGTACCCTATAAAGGATAATACTGCAATTACTACAGCAAAGGTGCTTTTAAAGGAATTTTTTTCCTCGTTATGGTGTTTGTAGATTTTTGTGGAGTGATAACGGACCTCATTTTATAGGGGACGTTATCAAGTATGTCCTGAAAGGATTAGGGATCCAACAGAAGTTTCATGCAGTGTTCCATCCACAATCAGCAGGATTGGTGGAAAGATACAATGCTACTCTGAAGCTGAAATTAGCCAAGATACAGGTTTCTACTTCTTTGACTTGGCCAGCTGCGTTGCCACTGGCATTGTTGTCTATAAGATCAGTGCCTCATTCTCGGACAGGTCTCACCCCTTATGAGATCCTGTTTGGTAGGCCCATGAATATCTGGGGAATTCCTAAACCAAGTTCTGTGTATGATGTATCTTGTGTCTTAATGAATGACCATTTGGCACAATTAACTGATAACTTGGTTTCTATTCATCAACAGGTTCGAGAAGCACTTCCTGACAGATCTACAGGTGAAGGCCATGAACTCCGACCTGGTGACCACGTGATGATTAAGTTCTTCGAGAGGGCGAGCAGTTTGGAGCCAAGGTGGCATGGACCAGGGCAAGTGCTACTTGCCACGAGGACAGCAGTTCGAGTCACGAACCGGAAAAATTGGGTCCACAGCACCAATTGTCGGAGAGTACTTCCTACCTTGTTGGAGCCTGCTGTGTTGACTGATCATCGAGAGGTTCTGACTGCGGAGAAAGGCTGTGCTGTGACACCTGACGGATCTGAGGAGTTCTTCCCGGACCAGACAATCCCTGGAGCAACAACATATAATTTGAGACCGAGAAAGGAGTATGCAGTGCTTGTGAAAGTTGCCTGAGCATTCCCTGGGTTAGTGAAGCAGAGAGCTGTTGTGGCAAAGGGGGGGACTCAGCCCTGCATTAGAGTAGTGACACCCATCTTGACCCGTGGTGTAGAAATAAAGGGCTGCCCAGGTGTAAGAGCTCTGACAACTTTTTTAGTTTCAGGAACAATTGTTTTATGCTTTTGTAAAAAATGGAAAAGAAGAAGATTTTTTGTGCTGTAGGGCTTATTGTTGTCTTGTTGATTGTGGCAACAATAACATGGTCTGTTGAGGAGAGTTGTTTGTTGTTACTACATCCACACCTGAGGAGCATTATTTCTTTACGCTCCCATATCAAGAATTGAAGCAGCAACAATCCTATCTTAATAACAATTGTATTCAGATGCTACACCATACCCAAATTGCTACAAAAGCCACGAACTGTTGGATTTGTGGGATGATGCCTGCACATCAAAAGAAGGGAGGTACACCGTTTATACCTCTCCCTTTTTCGCATAATGGCTCTTGTCGAGCCTGGTATACCCTGCTTTTTGCAACTAGGAAGCCTACAGTGGGCAGACTGCTTTTACGGTTGAATAAAGAATGTCATCAAGACAAAGATGGGTATCCCCAAGCGAATGGAACTAAATGGGAGTGGGAGGAATATCGACCGGACAATATTTCAACGCCATATATCTTCACCAATACAGGAGACTCTGTTAATGCTGAACATTCTGTTATCTGTTACTCAAGCACAAGCAGAATTATGTGTACAGAGTATTGGACATATTCCTGTTGGAATTAAAGATTGTATTACTGTTTTGAATATAGACGGATTAAACAATAGTACCTTTTTAGCTTCACATAACACCTATTTTGTGTGTGGAAATCGTGGATATTATCGATTGCCAGCTGGGTGGACAGGTGTTTGTTATGTGTCATTTGTGTTGCCCCCTGTGTTTCTGGTACCTCCATTGTATCATCGAGATCTTAATTTATTCAACAATATTACTGTAAATCGTTATAAGAGGACCTTGAATACTGATGATGTAGATCAAACAGATACAAGCCTGTAACAATATGTAGATGTTAATTTAGGATTGTTCTTCTTTGTAGGCGCTGCATTAAATAGTAGAAAAGTGCGACGATTAACTAGAGTTGTAGAAGTTGTTACAGATCAAGCAGCTTTAGCCCTAGGAAACCTCACTGAAGAATTGCAAATTGCTAGAATTGTTGCTTTACAGAACTGAATGCTTCTAGATGTTATGTTAGCAGATAGAGGTGGTGCATGTCGCATTATAGGTAGTAGTTGCTGTGTGTTCATCCCAGATCAAACACCATCAGTATATAAAGCGATCAATAAACTCCATAAGATCAGTGCAGACCTCCATACAGAGAATGGTACATGGACTCCTGCAAGACGGTTCTGGACTTTAATCTCTACTTGGGGCTGGAAAGTATTGACTGCTCTATGTATAGTAATTGTAATAGTCTTCACATGTGTGTGTATCCAGTGTAGTCCGATGATATGTTCTATGTGCATCACTGCTTGTATGCCGACCAAAAGAAATGTTGCAGAAGTCAAAATGCAGAATAATTTGAACAAGGAGATAGCTGAGATGATGGCCATTGATATAAGGGATGAGTATTTAGCTTATCCTAGGAAGTCGAATGTCTTCAGCTAATGCTGAAAGGGTTGTCTTTTGTAATTTGGCAGCAGCTAGATTAAGCATTAGCAGAAGACATGCTATATTTGACCATTGTCGTAGCAAATGAACCGACTCCATTTTGTATTCGTAGCGGCCATTTTGTATGCCATACATCGCCATGTGCTCATCATGTGTTTTGTCCTACCTCCTTGTTAACTGCGCCTGAAATCTGCCCAGCAACACGCTATATTTAGCATCCCCCACTTTCAGCATGCCCAGACATGCCCAGTACGGTCTGCAGCTGTTACTAATTAGTTCTAGATAGGAATGTGTTTACTAGTTTCTGGAAACTGTTAACTCTGCCCACTCATCGATTGTGCCTTCCAATATGCCCTTATATGTACATAAAACTTGCTCTTGTATTTTGTTCCGCCTTCTTTTGAGCCCCCTCATTGTGTATAAAAGGGGCCATGTGGTTTAGTTCGGTGAGCTGCTCTATGCAATGCTGAAGGGTGTTGAGTGGACTGTAGTACCACCTTTAAAGGTTTAATAAACTATGCTTTTGTATTTTCCAGTTTCTGTGCCAACTTCTTCCTATGGTCTGAGGACTCTGTGCAGAGAAGGGCGAACCCCTTGTACTGGTCGGCCTAGCTGAGGCTTGCTTACATCATTACAGTGAAAATAGTGCCCCAAAAAATGTCAAAGATGTTTTTCTTTCTGAGGATAAACTCTTCCTCACCTGGGACAAATCTGAAATCAAATGTTGCAGAACTACCAGATATGTTATGTAGTGGGTCCCCTTAAAGCTCTGGAGCAAACGTTTTGAAAAAACGCTTACACATCTGTTGGTGCACAAACAATGACAAAATATATTGGGTTAGAACAACATGGGGCTAAGCGTGGAAGCTGCCACTGAGGGCCACTGTGGACTTGGTACCCCAAAAGTAAATAATGCATACAAACTTAACAGGATCTGTCTTATAATATGCCTCAATGCCAGGGACGGTGTCTCTTTGTCCAACTGAAGTGCACTGAGTGCTTACTAGATGCAAGGGATCTGCCTCAATCACTAGAACAGATTTTGAGTCTTTGCAAGCAGTGGTAGGAGAAGCAGAGAAGGTACAGCTAAAAACTGTAAATATACTCAAGAATGTGCACCCCTCCTCATACAGCCCCATTTTACAGCAAGGGAATTTCAAATGACAGGAGAGAAATCACATTGGTGGATGGAGCAAACCCAGTAGTTACCACTGAAATATTCTATTGATAGATTGAAATAGAAGCCACAGATGCATCAGGGCTGTTCACATTAAATGCAATAATAGATGCTCCAGCATGTGATGACTCACAAAGATTCTTTGATGTGATGGTGACCTAGGTAGAACATATAGGATCGGATTCATAAAGTTAACTTACCCTTTTGTGTAAGTTTAAGATTGTTTGCTAGTCACAAAGGAATTTTACTAGTAGTATCTTTATGATTACGGAGTCTACGCACATAAAAAGATAGGACAGTCCTATCTTTTTATGTGCGGACAATCCGCAGTCATAAAAATACTACTAGTAAAATGCCTATGTGAATAGCAAACAATCATAATCTTACACAAAACGTGTACGTTTACCTATGTGAATCAGGCCCATAATGTTATTCCAACAGAGACTACTGTTGTGCTTTTAGGAACTCTAATGTTGTCAGGATAGAAATTGCCTGCCAGCCATGTATACATCTCACCCAGAAAGGGACTGACTGCTCATAAGAAAAACTGGGGAAATGTTGATGGAGAGAATAGCAGTATACAGACAAACTGAGATGGCCCTTATTAGAATATAGTGGAACAGTGAAGCTACAGGCACAGTTCGGACACCTGTGAATCCATAAATGAACGTGAATGCAAGAATACAAGAACTAAAGATTGGGGCAATGCCGAGCTAAATTAAACTTTGTTGTTTTGGATAGCTGGAAAGACAGATGAGATAGTGGCAGTTTCCAATTAGTCAATGCTGCAGGAGAAAGGAAAAATATATGAATATGTTCCTTTTCATGGGGATACCTCCAAATGTACACCAATGCCAGTTATTGGAAGAATGTTTACAAACCTGAACAATAGGGACAGTGTTGGATAGCGGAGAGGTAAAACTTACTATTTCCACTCCAATGAGTGCAACAGTAAAGAAAGTGTTGGATTGCGGAGGGGTAAAAATTACTATTTCAACTCCTGTGAGCGCTACAGTAGGGAAAGTGTGGATAGCAGAGGAGTAAAAATGACTACTCCCACTCCAGTGAGTGCAACAGTACAGAAAGTGTTGGATAGCGAAAGGGTAAAAATCACGACTCTCACTTCAGTAAGTGCAACAGTAGTGAATGTCTTGGATAGCAAAAAGACAAAAATTACTATTCAACATCTAACAGTTAAAAATAAATGCATTGCAAATTATAAAAAAATGTTAAATAAATAAACAATAGTAAGAAATTAAATATCAAATATTTTAAATATATAAAAAAATTATAATATTATTACATGTAAAAAACGTACAAATAATATATAATATAAAATAATAAATACATTTATAAAAAAACATCTTTTAAACTAGAAAATATGTGCAAACAAATACATTTACTAATACATAAATATATACATAAATGTATTTATTATATTTCCTACCCTATAACACCACACCGATAACAAAACACTTCAACATTTTTCATTCATTTTGTTCCCAAAATTAACATATTTAATAATCTATAAAAAATATATTATTAATAAAAAAATGAATACACATTAATTGAGTACACACACTTTAATACGATGATATCCACTACACACACCTAAGTTAAAACACAATTAAAACTTATTTGTAACTTAAAAATTGTTACTATCAACAAATAATAATAAACGTATTAAACTGTTTTTAGTATCCACTCTTTATCCCTTCAAAAGTAAAAACAACAGACAAAAAAAAACAATTACTCAAAAAACATATCAAATAATTAACATAAAATAGCAACGATATATTAAATATTAAATGCAAATTACTTCCCACCTCTTACTCCTATAAACACCAAAACACACACCTAAAATTAATTACACAATTACCATAATCAATTACCAATTCATTAATTAAAAAGTATTTACATGCAATTATTCATTAATCAGTCAAAAATAAATTACTTCTCACCCTTAACACATATAAACACCAAAACACACACCTAAATTTAATTACACAACAACCATAATTATTTATCAATTAATTAATAATATTAATTATCATAGTTATTAATTCATCAATTAAAAAAAAAAATACTTCCCAACCTATTCCCCTATAAACCCACAACCCGCTACAGAACTAAAAATGCTAAATTCAAATAAAAAAATTGAACATATATATTAAAAATACAAACAATTCCTATACATATAAAATATATCCTAAAATACATAACATTATTATCCAAGCGAAACAACTATGGGGATCATTACGATGGCAGGCGGACCTGAGTCCGCCCGCCATCGTTCCAGTGCTTGCGACCGCCCGCCTGAAAGGTGGCGGTCCTGCTAAGCTCATTACAATGCGCCCGTCATATGGCATCTATTGCCCTTAACATTGCGGACGGTGCTGCTGACTGCAGCACCTTTCGCAATGCGAAAATGACATATAGTGCATTTTCCTGCACTACATGGCAGGCACCATGTCGTACCTGCCACTTTGTGCAGGCAAATGCAGTTGTGTACCATAGGTACCCCCCCTCATTGCACCACCACACTCCCCCCACACAGAGGGCACCCACAACAGGCCCTCAAATCCATTCTCTGTCAGCCTTTCCATGGCGGTTTCTCGCCACAGAAAGGCTGGCTGAGACCAGTATTGTGATTCACCTCCATCTGTCTGCTCCGCCAGGCAATTGTAACGATTGCTTATGGTGGAAGCATGGCAGGCAGTCTTTGTGCCCACCACACTTGTGGAACAGTTTGCTTGCCATTATAATGTGTCTGCCACTGCACGGCTGGCGCTGGCGGGCCTTTTGCCATCATAATGAGCCCCTATTTCTTTGCAAATGATATTAAGCACTTCAATATTTTTAAATCGATATTACTTACCTTAAGTCAATACTCTTAACCACAATATTCTTGCTGTCGATATTTCTGACCCATGATATTTGCAACTCAATATTTGTGATTCGATATTCTGTCTCTGCACCCAAAAATACACAAGCCTGGGTTCCTTCCTAGACATACAATTATTTATTTTGGTACATTATATTGTACAGGGATTTGTAATATGGATTATAACAATTCTTTCATGAGGAAATGTGGGTAAATGAGAAATAGAAAATTCATTGTACAAATACTCTTTTTCTTGCACAGGATGGGTGCGATTCGAGTGATCTCAAATACAGTTCCTCAATGGAGTTCTCTGGTGTCGTGGTCTGTAATCACGTGATCCTGTGACGATCTTCAGATTTGTATGATACCGACTACACTCCCATGGACCTCGAGCGTTGCCTTATCCAGGCTGGCGCGCCCAGCTAATTAGCTGTGGGCCTATTGATTTTAACTTAAAGGCATGTATCAATTGTCCTGAAGATGAACTCTGCATTTTGTATAGGGTTCGAAACATCGTCAAATTGATTACACTATATGCCCACAATTGTGTTTTATGATTTGAAGCAATAGTGTATCCTGCAAATTTGTCTGTATAGCACGTATGAAGAACAGACTGCCTTAACTTGCCTTCACCTCTACCCCCTTGTTCGTTCATTCATAGTGTGTTAGTCGGGCACCGGCTGGTGTCCCACTTGTATTCACACTGTAAATCTTTTTGTATCCCGACATATACAATATTAAACACTGTCCGGCTGGACAGAGACTATAGCAACTATCTAGTCTATATTTATTAACTCCTTTCCAATTTACAGTGGTTAGGGACTGTTGTCCTTGATAAATAGGTAAAGTGGCTCCAGCACTAGAAATTTATAACTCTAAAGTCTTAGGCTCAGTCATCTATAGAGTAGAATTGTGTGGTGGTGGGAATACTGATTTCCTTTCTGTGACAGAGCACCATTCTGTAAGATCTCTTCTCAACCTCCAGCAAACTTTCCTCTGATTCAATTTCTCCTTGACCTGGCTCCAAGGAAGATTCCCCACAAAATGGAGTGTAGGCTTCTAATGTATAGGCATGGACTGTGGTACATTGAAGTGCTTAAGTGGACCCACTGGACCTCATGGTATCCAAAAGGTTTAGCAAGATCTCTTGGCTTTGTTCACTTAGGGCACTTCCGAGGAAATTAGGGTTACAATCTTATTGAATTGATCCTGAGAAGATGTCCCAGATTACAAGAGATAGGTTTAAGGAAGTTTGCTGGGAATTTATTATGGTGGAGAGTGTGGCTAATGTTAGGGGATTGGTTACCCAGCAGTAACTTGCTTTTAGCTTTCCCCCAATAGGAAGATATATTCAATGAGATTGTGCCACCTTTGCTGATGAAAGTGTTTAGCAACTTTGGTAACAGTCCCATCATACCAAGGTGTTCTGTAGTAGATAGAAAATCTAAGCTTTCCTTGATGACACATGTCCAGCGTGCAAAGGAGGTCCTGAAACCCTGGTCCACTTATTATTCTTTTTCCCCTACTACAAAAATGTGAGGAACAAGTGCATTATACCACTATGTAGTTGCATGAGCCGTAGACATTATTTAGAAATGCTTAGAATACTTAGCACAGATACAGGTACAATTGTGGTATATGGATTAGCGAAATTCCTGATGGACCTGTGGATCAGACACAAGTGTATTGTGTGATATTTTTGTATCGCTCTTTTAATGACTATATGTTCTTTTAGTCTTGCTTCCTTCTCTCTCTTTTATTGTGTTTTGATTATTTAATTAATTGAATTGACTACTTTTGTTAATTTTATGTATATATGTGATTATGCGCTTTTATTAGATTGGTGTTTTAATATCCAAAGCTGTACCCTCTTACTAATTGTTTTGTCAGTCCCCGCATTACCATTTTAAATCATTCCTTTAAGGTGTTGTATGTATATGTATGTACTGAGATGTACTTTATAAGTTATTTGTAATAGGAAATAAAGTTTTATGATGATGAGATGATTTTTTGTATTTGTATATATATACATTCTATGCTTGCTACATTCATTATTGAAAGAACAACCAGCATTTCTAACCATGATGATTGTGCAAGGCCATTGGGGGTTTCTTCTTTAGGTGGCGGGTGCTGCCACCCCCCACAATGTAAACATACAGGATGCGCCCGCCAGTGTGGTGGGCGCATCATCATTAATTTTGCAGGACCACCGCACCTATGGCGGGCAGTCCCTTTTCCACCAGCGATCATCGTAATCGCCCCATAGTAAGGGGAAATGGACTAAGTAGAAATACAGAAAGAAACGCAAATCAGAACAGTAAGTGGCATGAGTCTTTTAAAAGAAGAAATTAAAGAAAGACTGGTGTACTCGCAGGAGTGAAAGAATGACAGGACCTGGACAGGACAAAATGATAAAATCCAAGAGGACAAAGTGGAATCCAAAGACAGTGCTGAACCCTTGAGAGAGTTGTTAGGGGTAGACACTGTCCAGGGAATTTATGAACCTGACATAGAGGTCTACTAAGAGAGAAACAGAGGAGAAAATTAGATGAAAGGTGTCCTTTATGTGATTTTAATGAAGAGCCCTGGCACTGGCAAGTGATCTGGAGCACATTGGTGGTGACCCAGGAGTGAGAGGTTTAGAAAGGGGGTAACAGAGAATTGGCACATGACCATGATCTGGAACACAAAGGTGAGGATCTAGGCGAGAGATGTGGCGAAAGGTAGTATTCGAGAATTGACATCTGACCAACAAATAGACTTTCGCTGACTAGAAGATAAAACAACATTATGCTCCTTGTAACATTGCTCTTGCACAGAGGTCTCTTCACGCAGAAGAAATTAACTCCTGATGAAAGGAAAATGACAGGAACATGAGAATAAGGAAATCTTGACAAATGTGGAAGAAAGAAACTATAGAAAATAGTCAAAGAAAATGTTTACTTATCAGAATGAAAAGGGGATCAGGAAAAGAAAACAATGAACAAGGAAGGTTTTTTGTTTCCTTTTTTCCTTTACTTATTAGTGCTTCTCACTACTTCAAAACTGTGTTGTTGTTGAGGTTTGGGTTCCCAGTTTAGGAAATATGCCATTGGAGAGCATACAATATGTCTGAAATCAAAGGGCACAATGGCGGGGAAAATAAGATTTTTCCCTTTAAGCTCACATTACTGTGAAGCTTAGGAAAAGATGAAAATAAAGAAAGGAAAGATAGCAAAATAAAGCCTTCTGCTTTCTAAGATGCACAGCTACACCCCGATGCAGACAATTGCTGAATAATAATGATGATGAATCGTTCAACTATGGGACCTGGTTTCGAGTTTTGCAGATGGATTACAATATCACAATTGTGACATATTGCCTGCCTTAATTATTACAAGTGCATTATGTCCTATGGTGCTTTACTTGAGGTGGATGGGAACTCCATTGTGTTTGTGACAGAGTACCCATCCACCAAACTTTAGATCAGGCCTAAATTTAGGTGTGCATAAATATGCTGCTCTTTGCGAAAAGGATACAGTTATTTGCTTAATGTAAGTAAAAATATGTGATTGTTATGGATATGAATTCTTTCCACCTTATTTCTACTATGTTGCTCAATTCTACAGCTACTAGCAAGTTTTCGTATGCATGTCTTACCAAGCCATCCAGTATAGATTCTGTATTAATAAAGCAGGCTATAATAATCCAATCTTCAAGTGAAAATTGTATGTAGCATATCATGCATCAAACACAACAGGAATGGTCTTACAAATAAGAGCTTTTGGAAATGTAAACTAGGATCAGCCACATAAGCATTTCAGGTCTGATTTACAACGGTAAACTGAGATAAAAGTCTAACTTTACGACTTTCAGTATTCACAAAGAGCATTTCACAAATAGTAAAGTTAGACCTTTGTCCCAGTTTAACTAAGTTTTGGTCTCAAGTTCAACCAAAGGTCTTACTTTAGTACTTGTAAATTCCCTTGGCGAATACCAAAAGTTGTGAAGTTAGACTTTTGTCTCAGTTTGGTGAGTCAGGCCCTTCGTGTATAACTTTTATCTGTATTGGCTCCGGTACATATTTACTGGTGCAATACTAATCTCAATACGAGTAATTAAGAAATTAATACATTCAGTCGACTGAATAGGTGTATGAAAGTATGAATCAGAAGACAAGGATGTTGTGTTAGAAACAATCAGTAGTACTACAATGAAAATGTTGAGCATTTGAGCCTTTCTGGTCTGTTAATTGTTGTTTTTACAGCAAGAGGAGAACACTCAGTTTGACAACCAAATAATTGTCAGAATAATAACACCATGAGAAATGAATGATCAGAACCACTGAGTAACTTATAGCTGAATGCCCAATTGTGCAAATTCCAAGCACTTAGACATTTAGGGGTCGATTAAGATGTCACTTGGAGTTACCTTTGACCAACATCTCTGCGTTTTCTAAACCAAGTGACCTGCATGGTGCAGTGCAAAATCTCATTTCCCTATGGGAGCTTGTGCTGCGGTGAGAAACCGGTCTCAGCACAAGCTCCCATAGAGAAATGAGAGTTACTGGAAATCCCTGCACTGTGTCAGGCACCTTGTGGTGCCTGCCGCACAGTGCAGGGATTCACAGTGGTGCCCCCCTGGCCCACTACCGGAGGCTGCAGAGAGAAGGGGCCCTGTTGAAAACCAACATCATAATCCCGCCAGCAGAAATGCCGTCCGTTAGGGATTATGGATCACTGACAGAATTCCTAGGAGCATTATATTGAGCTGCCAGAATATCGATAAGAAAATATCGAGTGACAGAATATTATATTCCTATCTTCAAAGAGGTAAGTATAAAAAAAACGGAATCCTAAATATCGTTGTCAATAATATAGTTTGCTAAAATATCGACTTTTTAAAATATCTTAAAAGTAATAATACATTAATTAAATAAAACATATAATTAGGTAAAACATACTTGAAAATAATTTAAAAACGTTAAAATAATAAATAATAAATGAAATGTAAAAAATTGTGCTTTTTTATTTTTTATTATATACATTAACATATTAATATGAACAATAATTAATAGTTTTAATAAAAAAATGAAAGACACATACATTAACATATAATTACATATACATATGAATAAACATATATTATTAATATCAAAATTAAATATAATAACTTAAAACGTTAAAATAAATATTTTTAAAAAATTACACTACCTTAAATATAACAATACTGAAGACGTTGCATGGTGTAAAGGATAAAATTACTATTTCCGCTCCAACGAGTGATACAGAAGGGAAAGTGTTGGATAGCGGGTGGATAAAAACTACTATTCCCACTCCAGCAAGTGGAACAGTACAGAAAGTGTTGGATAGCAGGCTGGTAAAAATTACTATTCCCACTCCATAGAGTGCCACAGTAGGGAAAGTGTTGGATATATGGTGGGTAAAAATAACTATTCCCACTCCAGTGAGTACAACAGTAGGGAAAGTGTTAGATTTGAATTTAAAAACATTTGTACAGCGCTCGCACACCCAACGGTTTCATGGCGCTAGTGGTGATCAGTGAATGACAGCAGCAGAGAGATTTAAGGGTAGGCTTGAGTGAACAAGAGAGTTTTAAGGTTTTTTCGGAACAGGGGGTAGGAAAGTGAGGTGCGCAGAGCAATCGGGAGGGAGTTCCAAAAAGTTGGAGCCAGGACAGCGAATCTCGCTCCGCCCGCCCTCTGCTTTTTAAAGCGGGGGATGGTAAGGAGGGCCAAATGGGCCGAGCGAAGTTCTCTGCCTGGGCAGTAAGGTTTGATGAGGGAACAGATGAACTCGGGAGCAGTGCCCGCTCTGGCTTGATAAGTAAGACAGCCGAGTTTAAACAGGGCACGCTCTCTTATGGGGAGCCAATGCAGAGTTTTGAGTAGTGGGGTGACCCGATGATATCTAGGAAGGCCATGGATCAGGCGGGCCGCCTGATTCTGCACCAGTTGTAATCGGTGGATCATGTATGCAGGGGCTCCGTTATAAACTATGTTACCGTAGTCTATACGGGACAATACCATGGCCAGCATGATGATTTTTAAAGCTGGGGGGGAAAAGAAACGGGAAACTTTTCTGATTACTCTGAGAGAGAAGAAAGATGAGGAGACTACGGAGTTAACTTGTGGGAGAACAGTAAGCTGGGGATTAAGAAAGATTCCCAGGGTTTTCACTTTGGGAACCGGGAGAGGAGGGGCACCGAGGGAGGGGGGCCAGAAGGAAGAAGACCAGGGGCTGCAGCCACCTCCGGTCAGGACCAGCTCGGTCTTGTCCGGATTGAGTTTGAGGTGGCTGCAGTTCATCCAATCTTGAATGAGGGTCATGATGGTTTGGACGTTCAAAGCAGATGAAGGTGAGTGGGACAGGTTGAAAATTAACTGGAGGTCGTCTGCGTAATTGAACACGGTGACCTCCAGTTGCTGTAACATAAAAATGAGGGGAAAGATGTAGAGGTTAAACAAAAGAGGGGAAAGTGATGAACCCTGGGGAACCCCGCATTCTACCTTACGGGAGGCCGCCGCAAAGCCAGCCAAACGGACTCCTTGTGTTCTCCCAGCAAGAAAGGACTCCAGCCAAGAAAAGGCTAGGCCCTCTACACCCGCCGCCTTGACACGGTTAAGGAGGATGGTATGGTCCACCGTGTCAAAAGCGGCGGATAGGTCGAGGAGAATCAGGGCTTGCCGAAGGCTGATGTCGATGCCTTCACACAGCTTGTCCATGACTGAGATGACCACTTTTTCGGTAGAATGCAGGGTGCGGAAACCAGCTTGGCGAGGGGAGAGGCAATGATTTGCCTCAATGTGAGTGCTCAGCGTGGAAGTAATGTGGGTTTCGAGAACCTTGGCAAGGTAGGGAAGGAGTGAAATGGGGCGGTAGTTAGAAGCAGAGGAGGGATCGGCGTCCAATTTTTTTAAGATTGGGATGACAGTCGCCGATTTGTGTGAGATGGGAACATGGCCATGAATAAGTGAATCGTTAAGGAGGGTCAGAGGGGGGATGGGGCATGCTAGGTAGACTTCCCTGAGTATGCGGGCAGGGGCAAAGTCCAGGGGTGAGCCTGATTTGACCCGTTGGAGCAGAGGACGAAGGGTGTCGATGGTTAAGAGTGGTAAGCTGGTCAGTTTAACGGTGGAGGGGGGGGGGAGGGGTCTACAAAGGCGGGGGATGGTGGGGGGATGTTGTGTTTAATTTTTACAACTTTGTCTATGAAAAACTCGTTAAGCGAGTCACAGAGGGATTGGGACTGGGGGATGGTGGAAGTGGCTCTGGTGGATGAGGCGAGCTCATGAACGGTGGAGAAGATTTCTTTCGATTGTGACTCCGCAACCAGTATCCTGTGGGTGTAATATTCAGCCTTAGCTTCCAGGATGCTCTTTTTATAGGTTTGCAGAGTGGCCAGGTAAGTTGTTTTTAAAGCAGGATCGTAAGTTCTTCGCCAGGCTCTTTCAGCCCTTCTTGCGGCAAGTTTTTTCTCTTTGAGGTCGGAGGTAAACCAACGACTGGCTGCATGGGCCCGTTTTACTGAGAGGCGCTTGAGGGGGGCGAATTCGTCGCCCGCCCTGGTGAGCCAGTTGTTAATGGCGGCCAGCTGAGGGGCGGCTGTCAAGCCAGCGAGATCCGGGCAAGTCGTGGCCAGGGCCGAGCAGAAGGAGGGCATGTTTACCTTACCCCATTTCCGAACCCAGGTGATTTTGGGAAGGGGGGGTTTGACGGGGGTGCTAGGGCGAGGGAAAACGTGATGGTGGAGTGATCTGACCATGGGCAAGGAGAAATAATGGAGGGAGTGGATGGGACATTCAGTGTCCAGATTTGGTCCAGCATGTGGCCATGTAGGTGGGTTGGACTATGGATGAGCGGTACAAAATTCAAATTTTCCATGAGGCTGGTGAATTCCTTGGATTGGGGGCTTTCAGCCGGGTCATTTGGCCAGAAGTTGAGGTCCCTTAATACCAATACAGAAGAATTATTAACTACCAAAGTGGCCAAAAGGGTCTGGATATCGGGGAGGAACGAAGGAGTGGACTGGGGAGGATGGTAAATAAGAACAAAAGTGAGGGGGCTTGATGGGAGGTAGAACGGGCTACGAGGAGGTCGACATTGGTGATAGGTGGGGAAGGGAGGACTTGAAAGTTGAAATCAGTACGAGCTATTAAAGCCACTCCACCACCCCGCTTGCCATCAGGGCGATCCGCACGAATGGCGGAATAAGTAGATGGTAAAGCGGCGAGCACATTGGGCAGGGAGTCAGTCTTGAACCAGGTCTCAGTTAAGAACAGGAGATCTGGTTCATTGGTGTCGAGGTAGTCAAATAGCTCGTATTGGTGATTAACGGCGGACCTGGTGTTTAGAAGGGTAGCCGAGGTAGAAAACAATTGGGCAGAAGGGGCTGGGGGTGAAGGAGGACCAGGGGAGGATATGGAAGCGGGTGAGGCGAGAAGTGATACTAATCCGGGGGGGAGGGATGGAGGAGGACTATATAGACCAAGGAGTTGTAGGCCGGTAATGGTAGAGGAGTTGATACAGCCGGGGGACCACAAGAGGCATAACTGAGACGGAGTATAGGTGATGTAACCAGCAGCGTCCCGTGCCCCTAGCCCCGGCCGGCCGCGGACGGGCGCAGACGGGCTTAACTCAGGCGCAACTCCGGCGCGCCTCCGTCGCGCCCGCTGCGCTCGTCCGCTGCGCTGCCTCATTTTGCCTGTTTAAGTAGGGGCGGAGCGGCGGGGGAGTGGCAGGGCCGAGATGGGAAGCCAAGCCCAAGCCAAGATGGCGCCTGCTGCCGCTGGGAGCCCGCGAGGAACACGATCAGCCCCAGCCGGAAGCTCACCCCTGAAAGCCCAAAGGAGTCAGGACCTGCATAATTTTAAAAAGAAGTTAGTGACAGTAAAAATCAGGCTTCGCTAGAGTAGCGCCTCCGCTCGCAGTCAGCGGGGCGAATGATAAGAGAAAGCAGCACTCGCAAAGCGCAAACCAATCAGCCCACTGCCACCGGGCCACTGGTCAACACGAAGGGCGAGAGAGAACACGCTGCTAAGTAGGGGCGGAGCGGCGAGGGAGTGGCAGGGCCGAGATGGGAAGCCAAGCCCAAGCCAAGATGGCGCCCGCTGCCGCTGGGAGCCCGCGAGGAACACGATCAGGCCCAGCCGGCAGCTCACCCCTGAAAGCCCAAAGGAGTCAGGACCTGCTTAATTTTAAAAAGAAGTTAGTGACAGTAAAAATCAGGCTTCGCTAGAGTAGCGCCTCCGCTCGCAGTCAGCGGGGCGAATGATAAGAGATAGCGGGTGGGTAAAAATTACTAATGTATACATTGGTAGACAATTGCACAGCTGAGTTCAATGATGATTGAACGAAAAACTTTTCTTTAAAGTTGGTGCTCCTGAAGGTGTCGTCTTCCACCCGAGAGACAAGTAAGAGTTAAATGAAAAACGTGCTGTCAATTGAAAATTGATGGCATCCCTTTAGGGCACACAAGAGGCAGGGGTGATATTCCTCCTTGCAATGTTGAAGAAACAATCTTAACCAGTTGATTCAAGTTCAAAATATTGTTGAATCCATTGCAAACATTAAAGTATGTTTCCCCACATATTTAACGTAGTTAATAAAGTTTTTGCTTTCGATATCAACAATTAATTCCTCCAGCTCCAATGCATTTCGGGCCATTGCCCTTCATCTGGGAGCATCTGAAAAATGACATATGAAGCATGCATATAATATATTCCTGTTTATCAAACAAAGCTACACTCTGTGCCATCTTACTTAATGAGGTGATCGTGCATATTAAAAATTGTGGCACTCCAACGTTCTCATGATTATGTGAAATAATGGACTGTGCACGGAAAGGTGTTGAAACATGCTGTTAGAAAGTTACCGTCCGTGTTGGTGTTCAATCAGCTATATGACAAGTGATACGAGAAACGAAGTGAGTTGTTACGCCTTTCAGCATCACGTCAATGAAAACCAAGCTAAAAATAACAATCTACTTTTGTGGCGCTTTCCGGTGGTACTAGTAAGTAGCAGGCGTATAAAGCTTCCGTGGTTGCGTTAGGTAAAGAAACGAAGTAATTACGAAAATACTGGACTTCGATGTGAAACATGCATATAAATTTACTTACGCTCGGAGGTCAGGGTTGGAATAAGCTGCGGATAGCGTGCGAATTCCTGGTGGTTCAAATGCTCAACGGTTAGTGTGTGAAACTTGCGGAACTAATGCAGCCATGTAAATCAAACAAGTATGCCAATCATGTGACCGGAGGTGTGGAGGTAAACAGAGGACTAGGTTCTATTACGTGCTAGTCATGGCAGTAATGAAACCAGTAAATAGTAGCATGATAAACATGAAATGGAACATTTCCTAAAGATAAAGTAATAAAGCATTAAATCACCACTAATTTCAATGGAAAATAATTATAAGTGCATAATAATACAGTAAGGAGACTGTCCAGAACTAATGGCCCCATGACAGGGGTGCCACGAGAGTTTCCTAGATAACAAGAAAATTCAATCCGTTCATTTAAACCATATGACTTCATGGACTTAAGTCTGTAAATCAAATAATTCTCGCTTTGGAGTAAATATTTGTTGTTGTCTCTTCCCTCAACTTTATTGATTACTTCCAAAATCATATATTTAAGTTGAGAAATGTTGTGATTCATTTCGTGGAAATGGGTCGCAACTGTCAATTTTTGATTCTTAGTTCGAATGTTTGACTTATGTTCATTTAGATTAATTTTATTTTGCGCACAGTCTTGCCAATGTAGGTTTTTCCACAAGGACATTTCAAAAGATACACCACATTGCTGGTATCGCAAGTGGCCATAACGTTTATGGCTATTTCGCGACCTTTCATTGGATGGGTTACCTTGTTGCCCAAGATGGTGTTGTGACAATTATTGCAGTTGCTACAAGGTCTCGTGCCCAGTGACTCTTTTTTAGTGGTTTTGATTTGTTTGAGAATTTCTCCCAAGTTTTTCTCTCTTGTGTAAGCAAACAATGGTTGAGGCTTGAACATGTCTTTAAAGTCTGTTACCAATTGTAATAACGGCCAGTGTTTTAGTACTATGTTCCTAAATGTGGTGCTTTCATTAGAAAATTCCGAAACTACAACCATCCGGTCGCTTTTTGATTTTGTCCTGGCTTTTAACAAACCTTCCTGCCGTTTGAGTGGTTCAACCTAACTCTTAGCAGTTTCCAATATCTGATTGGGATATCCTCTTTGACAAAATCTATCCGTCATTTCATTAATTCTTGTTTCAGCCACTGTGCTGTCTGACATGATGCGTTTGACTCTCAACATTTGAGACTTGGGTAAATACTTTTAGAGGGATGCCTGATGGAAACTCGTGTAATGTAGAATGTTGTTTCGATCCGTAGGTTTACGAAATATATCCGTGTTCATTTGATTGTCCTTCAATGTGATCCTGACATCCAAAAATGTGATGGATTCTGCATCTATGTTCCATGTGAATTTGATACGTTCATTAATGGTGTTCAAAATGGTTAGAGCTCGTTCTAAACTCTCTCTGGTGTCCTTCCACAGAATAAATAGATCATCTATGAAACGCACATAAATTTTGAGATTTTTACTCCAATTAGGATTGGACCATATGTTGATCTGCTCAAACTCCTCCATGTAAATATTCGCGTAGACTGGAGCTGCGCAAATTCCCATGCTTGTGCCTACTAATTGGAAATACCAGTCATCTTGGTGTTTGAAGTAGCTCTGGTACAAAGTGAACATCACTAGTTCCATTAGAAATACTTTTGTGGGTTCATCTAAATCAAGCTTCAAGATGGCTTGTTCCATAGCCTCAATTCCTCCTGAGTGTGGGATTGATGTGAGTATATGTATGAGTGACTATATAGAACTGTTGGTGAATGAGTGGATGTGTATTAGACGGTAGTATTACTGAATTGGTTGTTGTAACTGGTTTGGGTATCTCCACTTTTTTGAAAATGTTAGTTACTATTTTTGAATATGTGTTTCAAGGGTTACTTTACAGTGAAAGGAGGTCTGTCAGTCTGTCACAAGGATGGTGTCATCAGTGATGTCATAAGTGATGTCACTGACCATGTCATGAGTGATGTAATATGTGACGTCATCAGCAGTGCATTGCAGGCGCGCAAGTTATAGTGAGTCCAACTAACTATAACGTGGAATTTCAATGGTTTTATGTCAGTAAAATTTCCAGCTAACTATAACTGGTGTGAAACATATGTTTTTTTCATTGAATTTAATAGGTTTTTTAAATGCTAATCCCTAACTATAACTGGTGTGAAACCTATGTTTTTTTCAGTGAATTTCTTCGGTTTTTTAAATGCTAATTCCTAACTATAACTGGTGTGAAACCTATGGTTTTTTCAGTGAATTTCAAAGGTTTTTTTAATGGTAAATCCTAACTATAAGTCTCACTTTATAAGTAAGACTGTTAGCGCTCTAGTTGTTCTTTCAAACACTCTGGTACATTCTGATATTTGGACTACATTTGTATTTTTTTGTCTCTGGTGGCCATCTTTGGGCTACATTGGGCTACATTGGGCTACTTTTGGGCTACATTTGGGCTCTAACATATATATAGCCCAATGTAGCCCAATATATATTTTTTCAAAGTTAATTTTCTTAAAAACCACCTGAGCATATATTTTGAGACATAGCAAAGGCACATCGGGCTACCAGTCCCTACAATTTTGCCATTTTTTTTTTTTAGTACATCGATTTAAAAAAAAAAAATGTTTGCCTCGGAGCGCTCCCGATGCGCTTCCCGGTGAGTGCCCCGGAAAGCGTAGTTTTATGAAGCGCCCCGGGGCGTGCACCGGGGAGCGTCCCGTAAGCGCCAATATTGCGAACGAAAACATGATCATGGCGTATCGCGTAGCCGCGTCCGCGTGATACGCACGGCGTAAATGCACCCGGAAGCATTCGTCGGGTCACGTGACCTGAAAATAACACTTTTCATTGGTTCATAACAGTTTTGGTTTCATAATGATGAAACCCCTGGTCATGTGACCTAAAAATAACACTTTTCATTGGTTCAGGATATTTTTTTTTTCCAAATGATGAAAGCCCCCACTTTTTTTCCTTATTCTACCTTTGTGCTTTGACAGAGGAAGACCTGCACTTATATCAGTCGAAAATGGCTACATTAGCTGCAGCTACTGGATCTTCTGGACCACCACCACCACCACAAGGACCTCCACAACTTCACAGTGGTGGAGATCAAGAACAGGAGGAGGATGAGGAGGAGGAGGAGAGTAGATTAGTCCAAGAGGACAATATTACCTACAAACCAAAAGAGCACATCATCTGGCAATTTTTTTCAATCCCCAACGACAAAAAAAAAGTAATTGCACCTAAGGCAACCTTCTTAATCTGTCATCAGGAGCTGTCAAGGGGGAATACCAAGAAAAAATACTCCTTCGGCAACCACACAATGATCAGGCATATGCTTCGAAAGCATCCAAATAATTATGCTACGGCAGAGGTCAGGGAACTGGCCATAAACCCTGTCCAACCTTCTGCCAGCACCTCCCAAACTAATGTTTCCACCCCATCAGGACCGGAAGTTAGGGAGACATGCTCCACCATACAAACCAAATTTTCTAATTTTAAAATGGTTAGTATTTTTTGTGGACAAACAATATGCTATGGAGAGCAATGCATCACACTTGTTAATCGTGCTTGGGATAACCACAAGTGCCCAAGGAAACATTAATTTGTTCCGCTTTTTTTTTGCTCCTGTTGAGCCCTTTTGAATTCCCTGTTTTTTGTTTCTCCCCTTAAAAAATACAAAAAAACCAAAAAATGTTCAGAAAAGCCAAAAAAAGAAAAAAATGTTAAAAAACCAATAAAAACAATATAAAACAGCAAAAAGAATAAAAAAAACAGTTCTTTTTAGAACTACCTCCAATTTATAAAAAAAAGGCTTCATTTTTTAAAAACTCTGTCATTCTTTTTTCCTCATGGTAAGCTCCCCGGTCCGCACTCCGGTGCGCGCACCGGGCGCTCCCCCTGTGCAAATCAAAAAAAATATATATATTTTGCCCAGCGGGGCCGTTTTATGGCTCCCACATCAAACCTAGGGGGTCAGGGTGGTCTACTCTGCCCCCTTATGGTCATTTGCCCTTTTGTTTTTGCCACCTCTTGTGTCTCGATTTTACTGAGACACAAGATGGCGGCCGCTCCGGACTGTTTAGAATGTTTACAGACACCCGAAAGCCAATCAGCTTTCCCTGCGCACCTCACGTGGCGCGCCTGGAGTGCTCCCCGGTGCGCGTACCGGGGCGCTGCCATAGATATATATATGTTTTTGAACCTAAATTACTCAAAAACCACTAGAGCACACATCTTGAGACATAGCAAAGGCACATCGGGCTACCAGTCCCTACAATTTTGCCAAGTTTGGTGCAAATCCATTCAGCTGTTCGGGCTAAAAGTGAGTTTGACCACCCTATGGAAATAACCATGGGGAAAACACGTTTTGGGACCCCCGTTTTATCTCTGCCCCACTTGACGAATCCCCCCCAAACTTTCAGGGCAGGAGAGGAGCGGAGCTGGCCATTTTCTTAGAGAAATTTTCGAAGATTCGTCCACCGGCGCCAAAGTTATTCCTAATAGAATGTTGCGGTTTTCCTATGGAAAGTAGATCCTAACTATAACTACCTTCTGGCGACCAGTAGGTAATATATATATATATATATATATATATATATATATATATATATATATATATATATATATATATATATATATATATATATATATACATAGATAGATAGTTAGAGATAGATAGATAGATAGATAGATAGATAGATAGATAGATAGATAGATAGATAGATAGATAGATAGATAGATAGATAGATGGATACCACTGTTTTCTTGTGGAAAAGTTCACTCTCTACGTTGTTATTGCATACTTTAATCTTGACATCGAGAAATTCAATCTTGTTTGAGTGCATGTGAATAGTGAATTTCAAATTTAGATTTTTGTCATTCAGTCATTCAGTAAATTCTCATTAATCTGCTTCTTCCCTTTAATATATACATATATATATATACATATACACACACACATATATATATATATATATATTCACTGAAAAAACCATAGGTTATAGACCATATATAGTTAGGAATTAGCATTTGCAAAACCATATTTTACTCACACAAAACCATTGAAATTCGCATATATAGTTAGATGCACTAACTATATATCGCGCACCCTCAATCTACTGCTGATCATGTCACATATTACATCATTCATGACATGGTCAGTGACATCCCTGATGACATCACTGATGACATCACTGATGACATCACTGATGACATCTCAAATGACATCACTGATCACATCACTGATGACATCATTCATGTGATAATACGATGAACCTCTTCAGACTCTAATAAAACCTTAGATACACTCAGTGTAACCAGACAGTCACAGACTGTCACTCATCCATGGAGTTACTCACACACCTAGTCAGTCATGCAAAGAATCAATCACACCTCCATTTCCTCATCTAAACAGTTATACACACCTTACTTATTCAAACATATACTAACACATATTTACTCTCTTATACAATCCCTGACACAAGTTTACAATGATCCATACAGCCACTCACACATTCACTGGCTCTTATGCACAGTTATTTATATATGTCAACTCTCACATGTACTGTGTTTTACATATGTACTTACTTGGACATGTAGCACTGAGATATCCATTCACTCACCAATACACTCATGCACACAGTCAACTGCCCATACAGATATTTCCACATGCACTTTTAAACGCATACATCTAGTGAATCCACCACTCACACATCTATGCACAGAGTCACACACCTCACAGCCACCCACACACACACTCACTCTCTCAAACAAATACTTGGGCAACCTTTCATTAACCAATATACATAATCATAAAGCAAATGATCAACATAAGCAGCAGTTTACACAACAACAGACATAATGATGCACAAATTAAGACAGTTTAGTCACTAACCCATGCACTCAGTGAGACATATTTAATCATTCTCTCATACAGTCAGTCATGCACCTACTAAATCCTTCATCCAGAGACTTATACATCCACTCATTCTTCAATATGTAAGACATATTTTGACTTTTCATAAACATGCAGTCACTGGATGTTGTCATCAGTGATGTCATCAGTGATGTCATTTGAGATGTCATCAGTGATGTCATCAGTGATGTCATCAGTGACGTCACTGACCATGTCATGAATGATGTAATATGTGACATGATCAGCAGTAGATTGCGGGTGCGCGATATATAGTTAGTGCATCTAACTATATATGCAAATTTCAATGGTTTTGTGTGAGTAAAATATGGTTTTGCAAATGCTAATTCCTAACTATATATGGTCTATAACCTATGGTTTTTTCAGTGAATTTCATTGGTTTTTTAAAAGCTAATATCTGTAGCTGTAAAATGTATTTTTCTTTAAATCCAAAAATATATTTTATATGTTTATGATTACATTTTTTTTAAATATTTTTTTTTTTCGCTCCCGGTTCGCGAACCGGGAAGCTTTCCGTTAGCTCAATTTGATGCCGCGACCCGGTCCGCTAAACGGTAAACATTCCGTTTGCGTAACTGGCGTGTTAGAAATCAACATCGTGACGCGTCGCGGAAGCGCGACATATCACGTTGCCGCATAATGCGTCTTATGACGCGCCGCGTTAGCGCACCCGGAAGTGCTCCGGACCGCGAACGAGGCGCGAAACGCAGCTTTCCGGAAGCGAACCGGAGCGCGGCACGCAGCGCGTAACGTAAGCGGAACAGGTCATGTGACTTGTTCATAAAACTTTTCATTGGTTCATTTCACTTTTGGTTTCCTAATGATGTAAGACTAGGTCATGTGACCTAAAAATAAGACTTTTCATTGGTTTAGAACTATTTTTTTTCCCAAATTATGAAAGCCCCCACCTTTTTTCTCACTCTGACTTTCAACTTTGAGAAAGGAAGACCTATTTTGGAAAATGGCTTCACTAGTTGCTTCAGCTGCTGGATCCCCACCACCACCACCACCACCTCCTCAAAAGAGAGGACCACCTCCACAGTTCCTGGCAAACCCAGAGGAGGAAGAGGATGAAGAAGAAGAAGAAGAGGAAGAACAGGCACCACAATTTTTAAAAGAGTTGCCCCGGGTATCTAAAAAAAAACCTAGTTTTATTTGGCAGTTTTTTTCAATTCCAGCAGGAAAGAAAAAAGTTAATGCACGCTATGTGACGTGCCTAATTTGCAAGGATGAGTTATCTAGAGGCACTGAAAAGAAATATAGTTATGGGAACCACACTATGCATCGTCACATGCAGAGGTGGCATCCTCTGAATTATAGCCGGGCAGAGATGCGTGACCTGCAAGATAACCCTCCAACTTCTGTGGCCAGGACATCAGCAGAAATATCTCTGTCGGTTGCAGAAGAACGAGATACAGTGCCAAACATCCAGAAAAATTTTGTGCATATGAAAATTGTTTGCTTATATTGTGGCGCCTTATTTTCATGTGCGAATATGAGTGTTAAGTTAGTTAATTTAGCATTTGAAAAACACCAATGCCCTAAACGCCACAAGAAAGAATTTTTTTTTTTGCTCTTGTTGAGACCTTTTCAATACCTTTTTTTTGTTCTTTCCCTTTCAAAAAAAACAAAAAAAACATAAAATTGTTCAAAAAATACAAAAAAACCAAATAATGTTCAAAAAAGAAAAAAAATATATAAAACAACAAAAACATAAAAAAAAAAGTTCTTTTCAGAACTACCTCCCCTTTATACAAAAATTGCTAGAAAGTGTAACACTCTGGCAAGCTGTTTTTTTTTTAGTTCGCTTTCCGGTTTGCTCGCCGGTACGCGAACCGGGAGCTAACCCCAAAATTAAAAAAAAATAAATAAAGGAGTAAGTACAAGGGAAGTAAACAGAGAGTAATGTTAAAAGAAAGACAGCTATAGGGACTAAACCAGAGATGCTGTTTAAAAAATGTATTTACCGAAGAAAAGATGGAAGAGGATATAATTGTGGAAAACAAAATAGATAAGGAAGTGAAAGAATCAAGCATTGAAAATGCAATAGGTCACACAATAGAAGAGTTTGTCCTTTAGGTTTTGCAAATGGATGAGTGGCGTTACGTGGATGAGTGGCATTGCGTGGATGATTGGCATTGCGTGGATGATTGGTGTTGCGTGGATGAGTAGCGTTGCGTGGATTAGTGGCGTTGCGTGGATGAGTTGCGTGTGTGAGTGGCGTTGCGTGTGTGAGTGGCGTTGCGTGTGTGAGTGGCGTTGCGTGTGTGAGTGGCGTTAGTGTGGGGAGGGGGGGGACGAGAAATGCACACGGCGGACAGGGGAGGGGACGGAGCGGGGAGAGCAGAATGAGGGTGTAAAGCAGCTGGGGCCTTTGAAGTGAAGCTAATCTTCACTTTAAAGGTGTGGGAGGAGTGCGGCTGAGGGAACAGACGGCGATTTGGTAATGTGCACACGCATTTTAGGTCAATGCACTTGCGCATTGACCTAAAAGCCACGGGCACAGCTCCAAATTTCCACATTTATTATTTTTTTTAATATATTTTTATTGCAGAGTTATAAACCACAGGATACAATTAGTCAGCCAGTTCACTCGTGGCATCCCCCCGTTCAGTAGTAAAACACAGATCGTACACAGCCATTCAGCCCGCATCCCGGAGGCCGGGCGGCATAATACTCCACTTCAAGAGAAAGACATCACGGTGCACGTCCCATAGGGACCATGGTTGATATATCGTTTTACGTATCTGCTTTTACCCCCCCACCCTCAACATTGCTCCCGTCAGCCATCCCAGTGGTGATCAGTGGTACCGCCCCTGTCGGGACCTGCCCCAGGTGCTGTATGTCTATCCTGCCTGGCCGCTCCCCCCAGCCATTCCGCAGTCCACGCAGTACCCCACCAACCTATTAATTCCAAGGTGCCCTGACGGGCCCCCAACTATGTGGCTTCCGACCCACCCCAACTCCCATTAACCAACCCCCCCCAAAACCCCCCCTCCCCTGGCAACTGCTAAGGTACACGCCCCGTCCCGACAAGTTGGATGGATCCACTACAGAGCGAGTTATGATACTGTTCGTGTTCGTCCCGCGGTGTCCACCGGCCTAAGACTCACCGTCCTCATCATCCACCATAGAATCACGCAAGGCCTGCACCACTAACTCCCACGCTCGTGCCGCATCCAATGCATTCTCATTCCCCATCTTAACGGCCTGCTTCATCCGGAGCACACTCTCGCAGTCAGACCACCGCAGCAATTCATTCTTCCATCTACGCAGTGAGGGTCCCCCCCTGGACTTCCAATGCCACGATATTTCCCTTTGCGCCAATATCAGGCCCAGATCAATGAATTTGCTCGTCACCTTGGTGTGTTTGGTGTGCGGGAACCAGAGCAGCAGGCATGCCGCCATATCGAATTCCACCTCCCTGTCAGTCACTTCGTTCAGGAGGTCCCCCACCTCCGCCCAATAGGCCGCCAAGTGCGAGCACCCCCAGAACAAATGGTCCATGTCCGCTCCCAGAGATGAACACCGTGGGCATCGGGCATCCGGTACCTGAAAGTACCGCTGTAATTTCTCAGGGGTTAAGTAGGCCCTATGAAGTACGTAGAAATGTACTTGCTGAAAGCGCGCATTTCTCGTGCCCTTCCACGTGCGCCGCAGGATATGGCCCCACGCCGTGTCCGGTATGGGCCGGCCCACACTCTCCTCCCATTTAGACTTGAGCCCCTGGAGCGGTTCCAGTCCCTCATTCAACATCCTATTATGGAGGCACGTCACAGCTTTGAACGTACCTGCCGCCATTACCACATACTGGCACGCCATGGTCGTCGTCGGTTCCATGAGTCCCCCTTTCCAGTGCTTCTGTATGGCAGCCACCACCGCCGCGTGCAGGAGGAACCCCCCGTCGGGCAGCCCAAACTGGTCCCGGAGCGCTTCGAACGGTGCCAAAGCCCCGTCTATGTATAGGTCGCCTATTACCTGTAGTCCCGCCTCTTCCCAATCCATCAATGGGGACCAATCCCCCCCGTGCGGTAAGGCCGTCAGCATGCCGATCGGGATCTCCGGTGCATAAGGCCGCAAGGCCTTCGCCCTCCGAAGGCTCCTCTGCCAGCACAGCTGGAGTGTCCGTTCCTCCATAGTGAGGCCCCGCAACTCAAGCCTCTGTTGCATGATAATATAGGACAGTACGTGGCGTTGTATTCCCCGATCCCGGTCCTCCTCTGGCCCCCGAAACACCCTAGCCACATTCTGTGTAAGTACCTGCAACTGCGCCGCTAGATAGTACAGCTCGAAATCGGGCACAGCCATGCCCCCTTCTATCCTGGGGCGAAGGAGCGTGCTCAGGGCCACTCTACGGCGGCCCTGCCCCCATAGGAAGCCAATAACCATTGACCTCAGGTCTCTAAAGACCCCCTGAGGGATCCAGACAGGCAGCATCCGGAAATAGTAGAGGAAGCGGGGGAGCGCCACCATTTTTAGAAGGGCGATCCTACCCAGTACCGTCAGCGGGAGGGTCGACCAGAAGGACAAGCTGCCCCTCAGTGCCCGGACACATCAACCAATGTTGCCCTCCAATAGGTCCGCAGTCGCGTGGTAGATGCAGACTCCCAGATAAGTGAAACAAGATGGCTCCCAGACCACGCCCAAATCGCCGCCGGGGTCGGGCGATCCCGCTCTCAGTGGAAACACACAAGTCTTCGCCCGATTGACCTTAAGCCCGAGAGCCGGCCAAACTCCGACAACAGGTCCATCGCTCCATCCAGTGCCCGCGCTGTGTCAGCTAGGTACAGGAGTAAGTCATCCGCATATAGCGATATATAATGCCACAGCCCACCGCTGGCTATCCCCGCGTACCTGTCACCCGACCTCGCATGGACCGCCAAAGGTTCCATCGCCAGAGCAAACAATAGAGGGGACAGGGAGCAGCCCTGTCGCGTGCCCCTGCCCACCGGGTACGCCGCAGACACCAGACCGCCCAAACGCACCCTCGCCATCGCCGAGGTATATAAGACCCTCGTCCACCTGCGGAACCCCTCGCCCATGCCAAACCTCTCCAACACTCCATCCAGGAAAGACCACTCTAAACTATCAAAGGCCTTCTCGATGTCCACGGACAGGGCCGCCGGGGCTCCCTCCCCGTCCAAGATGGCGTCCATTACACCCACTAGGCGGCGAATATTCAGCGCCGTGCTCCTCGTGGGTATAAACCCGGCCTGGTCCCTGTGTACCAAGCCTGTCATGTGTGGGGCCAGCCTAGTGGCTAGAATTCGGCTCAGAATCTTATAATCCACCGTCAACATAGATAGCGGGCGATAGGACCTCACATCCGTCGCATCCCGGCCAGGCTTTAGGAGCGGCACAATCAAGGCCTCCCGCATGGACCCAGGCAATTCCCCGGCCTCAAAAGCTTCCGTATATACCACCAGGAGCCTGGGAGCCAAGCTGTCTATATACTGTTGGTAAAATTCAATCGGCAGTCCGTCCACCCCAGGCGTTTTGTTGCGGGCCATATGTTTGATGGCCACCCGTATTTCTGCAAGCGTGATCGGGCCGCCCAACTCCCTCGCGTCTTCCACGTCCAGGACCGGAAGCTGTCTCTCCCCTAGGTAGTCCGCAATGTCCTGAACCCCCACCCCCAGCTGACTCTGGTACAATTCCTCATAGTACCCCCTAAAACATTCCAATACCGCTGCCTGGGAGTATACCATCTCCCCCTGCGCATTACTAATGCTGAGGACCGGGCAGCCCCTAAGTTCCGGGTTAGCTAGTCTGGCCAAGAGGGTGCCCACCTTGTCCCTCTCCGCATGTGCCCTGAGGATATACTGCCTGTAGTCGTAGCATCGTAAACGTTCCGTCTCGGTGGCAACCACCTCCTTCGCTTCCAATAATTGGGTCTGCAAATCCGGCCTAGCCGGCCTGCGGCGCTCCAGGTCCCTCAAAGTCTCTTCCGCTTTCAAGAGTGCATTCAACACAGTCGTTCAAGCATTCGAAAACCGACCCAAACACACCCCTCTCACCACCACTTTCATTGCATCCCATTCAGTAGACCTACTCGCGGCCGTGCCCTCATTCATTCCGAAATAGCTATCGATGCCTTGCTGGACCGCATCGCTGAACACAGAATCCTCAAGCGTCTCCGGCCGAAGCCGCCATGTTGGTATCGCTGAGCGCTCCCGCTGCCACTGAATGTGTACCAATAGGGGGTTATGATCTGAGATAGTCCTAGCCAGGTACTCCGTATGAGAGATCAATGGGGCTAGGGACCCACCACAGAGCACCGAATCGATCCTGACATGCAGATCATGGAGAGCAGAATAAAAGGAATAATCCCTGGCGTCCCTGTGCCGCTCCCGCCAGACATCCAGCAACCCCCATCTATCCTGCCAGTCCTTCCTGTGCGCGGCCAACCTGCGCACCGGGGAGTCCACCAGGGGGGGATGGGATCTATCCAAAGCCACATCCGTGATCGAGTTGAAGTCCCCCCCTAGCACTATCGGGCCCGCCAGGAAAGAAACCAAGGACCCGAGAGGCCATCAAAATATAGAGCTTGATCACGGTTCGGTGCATACACACAGCAGAGAACCACATCCCTTCCATATAACCTCCCCTCCACCGCCACAAACCGACCATCCGGATCCACCACCTGATTCAACACTTGAAAGGGTATCCCCGCCCTCACCCAGATCAACACCCCCCTGGCATACGCCGAGTAAGTGGTACCAAACACCTGGCCACACCATCTTTTCTGCAAGGCAGTGCACTCTTTTTTAGTGAGATGAGTCTCTTGCAGCATAGCTATCTGAACCCCCCGACGCACCAGGTATGCATGAACTTTGTGGCGCTTTATCATAGTTCGCAGCCCCCGGACATTCCACGTCAGGCATTTCAAATTAGGTAATGTCCCCATTCCAACTCCGAGCAGTTCGATTCAAATAACGAAGGTTCATAGCCCCCCCCAATGCAGTTGCCCCCCCCGAACACCCCCAGAACAGAAAAACTCCCCAAACCCCACTCCCCAGGACAGAGCACACGAACCCAATGTCAGCCCCCATCCAAACCTTGATCCAACTTCCCACACTCCTACACTGTGGTCTCCACCACAGTCGGCCTTAAGGGCCCAAGGGGGGTGAGTCACCGCCGACCCCAGCTAGCGGAGCCCGCGCCCCGCGTCTTCATCCCCTACTAAGCATTCAGCCCCCCCACCCGGCAACCCGCCCTCCATCAACAGGATACCACCCTACCATGAAGTCACGATCAAGTCCCAAGGCAGCCTCAGCCGCAAAATATGCCATCCGATGTCTGTGGGGTCACTATCGGCCCCTTCGAGCTTTCCGCCTCTGAGAGTTCTTCTCCCGTCCTGCTGCCTTCCCCGCCTGAGTCCGATTCTGCCAGTTCACTGGTCTGTTGCGACCCCGTAATGGCCGCCGTCGCTGCGAGCGCATCCCTCTTCTCCGCCGCCATTTGAGCTTCCCGCTTCTCCTGCTGGCGCCTGTTGCGGGACCTGATGCGCTGCGATTGTCCCACCCGGGGTGGCTTAGGTTGATCTCGCCTGCTTTTATGCGATCTGTCTGTCCCCGCTCTATACAACTCCAGCCATTGCCAAACTTCATCCGGGGTCTGAAAAAAGTGCGTGGTGCCATCCATTATGATCCGCAGCTTGGCCGGGTAGAGCAAGGAGTACTGGATGCCTTCCTCCCTGAGCTCCTTCTTCACCGCTAGGAACGATGCCCTATTCTTCTGGACCGCTTGGGTGTAGTCCGGGAATATCGTGACCTTACTGTTCTCCACCTCATATGGGCCCGACATCCTGGCCCGCTGGATGAGGAGATCCCGGTCCTTGTAGTGGAGGAGCCGTACCACCATCGGCCGTGGGGGGCGGCCAAGCCCCGGCAGGCGAGCAGGTACCCGGTGAGCCCGCTCCAGTGTGAAAAAAGGAGTAAGCCCCTCCGGCGCTACCACAGTGCGGAACCAGTTCTCCATATAGGCCACTGCATCCTCCCCCTCAATTTTCTCTGGCAGGCCTACAACCCGCACGTTGTTCCGTCTATTGCGGCCTTCGGCATCCTCCTCCCGTCGCTCCAGCGAGTCCAACCGGGCCAATATATCCGTGATTCTGTGTTCCGCGGTCACCACCGATGGCTTCAGGTCCAGCAACAGTTGGTCATGGTCCTTGACCCTGTCCGCTAGCTTTGCGTGGTCCGCTCGTAGCAGCCCCAGGCCCGTGGCCACTTGGGCGATGTCTTGGTGCAGCGCCTCCTTAGTCGAGGTGATCGCTTCGAGTATGGCATCCAAACGCTGGTTCAGCCGCTGTTCCTGGCCCAGCTCCGGGGAGGGAGTCTCGCCCATCCGAGTTGATGTCGCCGGGGCTCCCTCAGCACGCTCCTCGGCCGTCGACCCCCCGATCGCCGCCATTCCAGGGTGCTGCATCACAGGCCCAGGAGCCCGTTGGCGTCCGCTCTCTTAGCGCAGTGCCAGCCCCCTAACACCGGGCAGTGTTCAATGTCGCCACCGATGCCCTCGGAAGCAATGACCAGCTTGACGAACTCCGTTCAGCTGTCCCCCTCGGAAGCCTGAGGGGGGAAGGATGGGTCCCGGGTCGGCGGCCAGCGAGGGTCCCCAAGGTCCGGGTGAGGCAGGACAACGTCCCCTGGTCTCTGGGCACAGCACCGCTGATCCCAGTGCTTCGAACAGCCGATTGCAGGATCTCTTGCCAGTGGGCGACAACTCGGCTCAAAGCGAAAGTACGGGGCTGCCCGGCCTCCTCGCCGCCATTTTGTTCGCACCCTCGGCAACACCTCGGTCGTCTCTTCGGCTCGATCTCCTCGGGGCCAGCAGTCCCCCAGCGACCCTCCGATCGTGCCTGGCTGTCCCCTTACACTTCAGAGGGCAGGAGCGTCGTCTCCGGGTCGCCCAGGGTACCGAAAACAGGAGAATTAGCGGGATTCCGCGCGGAGCTGCGAGCTCACGCCGCCATCCCGATCGGCGTCCAAGCCACGCCCCCCAAATTTCCACATTTAGTTAAACTTTGTTTAAAGCTCTATAGTCTGAAGCCCTATAGTAGGTGAATGTGATAGAAATGTAACGAAAAGAGTAGAAAACATTTACCTTATAATTGTTGTTAACTTATTCACTTTTTTTTTCATACTTTCAATCTGTGAAAGAGAGAACAAACATTTGAAAAATATTAAAACATGAATTTAAAAATTAGAAAAGACAAGGGAAAAGGTTGAAGGACAAACAGTTTTTCAACAACTTTGACATTTACAGAAGCCTCTGCTTCTCTAGGCCCCCTACACAGTCCTAAAGATATATATTTTAAACTAACAGTATCTTGATGCTGATGAAGTGAGGCCTATTTTGGAACATGGTGCATCTTTTGCGCTGCTGATGTCTCACAACAGTGATGCAATGGCAGCCCAAAAGAGATGTAAAGCCATCATAAAATTGTCCCTAACATTTTAAATGATTGTTTCAGGATGCAAATAAGATGTGTCCTTTCCAGAGGTTTGTTTGAGGTGAGGCCTACTCAGGTTTCAAAATAAAACAGTACCCAGAAGTGCAGCACTGTATGCATTAACTTTGACACTTACAGAAGCCTCAGTTTCTCCATGTCTACCTCACATTTCTAAATGTATATCATAAGTACAAAAAGTAGAGAATTTATTATACATGTTAAATGGTTTATTTTTGCTGTTCTCAGAATGTATCAAATTTCACTAAAATCAGTGACTTGAAGGTATTCATCATGTAACAGCGGGGAAAAAAAAACACAATCAAAATGATTGTGTTTAAAAAACCCATACAACATAAGAAATCAGAATTCAAAACTCCTTAAAATTAACTTACTTTCCATGATGTCGAAGGATGTCCTATGAACAGCTTACACTCTGTTGTGCTGTTAATATTTTCAGCCCGCCACTTTCTGAAAGAAAACCTCTATCGTTTTGAAAAATATGTTACATACGATAAAAGACTTCTCACATTCTACCACATGTTTCCACAAGGCCAAATCATGTTAGAGCGATTTACAACTCTTGGAATTCTTGTAAGCAAATCCCGTCATTTTCTATTTTCGCAACTTTCAGAAAGAAAACGTTTACGATTACTTTCACAATCCTGGACTATTAATATCTTACCCTTGTTGCTCACTCATGTTCTACATTTCCTATGACACTGATACTGCTTACTATGAAGCAGAGTTACTTGCATCAGGTTTATATTTTTGAATTTTTAAAATGACATTATGATCCAAAGTTTGGATAAATAATCTAGACAGCATTGCAGACTTACATTCCCTCTACTCCATGAACCTCTAGAAATTGCTCAGAACAAATCCCGAGATTCTGTCCCTAAAATTTTGGTTTTAAAAACACCAGGTAAGAATTTTTAAGGTCAAAAGGCAATTTCTTTTTGAAAGTAAAGCAAAATCGTTGCAGAATGACCAGCCGTTTCTGGACTTTAAATAAGTTGTGTAATGTCCTGATGTTGTTGTAGGACCGTCATGAAATATAATTGCTGCAGTTACAAAAGTCCTTCCTGATATTGACAACTGCGAAGCAACAACATTTTTTATTAAAGTTGTCAATTTGGTTCCATCAGTCCTACATCGTTGGAACATTAAAATGACATACAGGCCATATCTTCGTAAAAATAATGTTGACATCATTTCAGATTTACATTGGCTACACTCCATGTTGTGATCAGCTGCTTTTACTAGCTTATGAAAGGACACTGATTTACTGTCTGGCAAAGTTAAATATATAAATCTTTCAGAATCTACACTAGTAGTACTTGATAGCCTACAATTCTCGCAGTCATGCTGCCATTGATAAGAAAGGCCAAATAGATAATCTACATCTACACCCTCATCTTGCAATACATCAAGCATATACATTAAAAACTCCTGACAATCCTGCTGAATATTTTCAGAGAATTCTGTTTGACCTGAACATTCGTCTAACAGAAAACGAATTTCAGACACACTTTCTACTCTCGTTTTATCAGCACTACATTTCTCTAACACAGAATTCAACAAACAGCATAAACTTTGTTCCGAATTGATCACAATCTGTTCTTTGAAAGTCTCTAGTGAAAAGAGAACATTAACCACTACATTAGCATAGCAGTTGACACCAGAACTATTTTCAAATTTAAAACCAACAACATCTTCAACAGAATCCATTTTCTTTCTGCTTATAATTTCAGGTTCATCAACATTTCGTCTTTTTGCTATAACCTCCCTACTATTGGTCACATTTCTTTGTTTCCGGCCTACCACACATTTCTCAAACAAAGGATATTGAGGCAAATGTGGCGCATACTCTCTTCTTAACCTATTGTATTCCTTAACACAATCTAGATTTCCCCAAATGTTTGTGACATCACAGTCAATCAAGTACAATCCCGATAAAGTTCTAACTCGTGACAATGCCACATAAGCCATACCCTCCTTGAACACAGAACTGCCAATATTCACTAAAGCACTATCTACACTTAAACCTTGCGATTTATGGATTGTCACCGCATATGCCAAGCAAACAGGAAACTGCTTACGGCGCACATATAAGTCTTTTACAAGCAAAAATCTAGCAGAAGAACGACCAATTAGCTGTACTTCCTCAATGCCATCAAATTTAATTTTTAAAAATTCAATACCATCTCTATTTCTGTATTTTTCAAAATCAACAACCTTACCCATTGATCCATTTACCAGACCTCTTTCAACATGTAAATTCCTTCTCAAAATGATTCGGCAATTTAAGCACACATTCAAAGTCTTTTCAAAACCCACAGTTTTAGATATAGTCTTCTCTAATGAATCCAATTTAGATTTCAAATTCTCAGACAAAATAATTGTTGCTCCCATATGCTCTATTTTGTCAATAGCTTCAAGTTTCACAATCTCTTGTTTTTCTAAATTCAACATTTTGTTGTTGAAGATGGCACATTCTGCAAGAGTTGGCATCAAACATATACCAGATTTCTTCTCAGTAATTTTCTTAAAAATATTCTCAGGCACAATGTCTTGTTCTGGATATAAATTTGACAGTAATCGTGCATGTAAAGCTTCTTTCGCATACTCGGTCACTTTTCCAATTCTAACATCTTGTAAAATATTCTTGTAATCTTCATCCTTCGCCTGACGCATATTTTCATGCAGTTCAGCATAATTGAAGTTTAACCATATATTGACATTGCCAATGCTCCCTAGGGACTTCCTGGTATCTTCATGCGTGAGTATTTTGAACACAGGTTGTCCTTTCACTGGTGTTAGCTGCAGAAGATCTCCGAAAACAATGATGTGTTTGCCACCAAATAACACATCATACTCTGTTTTAAGAACTTCTTGCATTCTCAAATGCACAAAGGCAAGCATGAGATTTTGAAACCATGCTTACTTCGTCAATGATAAGAAGTTTCATTTTCCTCAAGACTCTTGAAACTTCACAACAAGCATCTCCAGATAACTTGTGGTATTGTAATTTGTTGTCATGCTCCACTGGCAACATCAGTAGACGATGCAAAGTAATACCTTTAATGTTATGTGCTGCCAGTCCAGTTGGAGCGGTGACAACACAAGACAGCGATGACTCAGTCCTTTCCTGCAAATAACAAGAAATTGCTTTAATGAGGAAACTTTTTCCAGTTCCCGCTTCTCCACTCACGTACAATCGGACAGGCTTCAACGACGTACATGAGCACTCTTTCTTCTCATGATTTAATCCATGCTCAATTTGCTTGGTAACTTTGTCATATATTTTCCTCTGCTCAACGTTGAGTTGTCTTTCCAAGTCTTCTAAGTTAACCGCATCCTCCTGAGCATGTGCCATGGCTCTTTCTACTTCATTCATGGCAGTGGCGGCTTCATTTTCAATAACAGGTCCTCCTAGTGGATCCTGACTCAATGAAACAGTACTCTGACTGTCCTGAGAACTGTCTCTAGCAATCTCGGCTGCAATCGTTGCTTCCTGCTCGATTTCCAAAGTCAACATTTCTAGATATTTGGGAAAAGCAGAACATTCTATGGTTTCCTTGGCAGCATTGAAAGAGTCTTCGTAACAAAGAAAATCTCCAAGCAGTTCTTCTTCTGCACGCCAAGGCTTGAAAAGTTGCAAGAGTGCTAAATAGAAAAACTCTTTTTTTTCTGGACATTCGCCACTCAATTTTCGATGGTTTACCAAGTGGCATTTTCTTTGCTTGACCAGACATCCCTCACTTCCAATTACAGCATACTCTCCTTTCTCAATATCTTCTTTGATGTTCCTCTTGAATACGTAATTTTGTAGAACCTCATATAGACAAACATTCTCGAGGTGACTGCTTCGATTTGGATAAAATGTATCCAACATGTTGGTCTTCAAAATGTCGGTACTGTTTGGCTCCTTTTCCGCCAAATACTCAATTTCCCGGACAGGTTTTAGAACTCGATTTCGCGTTGCAGCAAGACCAAGACTCGCCCAAACGATACTCCTGGATTTGGCATAGAGACTTGCTGAAGACAAGCGGTCAGAACATTCGTAAGCTCCGATTTCTCGATGCGACAACATCTTCAAACTGAAACTGTACAACTTCTTGCTGAGGCTCTTTTCATGGGAAATATCCTCCCTCACATCCTTCAATTCTGTCTTTTATTTTTTGGTGATGTAAGATGTCACATACCAAGCCACAGCCATACAGTTGTCAGCCACAAACTGTATATCCATGTTAGCATTCCACATGGACAAAATCACAGGGTTGTAGACGTTGGTGTATTTGGACTCTTCGTTTCTTTTCAAATTGTATGTTTTTTTGGGTGATTTCCTCGTCACATTATGTCGCAGCGAAGACATCAAACTGTTTACTCTTCCTTTAGAAATCACCGGTCGTGGAAAGTTGAAACGACATTTGGTATAGAACTTGTCCTTGTTTCTGAATTTACGACGACAGTACTTTCCACAACGATGGCTTTGGAAACGTAGAACTTGTTCTCTTAGGCTTTTCTTCTCCTTTGCATTTGGAACAGCACACGCAGAATACTGTTCTATGAAACTTATCACTAAGTCATCCGGATCTATTCCAAATTTAGGTGCATCCTTGATCCATAGCAGCATATGTATATGAGGAGCACCTCTTGCTTGGTACTCCTTTCTCCAGAAGAAATCCAACACCTCTCCAAGAGGTGGATTCTTCTTATTCATGATGAAAGACATCATAGCTTCAAATCTATGATTGAAGTACCTGCATACATTCACTGGATCCAAAGAGCACAGTTCTCCGGGTGTCTTGAATCCAATATTTTCAATGTTTCCATTTACCTCTCGTAGAAATTCAAGTAAGTCTTCCCAGCTATACTCGGCACAGCTCAGAGTGAGGAACCATGTCGGAGTTCCTAAGTTCCTCAGCATACATTTTAAATCACCATGACGACGGTACCAGTACTCATTAGTACCACGCTGACACGCCATGAGATTAATTAGGTGAGAATCCAAAATACTGTCTTGGACATTGACTTTATCCATAAAGTCCCTTGCCGAGATGTTTCGCATCTGTATACCACTTTAAAAGATGTGGTTCACTGCATATGACAGTCCTGACAGATCGCTTTCAAACAGGAGATGAAACAAATAGGGAATGCATTGTCCAAACCTAGCATCTTCTGCATACAATCGTAAAGTCCGGTATTCTGAAGCAGGAATTTGAACAGGTCGCTCATCATATCGTCCTCCTCGACCTGTGGGAAATAGCTGTGGGAAACACCGAGCTTCCAAACTTTCCTCCCAAACACTAATGGGACTCCCTTTGGCTTGTTTCATTTGAAACAACTCAATAGCATTCCCCATAGCTTCCTTGGAATGCAAAGGATGAACACTATAATGTTCATAAATTTCTTCCTTTTTAGAGGCTTCTACTTTTTCAATTTGACCAGGACACAAATCGCTATCCTCTTCCTCACTTACTTCCTCTTCTGCAACATATACATTCTTATAGTACTTATTATTTTTTTTTAAATACAATGTTGCCTTTTTGACTTTCCTAACATCCACTAAATCTTGCCATATTTTCTTACTCTTTGTCGGAACACCATTAACTATGATAACTAGAGGTTCCTTTTCCACTTTCTCTACTCCAATTGTGTTAATGTTTTTGTTCAAATCTAGA
Organism: Lissotriton vulgaris; assembly: GCF_964263255.1. NCBI lineage: Eukaryota > Metazoa > Chordata > Amphibia > Caudata > Salamandridae > Lissotriton > Lissotriton vulgaris. The sequence goes on from NW_028248529.1 coordinate 119,807, forward strand.
GGCAAATAAACAACTCTTCCCTTTAATCCTCTCTGTAAATCTGATGGAGGCAACTTCCATGTCTTTGGCTCCATTCTTACAATAGCCTGAAAGGGATGGATACTCTGAATCAAAATAGATTCATAAGTATTTAAATCCTTCAATTCAGAAGGAATCTCTACCAATTCCAGATTATTATGAACCGCCCTAGCAGGCATCTGGTTTTGGTTTAATTTGTTACAACAATAAGTACACACACGTTGATCCGATCCCAAATCAAAACAATTTTCTACCATCAAGTATGTTGCGAAATCCTTCCATTCACTATTATTTTCCCTTTCACTTTTTGCATATAAATCCACTAACTTAGTCTGATTCTTATAATAAGTGCGTCAACAACACACACAAGTGAAATTAGGCCTCTCACTTGATTTCACCTGAAACGTGGCAATTTCTTTCTGAAAATTATCTGTACTGGAAACCTGTACATTATCTTCAACATTACCCTCTTCTTCTGGGTCAATTTGAACATTCTCCTCTTTACTTCCAAAGTAACAAAACTCAATTTCTTCACAAATATTCTTCACATCTATTTCAGAACCATGGAAAAGAGCAGCACATAATTGTTTAAGCATAATTGCTGGACTCTTAGCATAATACAACATTCTAATAAATTTCCTCACTTTATTATGATGCACTGCTAGCATCCTAAAATGATGAAAAACACTCTGGCATACTCTCCTGGAAAGACAAGCCAGTGAATGACCATGCAAACCTGTCACTTCTCTCACTCTGCAAGGATCTAATTCTTGCAACAACTTCATTTTCTGCTTCAAACTTTTCTTATTAAATGTCCGTACAAAATCACAAAGCAAATCGATTGAATCCTGTCGCACACTGCAAATACTACTACACTTCCAGGTGTACACAGGACCCTTAGGACGTCTTCCTAAAACCTCATTACCTAACACCTCTTCTGTCTTTGTTGTTACAAGTTTTTCTTTTTCAACTGGACATCCATCTTTTACTTCATAAGCTCGACCACTGGTGTCAACTGCATGCACCAAATCATTATCCTGGAAATAACTCTCCTCATTAAAAAATGCCTCAGAACTGGAACTATGCATCCAGTCTCCTGAGAAAACATCACAAAAATTACTACGATTAATTATTCTCTTCCATCTACTATTTGTTTTGAAATCATAAATTACCTTGTTTACCTTCCTAATTCTGTTGACTATCAAAATAAATAACTTTCGTTTATTTCAAATGCTTGATCAATAACTTTCTCAACTTTTTTTTTTCTCTTATAAAAAAACACTTTCTGTTGACCTTTGTTAATATTTTTTAACAAATTGCCAATTATCCTGTTGCGGAACATTCGTTTACGAATGTCCCTAAACTTTCCTTCTGCTATCATGCACAGAGTTAGCTCTTGATCTAGCAGTAACATTTTTGATTGGCCCTTCCTTTCTGTTTAAATTGCTTCTCTTTTTCTGGACTGAAACATTTTCTGTAGAAATACTTTTTTTACTACAAATTTTTCTTATGAATGTTTTCGTGGTCTTACCCGGTGCTTTCTTGGTGACTTGACAAGTTTTTCTTGTAGAGGACTGCTGCAGTAATTGATGGACCTGCTGTCTTTGACGTCTTGTAGCCTTTCTAATTCGATTCTTAGTTGGCATTTTCAAATTTTGAAATAATCTGCAGTTGAATCTGTGCTAAAATATAATAAAAAATGTTATTAATCACTATTACCAAACAGTAAATCAATAACAGTCATCAAAAACTTAACATCCTGCTTGTTATTTTAACATAGAATAATTTTTAGTGCATTGGCAAATTTAGAAATCACAAATAGTAGCAATTGCTAATTGTTTTACCTGTGTTGTTTTATATGTGAATCTGAACTAATTTTACGAGCATATTTGATTATTTTAATAAAGACACTACACACATACTATTTTTGAACTATTGTTTAATTTAAAATGAAATGGTTTACATTTTTACCACATAGGCACAAGCAGATCAGCTTCCCACCCTATATCATACAATTCTGACAAATCAGCATTCTCATCATATTCTTCATCATCCTCAGGATTTAAATGATCTAAAGGATCTACTTCCACTGACGTTTCAATGACAAGTTCAACGATAAGATCGAGATCAACTGATTGCTCATTATCACTCATGCTTGATGTTGTCGTTATCTTTAAAAAAAGAGAACAACAATGAGATGTTGAAGACTAAGACACAAATCTCAGAGGCTAGAATAGTAAAATTGTTTAACAAGAGAATCATATTGCAGCTATTATTTAGCCATGTTCAGCGATGCTGAAGAGGTGAGGCCTATGTCTAAGTCTTCAGTAAACAGGACTCATCTCTTCTTAACCTAGGATAAGCCTCACCGACTCTGTGTCCCCTACACATACTTAAATGTATAGGGACAGATTTATATTAACTGACACATCCCCAGGAATGCACCAGTTAATGTGCACCACTGCTCTGCTACTCATGGTGTGGCACATTTACATTGTGGAACACCATTGAATAAAAACAGCACAGATGCGTCACGCATCGGTGCCGCAAAAGCAACACATTGCACAAGTCACGTCGTAAACACGACATGTCTACTGCAATGCACAGGAGGAAGCCACACATTGCATGGTGCTTCACTCCTTATGCCTGTTTCAAACAGCCATAAGGATTTGATTCAGGAATGCTATAAAGCTGACTCAGTGAAATCTTCTAAATTTCACTGTGTTACTTTTACAGGGCTTTCATGCAAATGAATGCCCACCCTGCAACAAAACACCTATATGAAACCTGACGCAAGTTTCATGTGGCACAGGACTTTACAGCATGACACATCTGTCTAGATGCATCAAGTTGAAAATATGTTGCCACATAGCAAATCTTTTGCACCACCGCTGCAGAGTACAGAGGAGATAATACATGTGAAGGCCTACCAATGAAGTAAACTGTTATATAACAGGGGTTGACCCAATATAGTCCAAGGACCTGGGTATTTAGCAATATAGACAACAATTGGTCCTTGACATAATTTTTACCATAACGAGTGATCATAACATTTGGTCAAATTCATTAAATCCACATCAAGACTAAATCTGTCGTCTTAGTAGCATAGAGGATACTAGCCCACAGCCTAAAAAATCATTACAACAACTGCCAATAAATCAATGCAACCAAAAGGAGGTGTCCAATTGGAACAGTTAATTTAATATATCATATATCAACCTATGAGGATCAATGTAACTCTATACATATATTTACACAAATTATGAAGCAAAATACATTTTTAATAAAAGAGAGAACGTGCACAGAGAAAGATAAAGTATGTGCTCAGGTGAATGATCAAGAGGATCAGAAAAACAGTGTAGATTATTTATATACAAGAAAATAGTGAGCCTGTCCTAAATGATGCTTGTAAAAAATGTTTCTTTTTTACACGCTAAATGCTATTTACAATTCCTTGGTTCTTAAATTGCACCGTTGGCAATAAGATTGCCAGGAAGAGGGGGAGTGGACAAAGGACAGGGGTCAGTAGGTACAGGCTCCAAAGGGGAGTGTCGTCGACGTTTCGACCCAACCATGTCTTATCAAGGCACCACGGAAGGGTGAGTGCTTTTTCACAAAGGTCACTAGTGGACTCTTTTGATGCTACATAGTAATACTTAGCCCCGTTATCCATTTATAATTACAGGTACCCAACGATGGATAAAAGTCATTGCGCTTTCATTTTTAATGATCTTTAATTAGACCCAAATAGGACTCTGGCAATTTGACTTGTTTTTGATTTAATATCGGCATTTAATGGAAATGGGTTTTTAAAAAAGTTTTTCGTAAACCAAAAACTCTCTCTGTTAAATATTCACTCATTGGGGAGACAAGCTGAGTAGCACTAATGGCTACCTATTCTTTCTTTGTTTCGCAGTATAACTTTGGATACTTACAGACTGTGGGTACGGACCAATCGTCGCACTTTGTCTTATCAAGGCACCACGGAAGGGTGAGTGCTTTTTCACAAAGGTCACTAGTGGACTCTTTTGATGCTACATAGTGATACTTAGCCCCGGTATCCATTTATCATTACAGGTGCCCAACGAATTTCAATTTGACGTGCACTTTGAGAGATATTTCCCCATTACTCCGTCCTGATGAAGACCCGTTGTTGAGGACTTGAACCACCCACTACATGGTTGGGTCGAAACGTCGACGACACTCCCCTTTGGAGCCTGTACCTACTGACCCCTGTCCTTTGTCCACTCCCCCTCTTCCTGGCAATCTTATTGCCAACGGTGCAATTTAAGAACCAAGGAATTGTAAATAGCATTTAGCGTGTAAAAAAAGAAACATTTTTTACAAGCATCATTTAGGACAGGCTCACTATTTTCTTGTATATAAATAATCTACACTGTTTTTCTGATTCTCTTGATCATTCACCTGAGCACATACTTTATCTTTCTCTGTGCACGTTCTCTCTTTTATTAAAAATGTATTTTGCATCATAATTTGTGTAAATATATGTATAGAGTTACATTGATCCTCATAGGTTGATATATGATATATTAAATTAACTGTTCCAATTGGACACCTCCTTTTTGGTTGCATTGATTTATTGGCAGTTGTTGTAATGATTTTTTAGGCTGTGGGCTAGTATCCTCTATGCTACTAAGACGACAGATTTAGTCTTGATGTGGATTTAATGAATTTGACCAAATGTTATGATCACTCGTTATGGTAAAAATTATGTCAAGGACCAATTGTTGTCTATATTACCAATGAAGTAAGTCATGTCCACTTCACTCTTGAACAAAGGCCAGACCTCTTTTGTGTCCGTGGACAGACCTAAACTTCATCTGCACAATGTTATTCATAAACTTAGGAAACACAGGTGATGTAATTGAAAAATGTGGAGTTTCTTTTCCTCATTGCACAATCACATCACCTGTGTTTCCTAAGTGACTTAAAATGCCCTAAGACACATGAAAGTGTTTTTTTAAAGCCTTTGCACCATTTTTGATCACTTTTAACATGGCTATGTAAGTCAAATAATCAAAATCTAAATTTGCCAAGCACAGATGGAAGCATATTTACAAGGAACGTGCACCACGGGGAAAGGTCTTAAATTAAAATGGGAAAAGTAACATCAGAGACACTTAAATACCTTATAAATATGCCCCAAACAACCTATGAAGCTCTAGCAGTACATATCCAGAAATGTAATTGATTTAAAAAAAAAACGTTTTTAAACACAACATATAAATCAATTGTATACCTACATTCAAGAGGAAATGACTTAAAATGTCCTTAAGACACATGAAAGGGGTTTTTGATTGCCCTTGCACCATTTTTTGGGACACTTTTAACATGGCTATGTAACTCAGAGAATCAAAATCTAAATTTGCCAAGCACAGGTGGGAGCATATTTACAAGGAACAAGCCACACAGCGTAAGCTCTTAATTTAAAATGGGAAAAATAACATCAGAGATACTCAAATGCCTTATAAAGAAACAGACACCATTTTTTCCTTGTGATAAATTTTAAAAGCATTCCTTTTCCTCAAAAACGACAGCATGACACATCTGTCTAGATGCATCAAGTTGTAAATATGTCGTCACATAGCAAATCTTCTGCACCGCCGCTCCAGAGTACAGAGGAGATAATACGTGTGAAGGCCTACCAATGAAGTAAATCATGTCCACTTGACTCTTGAACAAAGGCCAGACCTCTTTTGTGTCCGTGGACAGACCTAAACTTCATCTGCACAATGTTATTCATAAACTTAGGAAACACAGGTGATGTAATTGAAAAATGTGCAGTTTCTTTTCCTCATTGCACAATCACATCACCTTTGTTTCCTCAGTGACTTAAAATGCCCCAAGACACATGAAAGTGTTTTTTTAAAGCCTTTGCAGCATTTTCGGATCACTTTTAACATGGCTATGTAAGTCAAATAATCAAAATCTAAATTTACCAAGCACAGGTGGGAGCATATTTACAAGGAACGTGCACCACAGGGAAAGGTCTTAAATTAAAATGGGAAAAATAACATCAGAGACACTTAAATGCCTTATAAATATGCCCCAAACAACCTATGAAGCTCTAGCAGTACATATCCAGAAATGTAATTGATTTTAAAAAAAACGTTTTTAAACACAACATATAAATCAATTGTATACCTACATTCAAGAGGAAATGACTTAAAATGTCCTTAAGACACATGAAAGGGGTTTTTGATTGCCCTTGCACCATTTTTTGGGACACTTTTAACATGGCTATGTAACTCAGAGAATCAAAATCTAAATTTGCCAAGCACAGGTGGGAGCATATTTACAAGGAACTTGCCCAACGGAGAAAGCTCTTCAATTAAAATGGGAAAAATAACATCAGAGACACTCAAATGCCTTATAAAGAAGCTGACACCATTTTTTCCTTGTGATAAATTTTAAAAGCATTCCTTTTCCTCAAAAACGATTTTCAAGTAATAATTTGAAAACACTGCACAGCTCCTATGTACAAAAACACCCTGAAGGTGCTAATACTTCACATTATTTTCAATTACAATTTCTCAAAGAAACAAAATCTATTTGTAAAACACTTTAGACAAAGCAACATTTTAAAAACACAGCTTTCTTCATAATTTTGTCCTTAAAGCATACTATAGTCTATCTAAATTAAATAAATCTTTTCTCACCTTAGCAAATTCTTTATGAGTTTCAAAACAGTCTCAGAAATACACCAAATTGTCTTCAGCAGAACAAAGAGTATGCACTCCAGAGGCTGCAGCTATAGAAAGCACAGAAATGCAGATATTCATTACACATATCTCTCATGTTAGCCAATCAAAACTCTTCCCTCACTTTTTTCAAATCAAAACCCTTCCCCACTCTGCCCTCTCTGCCTTTTTTGCATAGCAACCACCTCCTGAAAGACCTCTGATGTTTGCAAGTTCACACAACAATGTTTCAATTGAACTCTGAACTCTCAGTGCACCTGCGTATCCAGTGCAATCTTTCATTAAATGTTTTTTCCTTGACCATTCAAATTACATATTTCAAAGAACACATCCATGCACCCTAACTTTCTGTTTTCAGAAATGGAAATCCACCAATCACTGCTAGTGAATCATTAGCACTGAAACTCCACAGTTTTTTCTTCTTTACAAACTCCTACTGTTTCATCTGCCATTTCATTACCACACTTCATCTGACTGCAGCAGAAACTTCTCTCACCATGTTTACTGTCTGGATTGTTGGACATAGTTACATCTACTGGGCTCAAAGGTATGCTGAGAACAGAAATTTACCTAACCTCAATTTACAAGATGTGGAAATTAAGTGGTTTGGCCACAGAGGATTAAAATGTCACCAATTGATACCATTGGTGAAAACCTTTATGCATTTGCCAAAACCTGACCTGTTAATTGTGCACTGTGGAGGTAATGATTTGGGCACTTTGACTGGGGTAGGTCTGAAAATGCTTTTAAAGGACACCTTTGAGCAATTAATGGCACTTTTTCCTCAAACTGCCTTGGTATATTCAAATATATGCCAAAGACAGAAATGGAGGTGGTCGAACCAATTTTGTCCACAAATTGAGAAGTCGAGGAAGCATGTAAACAAATATGTTTCAGCTTACATGAGAGACCATGGAATGGGCTCCATGTACAACAATAACTTGCGTTACTGCATGCAAGATATCTACAGAGGAGATGGAGTTCACTTCTCAGATGAGGGCAACAGAATTTTCATTTTGAATTTAAGACTGTGCATTGGTACCTACTTATAAGTACCTAAATGTACCATAAACCCAAAAACTCTTCTCAGAGCTACCCTACATCTGATCACTCACAATTATTATTTTACTCTAACTTTTTTCACAAATTTTCAACAAAGTACGCTCCCCGGAGCGCTACCCGGAGCGCTACCCGGTACGCGAACCAGAAGCTAACCGCGCGAAATTTGTAAAAAAAATTTTACCCGCACATATGGGCCTCCTCAGCCACCCTCAGAAAACCTAGGGGGTCAAGATACGTCTACCGTGCCCCCTTCTACCCATTCTGAACATTATTTGCCCTCCATCTTGTATCTTAATTCGACTGAAACACAAAATGGTGGACTCCCGTAACGCTGCTGGTTCGCGAACCAGGACGCTACCCGGGAAGCGCTCCATTAAAAAAGGTGGGAAAGTAATTTACAGAAAAACGACTGGAAACACTTTCACCAAATATAGATTAGCTCATACTACATACCAACCCCTACCATTTTCATAAATTTGTTTGGAATTACATTTAGCCATTTAGCCTGTAGACCTCTCTAAATACCCTAAGGTAAATTACTTCACAAAACACATCTGAAGTGTTGGAATTGACAACCAATGAAAATGTTACTTTCATTTTCAATTTTTTTACCTGACATTTGATTGGTTATGTACCTGAATATATATAAAGAAAGAGAGGGAAACACAGCCATTTTCACTACTACTTCCTGAACTACATTTCAAGAACATTTTCACCTCCCTGTAAAGTAAATTGATAATTTGTAAGGGGCACTTTAAATTAATTTGTAAAAACGTTTTTTGATAATTATTTACTGTCCCCCTGCTATAGTTATAGCTACAGATAGGCTCCTCTGTTATATTTATTGATTGACTTACACTTCTCTGCTATAATTATGAATTTACTTACTTTAACTTCACTGTTAAAAAAACAGAACTACCTGTCTGAACTTAAACCCAACAGTGCCCTAACTCTTCTAATATAATTATTTTTTTATGCAATTTACAGCAAAAAAATGGAAGGGGAGCACGAAAATATCAATGTTTCTTTCGACATTACATCTGAAGAGATTTTAAATGAAGAATTTTTAGATGAAGATTTTATGGATCAGTATTTTGATGAACAATTTATTGAATGCTTACAAGACATAGAAACATGCATGTTTGAGGAGATTCCAGATGAAATAATGCTGGAAGTTTTATTGAACTATGAAAATTCTGACCAATAAATTTTTATTTAATAATTAAAAATTGTTTGAGACATTATTCATTGTTATATCTAATTCATGAAGTACAACCAAAATAAATAAATAATAAAAAAAAAACAACAAAACGAACAATCGATAAACATACAATAAGTTAAAAGTCAATCATTCTTTTTTCCTCATAGTACGCTCCCCGGACCGCTTTCCGCTGCGCGAACCGGGAGCTTCCCACGCAAAAAAAAAAAAAAAAACATTTTTTTTTTGCCCCGCGGGGCCCTTTTAAAACCTCCTCTTCAAACCTAGGGGGTCAGGGAGGATCTACTATGCCCCCTTATGGTCATTTCCCCCTTAGTTTTGGGCTACTCTTGTCTCTCGATCCTACCGAGAGACAAGATGGCGGCTGCTCCGGACTGTTTAGAATGTTGACAGACACCGGAAAGCCAATCAGCTTCGCTTCGCAAAGTTCCGTTACGCGAAAAGAACGCGAACCGGAGCGCTACCCGGAGCGCTGTCACAGATATATATATTTTTTGGAACGTTAATTTCTCAAAATCCACTGGAGCACATATATTGAGACCTAGCAAAGGCACATCGGGCTAACAGTCCCTACAATTTTGCCAAGTTTCATGCAAATCCATTCAGCCGTTCGAGCTAAAAGTGAGGCCAACCGCCCTATGGAAATTAACATGGGAAAAACACGTTTTGGGACCCCCCTTTTTTCTCGGACCCCCCTTGACGAACACCCCCCAAATTTTCAGGGGCTGCTCAGAAACAAAATGTGCCATTCTCCTGAAAATTTCAGCCAATTCCGTCCACAAACACCAACCGCCAGTAGGTAATATATATATATATATATATATATATATATATATATATATATATATATATATATATATATATATATATATATATATATATATATATATATATATATATATATATATATATATATATATATATGTAACCTACTGGTGGTCGGCAGTAGGTGGTTATAGTTAGGATTATTATCAATGCAAAATCTCACCATTCTATTGTGAATAACTTTGGCGCCGGTTGAGTAATCTGCCTGAAAATTCCCTCACATTTGCCTCGCGGCACTTCGGTCCTTCCCTGAAAGTTTGGGGGGGATTTGTCAAGCGGGGGCTGAGATAAAAGGGGGGTCCCAAAACGTGTTTTCCCCATGTTAATTTCCATAGGGCGGTCGACCTCACTTTTAGCCCGAACGGCTGAATGGATTTCCACCAAACTTGGCAAAATTGTAAGGACTGGTAGCCCGATGTGCCTTTGCTATGTCTCAAGATATGTGCTCCAGTGAATTTTGAGTAATTTAGGTTCCAAAAAATATATATATCTATGGCCGCACCCCGGTACGCGCACCAGGGCGCTAACCAGCGCGCTATGCGAGTTCGCGCGCGGAAACCTGATTGGCTCTCGGGTGTCTGTAAACATTCCAATTCAGAGAAGGGGATGGTGATGGACAGAGTATCTGAATTAAGCAGAAAACTCGTACCCAGTCAACAGATCAGGGCTTGATCCATCACCGTTTTTTAGCTCACTGCACCATCCCAGCTCAGAACCTGGCTACATGCAAATTAGTGTGCCCCTGGCCCAGTGCATCATGGGAACAGGGCAGACCAAACTACCAAGCCAATTATTTTACTGGAAAGGAAACAAGCTTCCGGGGACCGGTTTCTGGCATTACAGCCGTCTTTGGCCCGGCTTGCTTGAATCATGATGGTGTAGTGAGCAAGGGACTCATGTCTGAGTATACCCTACCACACTTATGGTGGACAAAACGATTCAGAAAAGGGGGTGGTGATGGACAGAGTATCTGAATTAAACAGAACACTCGTACTCAGTCAACAGAGCGTACCGGGAAGCGTTCCATAGGAAAAAAGAATGATAGAGTTTTTAAAAAATGTAGCCTTTTTTTTATAATTTGGAGGTAGTTCTAAAAAGAACTGTTTTTTTCTTCTTTTTGTTGTTTTATATTTTGTTAATGTTTTTTGAACATTTTGTACTTTTTTTGGCTTTTATGAACTATTTTATTTTTTTTTGTTATTTTTATGGGGAGAAACAAAAAACAGGGAATTGAAAATGGCTCAACTGGAGCAAAAAAAAATCAGGAAAAAATTAGGGTTTTTTGGGGCAATTGTGGTTGTCACCAGCAAGGAGGATGAGCTTTATGTTCTGTTCACCATAGGAGATGGTCTTACCTCAAAAAATACATGTAATTCTGAATTCCCCAAACCGTGGTTGTATGCAAGGGATCGTCTCCCTTGTCTTTGGTCCCGATGAAGTGGGTTGCTTTCTTTTGGAGGTGGTGGTTGTAGGTTGGGGAGGGTTACTGGCCAGTTCTCTCACTTCTGAGGCAGAATAGTTGTTTGGATGCTTGCGCTGCATGTGCCTAATCATGGTATTATTACCGAAAGAATATTTTTTGTTAGGGTTCCCCCTTGAAAGTTCCATACCACAGATTAGGCAAGTCACCTTGGTCGCATTGACTTTTTTCTTGCCCTCTGGGATTGAAAAAAACTCCCATACATTGTGCTGCCTTGGCTTGTATGGGGTATTGTCTTCTGGCAGCCACCTTCTCCCTTCATGCTCCTCCTCCTCCTCTTCTTGACCATCAATGTAATGTTGTGGTGGTCCTCTTGGTGGTGGTGGTGGTGGTGCAGATGCTCCAGCTGCTGCTGCTACTGTAGCCATTTTAAAGTACAACATTTTTTTCAAAGATGTTCAAACAGGTCTTCCTCAGTCAAAGGACAAAGTCAGAATAAGGAAAAAAGGTGGGGCCTTTCATCATTTGGAAAAAAAACTGTCCTGAACCAATAAAAAGTGTTATTTTCAGGTCACATGACCCGGGCTTTCATCATTTAGAAACCAAAACTGTTCCGCACCAATGAAAAGTTTTATTTTTAGGTCACATGACCCGACGCGCTTACGCGACGCGCCCCCGGGCGCGGCCGGGGAAGCGCCACGGGGCACGCGTCAGATGATTACGTTGCGCGATCGTATTCGCTCGAGTATTTCCGGGTGCGCTTACACCGTGCGTATCACGCGGACGCCGCTACGCGATACGTCATGATGTTTTTTTTTGCGGCAATAGCGCTAACGTGACGCTCACCGGTGCGCGACCCGCGGCGCTCCGAAAAAATGTGCATTCCAGTGCGCACAACGGGGCGCGCACCGGGAGCGCACCAGGGCAAAAAAAAAATATATACAATATAGGATTGATTATAAAAAATATTACATTTCATAGGTTTGAGGCCCTATATATAGTTAGGAATTAGCATTTAAAAAACCTATTAAATTCACTGAAAAAACCATAGGTTTCACACCAGTTATAGTTAGCAGGAAGTTTTACTTGCATAAAACCATTGAAATTCCCACGTTAAGTTAGTTGGACTCACTATAACTTGCGCGTGCAATGCACTGCTGATGACGTCACATATTACATCACTCATGACATCACTGATAACACCATCCTTGTGACAGAGTGACAGACCTCCTTTCACTGTAATGTAACCCATGAAACACATATTGAAAAATATAAATGAAAATTTAAAAAAAATTGAGATACTTAACCATAGAAAACTCCCCGTTATAGTTAGTTCAGCTAATTATAACTTGCAGCCCCACTGTTGTATAGTATTTTAGGACCCTATTGTAAAATTCCCAATTCTTGCACTTGTCCTCAAGAACGGGGAGTGGACCCAGACAATGCTGGAAAGCGCAGCAGAGGTTACCATAGCTCGCAAGATCCTGAAGGATCATCTGGAGACAGTGGACCTAAATGAATGCATTCAGGTTGAAACTGCGGATACCAGGGTTAGTTTACCACACAAGTTATATGATGTAACACTCCGAATAGAGGGGGATATAACTAGGAAAATAAAAGCACTCTTTTGAGAAAAACTATCCAAGGGTTATGACATCCTTCTGGCTGAAAAAGACTGGCCACCTTAATTTGTCAGGGAGTGCCCATATGGCGAAGAGATCATTATGCCAGCCTTCTCAAATCATATTCCTATTCATAAAAAAATCACCTATGCCACAAAATCGGCTGTGGCCCAATCCCCAGCATTACATAAAAATCATGTGTGATGGGATGAGGACTCTCCTCACCATAAGATCCAGTTAAAAATCAACCTACTGCTCAGAGGCAGTATCCAGTTAAGCAAGAAGCTAAAAAACAAGTCAGGGAGATCCTAGATCAACTTGAATACCAAGGGTGATTGAAACATGCACCTCGTCCATGAACAATCCTTTGTTTCCTGTCTTCAAATGAGACAATACATATTGTCTAGTTTTGGACTACAGACATTTAAACTCCTGTTGCAAAACCTTTGCAGTACAAAATGCACACAGTGTGGCACTGATGAACAACATTGTGCGCAAAAAGTATAAAACCACATTAGATATTTCTAACGGTTCCTTCTGTCAAAACATTGCACCTGAAAGAAGGAACTTTCTCAATAATGGGGACACAGCAACACTTTTGTCGCCTACCCCAGGGATTCAAGAACAGTCCTGGTTTATTTTCAGCCAGAGTAACAGAGTTACTACAAACGTACGATTATGTCGATGATATCTATCTTACAGATGATGACTTTGACAAGCACTTGACCAGGGTGAACACCATAATACTTGGATTCGCCTCTGAAGGGTATAAATTTACCTTAAAAAAATCAAGAATTGCCCACCTCAATGTCCTATTCTTGGGATACGAACTTTCAAGTGATGGCAAAAGCCTGGCAGCAAACTTGCTAGAAAAATGTGCGCCGCTCCAACCTCCAAAAACGCTGAAAAACTTACAGTCAGTTCTAAGAATCCTGAATTTCGGAGGAACTTACATTCTAAATTACACAGAAAGAGTTAGACCTCTCTATGAATTAATCAAACCTTATTTCAGCCTACTAATTGGACTCAAAAACACACAGAAATTTTACGTTCAGTGCAAACAGACATGTTGGTAACAACACATTTACAGACAAGCGTAAATGAACGCAACTTTGTAATGTGAATCATCCCAGGGAGATTCACATACCTAACCTTTAATAAGGGTGAAAAGGTACCAACAGCTTACAAGTCACACTTGTACACACAAGCTGAAATTAAATTCACGTCAACAAAAAAAATTCTGACTGCGGTTCAAACTGCGGTAGCAGAAAAAAAGAGAGCACTCGCACAGGGTAAACGCATTAAAGTCGTTACTCCTGTACCTGCCTTAGAGGCAGTGAGAAAAGCAAGCATTCCAAATGTAAAAGCTCTACATCCAAGATGGATACAATGGGTTAATTCTCTTGCTTCAACAGACGTTGAATACGTTTTTGAGATGTCATCAGTGATGTCATCAGTGATGTCACTGACCATGAATGATAGAATATGTGACATCATCTGCAGTGCATTGCGGGGGTGCAAGTTATAGTTAGCTGAACTAACTATAATGGGGGAATTTCTGTTGTTTTGTACGAGTGAAATGACCAACTAACTATAACATCCCTGAAACCTATGGTTTTTCCAGTGAATATATATATACCTACTGGCGGTCGCCAGTAGGTAGTTATAGTTAGGACCTTGTTTCCATAGGAAATCTGCAACATTCTATATGGAATACCTTTGGCGATGGTCGACAAATACACGCAAAATTCTCCAAGAAATTGGCTTGCTCCGCTCCTTCCCTGAAAGTTTCGGTATGATTTGTGAAGCGGGGGGCGAGAAAAAAGGGGGGTCCCAAACGTTTTTTTTCCATGCAATGTTCCATAGGGACCTTGAAGACGGGCTGCAGCCCAAACTGCTGAACAGAATTATACCAAATTTGACAGAAAGGTAGAGAAAAGCAGATTACGCTTTTTGTTAAATGGTGTAAATCCGTTCAGTAGTTTCTGAGAAAATCTAAAGTAAAATCAGAGATATATCTATAGACGAAGTACCGTATGAGTACTGTCCGAGGATAGTGTGCGTACCATTACGAGCACGAGCTGCATGATACTTGGCTGTCAACTGTCTGTCAACACTCCAAACCAGAAAGTGTTGGCAACCATCTTGTGCCTCGGTAGAACACAGGCACAAGAAAACAGCAAAAGAAACGTGAAAAACATGCAAAGGGGGCAGGGTAGAAACACTCTGACCCCGTAGGCCTGCTCAGGGGGCCCCACAAGGACCCCCCCAGGCAAAAAGCATATATATTTTTTTTAAGTTGCAATATACACGTAAGGTACGCGTATGCTGTGAAAAAGAAGAAAAAATAACGAAGCTCGCTTTATTGTTAATTAGCCCCTGGGGGGGCAAAATCCCGGGGAGAATGTTTTTATTTATAATGGGTGGCCCAGAGGGGAGCCCATTCCTCTGACCAGGTCTTGACCGAAATCCTCTGTAATGAGATAACCAGACAAGAGACACACGCTTCTCGCACATCAACCAAGACCTGGAAGAAACTCCCCGTCAGCATCAGATGAACCCCCACACTGAAAGCATTCAGGAAGAGCCATAACACCTGAGCTGCACAAATCCCCCCACATATTCCCCCAGCACCTGGAAATCCTCACAGGTGAACAATCATCTTACAATGCTTCACAACCAATCAAAAAGAGATGTTGAAATGTTCTGTTTTTAACATATGAGCAAATCAGATATTTTTGCATGTACACACAGCGAGAGGAAAATTATTAAAGATGACTTGCTTTCGCAAGACCCCGAAAGGTTTCTTCCAGAATAAGTACGCACTTCACTGCAAGACCCCATTTAATGATTATCCAGGCTCGGAAGCCTAAACACCTCACCATAATTGTGCCCCCCATCGCGGCTTCAGCGGGCTGGCCATCACGTTTAGGGCAACTTGGAGTGCCATCTTGGGGGTTGTGAGGGGACGCTTTAGACTTAGGATGAGCGTTCTAGCAGTCAGGCTGACTGGCTAAAGCCTTTTAAAATCCTGGTATGGTGGCGCGCAGCGTGTGCGCGCTGCGTGTGCGCCGAAGCATCGCCGGAGTCACGCCAGAGTCCAGCCTGTCTGCGCCCGTCCACGCTGAGGACGGGCTGGTCGGGCGGACGACTGGGGTGGTTGCTGGGGAGCTCCCTCCTATCAGGTACTCTTGGCAGGATCTGCTGACTTTTCATCCGATCAGGATGTCTCGCCATCATAAATTCAGGCCGGAGGATTTTCTTAATTTACCCCCGTGCGTCTGCTTTCAGACAGGTTCCGTTGGGTCTGTTTCTTTCTTTGGCCCTATTTTGGGCACAAAAGGTGATACTATGGGCAATTGCGCCTTGAGGGAACATGGATTCCTTTTAAACGCACGATATGTCGCTTTTAAGGATTTTGTCCTAGATAGAAAACCCTCTTGGGTCTTTGTTACCAAAACTTGGGCCAAAGATTCCTCGGGCCCTTATCTGGTGGAAGCTGTCCCAGAAGGTTACACACTGGTCAGCCAGGATAGAGTCGGACGGATAGGAGGAGGGTTAGGTATTCTGTTTAAGGAGGGTCTCGTATGTCACACCATCACTTTAACTGACCCTCAGGATGCCTTTCAGGCCCTTTATTTCTCTTGAAATGGTCCTTATGTGATCCCATTTACGGGCATCCTCATCTATCGACCTCCTGGGTCCAGAAGAGATTTTGGACAAAATTTGCTCGGCATTTTAGAACCCTATTTTAGTTGCGAGCACCTAACGATTCTGGGGGACTTGAATTACCATTTAGAGAATTTGGAGTCCACGGAAACCCTCTCCCTCCTGGATGCCTTATCTGCTTGTGGGCTACAACAGCGAGTAAAGTGGGCTACCCACCAGGTGGGTCATACGCTTGACGGGATCTTTTCGAATGACGGGAGTCTGACTGTCAAAGACCCGTTTCCTCTCTCGTGGTTCGATCACTTTGCCGTCCCGATAGAATTGACCTTTTCCTCCACGAATAGTAAAGCTAAGGATGGGAGTAAAATGGAATCTCGGAGAAATTTTAAAAATATTTCTAATGATTCACTTGCCCCGAGGATCCCTAGTGAGGCTATTTCCCGGGAGAAAGATGTAGGCATGGCGGTACATCAACTAGAAACCGCTGTCATAATAGCAATGGATGAGCTGGCCCCGGCCTCCCTGCATTATTGCGCCAGGAAAAGGCCGTCGGCCCCCTGTTTTTCTGAGTCGCTAAGGCTTCTTAGGCAGGGAGTCAGGAGACAGGAACGCCTTTGGCGGGCTTCCTGGGACCTTAAGGACAAAGTAGCTCATAAAACATTATTGAGGAGGTATAAGGCTGAGGTTATCAGAACCAAGCAGGAATATTTTACAACTCGTACCACCTCCCTGTCCTCTCCGAAAGAGCTTTTTAAAATTGTGGATTCTCTCACCTCCCTGCAGATGTCTGACCCCGTCATTGGGTCTCAACAGCTCTGCAACGACATTGCCCAATTTTTTCAATCAAAAATTGGGGATATCTATGCTGCGTTAGAGTTGCAGAAGACTTCATTATCCATTTCCCCCCTTCCTTCTCCCCCCCTTATTGGTGGCTGAGGTTTCTTTACAGGGTAGTCTGTGTAGCTTTCCTCCCCTTTATCTTTCAGACCTGGAGAATCTTCTCAGCAGGATCAGGTCGGGCTCCCCGCTAGACCCCTGCCCCCTCAAGCTCCTAAAGCAGTGCAAGGAGACTCTGCTGCCACCACTCTTGGAGATCATGAATAGGGCGATGAGGGACAGTATTTTTCCATCGCAGTGGAAGAGGGCAATGATGAAACCACTGCTGAAAAAACCCACGTTGGATCCGGGGGTGCTAAACAATTTCTGCCCCATTTCCCTGCTCCCAGCCCCTGCAAAGATGCTGGAAATACATCTGAACCAGCATCTCTCAGCCTTCCTGGAAAACTCCGATCTTTTTGATCATTCGCAGCATGGTTTCAGGAGGGGGCACAGTACGGAGTCTGCCCTCACCATTGTGCTCGACAACATCCGCACTAGAGTGGATAGGGGCCAGACTACCCTGCTCATCCTCCTGGATCTCACAGCTGCGTTTGACACCCTCTCTCCCTCGGTATTAACATCTCAACTGAGGGAGATAGGGGTGGAGGGGTCTGCACTTAGCCTACCGACCTCCTTTCTTAATCGGAGAGAACTGAAAGTCAAGCTGGGAGAGTTTCTATCTCCATCCCTTCCTGTGCACTGTGGGGTTCCTCAGGGGTCGGCATTAAGTCCGACCCTCTTCAACATCTATGTAACCCCACTGGCCAGGCTTATTAGATCTTTTGGAATGGAGGTAGTCTCCTATGCCGACGACACGCAGATTCTGGTGTCTCTCGCCCAGTCTGTCACTCTGACTGCCTCCAATTTTAGACTATGCATGGAGGCAGTCGCCCAATGGATGATCAGCAATTCATTGAGGCTTAACGGCGAGAAGACGGAGATTCTGGTGTTCGGCGGAAAGGAGGAGATATGGTCGGCGGCCTGGCTAAGAATTTGGGAGTCCTGATCGACCCCTCGCTTAGCATGCAGCAGCAGGTGAACAGAACAATTGCCACCTGCTGGGGTGTTATCCACATTCTAAGGAAGATCAAACACTACCTGTCCCCGTAAGCGAGAAAGCAAGTCGTGGTAGCCCTCATAGGGTCGAGATTGGACTACTGTAACGCGCTGTATGCAGGGATCAACAAGGGCCTGCTGCAGCGTTTACAAATGGTTCGGAACGCCACTGCGAGGTTTGTTTTAGACCTGCCTAGACGTTCATCAGCCACCGCTGCTAGGAAACTCCTTCATTGGCTCCCGATGGAGGACAGGATTCTTTTTAAAATTCTCTGCCTGACATATGGAGCCGTGGCGAGAAATAGGCCGGGAGGAATAGGAGACCTTTTGGTCCCTCATAGCCCTTCCAGAAATTTACGCTCTGCCAAGAAGTCTCTGCTACGAGCGCCCCGCATTCGTAGAGCTAAGTGGGGGGGGCAGAACGGTCTCGAGTCTTGCACCTGAATGGTGGAACACCCTACCGGATGAAATTAAGTCCCTGCCTACTATGCAAGCCTTTAGAAAGGCTTTGAAGACTCGTATTTTTGCCACAGCCTAACTGTAGTATTTGTCTCTGCCTTTTTTGAGGACTTTTGTCTGTTAGGCGCCTTGATGCCTTCGGGTTTTAGATGCGCATTATAAGTTGTTTTTCATTCATTCATTCATTCAAATCATCTCTCATCACTTTCTTTTCTTTTTAGTGTATTGTGTGTGGCAGACTGCGTGACCCTATGTCCAGAGCCCTCGAAGGCCCTGGAGACTGCCACGCCCCAAGATCAGCTTCTGAAGTGTCCAGGAGCCACACGGCCCCCCTCCGAACATTTAAAAGCCCCAGGGGGAGGTGTAAATTAATTGAGACTGAATACATTGGTACAGCCCACTGTGCTTATGCAATCAGGAAAACACAACAACACTATTGCCCAGATTTCCATTGTAGTGATTTCTTAGTTCCAGGTCTAGTTGTCAGATGGGCACACCCATCCCTCATGGCTGGTATACACCCACACCACACACATCCAGCACATCCGTCACTACACACGTGACCCCATCCATAAAAAAGATGGAGCATACAATGCCCCCACGGTCCAGCCGACTCCTCGTGTCCTTCTGGAGCCGGCATTGCTTTAATACATGGGAAGATGCTAAGTTGCATGTGGAAATGCAATCTTGTTTGGATTTTGAAAGTGAGAACAGATTTCACTGCTATGTCTTGTTGTAGATGATTCTAGGACTCTAGTAAATATTCCCGATGCCATGCCCTTATGTGGTTATATCAAATTATACCCTTATATAGGCATAAGAATCATACACATATTAAGACATAGCCAATGCAGTCCAAATACGGCAAGGCTACTCCAATAGACTCCTAAAAAGCACAACGCGTTCTTAAACAAACCAAGCCTCCAGCAGCCCGGGAATTCCCCCTACATCTGTATTGATTTTAGGCCTGGGCGAAGCACTATGCTACGCTCGCGGAGTTTGCAAAGTTTGCGCAACTTCGCACTACACGAGCTGCACGTAGCACAGTGCGAACACGCGTAGTGCAGCGTCGCATAGTGCAAAGCTCATTTTTTGCTTGTTCGCGGTCCTGAACGTCATGTTCGTGACCGCAAGCAAGCAAAATGACATCCCGGCGAGATTCTCAACGTGGGGAGGTAAGGTTTCTCATTGTGAGTGGTTGCGCATGCTCGTGACCGCTCTCAATGAGAAACTACCAGTTCGCGTTGAGAAAGCTGCAGCTCGAGTAATAATCTACTCGAGCAGCAGAAAACTACAGCTCGCACTGTGCAAGATGCCGTTTTCAATGATTGCACAGTGCCGGATGCTTGTCCGCACTGTGCAATTATTGAAAACACTTCTTGCACAGTGCGAACATGCTACTACGCAGCTCACGTAGTGCTACGTGAAGTTCGCGAAGTGCACTTCGCGTAGCTTTGCGTAGCGCTACTTCGCGAACTACGCCCACCCTTAATTGATTTGTCATAGAACTCCTGGAGTCCTGAAAGAATTGCGAGTTCTTAGTGACGTTTTATGTCCAACCTTACGTCAAACTCGGCACCTTCCAGGTATAAATATACCAGCATCTGCCTTAAGCAACACACAGTGGTTTGGAGCAGATCGGCTATCTACTTGCCCGACGCCCTGCTGATGCGAGTGCCGAAGGAAGCCGACCCTCCCTGCTGACGCACTGAGAGAGACTCTGTCTTTTCTCCTGCCGAGAAATCCAGCTCCAGTGTTTTCCTGTCACCCTTGCGGGTTGCTGAGAGATCGAGTCCTGAGAAATAGATACAAGACCTCCTTTATTCTATAACCAAGGTACTTAGCTGATTAGACCCATAGAGAATTCTTGATTCAGATTCTTGGCAAAAAACTGTAACTCATCTACTCCTTCCCTGTACTAGGCTTAGGTTAGGTACACTGGGGTAGGCATATCTTAGAAACACCAGTTGAGTATGTTTAGTCATTATTTTACCATTGTATGTATTTTATCCATTTTAAGTATCTTATGGCTTAGAAACTATATAAATGCTTTTACAGTATTATTTCATAATACTCATTTTACTGTACGCACTTTACTTTATGACAAGTATTGCAATTGTGGCAATTCACTTCTCTTGCATGAGAAAGTAGACTGCTCAATAAATAACCTTTTTATTGAAAATGCCTGTCTCTCTATTTCTCTGCACTTCTGGTGAAACTAAGCATGCACGATTAACTGAGTGAAATAGCTATCTATTGTTTCCGCGACTCTGGAGATATACTCCTTATTCTGGGGGAGCAAAGTTGTCATGTTTATGCAGTTGTCAGAACTAAACACCTTCTTGTTTAGTCGAGAAAGTTTCTAGTGACCTCTGAGCTAGCTGGCATTTCATAATTAAGTCTAACATATTCAATAGAGACCTAGTCGACCTCAGTCCTACGTCTACACGGTCGTTTATGTAATTCCAATGCGCAGAGCCTATTGGGAATATAGGAACTACACTACAGTCTTTCAAAGTTCAAACTAAGTTTGCTATGGGAGGGCGGGGGCCGCAAGTCTTCCGCTCTCTCTTAGCAAACAGCAGTATCCCGGGGTTAGTCAGCCCGGGATACTGCAGGAACCGGCTCTGGGCATTGTGGTCTCCAGGGCTCTCGAGGGCACCAGGCGGAGGGCCACCGAGCCCCTGTCACACAATCCAGAAATCTCCGGGGGGTGGTTGTTCCTGGGGTTAGAGGTCCACACACTTATAATTTTGTTGGGAGGGGCGTGGACGTGCAAGTGGCGCAAAGGGGTTGTAAATGTGGTACACAGTGTTTTGTTTTAGTTTGCTTTCCTTTCTGTCTTGTAGAGGAGCCAGGGTAAATATAACGGTTTTTGTACGGTCAGTACCTTTCAATGCTATCCTCAAACGGCTTTCTGCCTGTTACCATAGTAACAGTTCATGGAACATTTGCGTGAGCACAGAGGTTAGAAGTTCACCACAATATGTTGCTATTCGAAATAGTTACTGTGCTGGAGAATTATATTTTTTTCCATAGGAATCGTTAGTCGTAGAAGAAGTCAGTGGAAAAGTTTTGTAAGCGATTCCTTCCTGTTCATGGAATTTTAGGGTAACGAAGCTTAATGTTCATTGGCTGTGAAGTATTAAAAGTATAAGTCTTGGAAGTCATTCCTTCCTCCTGTGCAGAACAACATGGACATTTTATTGGCTAAAGTGTTCCGAGCACAAGTTTGCTCCTTATTGTGTGGGAACGGTTCTCTGGTGAAACTGTGATGCATTTCCAAAGGACACTATTAACTCTACACAGTGCCCATAAGGTGGTGGAGAGGGATTATGAGGGAAGTTAGCAAATGCATTGCAAAGAACTGGAGAATACTCACCAGTTATAAAAACAAATGGGACAAGCCTCTATTCTCATATAAGAGAGCCATGAGCCTAAAGAATTTTTTGGTGCGACACGTCCCAGGGATCTGGCAACAGGAAAATGAGAAACCAATGTTTTGAATGCTTGGGGCCTTCCCTCAGTTACTGGGCATTTCCCATGCAGGAATAGTAACATTTGTCATCTCACAACCACCACGAAAACACTGAACCTGACTGATGGCACTCGATGGGAGCAGCGCAGTCATACGAACTGTAACACCACCAATGTGGTTTACCTAATACCATGTCGATGTAACCTTCAGTATGTGGGTATGACCACGAGACGCATCAAGACAAGGATATGCGAGCATCGCAGTAATATCCGTTGTCAAAGAGCGACAACCAAGCTGACTGTGCACTTCTTAGAGAAAAACCATACCCCCAATGATTTACATTGGACAATTCTGGAACATCTAGAATCATACTCTGAGGCAGTGTTATTAGAAAAAGAGCAGCGCTGGATTTATCGCTTGGCCACAAATAAGAATGGGCTGAACGATGAGATCCCTTGGGGCACTGTTAGGCGCTGCTAACTGGTGGATACAGTATATGGGTTATAAAACAATCCTTTCTAACAGTCAAGAAGTTAGTGCTTATATCTTTGGTTTGCAGTTACTGGTGGCATTTTTTATTCATCTTTTGTTCTCTTGTGATGAATGAGTAATTGTATCACTTGTGCACCAGAATCCCGGTTTTGTGAACAGAGGTTGGGAATTCTGAATATTCAACTTGACTCTTCCCAGTCCTCCTTCTAATCGAAATAGCCCAATTTTGTTGTGTCCCATCATACTATATTGGACATTCTTGATAGTCTCTAAAATCAGCCATCTCAAAACCGAATGGTTTTAACAGCATGAAGGGTGAGGAGTACTCATGAAATCATTTTGTTCGTGTAGTGGTCAGCCCTTCACAAATCCAATAATTCTTTCACATTTCTTTACATACCGTAGTCATTTACGGGTCAATAACATCACCCGATTACTTATGTCAGAATTGTCCGACTGCAGCTTCAAACCCTGCAGTAGGAGTGATAATCTATACACTTCCCCTTTAAGCCCGTCCTCACCGACGTACGAACACGTTGGGCACGTGATCGGGACGTTCGGGGAAGGACTAAAACACGCGATCATGGCTGGTGCATTTCACTTCCGGGCGGACAACGACCCCGAGTGTAGGTACCAGGCGGGGAGTCGCGGTTACTCAAGTAAGTGATGATTCAATCGCAGATCCAGACAAGCGGCTAACCGGCAGGAACATTTACCACTTGATGGGTAACACTGTTTTCTTCTTTTTTTAAGATCGGTACCGCGTGAAGATATCCCGCGTTGTCCCAACCCAAGGGGAGAGTAGTGTTCTCCCGAAATGCGAGTCCCTTGTTTTATTTACAATGCTACTGATTCCTCTAGAGGGATATTCCTGGTTCTTTTCGGTTCCTAGTGTATTAATAAGGAGCACATCTTGATCACTTTTGCTACTCTGATTTTAATTAACATAAGTGGAGGTATAGATGTTGTGCTAAGTAGGGAATTCCCACCACACCCTGCCCACGTTCGTAAAGTGCTTTGAATTCAGCGACTTTTGTGACCCTCGGTTTATAAACCATTATTCAATGGTATGGGAAATCATCTATCTCTGTATACTCTGATATAAATAGAGATGTGTTTTTCAATGGTAACGACGATAAAGACAGAGGCACAATGAACACCTGACAACGAGTGTACTGCATTATTACTGAATAATTGTCAACAAATGAAAACTTGTGTCATTTCGTGTTCTGTCTGTGTTTTGTTCCCTCTCTACAGGTTTTTTGCTCCTGTGATTTTCAGTGAGCGTCCAGGGGTACTAACCGTGAGTAACATACAATAACTGAATTTTTCGCACTAAGAGCCTCACAGTAGGGTGCGCCTTAGTTCAAGTTCAAGTTCAAGTTCAAGAATTTATATAGCGCACTACTCACCCAGAGGGTCTCAAGGCGCTTGGGGATGTGGTTCATTATTTATCGAATAGCTAGGTTTTAAGATCTTTTCTGAAGGAGATGTGGTTCTGTGTAAGGCGGAGGTGGGTGGGGAGTGAGTTCCAGGTCTTGGCCGCCAAGTAGGAGAAGGATCTACCTCCCATGGTGGATCTTTGGATACGCGGAACTGCGGCGAGGCCTTAATTGGAGGATCTTAGTTAGTGGGTGGGTGTGTAGAAGGATAGTCGAGTGTTGAGGCATTCGGGCACTAGTTTGTAGAGGGTTTTGTGTGCGTGGGTGAGGATACAGAATGTTATTCTCTTGTTGACGGGGAGCCAGTGGAGGTCTTTCAGGTGGCCGGTAATGTGATTTTGGCGAGGGATGTCCAAAATGAGTCTCGCTGATGCGTTTTGGATGCGTTGGAGTTTTTTCTGTAATTTGGCTGTAATTCCGGCATAGAGGGTGTTCTGTAGACCAGTCGACTTGTGACTAGTGCGTGGGTGACAGTCTTAGCGCGCGCACACCACCGGAGGACCATCTTCTGTTTTACTTAGGTCCTGATGAATGCTGAGCGAAAATTGCAAATTGAACAGCAGAAACATGTTGACCACTTGTTTTATTTACAGGACACAGGTTTCCTAATATAGAACCTAGTCTGTCCGCCCACATTGTTTTTAACCTATTACAGGTTGGCCTTTATTAAAGAATTTTTGTTTAGGCTCTAACTTGTATTTTTATTCTTGCACTCACAGTTAATCTCACCTATTTAGTTTGTACACTGTTGCACACACCACCATCCACCTCCGCTGTAATCCAGGCATTGTAGCACGCTGGGGAGGCATTCGGCTACCCCAGCAGGGACCCAATGATGAAGCATGTCACCAACTAGTGGTGAGTGAGGGTCTTTCTTGAAAAGAGAAAGATCTGCTCTTTTCTGGTTCACTGATTAGGTAGGGTTACAAAACCATAAATACAACAAAAAATTAGCTTTATCCTTTATATATATTTTTTAGTTTTTTTCTTCACTTAGTCACTCCTCAGTTGTTTAAGATATATTGATAGGGGTATAGGAGTGTCTGCTCATGCCCTCTCTCTCTTGTTGTTTATTTTGTACATTTCCAGAGGTATTCGTTATTTACCTCCAACTAATAGTTGGTGGTAAATAACAAATCCTGTAAGCACAGTAGCAATCTTCAAAGTGCTTCCTACATTTCATTTACCAAATCGGTAAATGATGATTCGGTAAATACCGAATTGGTAAATACTGATTTGGAATTTACTGAAATGGTACATTTGCCAACTACATAGGAAAAGCCTATTACCGGTCGTTAATGGCCGATTTCGGCCGTTACCGACTGGTAATGGCCTTCCTACATCTGGCCCTATAGGTCATAGGGATATTGTAGTTAGATATTGACATTTAACAAACATTTGACATTCACTGAAAAAATTCATAGGTTTTAGTTACGTTCAGGTTAGAAATTATCATTTAAAAAACCTTTGAAATTCACTGAAAAAAAACATAGGTTTTAGCCACGTTATAGTTAGGAATTAGCATTTAAAAACCTTAGAAATTCACTGAAAAAACCATAGGTTTCACACATGTTATAGTTAGCTGGACATTTCACTCATACAAAACCATTGAAATTCCCCGCTACAGTTAGTTCAGCTAACTATAACTCGCGCGCCCGCAATTCACTGCTGATGTTGTCACATATTACATCACTCATGACATGTTCAGTGACATCACTCATGACATCACTGATTACATCTCAAATGACATCATTGATGACATCATCCTTGTGAAAGAGTGACAGACCTCCTCTCACCCTTTGATAAACACATAAAAAAATAGAAAATAAAATTTTCAAAACAATAAAGATATAAATACCAGTTAGAAGAACCTATTCAGTACTTACAAAATCTACATAGACATCGATTCATTCACCAACAGTTCTATATAGTCACTCATACATGTACTCACTCATCATATGTACTCATACACTTATACATCCTGTTACACACTAATACTCATCCATACAGTTACTCGTACACATACTCACACATGGAAATAAACTATCAAACATCCATTTACTTGCATATACAGCTTTACACACACCACTACATTTACTTTTACAGAAAAGTACACATACCTACTCTCTTAAAAAATCACTTATATAAACTGATACTTATTCATGCAGGAACTCTTCCAATCTCTCACTCTCACATACACTCACTTATATACATCAATACTCACATATACTAGTTTCAAACATATGTATTTACTCATTAAGACAGTATTGAAACAGTCATTTACTCACTAAAACACCCATACACACTCTCATCTACCCATACAGTCCTGCACACATGCTGTCTTCACAACACATGCAAACAGTGAGTCAGTCATTCATGCATCTTTGCGCTAATTAATATCCCCTACTGAACCATACAGACACTCATACTGACACTCAAAAATCAACTAATAACCCATATACACACTCATGTAGCTACTCACCATCCCATGCAGCCACTTATACACAAAGTGAGACACTGATACAGAAATTTAAATATTTAAACATTACTCGCTAATACATGTATTCACTAAGATACACTTAATAAATCAGTTATACAATCAATTATCTTTTTTTTAAAACATCCCTTTAGATACTTATTCATCCATTTATTCTTCCATCGACCTTTAGATATACATATATAAAAAATATTTATTTTTCAGACAGATACACATTCGCTGGATGATGTCTTCAGTGATGTCATTAGTGATGTCATTTGAGATGTCATCAGTGATATCATGAGTGATGTCATTGACTATGTCATGAATGATGTCATATGTGATGTCATGAGCAGTGGATTGCGGGCGCGCGTGTTATAGTTAGCTGAACTAACTAGAACGGTTTTGTATGAGTGAAATGTCCAGCTAACTATAACATTTGCGAGACCTATGGTTTTTTCAGTGAATTTCTAAGGTTTTTTAAATGCTAATTCCTAACTATAACGTGGCTAAAACCTATGTTTTTTTCAGTGAATATATATATATATATATATATATATATATATATATATATATATATATATATATATATATATATATATATATATATATATATATATATATATATATATATATATATATACACTCTGTGTATTTAAGTTCGCGCTTGGAAACACGGACACCGATCCAGATTCTAGTCTTCTTATTTTATTACTTGTGCCGCCATAACGTTATGGCTCCTGACAAGCCTTGATCACATGACACAGGTAGGACGGTACATTTCAAATTTAAAGTGACAAATGCATGCTTGGATACAATCATTTTGCGTGGATGACAATAGACATAGAAGAAATATCTTTTACACCACACTCGTTTTTTTGTCAAGAATAGTAAAAACAGTGCCTAGATTTCACTTGCAATTTAAATAAAAGCATTTGGTACATCCTAGTATAATACTGCTAAATGCTTAAGACCCTTCGAAAACAACCCATTTTATATTGCTTAAACAATAAAGCCTAATCCTCATTACATTGTATTTTGGGCCAATAGGCACTGCTATTAACTTTTATGTGCACATTTATTCGTGAATGTCAACAAATAAGTGCAAGCGTGATCATATGAATATGAAAATGAGAATTCATGACTAACCTGGACCTGAGAACCAATTGCACCAAAACTTTCTGTATACCTTGTGGCCCCGGGCCTTACAGAAAGGAAAAAGTAATATATATTGATTCAAGACCGCTTGATTAAAACCCAACCTTCCCGTATCTTGGTGTATTATTTGACCAATAGGGTTTATGGAACAGCGGCGGCGCAATAAAGAAGACTAAGCAAATCGATAATGGCCTTGAAAAGTTTTAGTAAAAGGTTGGGCAAAAAACCAATTGGGGAGCTTTTAACTGTGTACAGAGCGACCTGCGTAGTAGTTGCCACATATGGCGTGGGAATTTGGGGATACACAAACGCGAAGTCACTGCAGGTGGTGGAATACAGCTTTATGAAATTTCTCCTAGCAGTCCCAGACAGTGTTTCCACGTACGCTTGCCACGCTGAACTAGGGGAGCCATATTTAGAAGATACTATTAAGGTAGCCCCGATTCTTTTGCGGCATAGGGTTTGGACCACTGAGGAATGTGCCTTCAACCGCTCTATTTTAAGGGACGTGATGAGTTTAGAGAACAGTGATAAGGTGGGATGGCTAAGTTATGTAATGACATTTTTCGCTCACATAGGTCATCCAGAATACTATGATGATCCTGCATGATTGAGCGATGTCCCCAGAAAAGTCTTAAAGGGTATATGCATGAATTATCTATGTAAGCCAGAACCAATATAGAAATGTAAAAAAAAAACTTGGTCGCGCATTAATTAACAATGATCTCCGACCAAATGCAGCCGTACATTTGATTAAAAATGAGTGATTTTATTAAGACGTTTTAGGTTAAATTTGTTATTCAGATCTCTCAGTTTCCTCAATATGAACAATTGGTCCAAACAGTTCAAAAAGTGCCCTTGTGATGATTTGTCTGAGCAGTCAGACATTCATATCCTCTTTTTTTGTAGATTTTACACAATCCCTAGAAGAAGATGGATTGTGCCCATATTGAAGATCATGGCATTTAATCAATGTTATCCTGCTTTTTTAGCAATTCAAAGATTAGATAATATACTAACTGTCACATCTCTCTCTGCGTATTTTAAAAATGTTTTTAGATCCCGAAAATCGATCACCTAATGAAATATGATGAGTATATTTTTATTCTGTCTTTATTAACAGTGTTTTTAGGAATACTTTGAAATGTAGTGTATCAACTGCACTTTCATGGTTGTTTTTTATCCAATAACCAAATAAAGTTTGTAATGAAAGAATGATAGTGAAGTGAATGAATTAAAATATAACGGACTCCTTAAAGTTCAAGTTTCATTTATCAACTCAGAGTAAATATTGGTTCTGCAATTTGCTTTGTCCAGCTAATCACCCCCTCCACATTAATTACATTGGAGTAGTATTCCGCTGACTGTACAGCTTGGTAAGGTATCAAAGGATAATCCCTTCTAATGGAGCAGCTATCATTGTACTTACTGAAATAGGCATAGGCATAGATTTTTAACAATGTGCAAACAAGCTAGATAAGTATACTTAAAGAATTAAATTCATTTAGAAAAGTTCATAAAATCCATAAATAGATAAAACCTTTACATATAAATACACTGTAAAAACATACACTATGTATTAAAATTTGTAGATGATCATATCATCCTGTTACTGTATAGATAAGCTGTAAACTAATACATACATATATAAACAGAATCAATACATATACCTATAAACAATCATAATAAATATCAATAAAATTGTTGCTTAGTTCTAATTATGACTTTCATATCCAGCTGCCTTGAATAGTTTTATTTATTCTTGGGGCCACCGTTGCTGGCCCTATGACCATTTCAGTGCATCCATTGTCTTTGAGGCTTAATACCTTTCCCTCTCTCACCTATTTAAAACAGATACAGTGACACAGCATGATTAAAATAGGTTTTACATAAAAAGATCAGTTAGCCTAAGCATGTATGTAAATCTTCAGTCACATTAAGACCTCCTGGTGTTTTGGAGACTAACTGTAGTATGAATCTAGTTTTGAGCTTTCGTAACAACATCTCTCTATTGCCTCCTCGCCTATTAGGTGGGACACTATCAATAACAAAGTATTTAGGCCCTGTCTTATTGGAATTGTGTGTCTCTCTAAAGTGGCGAGTAACTGGATAAGTATTATCCTGGTTGCTGATGGCTCTCAAGTGCTGAAGGATATAATATGCACTTGCAGTTAAGTGCTACCTACGTAATGGAGTCCATATGGGCATTCCAAGACATAGACAGCATATTCTGTCTTGCATGTCAAATGTTTCTGTATTGCATAAGCCTTACTGCTAAAAGGGGTTACATATGTGCTCCTATTTACTCCATGTGCACACACCTCGCATGTGCGACATATGTAGGATCCCTTGTTAGTTTGGAGCCAACTGGTCTTCTCTAACACCTCTGGACTAGTATTGACCAATATGTCTCTCATGGAGGGTGATTTACTGTACGTGATAGAGACCCTCTGTGGCAACAGGGGTCGTATCACCGTGTCATTTAATACAAGTGGCCAACTCTTTAGTACGATTTTGTATATCTGATTGTGCTATTTGCTGCATATTGTTATCATTCTGAAGCTGATATTAGAATCCTGGATACTCTCTGTGCAAGTGTCTGGTCTTGATATTTTATGCAGAGAGTCACTGGTAGGAATCATCAATTTGACTATGGCCTTAGACATAGTTTGTTGACTGTAGCCTCTTTCTAGGAATCTCTTTGAGCGTTCTGTTTGAGCTATTTTAAGATTTGTTTCATTGCTACAGATGCGACGCAACTGCAGCATCTCCCCTTAAGGTATGCTTTCTATTAGGTGTCTTGGGTGAGCGCTGGTCGCATGAAATGTTGTGTTTCCAGCTGTGGCCGTACGATACAGTTTGCTTTCTAGTTTACCATGTTGAACATAAATCTCTGTGTCTAGAAAGTTTACAGATTTGGCACTAATTATTGCTGTGAAATGGAGGTTAAGCTCATTGTTGTTGAGATCTTCTACAAATGATACAGCCTCCTGTTGTGCACCCCACCAAACAACAAATAAATCATCTATAAAACTTAGCTATTTTCTCACATGGTTTGTCATTTGGTGACTAAAAGTATCCATGAGGAACGAGTTCCTCCCAGTAGCCCATGTGCAAACAGGTATAACTGGGAGAAAAACTAGCCGGCTAATCCTCTGGTTTGCTGGGAAGCAAGTTATTGAACAAAACATTTTTATTTTTCAGACAAAAATCAAGCATTTCAATTAGCATTGCACCATGATCATTATAAACAGACGGTCTATGAGATAAGAAATGTTTCATCACCTTGATGCCATCATCATGTTCTATACTTGTATATAAAGACGTAATGTCTAGTGGCATCAATATAAAATCATCCCGCCATTCAATTTCATAGATTTGTTTCAAGAAGTCTGCCGTATCATGTATGTAGGATGGTAGTTTTTTACAAATTGTTGCAAAAAGAAGTCTACATATATAGACGTACATTCCAGAAGACTGTTCCTCGCTGATATTATCGGACGTCTAAAAGATGCAGCAGCATTTTTATGCCCCTTCGGGATGAAGTGTATAGTCGGTGTTACCTGATTATAATTTTTTGAGTATTTATACTCTGCAACCGTAATGAGCCCTTTGGCTCTCCATGATGACAATTTGTTAAAGTATGTTGTATATATGATCTTCAGATTGGCCAATGTGTTTCTTGTGTAACACTCTTTATCTTTAAGTTGGCCAAATGCTTCTTTTAGATACTGGTCTTGAGGCCAGTGATGTCACTGACCATGTCATGAATGATGTAATATGTGACATCATCACCAGTGGATTGCTGGCGCAAGAGTTACAGTTAATACAACGAACTATAACGGAGGAATTTCAATGGTTTTGTATGAGTGAAATATCCAGCTAACTATAACTCCCATAAAACATGTTTTTTTCAGTGAATTTCTAAGGTTTTTAAATGCTAATTCCTAACTATAACCTGCCTGAAACCTATGGTTTTTTCAGTGAATTTCAAAGGTTTTTTTAAATGCTAATTCCTAACTATTACCTGCCTGAAACCTATGGTTTTTTCAGTGAATTTCAAAGATTTTTTAAATGACAATTCCTACTTTTAATGTTGATCACTTCCCTATATTTTCAACAAGAAACCAAATCTGCAATTCCACCAAAAAAATCAGGCAATAGTTCCACTTATCACTAACAAATTAACATCAACATTTTAATACTGTAAAAATGTCGAATATGTACTGCGTGAATTACATCCAACTCACACCCATGTTTAAAGAGTAATATGTGATAGAGGTTCTATTTATACACTTCTGACACCCAACAAAGTCACAATACCCAGCGCCACGAACACCACAACCATCCACACTGACCCATACTACCTCAGAGGCAATGCAAAACAGGATAATGGACCTTTCCAAAATAATATATCCCCTCAACAGTACACTGGCTCAATCTACAGAAATGTGGCAACCAAATATGTATAAGGGAAAGAACTTGAACATCAACAATAATTTACACAACGCTAAGACTACCGGTGAAATAATATACACAATTCACTATAGAAATCAAAAACTTTTCAGTGTGTAGATATATCATTGATACGTGTAGTGTACTGAATAGTGGATGCAACCATATTATCTCAGACACTGGAGAATATTTCGGTCATGTAGCTGTGTTCATCCCCCTTTTGAAACAGAAGCGGAGTGAGCTAGTCCAACATAAACAACGTCAACGTAACACTATAAATATGTAGTCTATGCCTTGGGCATGGTTCACTTCTGCAAAGAGAACAGACTGCGCCAGAGCGTAGGTCCGTACCCTGCCACGTGGCCACGACCGCGTGCCTCTCCGATACAGGCCCATTGCGAACTCAGCACCACACCACTGCAGACTTATATCTGTATCGACTATTGCTTTCCATCGACACTGCGGACAGCAGGGTTCACAACTTGAATTCAACTTAAGATCTACATTTTTCGTTGGTTTCTGTGCCGAGTACTGCCTTCAATCTACTCTGCGGTTAGTAGAATTAACAACTTGATACCAGTTGCGCATCAGCACTACAGAAAGCATTGAATTCAGTATTGATTTATTTAAACCAGAGACAATTGTACTATGTCCTCAGATTTTGTTAAAGTTTGAACAATAGGAAATTCAGCCTTCATTTATTTAATACAGAGACAATTACGGACAGCATTCAAGTTAACCTTGATTTATGTAAGGCATAGTCAATTTTTTTAATGGTTGCCACAAAAAACGTTCATCTATGTCTGTGCTAAGTGCTACCTTAAAGTGTACACTGTGATCAACAGAGTTTACCACTTGATACCAGAAGCGGAGAAGCACTACAGACAACATTGAATTCATTCTCGATTTATTGAAGACAGAGACAATTCTACTATGTCGTCAGATTTTGTTAACGTATGTGACAAAAAAACATTTGTCGATGTTTCTGTGGACTACTGCGATAAATGTACTCTGCAGACAGCAGGGTTCACAACTTGAATTCAGCTTTCCAACTACACTATGGACAGTAGGGAATTCATCCTTGATTTATGTAATACAGAGACAATTCTACTGTATGTGTTCAGATTTTTTTTACATAATTCACAAAAATCATTTGTCGATATCTGTGCTGACAACTGCCTTCGATCTACATTGTAAGGGCTCACGATTCAGGTGGAATGGCGATTGGACATGATGCATTCCAATAGCTAAGAGAAATTGTACCAGTGGAACCACAAATTATCGCAGGGTGCGCACACGCTGAGTTCTTCAGGTACCACTAACTCACTGCACCACAAGTCATCTCCCCATAGCCTTATTGAGACAGAAATCACTAGGCAAAAAACATTACTCCCAGTTTGGCTTGCCTACGCATCATCACAGGTTACGTACATGCTCAGTGCCAGAGGTACCAGTAACTCACTGCACCCTAATTCATCGTCAGGTGGCCGTATTCAAGCAGAATTCAATAGAGAAAATACATTGGTCAGAATGCGGCCCCCCTTTACCACTCATTATCACAGGGTACGTACAAGCTCAGCACCAAAGCTACTACTAAATCAATGCACCAAAAATCATTACCACATAAAAGTATTGAGTCAGATGTCTGATTTAGAAGAAAATATATCATTGGTTTGAAGATCTACTACAACTTACTCCCGTGAAAGGAAAACCAATCTTTCTTAGAAAACTTGATTTTAAAGACTTTGCTACCAGTGCGTCCTTCTCGGAGCATGCATCATTGCAGGCTCCACAGAACTTTGTTGCTTCAGGTGCCACTAACTCTTTGGACCACTTATCATCGCTGCCTGCACACACAGTAAATTACCAATACTGTGCAGCTCTAATCAATGCCACATGGTGGTGGCCTCTGGATAACCACTGCCTCTGCCTACACTGCGGTCATAAAAGCTCACAATTAATTACACTGTTGATTTATTATTTGCAGATTACAATACCAAACTAAGTATAACATTTATCAAAAACCTATACAATATCCCTTTATTATGCTTTCTTTAACAGCTTTTTTTATATCACTTATAGATTTACTTGAATAATGAACTTCACGCGGCAAGTGCAAAGGTACACTTAATGATAGTCTACACTGTGGATAGCATAGGTTACAATTTGAACCTCACTTTTTCTTCATTGGACACCTGAATTTCTTTTTTGGAGCAAAAATGGCTACACCACTGGAAGAATCATCTGAATCTGATAAGTTTGTTGCTGAAGAATTCATAGAAAAACCAAAGGAAATGATGGACGGAGCGTTGACAATACAAGCACTCCTCATCAGTCAACTGATCTGGGTTTAATCCATCACCGTTCTTTAGCCCACTCTGCCACCCCAGTTCAGACATGGCCATATGCAAATCAGTCTGACCCTGTGCCTCATGGGAATAGTCCAGCCTGAACTGCCAAGCCATGCCTTCCCTGGACCGGAAACAAGCTACCGAGGACTGGTTTCTGGCATTTCTGCCGTCTTCAGCCCGGCTTGCTTGAATCCAGTGGCAAAGTGAGCAAGGGACTCACGTCTGAGCATACCCTGCCAACTTATGGCGAACAAAGAAAAACCAAAGGAAATGATGGACAGAGCGTTGACAATATAAGCACTCACCATCAGTCAACTGATCTGGGTTTAATCCATCACCGTTCTTTAGCCCACTCTGCCACCCCAGTTCAGACATGGCCATATGCAAATCAGTTTGACCCTGTGCCTCATGGGAACAGTCCAGCCTGAACTGCCAAGCCATGCCTTCCCTGGACCGGAAACAAGCTACAGAGGACTGGTTTCTGGCATTTTTTGTTTCGCTGAAGAATTCATAACCATCAATAGCACTTTTTTCCCCCCTCAAAGTACATACAGTTCAGTTTCAATTCTTTGAGTGCAGCCCGTTCAGACCACGCATCATCGCAGGGTGAGCACACGCTAAACAGATGTACCACTAACTCAGTACACCATAAATAATCACCACAAGCCTTTATTAAGGCACAATTCAGAAGTCAAAAGACATTGGGCCATATGTAGGTAGCTAAATACCGGTTGGTAATGCCCACAATTTGGTAAATTTGCCGTTACGGACCAGTATTTTGGCATTTGAGATGTAGGAGGCCAAAAGTAAAGATTCAGTAATTATGAATCAGTAAATACCGATTCATCATTACTGAATTCGAAATTACCGAATCTGAATGATCAAATCCTTATTTACTGAATCAGTAAAAAGGAAATGGTAAAAATGAGAATAGAGATGTAGGTAACTTCGAAAATACAGAATTTCATTAAATTCGTTATTTAGGAGTCGGTAAGTACCATGGATTGAAAGCAGGTGGTAACCAGGTGCAGGTCATAAAACGGGCACCAAAATGCAACAGTGTGATCAGAATGGCGGCTTTCTATGTGAAAGCAAGGCGGCTATGGCTACAGGCAGCAGGAAAGAGGATCTGGAGACAGGAGGAGCTAGTCTACAGACAGTGGATCACACTCTTCCAACTTACTGAGGCAGAGATCCATGAAAGGTACAGGCTACAGCCCCACACCATCATGGACTTGATAAGGGACCTGCACCCACTCCTGGAGCACCCAACATCAAGGGCGCACGCCATACCACCACATGTGCAGGTGCTCTGTAGCCTACACCTGCTTGCACCTGGCAGTTAACAGGGGGTGATAGCTGTGATAGGTGGGGTGTCCCAGAGATGCCTGTCCCGTTTCTTCAGGAATTTCCTGGAGGCCATGATGCAGAGAATGCATCATTACATCAGCTTCCCTGACACACATGCGGAACTGCTGAAGACCAAGACTGACTTTGACCAAATGGCACAGTTCCCACATGTCATCGGCTGCATTGATGGCACACACATCCCAATCTGCCCACCTGCAGCCACTGAGTACATCTACAGGAACAGAAAATCCACCCACTCCATAAATGTACAGGTAATCTGTGATGCTGCCAACATAATCACAGGCATCGTGGCCAAATTCCCAGGAAGCACCCTCGACTCATATATCTTCCAGTACAGTGGGATCTACACAAGCCTGGCAGCGGGGAATTCGGAGAAGGATACCTGCTAGTTAAAACACTGTTAGACACTCTGATAAATATTGCAGATGTAAGTGTTGTTGTGAATGTGAGTAATGGCTCTCTCTTTTCCACATAGGCGACAGCACATATACGGTTCGCTCATTCATCCTCACTCCCTACCTGAACCCATCAACCCCGAGTGAGAGACGTTACAACGTGGCACAGAAATCTACACTCAACGTCGTGGATCGCACCTTAGGGATATTGAAAAGCAGGTTCCACTGCCTCCACAAAAGCAGAGGCGCACGTCAGTACTCACCCCTCATCTTTTGGTAAAATCATTGCAACTTGCGCAATGCTGCAGAACCTTACCACTAGGAAAGGAACAGCAGTAGAATTAACAGATATTGAGGATAATGATGGTGAATTTGCACAGCTTGAGTGCAACACAACAGGAGTGGCGCCAGCAACAGATGGGAGACAGAGACGACTGGGAGATCACACGCAACTATTTTTAAGTAAGTAAGGAGACACAGCCAGGCATTGCATGTACATGACATAGTTTATTAACTGGACACTACGACAATGAACAAATGGCACAACATGCCAGTCCAATTGGTGACAACCTTAATAGGTAGTCATGGTTTACTTCACCCAAATATGTTCATAAATTTGTGGGCAGCATTAACGTCTGCACCCACGCACAACAGTGCAGGGTGCCTACAGCTGGCTATCCTCACTGTCTGCTGAGCCAGGACCTGCAGAATGCCGCCTGCTACTCCTCCCGGTGTCTGTTACAGGGGAGTATTCCTGCTCCTGCTGGTGATCTCATCAATCTCCCCCACACCTAGAGCACCAGCGTTAGCTGATTGGATGGTA
Organism: Lissotriton vulgaris; assembly: GCF_964263255.1. NCBI lineage: Eukaryota > Metazoa > Chordata > Amphibia > Caudata > Salamandridae > Lissotriton > Lissotriton vulgaris. The sequence continues at coordinate 157,199 of NW_028248529.1, forward strand.
AGTAGCACTTCCAGTGCGGATGTCACCTTCCCCATCCCCCTGGGGACATCAGTGTAGCAGTGCACAAGCCCCTCCTGCAATCCCATGGAGCGTGTGCAGAGCAGGGAAGTGGCAGTTGCCAGGCGGTTCACTGTCCTGTTGTGCTGCTCCATTTTCTTCCTCTTCCTGCGCCTTGGTGCCCTGTCCTCGTGCAGTTTGTCGCACAGTAACAACACAGACTGGGACATGTCCCGCATGCCCTCAGCCATCTCATTGATGCCCTCCGCCATAGAGCTGATGCCCCTGTCAATGTAAACCATGTTCTGGTTTAGAGGCCACATTTGTCTCTGTACTGACTGAATCACCTTCCCCTGCAGGCACTGCACCTTTACAATACTGGCCTCCAGCCCTCCAAAGACCCCATCACCTTGCTGAGTTGTGCTGTGCTCCCAGGCCCTGCGGCATCTCGCACCTGTATGGGTACCCTCGGAGGTGGACTGCAGCCCAGCATTTGTTTCCTCCAGTGGACCAGTTGCTGTGTCACCCCCCCTTGTGTCCTCAGAGGACGACTCCATGACATGGAGAGTTGCAACAGCATGCCTCCTGGGCCTTCCCGCTACACGCGATGTTGCTGCTGGTGAGGCTGAGAGTTGTGTTGAGGCTTGCTGTGGTAGTGATTCAATCAGCAGTGGCGATGCTGGCTGTGGTGTTGCGGATGGCTCTGTTGGTGCAGCTGCCTGTGGTGTTGATGCCGGTGGTGGTGTAGTGCTGTGACCTGTACTTGTGCTGGCATACTCTGTTCTTACCTTCCGGGGTGCCCTTCTCTCCTTTTCCTGCGCTGTCCTGTACGATGACTCTCCTGTGGACAGATAAGGACATTAGCTCAGTGGCCCTGCAGCCCTGCATTTCAATATTAAATTACATTCCTGTCACACTATCTCAATGTCCTCTGCTGCTTCTAACTGATGTGTGTGGCATGCCTTGTTGTTTAGTGTGATGACTGTCATGATGGGTTTTTCACTGACTACATCTCCCATAATGCATTTTTGGTGTATACTCAAACCTGTACTGGAGTGTGAGTCATACAGCTACATTGGGGAATGGGGATGAAAGGGGGAGGATTGCTGTGCATGCTTCTTACCTTGTTCTGTGGCAGCTCTGGCTGAGCTGTCTGCATCTCCGATTCCAGACACACTCTCAGGCCCCAGGAATGACTCAACCAGCTGCTCCAGGTCAGTGAGGGCAGGTGCCCTGCTCCTTCCTCCCCCTGTGAGACTGGCCTGTTATCTCTGTACAGCCAGCTTCCTCTTGGTGATGATCCGAAGGTCATACCACTTTTTCTTGAGCTCATTGATGTCCCGTGGGCTCACCTCAATAGCATTCACCTTTGCCTGGATTGCCAGCCAGATCTTCCTTTTTACTGCTTCTGCTACCTGCAGGGACTGCTTTCCAAAAAGCTGTGTGTGGTGCTACACCACCTCCTCCACAAGGACCTGAAGCTCACCTGCACTGAACTTCATTTTCCTTTTCCTTTCTGCTCCTTCCCTCTCAGATTCATTGGATGCCATCCTGCAGTTCTCAATGTTCAGCCAGTGGCTCAGTTGCTCTCCTCTGCACTCCCAGCTCTCCAGAAGGTTCTGATTGTCTGCACCTGCATGGGTGTGGCCACTTCCTGGTTGTGGGGTGGGGTGGATGCACAGGATTGGTTGATTCCTCAATTGCTTGTTTTTTGAATCTCCGATTCGGTATTTACCGATTCAGTAATTACCGATTCGGTAATTACTGATTCGGTAAATACCAACTCGCTAAATACCGATTCGGTACTTATTTTCTGAATTTTTCGGAATCAGTAAATGTTACCGATATTTTACCTACATCTCATTTACTGAATCCTAAATACCGAATTGGTAAAATTCGGTATTTAGGAATCGGTAAATATAATTTACCTACATATGGCCCTTTATTCCCAGTGCGGCCTATCCGGACCATGCATCATCGCAGGTTACGTATACGCTCATTCCCAAAGGTACTACTAGCTCAGTGCACCATACTTCATCACCACATAGCCATATTCAGGCAGAATTTAACTGATTCTTCATTCATTATGTATAAAATGCAGTACCAAATAAAGTAACGTCCCTCAAGCCTACACAAAATCGCCACTTGGCCTTACTAAGCCAGAATTCACAAGACAAAAAAACACTACTATCAGTACGTCCTTTCCAGTCCACACATCATCACAGACTCCACAGAACCTTGTTGTTTCTGGTACCACTAACTAAGTGGAAACCAAACTAAGTTTAACACCTATCAAAACCTGCACAATATCCCTTTAGTATGCTTCCCTTCAATTTTTTTGTATATCACTTATAGATTTAGTTGAATAATAAAATGCACGCTGCATAAATATTTGATCTTCCACTTCCACTATAATCGCAGATGATGCACTTTCCTTGCTTCATACTCCTTGTTCTTTTGTTGTAAGTCTTCTTATTTTTATACTCCCAGGTTTGTCCTCATACTCCTCCCTCTGTTCTTGTAAGTAATATAATAGAATATTTGATATTTTTTTTTTTGTAATGTTATATATATGTTTTTTATTATAGGTTGTGTTTATCGATACTAAAAATACTGCATCATGCCAATGAAGGACCAAATGAGAAAGCAACAAAAGAAAAGTGTGTATTTGAAGAGAACTCACCAAGAAGATTTACATGAAGAGAGATGTCTTAACAAACAGAAAGAAAGTCCTACAGGAGCACTTCTTTGAGGAAAATACTAAAGACTAAGAGTAGTGTTCAGAAACAGAAAAATATCTTTAGTGTATCAGCAATGAAAAAAAACCTACTAATAAAGAAAAGAATAATGGAAAATCAAGTGCTGACAAAACTATGTATTGTACAAGGAGGAAAAAGCAATTCATGGAAATTAGGGACAAATGATTTATAATAGATTGGTATCAAATTTAATGAAAGAAATTAAGGTATATAAGAAAAAACAGTATTTTTTAGGAAGAAGAAATCTATAAAAAAAATGTAGTTGAGAAAGCTTTGGAATTGAAAAGAAAACAGTTTATTTTAGTAATCAATAGACGTAGATCACTAGAGAAGCAAATCCATTTAATGAAGTCCAAAAGTAAGTGGAGAAGATTAATTAAAAGAAGTATTTCTTGTGAGGTTTTTTTGGGTGAATGGAAACATAGGTCAAGTTCTGAGCCTTTTTTTAATGAAGAAAGTTATCTTCAGAGAAATGATTTGTTGCATGCAGTTGACACCAGTGGTCCTGCTTATGAGGTTAGAAATGGTTGTCCTAATGAGAAAGAGAAAATTGTTCCAAGAAATGCAGAAGAGGTGTTAGCTGGTGAAGTTTTAGGAAGACGTCCTAAAGCTCCAGTGTACACTTGGAATTGTAGTAGTATTTACAGTGTGCGGCAAGAATCTATTGATTTTTTATGCAATTTCTTACATAATTATACCAAGAAAAGTGTTAAACAAAAGATTAAGATATTTCAAGGACTAGAGCCTTGCAGAGTGAGAGAAAATACTGGTTTGCAAGGTCATTCTCTACCTTGTGTTTCTAAAAAAGTATGTCAAAGTGTTTTCCACAATTTCTGGATATTAGCAGTTCATCATACTCAGATGAGGAAATTAGTCAGAACATTGCATTAAACGAAAAGTCCAGCACTAATGTTAAAAAAGTTGAACAGTGCTCTTTTGCGTGGATCTGTATCCGATGTAACAAATGTTTGTGATGAAATTGGAAAGGGGCGACCACTCGGTCCCCCCGAACGTATGGTTGGGGGCCCAGATCCTCCCGGGAAACCTTTTTGGGCGGGGGGCGTGTCACGGCTGGTATGCCCAAAGCGGCGTAGCCGGGGCGCGCCTTTTTCCCGCCCAAGAGGGGTTGTCCTAGACACCTACACCGATGGCCACGCCCAGTAGGCGTACCAGCGGAGGGTTCACGCCCTCCCGACGAGGAATAAAGAGAGCGGGAATCCAAAGAAGCATCCTCTTGCCTCGTTCATCGAGAGACCCTTCGGTGCTGACAAGTTATGGATCATCCTAAACTCCCCTGGGCCTTTTTTGGGGACTACTCCCAACGGGGAACAGACAAAATTTGCCACCGGAGGGTGGGGATCAGTCATGGGGTCAGGAGGATTGCTTCCTGAGGTTTCTGGTAGCATTACATAGGGAAGGCCGATCAGTGGCAACGGCCAATAGGCACCGGGCGGCCATTTCATTCATGGCGCAGGTGCATGGCGTCAAGGACCCGACATCTTCCTTTTTGGCAAAGAAAGCCCTTCGTGGCTGGCAGCGCCTTGAGGGTCGGAGAGTAGACGAGAGGCGCCCGATTGGGTTAGAGAGGTTGTCCCTGCTCATGGCGATACTACCCACGACATGTTCCTCCCACTTCGAGGCAGTTCTGTTCCGGGCCGCTTTTGCATTAGCATTCCATGGGGCTATGCGGGTGAGCGAACTGGTAGCAAAGAATAAGAACGTTGTGGAGGGAGGTCTGTGTAGGAATCACGTCCTGATTAGGGGTGATTCAATGGTGGTTACAATAGCTAAGTCCAAGACTGACCAGACAGCTATGGGAGACAGTGTTGTGGTCCAGCGCATGCAAGGGTCCCCCATGTGCCCGGAAAAGTGCATTGAGGAATATCTGGCGATGAAAGCGGATACATGGGGTGGGAGTCTGCTGAGACACATCGATGCCACCCCACTGACGAGGTTTCAGTTTCAGAGGGTGCTAACATTGGCAATCGCAGCCGCGGGCTTGGACCCGGGCGAGTTTGGGACCCACTCCTTCAGGATAGGGGCTGCTACTGAGGCTACAGCTAGGGGTCAGAGTGCCGAAGAAGTGAAACTGTTGGGACGATGGTCCTCGAATTGTTTCAAAAGGTATGTGCGGTTGCACATGTTGTGAAGTCAAGTTACATGCACTCACGCTTCTTGTCTTCTGTTTGATTTACAGTTTCGCGAGCATGTTATGCGGGGCGGAATTTGCTGTTGACCCGGCACCTGGGGACCAGCGGTCAGAGATCACCGGCTGAGGAGAGAGTGGTGTGGGTCGTGGGCCACTCATACGTGAGGCGGGTCGGGGAGGTATTCAAAGCAGGTGACGCGACTCACGCAGCTGGGGAATACGGGTACAGAGTGACCTTCCACGGAAGGGGCGGGCTCTGTATTGACCAGTTCTAATCTTTTGTCGAGGGACTCTTAGGGCGGCAGAGGTCACCGCCATCTGTAATCTTAGTACACCTGGGGGGCAACGACATGGTGACACTCGGTAAGCGAGTATTACTCGAGCGAGTTTTGTCCACCGTTAGCTGGCTGGCGAAAAGGATCCCGGGGTGCACGATTGCATGGCCCCATATGATTCCCAGGAAAGTATGGCGGGGGGGTCTTTCGGTGTCAGCACTGAACCATTCAGTAAAAAAGTCAACAACAAAATTGGTAGGTTGTTTCGCTCAGCGCATTTGCACAGTATTCCGCATGGGTGTATTCGGGGTGATCACATGTATCTCGAGGATGGGGTTCACTTGTCCCGGGAGGCAAATGTCTTACTCATAGGAGACTTCATAGCATGGCTAAGAGGTTTAAGGAAGCATGACCTTTAGGAGGAGTTTGTGGGGGGGCCGGATAGCCGGTCAACTATCCGGCCTGTGGCGGTAAGGTCATGATCGGTGAGCAGTAATTTCAAGGTCCCTAGAGGGGGGCGCCACCCACTATGGATGGGAGCGCCTGGGGGGAGGCGGCCATTGGCCCCTCCCCTGGGGAGGCGGCACCCACTAAGTATGGGTAGCCTAGGGGAAGACGGCCATAGACCCCTTCCAGGGAAGGAGGCGGCTATATGCCCCTCCTACGAATTTCCTGGGGCCCAGATATCCGCGACGGCGGATGTGATAGACAGTGTGGGGTGGGAGGGGGAGTCCACGCTGCCTTCTTACAGACACCTCACACGGGTCCTCGGACGACCTTTAAGATGGCGTCGAGTTTAAATGGGGGGCCCCCAACAAGACAAGGGAAATTGGAGTTGGCACAGAGGGTACAGTCCTCTGCACATGCGCTACTCACACCGTGAGGGCGAGAGTTTTGGTAGTAGGGATCTGACACCGGTTGCGACCTTGCCGTTGGCCCGTAATGCTAGGATGTACAATTTTAATTTAGAAAGTATGCATTTGCAGGATGTTAGACTCGGCTAGGAAAACCTTTGTTTTAGAGATTTGTTAAGGATAGCCAATGAACATGTCTTCATCGAAGTGTAATAAATGAAAATTGTACATGATATGAAACTTTTATTTAATGTTTTAATTTTGTTTCATATTTTAATAAATACGTCCGGGAGGGTAACTCCCTCCCGCCTTCCAAAAGTTCAGAACTGCGTTCGTCTCCCATCATTGGGGATTGTGTTGGGAGGGGGTGACGGGCATCCCGGCCATATGGAAAGGGGCGACCACTCGGTCCCCCCGAACGTATGGTTGGGGGCCCAGATCCTCCCGGGAAACCATTTTGGGCGGGGGCGTGTCACGGCTGGTATGCCCAAAGCGGCTTAGCCGGGGCGCGCCTTTTTCCCGCCCAAGAGGGGTTGTCCTAGACACCTACACCGATGGCCACGCCCAGTAGGCATACCAGCGGAGGGTTCACGCCCTCCCGACGAGGAATAAAGAGAGCGGGAATCCAAAGAAGCATCCTCTTGTTCCTGTGCTTGGAAGCTGCACCCACTCGTTGCACGTGAGCCCTCGACGGAACAAGGAGCAATTTTGACCCACCCACCAGCACCTTATGGCAATGTTTTTTCTACAATAAAGTATTTTTCTTTGATAAACATCTTCTTCCCTCAGGTGTTGCGATGTATGAAGGTCTAGTTTAATGATATGATGTCTGTCTGAAGGTACTGATTTTTCTTGTAGCATAGACAAACGTGCAAGATGATGTTTTTTCCCTTAGTAGGTAATCAATGTCGTATTTATTTTTTGGTCAGGCAGTAAGGTCATGATCGGTGAGCAGTAATTTCAAGGTCCCTAGAGGAGGGCGCCACCCACTATGGATGGGAGCGCCTGGGGGGAGGCGGCCATTGGCCCCTCCCGCGGGGAGGCGGCACCCACTAAGTATGGGTCGCCTAGGGGAAGACGGCCATAGACCCCTTCCAGGGAAGGAGGCGGCTATATGCCCCTCCTATGAATTTCCTGGGGCCCGGATATCCGCGATGGCGGATGTGATAGACAGTGTGGGGTGGGAGGGGGAGTCCACGCTGCCTTCTTACAGACACCTCACACGGGTCCTCGGACGACCTTTAAGATGGCGTCGAGTTTAAATGGGGGGCCCCCAACAAGACAAGGGAAATTGGAGTTGGCACAGAGGGTACAGTGCTCTGCGCATGCGCCACTCACACCGTGAGGGTGAGAGTTTTGGTAGTAGGGATCTGACACCGGTTGCGACCTTGCCGTTGGCCCGTAATGCTAGGATGTACAATTTTAATTTAGAAAGTATGCATTTGCAGGATGTTAGACTCGGCTAGGAAAACCTTTGTATTAGAGATTTGTTAAGGTTAGCCAATGAACATGTCTTCATCGAAATGTAATAAATGAAAATTGTACATGATATGAAACTTTTATTTAATGTTTTAATTTTGTTTCATATTTTAATAAATACGGCCAGGAGGGTAACTCCCTCCCGCCTTCCAAAAGTTCAGAACTGCGTTCGTCTCCCATCATTGGGGATTGTGTTGGGAGGGGGTGACGGGCATCCCGGCCATATGAGATTAGTTACTTTGGTCCTCAGGAAGACAGAGCAGAAAGTGAGAGATTAATAGAAGAAAATGTGGAAGAGAATGTAGGACAGTGCAGTGTAGAAAATCTTGAACAAGAAAGTATACAGTTTAAGGTGATTTCAGGTGAAAGGCAAAATTATTCTTGTATCTGTTGTCGACGAATTCATTATAAAAAACAGACCAGGACTGTTGATCTGTATTTAAAAAGTGAAAAGGAAAATAATAATGAGTGGAAGGATTTTGCAACTTATTTGTTGGTAGAGAATTGTTTTGATTTGGGTTCTGATCAACGTATTTGTAAATATTGTTATAACAAATTAGAAGATAACAAAATGCCTGCTAGAGCTCTGCATAATAATCTTGAGTTGGTAAATATTCCTTCTGAACTGATGGATTTAAATACCTATGAGTATATTCATATTTAATGTGCGCATTCATTTCAGGCTATTGTTCGTATGGAGCCTAAGACAGGAAAATTGCCTCCTTCTGATTTACAAAGAGGACTAAAGGGAAGAGTTGTATATTTACCTCTAGATTTAAAGAAAAATATTGAAACTATTGGTGTAGAAAATGTAGAGGATGAACCTTTAGGTATTCTTGTTAATGGCGTTCCTACTAAGAGTAAGAAAATCTGGCAAGAATTAGTGGATGTTAGGAAAGTGAAAAAGGCAACGTTGTAGCTGGTAAAAAATAATCAATATTACAAAAATGTGTATGTGGGAGAAGAAGAAATAACTGTACAAGAAGATACTGACTTGCCATCTCGACAAATTGAAAAAGTGGATGTGTCCAGAACTGAATAAATCTACGAACATTACAGTGTTCATCCATTGCATTCCAAAGAAATGATGGGGAATGCGATAAAGTTATTTCAAATGAAAGAAGCAAAAGCAAAAGGAATTCCCATTAGTGTATTGCAAAAAAGCTTGGAAGCTCGTTGTTTCACTCCGTTGTTTCCTACAGGAAAAGGAGGACGATGTGACGAACGACCTGTGCAGATTCCTGCATCTGAATACTGGACAGCAAGATTATATGCAGAAGATGCAAGATTTCGACAATGTATTCCATATTTGTTTCATCTTTTCTTTGAGAGTGATTTGTCTGGACTTTCTTATGCAGTAAACCACATATTGGAAACAGGTGTACATCTGCAAAATGTTTCGGCAAAGGAATTTATGGATAAAGTACAGCAGAATGATAATGTTTTGGAAACTCAGCTGATTAATCTGATGTCATGTCATCGTGGTACTAATGAGTACTGGTACCGTCGTCATGGAGAACTTAAATGTATGCTAAGGAACTCCTACATGGTTCCCTACTCTAAACTGTGCTGAATATGCTTGGGATGATTTACTTCAATTTCTTCGAGAGGCAAATCCATATATACCAAATATCGAATACAAGACACCTGGAGTGTTGTGCTCTTTGGATCCTGTTAATGTATGCAGGTATTTCATTCATAGATTCGAAGCTATGATGTCTTTTTTCACCAATAAAAAAATCCTCCTCTCGGATAGGTTCTGGATTTCTTCTGGGGAAAGGAGTATCAAGCGAGACATGCTCCTCACATACATATGCTATTATGGATCAAAGATGCTCCCAAACTTGGAACAGACTCAGATCATACTGTGTTGTCTTTTATTGAAGAATATGCTACATGTGAAGTACCCAAAAGTACACAAGATAAGGACTGAAGACAACAAGTCTTACGATTCCAAAGCCATCGTTGTGGCAAATACTGTCGTTAAAAGTATAAATCTAAGGACAAATTCTACAGCAAATGCTGTTTTGCATTTCCTCGACATGTAATATCGAAAGGAAGAGTGAACAGTTTTATGTCATCTTTGCGACATAATATCACAAGAAAGTCTACAAAAAATACCTACAACTTAAGAAGAAATGAAGAGTCAAAATACATAAATGACAACAACCCAGTCATTTTGTCCATGTGGAATGCTAATATGGATATTCAATATGTTGCAGACAATTTCATTGCTGTTGCTCGATATGTGACATCGTACATAACTAAGTCAGAAAAGACAGAATTGAAGGAAATGTGGGAAGAGATTTCTTATGAGAAGATTCTAAGTAAGACATTATACAGTTACAGTTTCTCATCGAGAAATTGGAGCGTATGAATGCTCGGATTTCTTATCATCTGCAAGTCTTTACTCCAAATCTAGAAGAATCATTTGTGTGAGTCTAGGTCTTGCTGCAACACAAAACCAAGTTCTTAAATCTGTACAAGAAATTGAATATTTAGCTGCAAAAGAGCCAGAAAGTGCTGATATTGTGAAAACAAATATGTTGGCTACATATAATCCAAATAGAAGTCATCATCTTGAGAACATTTGTCTCTATAAATTGCTGCAAAACTATATTTTGAAACGGAATGTTACAGAAAACATCAATAATGGTATATTTGCCGTTATTGGTTCTGAAGGATGTCTGGTGAAACAAAGAAAAGGACATTTGATTAATCACTGTAAACTGAGTTGCGAAACACCTGACAGAAGGGAGTTTTACTATTTAGCTCTTTTGCAACTTTTCAAGCCATGGCGTTCAGAATTGGAATTACTTGGAGATTTTGAGAGCCATGAAGATTCCTTCAATGCAACTAAAGATACTATGGAATGTCCTGTTTTTGCTAATTATGTCAAAATGTTGAATGATGAAATTGAGCAAGAAGCTACAATTGCAGCTGAGATTGCCAGAGACAGTTCTCAAGACAGTCAAACTTCTGCTCCGTTGAGTCAGGACCCACTGGGAGAACCAATGGTTCTAAATGAAGCAGCAACTGCTATGGAAGAGGTGGAAACAGTAATGTATCAAGGTCAAGAAAATCTAACAAACTTAGGAAACTTGGAAGAACAACTAAATCTTTAGCAGAAAGAAATGTATGAGCAAGTGAGAGAACAGATTGACCATGGATTTCTTCATGAGGAGAAAGAGTGCTCTTGCTCATCATTTGAACCTATCCGTATGTATGTGAGTGGACAAGCTGGAATAGGAAAACGTTTTTTAATTAAAGTAATCACAAGTTTTCTACAGAAAAGAACTGACTTGCATTTGTCTTGTGTTGTCACTGCTCCAACTAGGTTGGCGGCACACAATATTAAAGGAATTACTTTACATTGTTTATTAATGCTACCAGTAGAGCATGACAACAAATTACAATAACACAAGCTATCTGGAGAAGCTTCTTTTGAAGTTTAAAGAGTATTTAAGAAAATGAAGCATCTCATTAGTTTACAAGGTAAGCATGGTCTCAAACTTAATGCTTACCTTTGCGCATTTAAGAATGCAGCAAATTTTTAAAACAGAGTATGACGTATTATTCGGAGGAAAACACATCATAGTTTTTTGAGATCTTCTACAACTTACTCCTGTAAAAGGACAGCCAGTGTTTAAAACACTTGTGCATCAAGATACTAGAAAGTCTTTGGGGAGTATTGGCAATGTAAACATTTGGTCATATTTTCAGTATAAGGATCTTACTACAAATATGCGACAAACAAATGATGTTGATTATGGAACTATTCTTCAAGATATAAGAATTGGAAAATTGACCGAACATGGCAAGCAAGTTTCACAGACACGATTACTTTCCAATGTGTTTCCAAATGCAAATATTGTCCCATAGAAAATATACATGAGAATTGCAAAAAACAAATTTGTAATCTGCTTAATGCCAACACTGCGTGAATGTTGGCATTAAGCAGATTGTTGGTTGAATATTCAATGAAGAAATGTTAAAGTTGGAAAATGAAGAAATTATAAAATTGGAAGCAATTAATAAAATAGAACATGAAGGAATCAGTATTATTTTGAGTAAAAACTTGAAGAGGAAATTGGATTCTTTAGAGAAATCGATAAGTAAAACTGCTGGTTTAGAAAATAATTTGTATGCATGTGTAAATTGTAGGGTAATTTTGCGACGTAATTTGAATGTGAAAAAAAGTTTAGTAAATGGAGTAATGGGTAAAATTGTTGATTTTGTTAATTGTGTAAACAGAGCTGGCATTGAATTTTTGAAAATCAAATTTGATGAAATTGCTGAAGTACAACAAGTTAGTCATTGTGCAGCTCGTTTTTTGACTTGTAAAAGATTTGTATGTCTGCAGAAAACAGTTTCCTGTTTGTTTGGCATATGTCGTGACCATTCATAAATCTCAAGATTTAAGTGTAGATTGTGCTTTAGTAAATATTGGAAGTACCGTGTTTAAAGAAGGTATGGCATATGTTGCTTTGGCTCGAGTCAGAACTTTATCTGGATTGTACTTGATTGATTTTGAGTTTCTGCAGATGCAAAATGTGTGAAAGAGTATAGTAGGTTAAGAAGAGAATATGCACCCAATTCAGGTCAATATCCAGTGAAGATTTGAGAATATCTGTTCTGAAACTGTAGAAAAAGAAAAAAAACAAGATGAAGTTGTGCCTCCAAGCAAAAAAGACAAAGGACAGTGTTGAAGAAAATGTTGGTTATCGGTTTGAAAATAGTTCTGGTGTCAACTGCTATGCTAATGTAATTGTTAATATTGTTTTTTTTCTTCAAAGTTTCCAACAGCAAATTGGACAAAAGATTCTGTTCATTGTTGAATTCTGTTTATGAGAAATGTACTAGTGAAAAGTAAAATCCATAGGAAGCCCATTATGATGTCAGGCGGATTGCCCCCGCCAGGCTGGCGGGGTCAATCCGCCCGACATCCACGCTCGTTTTCCCACCCGCAATATTACTATGACGGGGAGGACCTCGGCGGACGGCAAGACCGTCAGCCGCTTTTCCGCCCCGGAAAAGCGGTGTCAGTGGCAGTGTCTATTAGACACCGCCATCCATATTACGATGGGCCAGGGCAGATGCGGTCTTCACTTGGGGGGCCCCCCAAAGTGAAGAAGGGTTGGGGGGTGCACACGGGAGGTACCTGTGGTACGCCCCTGCATTTGCATATACAATGCGGTAGGCACCGCACAGTGCCTTCCGCATTGTGTATGCAAATGCAGTAAGTAAGTAAGTAAAGCTTTATTTCGATATAAAAACATATCATAAAAGCACAACATCACAGCATAAAAACGATAATCAAGACAAAGCAACTTACATTTCATTTTACCATTAAAAACATCTCATCATTTACACGAGGGAAACATAAAGTTAATAAGAAATGGGAGGGGACACATTATTGAATCGTCAGTTGTTTAGCAGTTCTTAAGCGCCACGCCCAGCCTAGGAATTTTGCCAAACAAATGGCAAAAAAGGGTCTTGCATCAGAGAGCAGTATTCTTATAGCTTCCAGATGTGAATGAGTTCCCAGGCTCCTACAAAGAGGCTTCAACCACCTCCGTCTCGGGGCCATGTAGACATGGCACTCAAATAAAAAGTGTGCGACAGATTCAATTTTTAGCTCACAGAATGGGCAGTAAGGTACAGTTTGCAGGGGAGGTTTCCAGGAAGAAATGAACTGACATAAAGGTAAAACCCCAACCCTGAATTTAAAATATAATGCCCTATCATGTGAACTGTGAATCAGGTCCAAATATGGTTCTCTGGAGGGGATATCTTCAACCATCAGGAAATTGGCAACAGTTTTTGGATGATTTGATTTGCCTAGTCTCTCGTTATCCACCCAAGACCAATAAACCTTCTTCAGTTCTTGTTTGGGAGGTGCTGTTTTGTTTTCCCATGCAGCTCCTAGGCCAAGCATGTACAATGCCCTTTTAACCTCTCTGAGCCAGGCGATCTTGTGCCAGCCAGGCAAGGAGAGTACATCTTTTAGGGCGTCTGCATAGCTGTGGAGTTCGGGGACGTTCCAAATTCTAGACCATAGTAATAAGGGGCGTAATTTAGCTTGCTCGCAGATTGGGCGAGTACCTGTATCAAGCAAGAGGGGGACTGTGGGGGTGCTCTGGGGTAGCCTCATCAGGTCTTTATGAAATTTGTTTTCTATGTGAGCCAAAGTGTCCACTCTCTGGGTACCCCAGAGTTCTGCGCCGTACAGTGCTGCACTCACGACCCTACCTCTATAAATATCAAGAAGTGCCCCAATAGGTTTTGTAGAGGAGGCACGCTGTTGTTTAAGTAAAGCACCAACAACCCTCTTATGTGTTAGAAACACTTTTTGGTGGTGGGCCTTCCAGCTCATACTATCACAAAGACGTATGCCTAAATAAATAGTCAAATTCTTTGACCCGTTCTAATGTGACAGAGTCTAGAGTGGGGGGTTTAACAGATTTCTTAGGGGGGTTAAGGACAAGAAATTTGGTCTTGCCAATATTTATAGCCAATCCCTTGGTGTCACAGAAGGCCTTAAAGCTGGAGAGTAGTGACTGTATGCCTGCAAGTGATTTCAAAATCAGAAGGGTGTCGTCCGCAAAAAGAGCGTCGGGATTTTCCTTCCAGCCAGGGATGGTGCATCAGCAGGATGTTGAAGAAGGTGCTCCACCACTCCATTGACGTAAAGCGAGAACAGAGTGGGGGCAAGCACACACCCCTGGCGGACGCCCCTGTCTACTGGGATACACGGTGTTTTTTCTCCCTGGGCACCCCATCTGATTTGGGCAAAGTTGTTGTCATGAAATTTTATCAACAAGGCCAGCAAGTAGGGGGGTAGACCTAACTCATCAAGGACCTTCCACAATAATGCTCGTGGGACCAGGTCGAAGGCTGTTTTTAAGTCTATGAAGACTAAGTATAAACTGCCCCCTCCTAGCACCACAACCTTCCAATAGAGCATTAAAAGGCGGAATGTCTGCTCGACGGTGCCTGTCCCTGATCTAAAACCCGCTTGAAAATCAGACAATATCTGATTTTCATCCACCCACTCCAGAATCCTACCCAATACCACTTTCCCCGCTACCTTTTGCGTCGAGTCCAGCAAACTAATGGGGCGGTAATTGGCTGGGTCCTCCCTGCTACCTTTCTTGAAAATGGGGACTACTTCAGCGCCCCTCCAAGAGCCAGGGAAAGACCCCCCAGCATAACCTCATTAAGAAGAGCAGCAATTAATCTGCTCCAGAATGGGTGATTATTTTTTATCAGGTCGCCCGGAATCCCATCAGGGCCTGCCGCTTTGTTGGAAACAATACACCTGATTGCCTTCTCTACTTCCAGGATGGTAAAAAGGACTTCATTTGGTGGGAGATCTGAATAACTGGGCCATGGGAGCGGGTCTGACTGCGGAAGGCCTGTGTGAGCCGAATACAATTTCGAAAAATGGGCAAACCAGGCAGCGCCAGGGATATTACAAGTCAGTTGTTGATCAATGGGCTTGTCTCTTGATCTTAGTAAGTCCCAGAACCCCTTGGCATCTTTCCTTGTGCTTGCCTCTGTTAGGTCACGCCAAAAATTACAATCATACGTCCGCTTGGCCTCAGTCACAGATTTCCTATAAAGTTTCCTTGCAGACCTGATGGTAGCTTGGTCTTTTCCTTTTACTGCAGCAACAAGATCACCCTTGGCGATTCGACATTTAGCTGTAAACCACTTTTCGCTTGATCTCAGGGCTCCCTTTGAAGCAGTTCTGGAGCTGGGTTTGGGAATGATGAAGAGCGCACTTAGTGCCGTTACAGTCTCCGTAAATAACGATAAGAACATTTTACCATCGCCATTTGTGGTATCAAGCCCGGGTTCAGCCTCTAATATGATGGTTTCAGCTTGTGTCATCCTTGCCTCATCTGCTGAGACTCTTGCCCATTTAAGACGTCTGCCACAGTTTGAGGGAAGAATCTCATGAGTAGCTTTCCATATCTGATTGGTAGTTTCCTGAGACCCAGTTTGCCAGGGGACAGTAATGGTTAGAGCGAGAGGGTTGCGGTCGCTGTCACAGGTCTCTATAACCTCCATGTCGTAGTGGTATGACCAGAGGTTATAGTTGAGCATAACAAAGTCGATTCTGGATGAGTGGCCCGTCCTATTATATGTATGGGCACCCATGGGATCTGATTTAGAACGCCCATTCGTTGCTCTCAAGTTATGCTCCATACAAAGAGCATTTATATCGATTGCCCTTTGTGTCCATTTAGGGATCGGTTCGAGGTTCAAGATAGGGATACCCCTCCTGTTATCCTCATCATTGGTATCCAGAATATCTTCTCTAGCTAAAGGCTCAAAACAGCAATTAAAATCGCCTGCCAGCAGGACGAAAGAGTCAGTGTCACAGGCAGCCAGGTTGTTACTTAAGCCTAAAGAATTTAGAGATCCTCCGTTCCTGTTGCCCCTTAAGTAGAGATTAAATAGTTCTAGTTTCCTTCCCCCTTTGTAGTGTAGTGTTAGCCATTGGAGGTCAGATGTTTCGGTTGTCCTTTGAGAAACACTAAGGTCTAATGCTATGTTGATCCAGATAAGAAGACCGCCGGACGGGCGTCCTTTAGAACCTTGGTGATGAACAGCCGGGACGTAGAAGGTCGAAAACCCCACTCTATGTCTAGGTTCCTGGCACCATGTTTCCTGTAACAAGCAAATGTCGTAGGGTTCCAGGAAGGTGTTCCATTCCGGGTTATCAAAGTTGCGTGCGAGGCCCGCCACATTCCAGCTTAGGATCTTCAATGGGGATTCGCCAGATGTAGAGTTTTTAGGAGAATGAATAAATAAGGGAGGGTTATCCACAGCCGGAACGGTTGGTCTTGTAAGAATCTCGATCTGGTGGAGTGCTGGGGAAGTAGCTCTATCAGGCAGGTCGGTCTCCATTGAGTTAGATTGTACAGGAGGAGGGGTGATCGGGCAGAGGCTATCTGGCCTCGTTTCTACTCTTTTGTAATCTGAAACAGCCATTTTAGTCGGTTCCATGACACGGGGCAGGCGAGTCAGAAGCCCGCCTTGGGTAGTTGAAGGGCCATGGGTTAAATTTCCAACTGTGTCTATAGCCTGTGGAGACGTTGCTTTTTCTGGTTGTGAGCATGCTGGAATCATAAAAAGTCAATCGACCTCTTCCAGACCTCCAAATCTATTATAGGTTGAAAGGCCATTCCAGTGTAAAAGAGTATTCTTTTGCCTCGTGGGATGTGTGTTCCATGGGTGATGCTGCACCAAGGACCAGTTATCCGCTTGGGTATATGCTTGGCGTGGAGGATAAAAATAGGATAGCGGCCTTGGTATGACTAAAGATTCTTCGCTGGTTGGCCAGGAACAGATATGGTGTGCCGTATATGGGTCTTCGAAAGTTACAACTACACAGTCCCCTTGCTTAGATTTCTTTGTTGGGCCCACCCAGGGTATTCTACAGACCATCATTACTCGGCTACTTTTACCATTGGGAATCGGTCTATTGACGTTAAGCCAGTGCATAATTTTATTTTTCAATGACCAGTGGTTTTCTTGTTGGTCAGTGCCGATCACAGGGATGCCTGTCAACACGACCACATAGTCATTGGCCTCTGGAGGAAGGTCTATATAGCCTCCTCTGAAATTTTCTTTTGGACGAGGACCCTGGGTTTTGACAGGATGCGGTCTAGTGGGTGCTACCAGGTTTGGATTAGCTTTTTGGGGCTTGGAGTTCCGTATGGGAACCTGTGGTTTGGTGGCCTGAGGTTTAGCGGTTATGGAGACTTGGTCCACAGCCACAGTCCTCGGCTTAGGAACAGGCCTTGCAGCAACAGGTACTGGTGGGGGGTGCTGCTCAGCTTGCAAAACAGGAGCTGGGGGATGTGAGTCAGATAAGGGTAGGCCCTGGTTTTCGAGACTTCTCAGGCCAAGAGTGGCCAGAGCAATAATGCTCTTCTCCATCTCGAGTAGATTGTTTTCTATCCTAGACAATCTTAAGTCGAGTGGTGAGAGAAGTTTTTTTAATGTTTCCCAGACTTGGTCTATGAATTCCTTATCATTCCTTCCCTGGTCCTGTGCCTGCGCCCCCTCATCTTCTGGGATGGAATTAACTAGACCCTCCCCCATACTTCGGCATACTGGCTGTGTGCTCGAGGAACCCTCAGGTAAAACATTACATGCCTGAGCATTGGTCATTGTGAGATGGTGGGAGACTGCCACTTTTGCCTTTTTACGAGAATAGGCTGAGCGTGATTGGCGTTTTCTTTTGGGTTGTACACCACTAACACGGAAAGTATTAATTGGGAATACTTGGGGAGGGGGATTAAGGGTAGGGGTCTGGGCATGAGAAGGTGCAGGGAAACTTAACTCTTATGTAATGCGTGGTTGTTCTAAAGGCGGAGTGAGGGTAGGAGTAATCGGGGGCTGGTGTAAATCTGCCTGGGTGGTAATATTATTTGGGCGGACGGGGCGTGCTGGAGTGACAGCAGAAGCTATATGGCCAAGGGATGATTTCTTCGAGAGAGCAATTACCTCGGACAACCTTCGTGCAGCTACTAATTCTAAAGATACCCGGGTTTAAAGTTTAGATATTTCTTCATCAATGGCTATATTTGTGCGGGTGATGAAGTCGTCCATAGGGCCACAGATTTGTGAACCACCCTTGGAGGCCTTGCTACGTGTCATCCTAGTTCCCAATCCTTCTTACGATGGGATCAGGGTCGTCACTCAACTTACTAATTAAGGACCTTCAGTTTGAGCTAGCCTATCTCAGCACAGCAATACAACAACAAGCAGGTTAGGAGCAATAAGGGGGGTGGGCCGGGGCCGTCCTCTGCCGTCCTCGAACGGCCTCAAACGGCCCGCTCTTTGCCCGGTCTTCGCCCCGGTCGCTCCCGCGCAGCGTGGGAGCTCTGTATTTGTAGATCCAAGGGCCAATAAGCTGGGTGAAAGGGGGTGGGGCGAGGCGGTCAGGGAGAGCGGGGCCAGGTGACTCGGCCACACGCACACCGGGACTCCTGGGAATGCGAGTCCCGGTTGCCGCTCGCAGCCCTTCTACCTTCCTCTAGCCCCACCGAGGCGCCAAACACAGGAGATCCGAAGCGGGACCCGCGGAGCGGGTTCCGCAAGGCGTGGGTGAGTGAGCAGACCTTCGCAACAGGTAACGCCGTCCAATCCGGTAGGAAGAGTGTCCCAGGGAGCTACAAGTCCAAGCCCCTTTTACAGCTGGTGATGGGGGTGGGGCGAGGCGGTCAGGGAGAGCGGGGCCAGGTGACTCGGCCACACGCACACCGGGACTCCTGGGAATGCGAGTCCCGGTTGCCGCTCGCAGCCCTTCTACCTTCCTCTAGCCCCACCGAGGCGCCAAACACAGGAGATCCGAAGCGGGACCCGCGGAGCGGGTTCCGCAAGGCGTGGGTGAGTGAGCAGACCTTCGCAACAGGTAACGCCGTCCAATCCGGTAGGAAGAGTGTGCATTTATGGCATTGTGGCGGGCGGTGCAGAGAGCACCGCCCACCACAATATTATAAATGCAGGATGCGGCCGCCACTGTGGCGGCCGCATCCTAATTCCACCCACAGGATCCCCGCCCTTATGGTGGACGGTCCATAGTCCCGATAGGATGGCGGGAAGACTAAGTCCGTCCGTCATCCTAATGACCCCAAAATTGTTTATGATATTCGAAATGTTTTCGACATATGTTCTGGTTCTAGTCAATTTACGCAGAATATTCAGCAAGATTGTTAGGAATTTGTAATGTTTATGCCCGGTGTACTAGAAGATGAATGTATAGATGTTGAAAACCTTTTTGGCCTTTCTTATGAATGGCATCATGACTGTTGAAATTGTTTCTTTACATGTAGCACAGACATGAGACCAATGTTAATAAGCAGGTGAATAGCTGCTTTGCTTTAATGAGAGGACTGCGAAAACTACTACCCCTCCTACCAGCACAGGTCAGAACCACCATAGTTAGGAGCACCATTCTCAGCCGCCTGGACTACTGTAATGCTCTGCTTCTGGAATCCCCGGCCTATTTGATTTCCAGACTGCAAAGCATCCAGGCGGCAGCAGCGAAGCTGGCACTCTCCCGAGAGCGAAGATCCTCTACCACCCTCGCTCTGGCCGACCTTCACTGGTTACCTGTACATCAAAGGATCTGTTTTAAATCCCTCTGCATTGTCTTTAGGGCAGTACACGGGATGGGCCCCCGGCCACTTCAAAAGAAATTCAAATGGTATACACCCACACGGTCCCTCCGATCCTCATCCTCCAATCTCATAAGCATACCCAGAATTAGGAAAGCCACTTATGGTGGTAGAGCCTTCAGCATAGCCGCAGCTTATCTGTGGAATAAAATGCCTATCGACATCAGGAAAACAGACGAACTGATGGCTTTCCGGAAAAAAGTGAAAACATGGCTCTTCCCCAAAGCGTAATCTCACCTGAACCTTAATACTTCTCCTCCCCTCCTCTGTTGCACAGCATTTCTCAGCAATATGTACACAGCGCCAGGATGCCCGTAGGGTTGCAGATGCGCTTTACAAATGATATAAATAAATAAAAATAAATAACATAGACACTGAGAGATTCATATATTTGAATTTACCTGACTGTGAATCAGTGTCTTTTAACAATCTAATTAGAGGAGCAAGTCAAAACATGGAGTGTAGCCAATGTAAATCAGAAATGTCATCAACAATATTTATACAAAGGTATGGACAGTATGTTATTTTAATGCTGCAACATTGTAGAACTGATGGAACAAAATTGAAAACTTTAATTGACATTTTTGTTGCAGTTCAATGTTCAATATCAGGAAGAACTTTTGTAGCTGTTGCTATTATTTTTTATGATGAACCTTCTACCACATCTGGACATTCATTGTTTATTTAAAATGTCTGAAAGGTTGGATACAGTGTAATGATACTCAATTAGTTTTTAAGCAAGGTTTGCCCAAAGAGTTACCAAATTCATACCTGATATTTTTAAAGACAACATTTTAAGATCAAAATTTGCCCTTTAGGATTACTGCTGTTAAGGTACATTAGTCTGGTGTTGTAGAGTATTTTGTAAGTGAGGGTGAGGTGCTTGAAGGTGATCCTTTTGTTGATATTGAGGCAGTGTAGGTGTATCAGGTGGTGGGTGATGTGGGCGCAGCCGGGGACATTGATGATCAGTCAAGTAGTGGTCTTTTGGATTTGTTGTAGTTGTTATAGGTGTTTGTATAGAATTCATGTGTAGAGTGTTTTACCACAATGTAGTCTGCTGCTGATGAGGGCATGTGTCACTGTTCTTCTTATTTTGCTTAGGATTCACTTGTAAATGTGGCGGAGCATGTGGAGGGTGTTATAGCAGTACGAGGACACGGTGTAGACTTGCTTACACATGGAGAGGGAGCAGTTGAGGTTGAATCCTATATTGTGCACATGGTTGGTAGGTGTTGGTACTCTTCCCACTGTAGTCAGGTATTAGGAGTTGTCTGAAGCTGATGGATTGGGTCTGAGGATGAGTACCTTCATCTTCTGCCAGTTTGTGTTTACAGTGCTGCTCTTTATGTAGTTAGTGACGTCCTTCATTGTGTCGTGGAGGTTGCCTTTGGAGGTATGTGGCTTCTTGGTGATGAAGAGGATGAGCTGGGTGTTCTTTGTGTAGGAGATGTTGTTGAAGTTGTGATGGTGGCTGCTTGTGTTCGGGTGGCCATGTAGATGTTGAACAGCGTCGGAATGATGGATGAGTCCTGGGGGACCCGTAGATGATATCGGTGGTTTTGGATCAGAAGGCTGGGAGGCGGACGTTCAGGATTACTATGGAACAACTTCCAAACAAAGGACTTGATGCATACTATTTGGCCGTAAGGGAAAGTGTGTGAAACCATTAAGGACTTTTTGCTGTGTATTTTGTCAGCATCTATTTGTAAGTAACATTATTTACAGTGTAGGAAAATTAATCAGAATGTATTGTTATTTTATGATTGTTTGAGATATGATATAGTTACGTAAGAAATTGCCCTTAGAAAAAAACATTTAAGATATGTTTTATTCTATTTTTTATATTGTTATTGGGAATGTTGACTGGGTTTTTTTAAGATATCCTTATGGATTGTCTTTTTTTTGCCCGCTGTTATATGATGAGTACTATTGAACTTACTGTAGTAAAATTCAATATATTCCGAGAACAGCAAAAAAGGAAAATTAAATGTTTTACAAATTATTTTGTGTTGTAAAATATATCTAGTAACTGTGTTTTTTTGTATCTTCCACAGATGTTAATTTTATAATATATACTTTTTAAAAAATATATTATGCTTTAGGTAATTACACGTAACTGACTCAGCCGCGGCCCGTGGAGGGAGTTGTGGTGAGGTAGGCAAGTGGGGCGGGGAGGGGCAGGATGTGGGGGTTATAAACAGCGGAATGTGGATGATTGCAGGTAAGTAAACAATTAAATTAATAAAATGAATTTCGTATCCTGTGCCCTGCATCGCAAAATGCAATGCAGGGCACGAAACGAAGTGGCATATTATCAACAAAAGGCGATACATTATCGCCGCTTTTATCGGCAGGAAAAATTCCGATAAAACGGCGATAATGGGCTTGATAATAGGGCCTAGGAAATTCCCATAGCAGCCCAGGTTCTGGTGTTGGGCTGTTATGGGAATTCACAAGGACCTATTATCAAGCCCTTTATCAACGCTTTATCAGCAGTTTTCCTGCCGATAAAAGCAGCGATATTCTTAATAATGTCTTTGTGTTGACGAACACGCGTTGTAATGGCTATGACTTACGTCCTTCAAATTAGTTTTTAGGTACACGTGTGACCAAGTCTGATAACATCAGAGTTTAAGGACAAACACTGTGAAGTCTCTGCCTCGAAATCTTGTCAATCAATAGGAGGACGATAAAATTAAAGTAACAGATATAATAAAAACAACGGTAAAAAACTACTAAAATGGCAGTGGACGGAGTACCTCATCAACTTTTGGCGCCTTGACACTACGTTCCAAATAAATGTAGATAAAATACGAATAATAATATATTACAAAAGTACAACAGCGAATGACACACACGACCCGGGAAACAAAGTGCCAAATTTAATACCTGAAAAAAGAAAGCTTTGTTTGTTGAACTTGAAGAAAAAGAAAAAAAGGCCGGTTTTGAAAAGAGGCTGCACATGCGTAGAGAGTAGAACTGCTACACAAAAAAAGGAAAGTTTTACATACTATCATAGAAATGAAGGGGTTTATTATAAACAAAAGGCGATACATTACTGCCGCTTTTATCGCCAGTAACTGCCGATAAAGCGGCGATAATGGGCTTCATAATAGGCGCTTGTAAATTCCCATAGCAGCCCAGGTTCTACTATCAACATGGGCTGCTAGGGCAATTCACAATGGCATATTATAAAGACCATTATCGCCGCTTTATTGGCAGTCTCCTGCCGATAAAAGCGGCGATAATGTATCGCCTTATGTTGTTGATAATATAGCCAGAAATTTGTTTTATTAATTTAATTGTTTACTTGCCTACATTCATCCAGAGTCTGTTCTTTATCACCCCCCACCCTGCCCCTTCCCCACTCCGCCCCACCTGTCTCACCGCAACTCCCTCCACGCGCCGCGTCTGGGCTTGATAATATTCCCTTGTTAATTCCCATAGAAGCCCAACACCAGAACATGGGCTTCTATGGGAATTAACAAGGGCTATTATCAAGACTATTTTCGCCGTTTTATCAACACTT
This sequence comes from Lissotriton vulgaris, assembly GCF_964263255.1. Classification (NCBI taxonomy): domain Eukaryota; kingdom Metazoa; phylum Chordata; class Amphibia; order Caudata; family Salamandridae; genus Lissotriton; species Lissotriton vulgaris. The sequence continues at coordinate 180,444 of NW_028248529.1, forward strand.
TCCTGCCCATAAAACAACGATAATTTTAACACCAGTCTTTGATAATATGCCCATCAGTGCCATATCATCAGTAAAGGGCAATACATTATCGCTGCTTTTATCGGCAGAAAACTGCCGCTAAAGCGCCGATAATGGGCTTGATAATAGGCCCTTGTAATTTCCCATAGCAGCCCAAGTTTTAGTGTCAACATGAGCTTCTATGGCAATTCACAAGGATATATTATCAAGCCCATTATCGCCGCTTTATCGACAGTTTCCTGCCGATAAAAACAGCGCTAATGTATCGCCTTTCCTTAATAATATGGCCCATTGCTCTTTTTTTGACCAGTAAACTTAGCGGCATATTATCAAGGACCAGTGTTAAAATTATCGCAGTTTTTTTGGCAGGAAACTGCCGATAAAATGGTGATAATGAGCTTCATAATACGGCCTTGTTATTTCCCATATAAGCCCATGTTAACACCAGAACTTAGGCTTCTATGGGAATTTACAAGGACAAATTATCAAGCCCACCCTCCCAACATTAATAAAAAACTACAGACAATGCAGGTACCCGGAGCTGGAAGGTCATTTTACATGTCCCTGCCCCAGAAATGTGGCGTTCCCCACGACGTGTACGGGGAGAGAGAGAGAGCTCAAAACATATATTTTTTTTAAATGACCCGAGGGGTGCCGCTCACCGAGACTGCGGGGAGTAGGACGGTAACCCCCCCACATACTTCAAAATAAAACCAGAGGAGTGCCGTTCCCCAGTGCTTGGGGCACCTTACAAGCCCCCAATATGCAGAAATATTGCCCCCGTATTTTGCCCCCTGGGACCTAATGCATAAAACGGACTTCTACTTTTTTTCACCTTTTCCACTGAGTACAAGTACTGCACGATTGTTTTACTGTTTTCTTGTGACTCTGCTCTCCCGACAAAGAACATGGCTGCCAACACTTCCTGGTTTGGAGTATTGACAGCCAATCAGCATGCAGCTCCTGATCGTAATTGTACGTATTTCCATACATGTATGCCGTGATTTTTCTTTAAAAAATAAAAATAAAAAATAGAGCCTAAACATCCATGTGCGACCCCCTGAGCAAGCCTAGAGGGTCAGAATGTCACTAGCCTAACCCCTGCCCTTATTTCTCAATTTTGTTTTACTGTTTTCTTGTGACTTGGTTCTAGCAAGGCACAAGATGGCCACCAACACTTCCTGGTTTCGAGTTCACAGTCAATCAGTATGCAGCTTGCGCTCGTAATTGAACAGATGGAAAGGGGCGACCACTCGGTCCCCCCGAACGTATGGTTGGGTGCCCCGATCCTCCCGGGAAACCATTTTGGGCGGGGGGCGTGTCCCGGCTGGTATGCCCGAAGTGGCGTAGCCGGGGTGCGCCTTTTCCCGCCCAAGAGGGGTTGTCCTAGACACCTACACCGATGACCACGCCCAGTAGGCGTACCGGAGGAGGGTACACGCCCTCCCGCAGAAGAATAAATAGAGCGGGAATCCGAAGAAGCGTCCTCTTGTTCCTGTGATCTGAAGGCTGCACCCACTTGTTGCTCGTGAGCCTTCGACGGAACAAGCAGCAATTTTGAGAACTTGTAATCTTGTTGTTTTTCTTTCAGTTACTCAAAGGCGAAGAGTCCAGGACCTCGTTGCTCGTCTAAGGAGCCGATAATCGAAACCATGGCTGGCAAGAAAGCAGGAAAGGGTTCCGAGACGGATAAGGTGCTACGCCTGTTGATGAACCGAATGGCCGGCTCGGAGCGGAAACTCGGACAAGTCCCATCGATCGGTCGAGGTTTGGCGGACGTCAAAAAGCAACTGGCTGCACTGAGCAATCCTGCTAACCCTAGGAAGGTAATAGGCCCGGCCTTGCCGGGAATCGTCCCCGAGGGTAGAGGGAAGCGGGTCAAAAAGAGGGCGGTTTCAGGGGAGGTTCCGGTCCCTGAGGTGCCCCCGGCCACCCCGGTCACACCAGCTGACGGCCCGGTACCAATCCCAGACGTGGGTCAACCGATCCCGGTTGTGATTACCCCCGCTAATGATGAGGATATGCCTCCTGAATTGGCCACCCAGTTGGCTGCATGGCTCAATAAGAAAGCAGGGGGTGCCAAGGCGCCCGGAGACACGGCCGAAGAGGTCAAGTTACTAATACAGCAGTTGCGGCAGTTGCGGCAGTCGCGAGATGCCGCGAAGGCGAATCTTCCTCTTCTTTCCCCACAGGTGACACCGGTAGGACCGGCAGTTGGTCTCGAGAAATCGGCGGGAACAACGACCGAACCGGGTAAGCTCGCTTTGCCAATGGCGGGGGAGGGCTCATTACCCTCAAGGCAGGAGAGGGTGGCACAGCACATCCCTATGGCCACAAAAGAGTTGATATGGGGAGACAAGTATGTCAATATGTTTTCGTTATTTACTGACCATCGCGAGATGGAATATGCTAAAACCCAGAAAGATTTGTGGCACCCGAGCGTGTGGCACGCCAAGATGGCGGAGTTTAGGGTGGATGAAACGATAACGAATTGGGCGAAGGCCTTTGCAGTATTTACTGCAGTTATGGGGGAACGTAAACCCGAGGTATTAACTGAACTGTCTTGCTATCAAACTCGTATTATGGATTTCTATGCAATGTGTGAGGGAGAGGAATGGAAAGGTTACGACATGAAATTCCGAAAAGCAAAAGAATATGATGCTTCTCTGACAGGGGACTGCCTCAACTCGGTCTCATGGCATAAGCAGCTCCTGCCGGGGGCGGCAGGTACATCCTCGCCGGGCGGGAGTGGGTCAGGGGTCTCCCGCCAAAAGCCTGCGGTGCCCTTTCGAGCAGGCGCCGGGGCGATCACCAGCCGAAAACCGGCGGGAATGGTGGAAAGCGGGGGGTCTGTTGGGGCTTCAATCAAGTCAACTGTAACAGACCGCAAGGAACATGTAGGTATAAGCATGTGTGTGCGGGCTGTGGGAATTCCTCACACCCGGAGAGTTCATGTAGATCGAAAAATAACGGGGCGGGAGGAAAGGGAGGGTCCAAGCAGGAGTGAGGTAGATCGTTGTGACCAATTGCCTACACCCGTTGATCTCATGGCTATGACTCCTTGGTTAAACAAATACCCTGATTATGTCTCCGCTGGGGTGTTGAGGAAGGGATTCTTGCACGGCTTCCACATCCCGGCGGGGGATTTTCGAGGGGACTCCTTTTGTAAAAACCAGTTATCGGCGCAACATAATCCAAGTGTGGTAGAGAGAAAAATTGCGAAAGAAGTCAGCTTAGGGTGAGTGGCAGGGCCTTTTCATCGCCCACCGGTGGCAGATTTCATTTGTTCCCCGTTAGGAGTGGTCCCGAAGAAAGACCCGGGGGAGTTTAGGCTGATCCATAACCTGTCTGCTCCAAGGGGTTCCTCGGTGAACGAGGCCATTGACCCAGAAGTTTGTTCGGTGCGGTACGCATCTTTCGATGATGCCGTTGCCATGTTAAATCGCCTGGGCCCCGGGGCGCTGATGGCGAAATCAGATATCGAATCGGCGTTCCGGTTGCTCCCGGTACACCCACAGGATCAGCGCTTGCTAGGTTTTGCATTCCAAGGGAGTTATTACATGGATAAATGCATGCCGATGGGTTGCTCCATTTCTTGTGCCTATTTTGAAAAATTCATCTGTTTTTTAGAGTGGGCATTCACCGAGGCCACAGGGCATAGGCATGTTATGCATTATCTTGATGACTTCCTGTTCTTAGGAGCGGCCGGCGACACAAAATGTGCGCAGGCGCTACATGACTTTTGCATCCTCATGAGGGAGTTTGGAGTCCCATTGGCATAGCGTTCCCTGAAGCTATGCCTTAGTAAGGAGAAAGTGACCCTGCACCAGTTACAGCAAACAGTGGGTCAGCTTAACTTTGCCTTGAGAGTTATACCAATGGCCCGCCCCTTCTCACGCTCTATTGCACAAGCTATGGTTGGTCTCAAAGAAGGACACCACCGTACGAGACTGTCTGCAGAGGTTCGCCAGGATATGCGCATTTGGTTGGCATTTCTGGCGGACTTCAAAGGTCGAGTAGTATGGAGCAAGCCGCCAGCGTCTTCAGACGAGCTAGGTTTGTGGACTGACTCGGCGGGGAGCGTGGGATTTGGCGCCATTTTTGGCAACCGATGGTCGGCGCAAACATGGCCGGCGTGGTGGCACTCCACCGGTCTCACAAGTAACATTGGGTTCCTGGAGCTATTCCCTATTTTTGTTGCTCTGATGGCATGGCCAGACGAGTTCAGAGACCGCTCTGTGGTATTTTGGTCTGATGATATGTCTGTTGTTGAATGCATTAACCAACAGGCAGCACGCTGCAAATGGATCTTGAGATTGTTGAAAGAAGTTGTGCTGCTTTGCATGAGACTGAATGTACAGTTCAGGGTGAAACATGTGCCGGGCGTACTGAATCATGCGGCTGATGCACTCTCTCGTTCACATATGCAGGCGTTCAGGGGTTATCTACCTACAGCGGACCTAGTGGCGGCACGATTCCCCGAAGCACTTTGGCTAATTGGTGCCCCGGATTACAAGACCTCATGGCAGCAAGATTAGCCCCCAGGATGAGGAAAGCATACGAAGGAGCGTTTCGTTCCTATTGCACATTTTTGGGTCCGACAGAGAATCAGAACTGGGGTCAGGAGGAATCCTTCCTGGGGTTCTTGGTAGCACTACACAGAGAAGGCCGATCAGCGGCAACGACCAATAGGCATAGGGCGGCCATTTCATTCATGGCGCAGGTGCATGGCATAAAAGACCCAACAGGTTCCTTTTTGGTGAAAAAAGCCCTTCGCGGCTGGCAGCGCCTCGAGGGTCGCAAGCAAGATGAGAGGCGCCCGATTGGCTTAGAAAGGTTGTCCATACTCATGGCGAAACTAGTCGAGACATGCTCTTCCCAGTACGAAGCAGTTCTGTTCCGGGCAGCTTTCGCATTAGCATTCCATGGGGCTATGCGGGTGAGCGAACTGGTCGCAAGGAATAAGAAAGACGTTGAGGGAGGCTTGTGCAGGGATCACCTCCTAATTAGGGGTGATTCGATGGTAGTCACGATAGCCAGGTCCAAGACCGACCAGTGGGCTACGGGAAATAGTGTTGTTGTGCAGCGCGTGCGAGGGTCCCCCACGTGCCCGATAATGTGTATAGAGGAATACTTGGCACTAAGGGCGGCTACATGGGGGGGGAGTTTGCTAAGGCACAATGATGGCACCCCACTGACGAGGTTTCAGTTCCAGAGGGTGCTAGCACTGACAATCGCTGCTGCGGGCATGGACCCGGGCGATTTTGGGACCCACTCCTTTAGGATAGGGGCTGCTACTGAGGCTACAGCCAGGGGTCAGAGTGCGGATAAAGTGAAACAGTTGGGACGATGGTTCTCGAATTGCTTCAGAAGGTATGTGCGATTGCACATGTTGTAAAGTCAATGACATGCACTCACGCTTCTTGTCTTTTGTTTGAATTACAGTTTCGCGAGCCTGTCACGCGGGGCGGAATTTGCAGTCGACCCAGTACCAGGAGACCAGCGGTCATGGATCACCGTCTAGAGAGTGGTATGGGTCGTGGGCCACTCGTATTCAAAGCATGTGAAGCGACTCGCGCAGCTGGGGAAAAAGGGTACAGAGTGGCCTTCCATGGGAAGGGCGGGCTCTGTATTAACCAATTCGAGTCATTCGTTGAGGGTCTCTTAGGGCGGCAAAGGTCACCGCCATCTGTGGTCATAGTACACCTGGGGGGCAATGACATGGTGACACTGGGTAGACGAGTGTTGTTTGAACAAGTTTTGGCTGCTGTTAGCTGGTTGTCGAAAAGAATCCCGGGGTGCACGATTGCCTGGTCCCACATGATTGCCAGGAAGGTATGGCGGGGGGGCCTTTCGGTGTCAGCACTGAACCATTCGGTGAAGAGGGTGAACAATAAAATTGATAGACTGTTTCGCTCTGCGCAGTTGCATAGCATTCCTCATGGGTGTATTCGGGGTGATCACATGTATCTGAATCATGGGGTTCACCTGTCCCGGGAGGGGAATGATTTACTCATAGGAGACTTCATAGCATGGCTAAGGGGTTTGAGGAAGCATGACCTTTAGGAGGAGTTGGGGGGGCCGGATAGTCGGTCAACTATCCGGCCTGTGGCGGTAAGGTCATGATCGGTGAGCAGTAATTTCAAGGTCCCTAGAGGGGGGCGCCACCCAGAATGGATGGGAGCGCCCGGGGGAGGCGGCCATTGGCCCCTCCCACGGGGAGGCGGCACCCACTAAGGATGGGTCGCCTAAGGGGAGATGGCCATAGGCCCCTCCCAGGGGAGGAGGCGGCTATATGCCCCTCCTACTAATTTCCCGGGGGCCGGATATCCGCGACGGCGGATAGAGAGTGTGGGGATGGGGGGGAGTCCACGCTGTCCTTCCTACAGATACCTCACACGGGAACTCGGACGACCTTTAAGATGGCGTCGAGTGGAAAGGGGGCCCCCACCACGACAAGGGAAATTACAGTTGGCAATGAGGGTACAGTCCTCTGCGCATGCGCCACTCACACCGTGAGGGCGAGAGTTTGGTAGTAGGGATCTGACACCGGTTAAGACCTTGCCGTTGGCCCTTAATGCTAGGATGTACAATTTTAATTTAGAATGTATGCATTTGCAGGATGTTAGACTCGGCTAGGAAACCTTTGTATTAGAGATCTGTTAAGGTTAGCCAAAGAACATGTCTTCATCGAAATGTAATAAATGTAAAATTGTACATGATTATGAAACTTTTATTTAATGTTTTAAATTTTGTTTCATATTTTAATAAATACGGCCGGGAGGGTGACTCCCTCCCGCCGTCCAAAAGTTCAAGCCTGCGTCTGACTTCCCATCCTTGGGGATTGTGTTGGGAGGGGGTGACGGGCATCCCGGCCATATGGAAAGGGGCGACCACTCGGTCCCCCCGAACGTATGGTTGGGTGCCCCGATCCTCCCGGGAAACCATTTTGGGCGGGGGGCGTGTCCCGGCTGGTATGCCCGAAGCGGCGTAGCCGGGGCACGCCTTTTCCCGCCCAAGAGGGGTTTTCCTAGACACCTACACCAATGACCACGCCCAGTAGGCGTACCGGAGGAGGGTACACGCCCTCCCGCAGAAGAATAAATAGAGCGGGAATCCGAAGAAGCGTCCTCTTGTTCCTGTGCTCTGAAGGCTGCACTCACTCGTTGCTCGTGAGCCCTCGACGGAACAAGCAGCAATTTTGACCCACCCACCAGCCCCTTATGGCAATGTTTGTTCTGTAATAAAGTTTTGCTGAGTTAGGCCCTTTTTTCCTTTGTAGAAAAGTAAGGGAATGTTTTAGTTGAGGATGTGACTTCTGTCTGTAGGATACTGTTTTTTCTTTTAGGAGTAAACAGTCTTGATACAATTAGGTATGCTGAATTTCTTCCTTCCTTAGTAGGTAAACAACTGTCGTATTTATTTTTTGGTCGGGCGGTAAAGTCATGATCGGTGAGCAGTAATTTCAAGGTCTCTAGAGGGGGGCGCCACCCAGAATGGATGGGAGCGCCCGGGGGGAGGCGGCCAATGGCCCCTCCCATGGGGAGGCGGCACCCACTAAGGATGGGTCGCCTAAGGGGAGACGGCCATAGGCCCCTCCCAGGGGAGGAGGTGGCTATATGCCCCTCCTACTAATTTCCCGGGGGGCGGATATCCGTGACGGCGGATAGAGAGTGTGGGGATGGGGGGGAGTCCACGCTGTCCTTCCTACAGATACCTCACACGGGAACTCGGACGACCTTTAAGATGGCGTCGAGTGGAAAGGGGACCCCCACCACGACAAGGGAAATTACAGTTGGCAATGAGGGTACAGTCCTCTGCGCATGCGCCACTCACACCGCGAGGGCGAGAGTTTGGTAGTAGGGATCTGACACCGGTTAAGACCTTGCCGTTGGCCCTTAATGCTAGGATGTACAATTTTATTTAGAATGTATGCATTTGCAGGATGTTAGACTCGGCTAGGAAACCTTTGTATTAGAGATCTGTTAAGGTTAGCCAAAGAACATGTCTTCATCGAAATGTAATAAATGTAAAATTGTACATGATTATGAAACTTTTATTTAATGTTTTAAATTTTGTTTCATATTTTAATAAATACGTCCGGGAGGGTGACTCCCTCCCGCCTTCCAAAAGTTCAAGCCTGCGTCTGACTACCCATCCTTGGGGATTGTGTTGGGAGGGGGTGACGGGCATCCCGGCCATATTTCCCTTCGCGTGCTGAACTCCGTCTCTAGATATTGCTATGATTTTACTTGCAATTTTCTCAGAAACTACTGAACGGATTTATACCATTTAACAAAAAGCACAATCTGCGAACAAAACTCTACCTCTCTGAAAATTTGGTGTAAATCTGTTCAGCCGTTCAGGCTGTAGCCCTGGCTAAATGTCCCTAAGGAAAATTGCATTGGGAAAACACGTTTTGGGACCCCACTATACGAATTACCCCCAAACTTTCAGGGAAGGAGCGGAACCAAGAAGGCCATTTTCATAGAAAAATTTACGAAGTTTCGTCCACCAGCACCAAAGTTATTCCAAAATGGAATGTTCTGGATTTCCTATGGAAACTAGGTCCTAACTATAACTACCTACTGGCGACCACCAGTAGGTTATTTATATATATATATATATTCACTGAAAAAACCATAGGTTTCACACCAGTTATAGTTAGCTGGAAATTTTACTGACATAAAACCATTGAAATTCCACGTTATATTTAGTTGGACTCACTATAACTTGCGCGCCTGCAATGCACTGCTGATGACATCACATATTACATCAATCATGACATGGTCAGTGACATCACTCATGACATCACTGATGACACCAGCCAGTGAATGTGTGTCTTTCTGAAAAATCAATATTTTTTATATATGTATTTGTAAAGGTAGATGGACGAATAAATGTGTAAAAAAGTGTGTAAATGGTTGTTTATTTTTTATAAAATATTGATTGGTTAACTGGCATATAAAAAATATCTTATTGAATACATATGTTAGCGACTAATTTTTAAATATTCAAATATATGTATCAGTGTTTCACTTTGTGTATAAGTGGCTGCATGGGTTGGTGACTGACTCACTGTTTGTATGTGTTTTTAAGACAGCCTATGTGCAGGACTGTATGTGTGGATGAGTGTGTATATGTGTGTGTTAGTGAGTGAATGCCTGCCTCACTAGTGTCTTTATGAGTAACTACATATGTTTTAATCTAGTATATGTGAGTATTGATGTATATAAGTGAGTATATGTGAGAGTGAGAGATTGTAAGAGTTCCTGTTTATATAAGTATGTGTTTCTATAAGTGATTGTTTAAGAGAGTAAGTATGTGTAAGTTTCCTTAGAAGTAAGGTGGTAGTGTGTGTATAGTTGTGGATGCAAATAAATGGATATTCAATAGTTTATTTGCATGTGTGAGTATGTGTGTGAGTAACTTTTGGATGACTGTCGGTGTGTAACAGGATGTATATGTGTATTACTACATATGATGAGTGAGTATATGTATGAGTGACTATATAGAACTGTTGCTGAATGAGAGGATGCGTATATAGAAGGTGGAATTACTGAATTGGTTGTTGTAACTGGTATGGTTATCTCTATTTCTATTTTTTAATATGTGTTTCAAGGGTTACATTACACTGAAAGGAGGTCTGTCACTCTGTTACAAGGATGGTGTCATCAGTGATGTCATGAGTGATGTCACTGACCATGTCATGAGTGATGTAATATGTGACGTCATCAGCAGTGCATTGCAGGCGCGCAAGTTATAGTGAGTCCAACTAACTATAACGTGGAATTTAAATGGTGTTATGTCAGTAAAATTTCCAGCTAACTATAACTGGTGTGAAACCTATGGTTTTTTTCAGTGAATTTAATAGGTTTTTTTAAATGCTAATTCCTAACTATAACTGGTGTGAAACCCATGGTTTTTTCAGTGAATTTCATAGGTTTTTAAAATGCTAATTCCTAAATATAACTGGTGTGAAACCTTTGGTTTTTTCAGTGAATTTCAGAGGTTTTTTCATAGCAAATTTGTATAGCTATGAAATGTAATTTTTAAAATAATGAATCCTATATTGTATATTTATGGAATACATTTTTTTTAATGTATATTCATATTTTTTTATTTTTTGCCCTGGAGCGCTCCTGGAAAGGGGCGACCACTCGGTCCCCCCGAACGTATGGTCGGGTGCCCCGATCCCCCCGGGAAACCATTTTGGGCAGGAGGCGTGTCTCGGCTGGTATGCCCGAAGTGGCGTAGCCGGGGCGCGCCTTTTCCCGCCCAAAGAGGGGTTGTCCTAGACACCTACACCGTTGGACATGCCCCGTAGGCGGTTGGAGGAGGGTCCACGCCCTCCCGAGGAAGAATAAAAGGAGAAACAATCCAAGGAAGCACCCTCTTGTTCCCGTGCTTGGAAGCTGCACCCCTTCGTTACACGTGAGCCTGAGACAGAACAAGGAGCCAATTTTGAGAACGTGCAATCTTTTGTGTTTCTCTTTCAGTGAGTCCGAAGCTTTGGATCCAGGACCTCGAAATCGAATATCCATGAACGATGCCTGGCAAGAAGGTCGGAAAGAAGGTGGGGACCGAACAAATGCTTCGCATGCTGGTGAAGGACATGGCGAACATGAAGAAGCAGATGGCGGCAATGAATGGCACGGGTAGACCGAAGAAGGTCATCGGACCAGCATTGCCGGGAGTAGTCCCTGCCGGGAGAGGTAAAAGGGCCAGGAATAGGGCGGCAGGAGGGGAGGCCCCGGTGCCCGAGTCCCCTCCAGCGAGCCCGGTCAGTCCGGTGGAGGCCCCAGTTCCGATCCCGAACGCGGGACAGCCGATCCCTGTGGTAGTTACACCCGTTAGCGAGGGGGATATGCCTCCCGAACTGGCCGCCCAGTTGGCGAAATGGTTGGGCAAGAACAATGAGAGTGGTGGGGCATCAGGGGACACGGCCGAAGAGGCCAGGTTAATAATGAAGCAGTTGCGGCAATCGAGAGATGCAGCGAAGGCACCTTGTCCTCTTGTTCCCCCGCAGGTTCCCTCAGAAAAGCCGGCGGCGAGCGTTGGAACGGCAGCAACAACAGATACAGCTACCGGTTCGGGTAAGCAGCCGTTGCCAATGGCGGGGATGGGATCGTTACCCTCAAGGAGGGAAAGGGTGGTGCCGCATATCCCGATGGATGTGAAAGAAAGGATCTGGGCTGATAAATATGTGAATATGTTTTCTCTGTTGAACGATCACTATGAGATAGAGCACGTTAAAAATCAGAAGGAGTTGTTACACCCGAGTGTATGGCGTGCAAAAATGGCGGGTTTCAGAGTGGATGAAACGATCTCTAATTGGGCCAGGGCCTTTGGCATGTTCACTGCAATCATGGGGGAACGTAGGCCTGAACTGTTGTCGGAATTAGCCTGTTATCAAACACGTATTATGGAATTTTATTAATCATACGAAGGCAATCAATGGATGTATTATGATAACAAATTTCGTAAGGCCAAGGAGCACGACTCATCCCTGACGTGGGATTGTTTCGACTCCATTTCATGGCAGAAGCAGGGTATGCCGAGCACGGCGAAGTCGTCTTCTTTTGGCGGGAATGGGACAGAGTCTTCCCGCCATTATTCGGCGGCGCCCTTTTGGGCTGGCGCCAACGGGGATAAGCACACAAAGAATAATGGGAACTCAGGTAAAAAAGGGGTCTGTTGGAGCTTTAACAGAGGCAAATGCACTAGGCCACAAGGGACGTGCAAGTTCAGGCATGAGTGTGCGGGGTGCGGACAGTCTTCACACCCCGAGAGTTTGTACAGAGCCAAGAATGGTGAGACAGGAGGTAGAGGAGGAGCCAAACAGGTCTAACATCGACCGAGGGGCACCATTACCTACTCCGGTTGACATCATGGCATTGATCCCTTGGCTAAACGAATACCCTGATCATGTCTCCGCTGGGGTGTTGCGAGATGGTTTCTCATATGGTTTCCACATCCCGGCGGGGGATTTTCGGGGGGAAGCACAGTGTAAAAATCAACTATCTGTCCAACAAAATACGGCGGTGGTACAGGCAAAGATTGCAAGAGAGGTGACCCGAGGTCGGGTTGCGGGTCCGTATGTGAATCCGCCTGTTGTTAATTTTGTTTGTTCACCGTTGGGAGTAGTCCCCAAGAAGGACCCAGGTGAGTTTCGATTAATCCATAATTTGTCGGCTCCTAGGGGTCTTTCGGTGAATGATGCGATTGACCCGGGAGTTTGTTCGGTGCGGTACGCATACTTTGATGAGGCCGTCGCCATGTTGAATCGCCTGGGGCCCGGGGCGCTGATGGCTAAATCAGATATCGAGTCAGCGTTCCGGTTGCTCCCGGTACACCCGCACGATCAGCGTCTCTTAGGTTTTGTGTTTCAAGGACGCTACTATATGGATAAATGTATGCCGATGGGTTGCTCCATCTCTTGTGCTTTTTTTGAGATGTTCAGTACTTTTTTGCAGTGGGCGTTCACCAGAGCCACGGGCTTTACGCAGGTTATGCATTACCTTGATGATTTTCTGTTTCTGGGGGCAGCTGGGGACACGGAATGTGCACAGGCTTTGAGGAAATTCTGTGATCTCATGAAACGTTTCGGCGTGCCACTGGCACCAGGCAAGACGGTAGGGCCATCTACTTCACTTGAGTTTCTGGGAATTGAGCTCGATTCTGTAGAGGGGTGCTTCCGTTTGCCCAAGGAGAAGGTAATGAAATTTAAAGCCTCACTTGAAATGTGCCTCGGCGAGAAAAAAGTAACTCTCCATCAGTTGCAACAAGCTGTGGGTCAGCTTAACTTTGCCCTTAGAGTGGTACCGATGGCGCACCCCTTCTCTCGCTCTATCGCACAAGCCATGGTGGGCCTCAAGGAAGGGCACCACCGCACACGACTGTCAGCAGAGGTTCGCCAGGATATGTGCATATGGCTGGCATTCCTGGCGGATTTCAACGGTCGCGTTGTGTGGAACAAACCGCCAGCTTCCTCCGAAGAGCTGGGGTTGTGGACCGACTCGGCAGGGAGTGTGGGCTTTGGCGCCATCTTTGGTAATCAATGGTCGGCACGAACATGGCCGGCGTGGTGGCACGATAGTAGGCTCACAGGTAACATTGGGTTTCTTGAGCTGTTCCCCATTCTGGTGGCATTGAAAACATGGCCAGAAGGGTTTCGTGATCGCACTGTGGTGTTCTGGTCTGATAATATGACCGTTGTTGAATGTATCAATAATCAGGCAGCACGCTGCGAATGGATTTTGAGATTGCTGAAAGAAATTGTCCTGCTATGTATGAAACTAAACGTCCACTTTAGGGCAAGACACGTGCCTGGGGTACTGAACCAGGCGGCTGATGCGCTCTCTCGTTCCCACATGCAGGCCTTCCGGGGTTTTCTGCCCTCAGCGGACTTGGTGGCGGCACTATTTCCCGAAGCTCTCTGGTCTCTCGGTGCCCAGGACAAGGAAGGCATATGAAGGGGCGTTCCGTTCCTATTGGGAATTTTTGGGTTCAGCTAGGGGGGAGCATTGGGGGCAGGAGGAGTATGTCCTGAAATTTCTGGTATCACTACATCAGGCAGGCCGATCACTGGCAACATCCAATAGGCACAGGGCCGCCATTGCCTTCATGGCGCAGGCTCATGGCATCCAGGATCCCACATCGTCCTTTCTCGTAAGGAAGGCTCTGCGTGGGTGGCAACGCCTTGAGGGGCGTAGAGTGGATGAGAGGCACCCGATTGGTCTAGAAAGGTTGTCCCTGTTAATGTCCGTACTCCCTGCGACATGTTCATCTCAATCAGAGACAGTGCTGTTCCGGGCCGCTTTTGCATTAGCATTCCATGGGGCTATGCGGGTAAGCGAACTGGTAGCAAGGAATAAGCAGGATACGGGGGGAGGTCTGTGTCGAGAACACATTCAGATAAGGGGTGACACAATGATAGTCACAATGGCCAGGTCCAAGACCGATCAGGGAGCCATCGGGGACAGTGTGGTAATCCAGCAGAACCCGGGATCTCCCATGTGCCCGGTAAAATGCGTGAAGGAGTATTTAGCGCAGAGGGCGGCATCATGGGGGGGGAGCTTGCTGAGGCACACCGACGCCACCCCACTGACGAGATTTCAGTTTCAGCGGGTGTTAACAATGACAATCGCGGCAGCGGGCTTGGACCCGAGCGATTTTGGGACCCATTCCTTCCGGATAGGGGCTGCTACAGAGGCTACAGCCAGGGGTCTGAGTGTTGAAAAGGTGAAACAGTTGGGGCGTTGGTCCTCAAATTGTTATAAAAGGTATGTGCGATTGCACATGTTGTGAAGCTAATGTCATGCACTCACGCTTCTTGTCTTCTGTTTGGTTTTCAGTTTCGCGAGCAGGCTTTGCGGGGCGGACTGTGCAGTTGACCCGACACCTGGGGACCAGCGGTCAAAGATCACCGGCTGAGGGAAGAGTGGTGTGGGTCGTTGGCCACTCATACGTGAGGCGCGCCGCAGACGTATTCAAAGCAGGTGACATGATTCACGTGGCTGGGGAATACGGGTACAGGGTGACCTTCCACGGAAGGGGCGGGCTCTGTATTGACCAGTTCCAAGGTTTTATGGAGGGACTGTTAGGGCGGACAAGGTCACCGCCGTCTGTAATCATAGTGCATCTTGGGGGCAATGATTTGGTGACCATTGGTCGACGAGTACTGCTCGAGTTAATCTTATCCTCGGTAAGTTGGTTGGCGAGAAGGGTTCCGGGGTGCACGATTGCATGGTCACACATGATTCCTCGGAAGGTGTGGCGGGGGGCCCTCTCTGTGTCAGCATTGAATCAATCAGTAAAGAAGGTTAATAACAAACTGGGTAGATTGTTTCGTACAAGAAATTTGCATTGTGTTCCACATGGATGTATCAGGGGGGACCATATGTATCTGGAAGACGGGGTCCACTTGTCCCGGGAGGGAAATGTCTTACTCATAGGTGACTTCATAGCTTGGTTAATAAGTTTGTGTAGCCATGACCTTTAGTAGGAGTTTTGTGGGGGGTCCGGATAGCCGGTCAACTATCCGGCCTGTGGCGGTAAGGTCATGATCGGTGAGCAGTAATTGGAAGATCCCTAGAGGTGGGGCGCCACCCATTATGGATGGGAGCGCCCGGGGGAGGCGGCCATTGGCCCCTCACACGGGGAGGCGGTACCCTCTAAGGATAGGGCCGCCAAAAGGGAAGGCGGTCAAGGCCCCTCCCTGGGGAGGAGGGCTTACGGGCCCCTCCTGGGAATTTCCCGGGGCCAGGACATCCGCGACGGTGGATGTGGTAAGCAGTGTGGGGTGGGAGGGGGGTCTACGCTACCTTCTAGACACCTCACACGAGTCCTCGGACGACCACCAAGATGGTGTCGAGTAAATATGGGGCCCCCGTTAAGACAAGGGAAATTGGAAGTTGGCACAGAGGTACAGTCCTCTGTGCGCCCGCCCCTCACAAGTAAGGGGGAGAGACCTGGTATTAGGGATCTGACACCGGTTACGACCTTGCCGTTGGCCCGTAATGTTAGGATGTACAATTTGAATTTTGAGAAATGCATTTACAGGATGTTTTAGAATCAGCTAGGAGAACCTTCGTATTAGAGATATGTTAAGGTTAGCCAATAAACATCGTAATGTGTAAATGAAATTGTACATGATATGAAACTGTTATTTTAATGTTTTAATTTTGTTTCATATTTTAATAAATACGGCCGGGAGGGTAACTCCCTCCCGCCTTACAAAAGCTCAAGAATTGTTTCCGTCTTCCCATCTTGGGGATCGTGTTGGGAGGGGGTGATGGGTATCCCGGCCATGTGGAAAGGGGCGACCACTCGGTCCCCCCGAACGTATGGTCGGGTGCCCCGATCCCCCCGGGAAACCATTTTGGGCGGGAGGCATGTCTCGGCTGGTATGCCCGAAGTGGCGTAGCCGGGGCGCGCCTTTTCCCGCCCAAAGAGGGGTTGTCCTAGACACCTACACCGTTGGACACGCCCCGTAGGCGGTTGGAGGAGGGTCCACGCCCTCCAGAGGAAGAATAAAAGGAGCAACAATCCAAGGAAGCACCCTCTTGTTCCCGTGCTTGGAAGCTGCACCCCCTCGTTACACGTGAGCCCGAGACGGAACAAGGAGCCAATTTTGACCCACCCACCAGCCCCTGGTGACAGCGATTTGTTGCAATAAAGTGGATTAACGAGGATTTTTATCTCTTTTCAGGTTGTTTCAAATAAAGTTTGCATTGTTTGATGTGACAATAAAATGGTTACTGTTTTTAGGCGAAGTATTGCAGCTGAATTGAAAGAGCAGCGATTGCATAGTTTGAAGTTTATGTTAAAATGTCCATTATAACTGTTTATTCCGCCTCATTAGGTTAAAAAACTGTTGTATTTATTTTGGTCGGGCGGTAAGGTCATGATCGGTGAGCAGTAATTGGAAGATCCCTAGAGGTGGGGCGCCACCCATTATGGATGGGAGCGCCCGGGGGGAGGCGGCCATTGGCCCCTCACATGGGGAGGCGGTACCCTCTAAGGATGGGGCCGCCGAAAGGGAAGGCGGTCAAGGCCCCTCCCTGGGGAGGAGGGGCTATGGGCCCCTCCTGGGAATTTCCCGGGGCCAGGACATCTGCGACGGCGGATGTGGTAAGCAGTGTGGGGTGGGAGGGGGGTCTATGCTACCTTCTAGACACCTCACACGAGTCCTCGGATGACCACCAAGATGGCGTCGAGTAAATATGGGGCCCCCGTTAAGACAAGGGAAATTGGAAGTTGGCACAGAGGTACAGTCCTCTGTGCGCCCGCCCCTCTCAAGTAAGGGGGGGAGATCTGGTATTAGGGATCTGACACCGGTTACGACCTTGCCGTTGGCCCGTAATGTTAGGATGTACAATTTGAATTTTGAGAAATGCATTTACAGGATGTTTTAGAATCGGCTAGGAGAACCTTTGTATTAGAGATATGTTAAGGTTAGCCAATAAACATCGTAATGTGTAAATGAAATTGTACATGATATGAAACTGTTATTTTAATGTTTTAATTTTGTTTCATATTTTAATAAATACGGCCTGGGAGGGTAACTCCCTCCCGCCTTCCAAAAGCTCAAGAATTGTTTCCGTCTTCCCATTCTTGGGGATCGTGTTGGGAGGGGGTGATGGGTATCCCGGCCATACGGTGCGCGTACCGGGGCGCGCACCGGTGAGCACAGTATTCCGGCGTGCCCCAGTGCGCGTACCGGGGCGCGTACCGGTAGCGCACCAAAAAAAAAAAGTAAAAAAATTATGAAGGAGTGAGCATGCAGAAAAGGGACAGAGAGAGTGGTGTTAAGAGAAACAGACCTTGAGGGAGGAACACATAGGGACTGTGTAATAGATAGTAAGACAGAGAAAAGGTGTTAGAGGAAGTAACTGAGAAAAGGAAAGACATGGTAAGTAAAAGAGAGAAAGGACAGACAGAGTAAAGGAAGGAGTGACAGAAAGGGATTGAGTGAACCAGAAAAAAAAGGTGATTGAGGGAGTGTAGGTGAGCATGGAGACTGAAAGAAGTTTAATGTGGTAGGAAAGTAAGGAAAAGAGAAGTAAACATAGAGGATAAGAATAAGTGAGGGAAGGAGAGTAAGGAAACAGGGGTGAGGTAGGGTGAGAGAAAAGTAGTGAGGTTAAAGCAAAGGGTGATGACAAACTACATTTTTTAGTCACACTTACCATATAATTAATGTAAACTTAATTGCATGTTTAAACTACACTTTGTATCTGTGAAAGACAAAAGAAAAAATAAGTTATAATTAGTCAAATATATATTTTAAAATAGAAGAGACAGGTCAAGAGGTAAAAAATCATAAAAGTGTTCTAAGAAATAAAGCAAGAGTGAAGAATACAGAAACAGAAATTAAGTAATGTAGAAGGACAAAAAGAGGGAAAAAGAAATAGAAGGAGAGCAAATTACTGAAGGTAAGTAAGATACTAAAAGAATGTGAGATACCAAAACTAAATCAGGAAAGAGGAGTAAGTGAAAGGGGAATGAGTGAAAGGGAAAGGAGTCTGATTGAGGATCCATTTACAAGAAAGAGGAATGGAAGATGACTGAGAGTGAGTGAAGGGGAGTTACAGAGTGAAGGGATGAAGCGAGTGAGGTTAATATAGAAGGATAGAGGGAAAAGGAGTGAGGAAGTAAGTACACAGAAGGACTAAGGGAAGGACTGAGTGAAGTGCAGTACAATGAGTGAAGAAAGGAAAAAGAATAAAGGAGCAAAAGAAGGAAAGAGAGTGGAAGAGGACTAAAGCAGTGGTACTGAGAGAATGTGAGAAAGCTGAAAAGCGGTGCAAGGGAGAGAGGAAACGCAGACAGTTGAAATGGGATTGAGGGGTTGTGAAAGAAGTGGAGTAAAGGAACAGCGATGAAACAAAGTGAGAGAAAGGCAGTGTAAGTGAGTAAAGAGAGCTGAAAAAGGGTGGAAAAAGGAAAGTGAGTGTGAGACAATGGGAATACAATATAAATTACACAATACAAACTATAGAATAACTTGTTCAACATGTTAGATAGTTTATTTTTGCTGTTCTCAGAATACATTGAATTTCACTAAAAAAGTGAGTTCAAGATTGTGTTTTAAAAAACCCATATAAACTTACCAATCATATATGTACACTAATCTTTCATTCACTTACTTTTCCTTGAGGCCAAATAGTAGATCGTGAAGGTCCTTTTTGTTGGAAAATACTCTGCTGTTCTTTTAAATTTCCATTTCAGTGTCTTTCTATAAAAAAAGATCTAAGAACATCTGAAATAATTCTCAACGTTTTCATTTTCCTCCTTGTGTTAAGTTATGACTCTTTGCTCATACCTTCCACTTTCCTTACGGCCAAATAGTGTCAGATATATGAGTATGTTTTTAATTTTCTTAAATAAAACTCTGAAATTACCGTTTACCCGATGTTTTGAAAGAAAAGCTCATATGACATTTTCACAATGTTTAAATATTCATATTCCCTTTTTTGATCACTCATGTTCAACATTTCCTATAATACTGATATCACTTACTATGAGATCCACTTACAGTACCTATATGAGAACTGGATTTTTTATATTATGTTGATCACTTTTACTCACAATATAATTTTAAACAATAAACTAACTTTTCTTAACTGCTCCCGTCTTCATAGGCCAATTACCTTTACTTAAACTTTGGTTCTAAAAACACTAGGTAAGAATTTCTTAAGTCAAAAGGCAAACGTTAATAAGTCAAATGAGAATCATTGCAGTAAGTCCAACCTTTTTGATATTTTAAATAAGCTATATAATGCCCTGATGTTGTCAAAGGACCATCATGATAAATAAGAGCTACAGTTGCAAAGGTTCTTCCTGAAATTGATAACTGAGAAGCCATAACATTTTTGATACAAGTTGTTAATTTAGTTCCATCAGGTCTACATCGTTGGAAAACTAGAATGACATACTGATCATAAGTTTGTATAAATAATGTGGACAGCATTGGACACTTACATTGGGTACACACCATATTATGATCAGCTGCTTTAACTAGATTATTAAATGACACTGATTTGCATATTTAAAGTCAAATATATAAATCTTTCAGTGTCTATTCTAGTAGTACTTGATAAACTACAATTGTCGCAGTCATGCTGCCATTGATAAGAAAGGCTAAAAAGATGTTCTACATCTACACCTTCATCTTCCAAAACACCAAACATATACATTAACATTTCCTGACAATCCTGCTGAATGTTCTGTGAAAATTTTTCTTGACCAGAACATATGTCTAAAATATTTCGAATTTCTGTTACACTTTATATTTTTGCTCTATCACTGCTACATTTCTCAAACACAGAATTCAATAAACCGCACAATCTTTGATCCCGATTTTCAACAATCTGTTCTTGTAAAGTTTGAAGAAAAAAAACATTAACCACTACATTAGCATAGCAGTTGCCACCAGAACTGTTTTCAAACTGAAATCCAACAACATTTTCATCAGAATCCTTTTTCTTTCTGTTTTCAATTACATTTTCATATACTTTTTGTCTTTTTGCTACTACCTCACTGCAATTATTCTCCTCATTTCTTCTTTTTCGGCCTACCACATGTTTTTCAAACAGAGGATATTGTGGCAAATGTGGAGCATACTCTCTTCTTAACCTATTGTATTCTTTAACACAATCTAGATCTGCACAAATCTTTGTCTCATCACACTTAATCAAGTACAATCCTGATAAAGTTCTGACTCGTGATAATGCCACATATGCCATACCCTCTTTAAAAACAGAACTTCCAATATTCACCAAAGCACTATGTACACTGAAACCTTGAGATTTATGAATTGTCACCGCATATGCCAAACAAACAGGAAACTGTTTTTTGCAAACATATAAGTCTTTTACAAGCAAAAATCTAGCAGAACAACGACTGATTTGTTGTACTTGCTCAATGCCATCAAATTTAGTTTTTAAAAATTCAATTCCATCTCTATTTCTATAATTCACAAAATCAACAACATTACCCATTGCTCCATTTACCAGACCTCTTTCAACATTTAAATTCCTTCTCAAAATAATACGACAATTAAAACACACATTCAGAGTCTTTTCAAAACCAGCTGTTTTAGATATACTCTTCTCTAATGAATCCAATTTTGATTTCAAATTTTCTGACAAAAAAATTGTTGCTCCTATATGCTCAATTTTATCTATTGCTTCTAGTTTCACAATCTCTTCATTTTCTAACTTTAACATTTTGTTGTTGAAGATGGAACATTCTTGCAGAGTTGGCATCAAACATATTCCAGATTTGTTCTCAGTAATTTTCTTAAAAATATTCTCTGGAAGAATGTTTTCATTTGGATACAAATTTGAAATTAATCGTGCATGTAAAGCTACTTTCCCATGCTCGCTTACTTTTCCGATTCTTATATCTTGTAGAATTTTTTTATAATCTTCATCATTTGCCTGTCGCATATTTTGAAACAGTTCTGCATATTTGAAATTTAACCATATATTAATGTTTCCAATGCTTCCAGGGGACTTCCTGGTATCTTCATGTGTAAGCATTTAAAACACTGGTTGTCCTTTTACTGGAGTCAACTGCAATAGATATCCAAAAACAATAATGTGTTTTCCTCCAAATAACACATCATGTTCTAAGAATTTCTTGCATTCTCAAATGCACAAAAGCAAGCATTAGATTTGAGACCATGCTTACTTCATCAATGATAAGAAGTGTCATTTTCTTCAGGACTCTGGAAACTTCAGAACACACATCTCCAGATAACTTGTTGTAATGCAATTTATTATCATGCTCAACTGGCAGTATCAGTAAACGATGTAGAGTAATCCCTTTAATGTTATGTGCTGCCAGTCAAGTTGGAGCAGTTACAATACAAGACAGCGGTGATTCAGTCCTTTTCTACAGATAAGTTGCAATTGCTTTAATCAGAAAACGTTTTCCTGTTCCCGCTTCTCCACTTACGTACAGTCGGACAGGTTTAAATGATGTTCATGAGCACTCTTTTTTCTCATGTCTGAATCCATGTTCAATCTGTTCTGTGACTTCGTCATATATCTTTTTCTGCTCAATGTTTAGTTGCTTTACCAAATCTTCTAAGTTAACTACATCCTCTTGAGCTTGTTCCATAGCTCTTTCCGCCTCATCCATGGCAGTGGCAGCTTCATTTTGGATAATTGGTCCTCCTAGTGGATCCTGATTCAATGAAGTAGAACTCTGACTGTCTTGAGAACTGTCTCTAGCAATCTCTTCAGCAATTGTGGCTTCGTGCTGTATTTCTTCATTCAACATTTGCAGATAATTTGGAAAAACAGGACATTCTATGGTATCCTTGGTTGCATTAAAAGAATCTTCATAACAGAGAAAATCTCAAAGTAGTTTCTCTTCTGTACGCCATGGCTTAAAGAGTTGCAAAAGAGCTAAATAGTCAAATTCTCTTTTGTCTGGAGATTCGCAACTCAATTTTTGATGATTAATCAAATGTCTTTTTCTCTGCTTCACTAGACATCCTTCATATCCAATGACAGCATATTTTCCATTATTGATATCTTCTGTGATGTTCCTCTTATAACTATAGTTTTGCAGAACTTCATACAAACAAGTGTTCTCAAGGTGAGTACTTCTATTTGGATAGTATGTATCCAACATGTTTGTCTTCAAAATATCTGTACTGTTTGGTTCTTTCTCCGCCAAATACTCAATTTCTTGTACAGATTTCAAAACTCGGTTTCGTGTTGACTCACCCAAATGATTGTTCTAGATTTGGCATAGAGACTTGCTGATGATAACCGATCAGAACATTCATATGCTCCAATTTCTAGATGCGATAACATCTTCAGACTGAAACTGTATAATTTTTTACTTACACTCTTTTCATGTGAAATGTCCTCCCACATTTCCTTCAGTTCTGTCTTTTCTTTTTTTGTGATGTAAGACGTCACATATCGAGCCACAGCAATAGAGCTGTCAGCAACGAACTGAATATCCATGTTAGCATTCCACATGGACAAAATCACTGGGTTGTAGTCGTTAATATACTTGGACTCTTCGTTTCTTTTTAAATTGTATGTATTTTTTGGTGATTTCCTCGTCACAGTATGTCGCAGAGAAGACATCAAATTATTTACTCTTCCTTTAGAAATCACTGGTTGTGGAAAGGCGAAACGACATTTTATGTAGAACTTGTCCTTGTTTCTGAATTTTCGACGACAGTACTTTCCACAACGATGGGATTGTAAAGCGTAAAACTTATTGCCGTAAATTGTTTTCTTCAGTAGTTTTCGGAACAGCACATGTTGAATACTCTTCAATGAAACTCATCACTGTGTCATCCGAATCAGTTGCAAATGTGGGTGCATCTTTAATCCATAACAACATATGTATGTGAGGAGCACCTCTCGCTTGATACTCCTTCATCCAAAAGAAATCCAAAACCTCTCCAAGGGCAGGATTTTTTTTGTTGGTAATAAAAGACATCATAGCTTCAAATCTATGATTGAAATATATGCATACATTCACTGGATCCAAAGAACACAGTTCTCCAGGTGTTTTGAATTCTATATTTTGTATGTTTCCATTTGCCTCTCGTAGAAATTGAAGTAAGTCATCCTATGCATACTCAGCACAGCTAAGAGTGAGGAACCATGTAGGAGTTCCTAAGTTTCTTAGCATACATTTCAATTCCCCATGACGACGGAACCAATACTCGTTTGTACCATGCTGACATGCCATGAGATTGATTAGTTGAGATTCCAAAATACTGTCTTGCAGATTGACTTTCTCCATAAAGTCCCTCGCCGAAACATTTTGTAGATGAGCTCCACTTTTCAATATATGATTAACTGCATAAGAAAGCCCAGACAAGTCACTTTCATACAGTAGATGAAACAAATACGGAATGCATTGACGAAACCTTGGATCTTCAGCATATAATCTTAAAGTCCGGTATTCAGCTGCAGGAATTTGAACTGGTCGATCGTCATATCGTCCACCTCGACCTGTTGGAAATAACTGTGGAAAACAACGAGCTTCCAAACATTCTTCCCATACACTAATGGGACTTCCTTTTGCTGCTTTCCATTGAAACAAGTCAATTGCATTCCCCATTACCTCTTTGGAATGCAAAGGATGAACAGTATAATGTTCATATATTTCTTCACTTCTAGACACATCAACTTTTTCAATTTGGCCAACTGAACAATCACTGTCTTCTTCTGTAGCTGTTTCTTCTGCTCCAACACATACATGTTTGTAGTACTCATTGTTTTTGACCAAATACAACGTTGCCTTTTTGACTTTCCTAACATCCACTAAATCTTGCCAGATTTTCTTACTCTTTGGCGGAACTCCATTAACTAGAATAACCAGAGGATCCTCTTCTACTCTTTCTACACTAATTGTATCAATATTTTTCTTGACATCTAGAGGCAAATAAACAACTCTTCCCTTTAATCCTCTTTGTAAATATGAAAGAGGCAATTTCCCTATCTTAGGCTCCATGCGAACAATAGCCTGAAAAGGATGGACACATTGAATCAAAATAGATTCATAAGTATTTAAATCCATCAATTCAGAAGGAATATCTACCAACTGAAGATTATTATGAACAGCTCTAGCAGGCATTCTGTTTTCATTTAATTTTTTAAAACAATAATTACAAATACGCTGATCAGAACTCAAATCAAAAGAATTCTCCACCAACAAATAAGTTACAAAATCCTGCCATTCACTATTGTTTTCCATTTCACTTATTGCATATAAATCAACTAATCTAGTATGAATCTTATAATGAGTCCATCGACAACACACACAAGTAAAATTAGGCCTTTCACTTGATTTCACCTTAAACTTGGTAATCTCCTCGTCAAACTTTTCTGTACTTAAAATCTGTACATTGTCTTCCACATTACCATCTATTACTATATCCATTTCTACACTGTCCTCTTTGTCCCCAAAATAACAAAACACAATTTCTTCACAAATGCTCTTCACATCTAATTCAGATCCATGCAAAAGAGCACTGTTTAACTGTTTAGGCTTAAGTGCTGGACTTTTTGCATAATACAACCTTCTCACTAATTTCCTCACTTTATTATGATGCACTGCTAACATCCTAAAATGATGAAAAGCACTCTGACATACTCTTCTAGAAAGCAAGCCAGTGAATGCCCATGCAAACCTGTGTTTTCTCTCACTCTGCAAGGATCTAACTCTTGCAAGATCTTCATTTTCTGTTTTACACTTTTCTTACTATATGTACGTAAGAAATTTCGAGGCAAATCGATTGAATCCTGTCGCACACTACAAATACTTCTACACTTCCATGTGTACACTAGACCCTTAGTAGGTCTCCCTAAAACTTCATCAGCTAACACCTCTTCTGCATCTTTGGAAACAAGTTTCTCTTTTTCCATCAGACAACCGTCTTTCGCCTCATATGCTCGACCACCGGTGTCAACTGCATGCACCAAATCATTCTCCTGACAGTAACTCTCCTCATTAAAAAATGGCTCAGAACTTGAACTATGCATCCATTCTCCTGAAAATACTTCACAAAAATTAGTCCAATTAATTATTCTTTTCCATCTACTGTTCGATTTGAAAACATCAATTGCCTTGTTAAGTATCCTAATTCTATTGATTACTAAAATAAATAATTTCTTCTTAACTTCGAAAGCCTGATCAACAATCTTCTCTACACTTTTCTTTTTCTTGTAGAAAGCAGCTCTCTGTGTACCTTTCTTCATATTTTTTACCAAATTTAAAACTACCCTATTTCGAAACATTCGTTTACGAATGTCCCTAAATTGGTTTTCTCTTCTATTACTATACATACTGTTCTCTCCTCGTCCAGTAGTAAAACTTTTGGGGGGCCTCTCATTCCTTTTCAAATTTGCTCTCTCCTTCTGCGTATTCTCTTTCTCATTAACATTTTTTTTTGCTCTACATATATTCCAATAAAAAGACTTAGTTGTCTTACCAGAAGCTTTTTTTGTGTTATTTGAAGTACTTGTTGTAGGGGAGTGCGTTAATTCCGTTGCTGTTTTTGTTTTTTTCCGTATGGCATATTTCCTTCTCCTCTGCCTTGAAGGCATATTACCAAAACCTTTGAATTGTTGATGTCAATTTGTGGTAAAGAAAATAATAACACATTATAGACCACTATTAGCAAACAATAAAGGAATGAGAATAAGCAAACGATATAAACACAAGTTTACAACATATCTACATGATTGCACATTTCACCTGTGTTTCCTCAGATTAGGAAGCAGTTTGTGCAGAAGGGCTGAGGCCTGTCCAGAAGCGCAGAGGAGGTGAAGCCTGTCCAGGGGAGCAGAGATGGTGAGGCCTGTGTCTAAGAATGCAGTCGACTGGACTTCATGAAGCCTCTCCCCCACTGCATTCTTAGACACAGGCCTCACCTCCTTTGCACCCCTGGACAAGCTTCTCTCGCACTACACTCTTGAGCAGAGGCCTCACCTCCTCTGCACCCCTGTACAAGCCTCACCTCATCTTCAACCCTAAACAGGCTTCACCTCATCTGCACCCCTGGACAGGCCTCACCTCATCTACAATATTTATTCCTTCTCAAAAATGTAAAAAACAATCATTTGCCCCAAAATCGTTTTTCGGATCACATTTAAGAAACACAGCACCGGTCCTATGTACAAGCATACAATTTCACTACTGAAACCTCACTATTTCACAAAACACAATTCCTCTATCTTGCATATGTTAATATCAAGCATTTCCAAAAAACATGCCACAAACCAACAAGAAAGAATCTCAATCTGCTCCTAATTTGAGGTAACGCAGGTGACATCATTCTAAAAGGTTCATATATATTTATTTAATTAGGTAAACACTATTAATTCCTTCTCAAAAATATAAAAGCCATCCATTTACCCCAAAATCGTTTTTTAAATAACATTTTACAAACACAGCACAGGTCCTATGTACAAGCATTCCATGTCACTAGTGAAACTTCTCAATTTTACCTAAAGCAATTCCCCTATGCAGCAAAATCTATTTACCAGATTAGGAAGCACATTAAGCTTTTTTATCCTTCCTTTGTGTCATATTTCTTGATAATACTTGGAAAAAAATGTTAGTGCATAAAGAAATTATATTTTGTAAAAAAAGTGAGGTTTCAGTAGTATAATGAAATACTTGTACATATGACCTATGCTCTGTTTTTGAAATGTACTGTAAACATTGATTTACAGCACATGAATTGCTTTTACATTATTCACAAGGTTTAGATACTGTGTACAAGATTGCACGTTTCACCTTTGTTTCCTCAGATTAGAAAGCAGATTGTGCAGATGAGATGAGGCCTCTCCAGAAGCGCAGAGGAGGTGAGGCCTGTCCAGGGGAGCAGAGGTGGTGAGGCCTGTGTCTAAGAATGCAGTGGACTGGACTTCATGAAGCCTCTCCCCCACTGCATTCAACAAAACAAGCCTCACCTCCTTTGCACCCCAGGACAGGCTTCTCTCCCACTACACTCTTGAACACAGGCCTTGCCTCCTCTGCACCCATATACAAGTCTCACCTCATCTGCAACCCTGAACAGACTTTACATCAACTGCACCCCTGGACAGACCTCACCTCATCTACACCACTGGACATGCATCACCTCATCTACACTATTTAATCCTTCTCAAAAATGTAAAAACCATTCATTTGCACGAAAATCGTTTTTCGCATCACATTTAAGAAACACAGCACAGGTCCTATGTACAAGCATACAATAGCACTACTGAAACCTCACTATTTCACAAAAGACAATTCCTCTATCTTGCATATGTTAATATCAAGCATTTCCAAAAAACATGCCACAAACCAACAAGAAAGAATCTCAATCTGCTTCCTAATTTGAGGTAACGCATGTGACATCATTCTAAAAGGTTCAAATATATTTATTTAATGAGGAAAACACTATTTATTTCTTCTCAAAAATATAAAAGCCATCCATTTACCCCAAAATCGTTTATTAAATAACATTTTACAAACACAGCACAGGTCCTATGTACAAGCATTCTATGTCAATAGTCAATCTTCACTATTTTACATAATGCAATTCCTCTATGCAGCAAAATCTATTTACAAGATTAGGAAGCACATTAAGCTTTTTTATTCTTCCTTTGTGTCATATTTCTTGATAATACTTGGTAAAAAAAAATATTAGTGCATAGAGAAATTGTATTTTGTAAAATAGTGAGGTTTCAAAAGTGTAATGAAATACTTGTATATATGACCTATACTCTATTTTTAAATGTTATGTAAAAATTGATTTACAACACATGAATTGGTTTTACATTATTCACAAGGTTTTTGATACTGTGTACATTACTGCACGTTTCACCTGAGTTTCCACACATTAGGAAACAGATTGTGCAGATGAGGTGAGGCCTCTCCAGAAGCTCAGGGGAGGTGAGGCCTGTCCAGGGGAGCAGCGGTGGTGAGGCCTGTGTCTAAAAATGCAGTGGACTGGACTTTATGAAGCCTCTCCCCCACTGCATTCTTAGACACAAGCCTCACCTCCTTTGCACCCCAGGACAGGCTTCTCTCCCACTACACTCTTGAACACAGGCCTCGCCTCCTCTGCACCCCTATACAAGTCTCACCTCATCTGCAACACTGAACAGACCACCTCATCTGCACCCCTGGACAGGCCTCACCTCATCTACACTATTTATTCCTTCTCAAAAATGTAAAAACCAATAATTTGCCCCAAAATCGTTTTTCACATCACATTTCAAGAACCTCAATCTGCTTCCTAATCTGAGGTAATGCAAGTGACATCATTGTAAAAGGTTCTAGTATATTTATTTAATGAGGCAAACACTATTAATTCCTTCTCAAAAATATAAAAACCATTCATTTACCCCAAAATCGTTTTTTAAATAACATTTTAGAAACCCAGCACAGGTCCTATGTACAAGCATTCAATTTCACTACTGAAAATTCACTATTTCACAAAAGACAATTCCTCTATCTTGCAGAAGTTAATATCAAGCATTTCCAAAACACATGCCACAAACCAACAAGAAAGAATCTCAATCTGCTTCCTAATCTGAGGTAATGCAAGTGACATCATTGTAAAAGGTTTAAATATATTTATTTAATGAGGCAAACACTATTAATTCCTTTTCAAAAATATAAAAACCATTCATGTATCCCAAAATCGTTTTTTAAATAACATTTTAAAAACACAGCACAGGTCCTATGTACAAGCATTCAATTTCACTAATGAAACTTCACTATTTCACAAAAGACAATTCCTCTATCTTGCATATGTTAATATCAAGCATTTCCAAAAAACATGCCACAAACCAACAAGAAAGAATCTCAATCTGCTATCTAATTTGAGGTAACGCAGGTGACATCATTCTAAAAGGTTCAAATATATTTATTTAATGAGGCAAACACTATTAATTCCTTCTCAAAAATATAAAAGCCATCCATTTACCCCAAAATCGTTTTTTAAATAACATTTTACAAACACAGCACAGGTCCTATGTACAAGCATTCCATGCCTCTAGAGAAACTTCTCAATTTAACATAATGCAATTCCTCTATGCAGCAAAATCTATTTAACAAGCGTTATCAAAAAACATGATACAAACCAACAAGAAAGAAGCTCAATCTGCTTCCTAATCTGAGGTAACGCAGGTGACATCATTGTGAAATGTTCAAATATATTTATTTATTGAGGCAGACACTATTAATTCCTTCTCAAAAATATAAAAGCCATTCATTTACCCCAAAATCGTTTTTTAAATAACATTTTACAAACACAGCACAGGTCCTATGTACAAGCATTCAATTTCACTACTGAATCTTCACTATGTGCTTCCAAATCTTCTCCATAGAGCAAACAAGTCTCTATATAAAGTAAATGAATCATTACTTACCTTTACAAATGCTTTGGGAGATTGAGAACAGTGTCAGACACACACACCAATTTTTCTTTAGCAGAGCAAAGGGTATGCACTCAAGACACTGCAACCATGACTGGCACAGAAAACATCTAATTCTACACACATATGCCTCATTTCATCCAATCAAAACTCTTCCCTCACTATTTTCAAACCAACACCCTCCCCCCCCTCAGACCTTTCTACCTGTTACCATAGCAACTCCCTCCTTACTGAACTCTCAGGTTCAAAATTTTATTCTACAATGTTGCAAATGAAGTCAGCAAGGATGTTTGACCTCTCAATATACCAGCTTATCCGGTGCATTATTGCTTTAATTTACTTTTTCTTAACCATTCAAATTGCTTCTTACACACAACACAACCATACACCCTAACTTTCAATTTTCAACTATCTGAATCCACCAATCATTGCTTGTGATTCAAGAGCAGGGAAACTCCACAATTATTTTTTTGTAAACTCCTACTGTTCCAACTGCCATTTCATTCCCACACTTCATCTGACTGCACCCGAACCATCTCTCACCATGTATTCTGTCTGGATTATTGGACATAGCTGCATCCACTGGGCTCAAAGGTATGCAGCTAGCAGAAATTTTCACAACCTTGATTTATCAAATGTGGAAACCAAGTGGATTGGCCAGAGAGGATTGAGATGTCACCAATTGATACCATTGGTTAAAACTTTTATGCATCTGCCAGAACCTGACCTTATAATTGTACACTGTGGTGGGAACGAACTAGGCACATTGACTGGGGTAGGTCTGGAAATGCTTTTAAAGGACACCTTTGATCAATTGATGACACTTTTTCCACAAAATGCCTTGGTATATTCCAATATATGTCAAAGACAGAAATGGAACTGGTCCAACCAATTTTGTCCACAATTTGAGAAAGCACGGAAACATGTGAATAAATCTGTTTCTGCTTACATGAGAGACTATGGAATGGGTTCAATATACAACAATAACTTGCGTTACAACATGCAAGATATCTACAGAGGAGATGGCGTGCACTTCTCAGATGAGGGGAATAGAATATTCCTCCTGAATTTAAGACTGTGCATTGGAACCTACTTGTAGGTTCCTAAATCAGACACAGAACCAAAAAGCTCTTTTCAGGGCTACCCTACCTCTGATCACTCAAAATGATTATTTTACTCTAACATTTTTCACTATTTTTCACCAAAGTACGCTCCCCGGTACGCTCCCCGGTAAGCATACCTCGCGTTCCCCCGCGAAATTAAAAAAATAATAATAATTTTTGGGCCTATATGGGCCTTCTAAACTCCCCTCAGAAAACCTAGGGGGTCAGGGGCTGTCTACCGTGCCCCCTTCTACCCATTACCAACGTTGTTTGTCCTCCATCTTGTGTCTCAATTCTACCGAAAAACAAAATGGCGGACTCCCGTAGCGCTCCCGGTGCGCGTACCGGAGCGCGCACCGGTAAGCGCACCCTAAAGAAATGTGAGAAGTTAATTTACATAAAAACCACTGAAGACACTTTCACCAAATATAGAATAGGCCCCACTACATAGCAGTCCCTATCATTTCCCCAAATTTGGTGGTATTCCATTGAGCCATTTAGGCTGTAGCCCTGTCTAAATATCCTGAGGTAAATTACATGACAAAAACACGTATGAAAGTGTTGGAATTTACAACCAATTAAAATGTTACTTACATTTTGTACTTTTATGTGCTGACATTTGATTGGTTAAGTACATGAATATATATGAAAAATGAGAGGGAAACACAGCCATTTTGACTAATAATTCCTGAGGTACATTTTGAAAGAACTAAGACAGAAAATTTCAACTACTTTGAAAAAGGTAAGTTGTTAATTTGGAAGGGGAACTATGTTGTGCACTTTAGGTTAATTTGGGAAAACATTTTCTGATAGTTATATACTGTCCCTCTATAAGAGTTAGAGATTAGGATAGACTTCTCTGTTATGATTATGGATTGAGTGAGGCTTTTCTGGCATAATTATGAATTTACTTAGGCTTCATCACATGCACTTTTTAATAGTTCTACTTCCTGCCTGAAACCATACACTGCCCAAAAATTACTTTACTGTTAAAAACTCAGAAGTACCTGTCTGAACTTAAACCCAACAGTACCCTAACTCTACTAATATAGTTAATTTTTATGCAATTTTCAGAAAGAAAATGGAAGGAGAAAAACAATCAACTGTTATTTCTTTCGAAGTAAAGGTGGAAAATCCAGAAGAACAAAAAGATTAATTTGATTTCATAGATGAATCTTTGGACCAATAGTTAATAGAATGTTTGGAACAAATAGAATCATGTACTAATAATTATGAGGAAATTCCGGACAATATTATTTTAGAAGTTTTATTACATTTTGAAAAAGAATCAGAAGAATAAATGTATATTTAATAATTTTAAATTGTTTGAGACATTATTCATTTTTATATGTAATTCATGAAGTAGTACCAAAATGATTATATTATAAAGTGAGACTTATAGTATACTGTACTACTTTTTTGTGTTACATAGTAAGTTTACTCATAGTTACTACCTTTCTCCCACTATATGATCTCCAATGTGTATTTTACATATCTTTTTTCATCATAAGGGAGCAGGATAGACTACCCATGATCCCCTAGGACTTCTCAGGGAGTGCTTAAAGGATCTGTTTCTGCTTTCCTGACGGACTATGGTATGGATTCCATATACCACAATAACTTCTATAACAAACATGCAAGATATCTACAGAGGAGACGGTGTACATTAAATTTAAGTCTCTGCATTGGTACCTACATGTAGGTACTTAAATAAAATTAAAAAAAACAACAAAGTGAAAAAAAATTTAAAACAGCTACTTTTTTTTTAAAACTGTGATTCTTTTTTCCCCATGGTACGCTCCCCGGTACGCTCCCCGGTGCACGTACCGGGTGCTCCCCCCGCAAAAAACGAAAATAAAAAAATATATATTTTTGCCCCGCGGGGCTCTTTTATGGCCCCCACATCAAACCTAAGGGGTCAGGGGGGGTCTACCCTGCCCCCTTTTGGTCATTGCCCCCATTGTTTTTGCCACCTCTTGTGTCTCGATCCTACCGAGACACAAGATGGCGGCTGCTCCGGACTGTTTGGAATGTTTACAGACACCAGAGAGCCAATCAGCTTTCCACGCGCAAGTCGCGTAGCATGCCCGGAGAGCTCCTCGGTGCGCGTACCGGAGTGCGGCCATAGAAATATATATTTTTTTTTAACCTAATTTACTCAAAATCCACTGGAGCACATATCTTGAGACATAGCAAAGGCACATCGGGCTACCAGCCCCTACAATTTTGCCAAGTTTTGTGGAAATCCATTCAGCCGTTCAGGCTAAAAGTGAGGTTGACCGCTCTATGGAAATTAACATGGGGAAAACACGTTTTGGACCCCCCTTTTATCTCGCCCCCGCTTAACAAATCCCCCCCAAACTTTCAGGGAAGGACCGGGGTGCCACTAGGCAAATTTGAGGAAATTTTCAGGCAGATTCCTCAACAGGCGCCAACGTTATTCACAACAGAATGTTGAGATTGTCTATAGAAAATAATCCTAGCTATAACTACCTACTGGCGACCGCCAGTAGGTAATATGTATATATAAATATATATATATATATATATATATATATATATATATATATATATATATATATATATATATATATATATATATATAAATAGGTAGTTATAGTTAGGATTGGCTACCATAGGAAATCTGCAACCTTCTATTGGGAATAACTCTAGCGCTGGTTGAGGAATTTGTGTGTAATTTTCCAAAATTTTGGCCAGCTCCGCTCCGCTGCTTCCCTGAAAGTTTCGGGGGGATTCGTGAGGTGGGGGCTGAGAAAAAAGGGGGTCCCAAAAAGTGTTTTCCCCATGTTAATTTCCTTAGGACAGTCTGACAAGTCTACAGCCCGAACCGCTGAATGGAATTACGCCAAACTTTGCAAAATTGTAGGGACTGGTAGGCAGATGTGCCTTTGCTATATTTGGTGGAAATTGCTCCAGTGTTTTTTTTTCAAAATTAACTTCAAAAACACATTTATATCTATAGGCGCGCTCCGGGCACTCACCGGTACGCGTACCGGGGAGCGCACCCAGCGTGCCACGGGAGTGCGCGAGAGGAAAGCTGATTGGCTGTCGGGTGTCTGAAAACATTCTAAACAGTCTGGAGAGTCTGCCATCTTGTGTCTCGGTAGAATCAAGACACAACAGGTGAACAAGAAAGGGGGAAATAATTAAAAGGGGGCAGAGTAGACACCCTTGACCCCCTAGGTTTTCTGGGGGGGCCTAAAAGGACCCCGAAGGGCAAAAAAACCTTTTCTTTTTTTAAAAATGTTCGCTGGGTAAGCGCTGGATGCATTCTCGGGTACGCTCTCCGGTACACGCACCCTGAGCGCACCACGGGGAAAAACAGTGTAAAAAAATAGAGTAAAAAAATAATGTAGAGTGTTTAGAGGTAAGTTAGCTCTGAAAAGAGCTGTTGTGTTATGTTGGTGTTTTTTGTACCTACAAGTAGGTATCAATGCAGAGTCTTATATTCAAGAGGAAAACTCTATTCCCCCATCTGTAAAATGCCCACCATCTCTCCTGTAGATGTCTTGCATGTTGTACCGCAAGTTGTTGTGGTAAATGGAACCCATAGCATAGTCTCCGAGGAAAGCAGAAACAGATTTATTTACATGTTTCCTTGCTTTTTCAATCTGTGGACAAAATTGGTTGAACCAGTTCCATTTTTGCCTTTGGCATATATTAGAACATACCAAGGTAGTTTGTGGAAAAAGTGACATCAATTGCCCAAAGATGTCCTTTAAAAGCATTTCCAGACCTACCCCAGTCAAAGTGCCCAAGTCATTTCCACCACAGTGCACAATTATAAGGTCAGGGTGTGGTAAATGCATAAAGGATTTTACCAATAGTATCAATTGGTGACTCCTCAATCCTCTCTGTCCTATCCATACAATGTCCACATTTGGTAAATCAAGGTTGTAAAAACCTCTGTTAGCTGCGTATTTTTGACTCCAGTGGACATAGATATGACCCACACACCAGACTTTTTGCATGTTGGAGGTAGATGTGCTTCTAGAACTGCAGACTCCCAAAAAGAAAGAGAAGTCCTCGAAGCGCGTCAGGGTTGCAGTTTGCTGTATAATTCACGGACCAACGCAAACGTTTTTTACCTAATAAAGCTGATGGGAAGAAGCTCGTCTGTGTGTGAGTGCTTCCCACTGTTGGACATTCCCCAAGGAGCGTTGATGTATGTGCGGCCGTCCTGCCGCAGGGATTTCACCTCTTCAAACCTTGAAAGCCAAGGAGCTCTAAGCCATTCAGGGCTCCGTATGTGGGGCATAGATGTGGATCAAGAACGTCACGCTGTCCGGGGCTCATTCGGAGCTTCGTTACAGTGAATTTCAAGCACCAACATCGAAGGCACAGCAATCGAACTACACCGCCCAGAAAACAATGTGATTGCTCATCCAGAGCCGTGCAATAAGGACTCACGATATGCGGGATAAAAGAAGGTGTGGCCGCGAGCGTGCTGTAGAACTGCAGACTCCCTTTGAGGAAGAGAAGTCCTTGAAATGCGTCAGGGTTGCAGTTTGCAGTATATTTCACGGACCAACGCGAACGTTTTTTACCTAATAAAGCTGATGCGGAGAAGCTCGTCTGTGTGTGAGTGCTTCCCGCTGTTGGACATTCCCCAAGGAGCTTTGATGAATGTGCGGCCATCCTGCCGCAGGGATTGCACAACTTCAAACCTTGAAAGTCACAGAGCTCTAAGGTCACGGAGCACTAAGCCATTCAGGGCTCCGTATGTGGGGCACAGATGTGGATCAAGAACGTCACGCTGTCCGGGGCTCAATCGGAGCTTCGTTACAGTGAATTTCAAGCACCAACATCGAAGGCACAGTAATCGAACTACACCTCCCAGAAAACAACGTGATTGCTCATCCAGAGCCGTCCAATAAGGACTCACAATATGCGGGATAAAATAAGGTGTGGCCGCGAGCGTGCTGTAGAACTGCAGACTCCCTTTGAGAAAGAGAAGTCCTCGAAATGCGTCAGGGTTGCCTTTTGCAGTGTATTTCACGGACCAACGCGAACGTTTTTTACCTAATAAAGCTGATGGGGAGAAGCTCGTCTGTGTGTGAGTGCTTCCCGCTGTTGGACATTCCCCAAGGAGCTTTGATATATATATATATATATATATATATATATATTCACTGAAAAAACAAAGGTTAAAATAACGTTATAGTTAGGTGTTATGAAAGAATCTGTTTTTTGTTTAAAAACCTTAGAACTTCACTGAATAAAACCAAAGGTTAAAGTAATGTTATGGTTCAGTGAATTTGTTATTACCTGTGCATAGCAGGTAGCAAGTTATATAGGTATATTTAGCACTGCTAACTATAACTGGTGAATTTCTATGTTTTGTTTAATTCAAAACATTAATGTTGTATTGACAAATTCAACTAACTATACCATAACTTTAACCAATGTTTTTTTCAGTGAATGTAGTTTGATCACATCTATCTATAACATTCCTTTAACCCTTTAGTTTTTCAGTGAAAATGTAGTGTTATTTTTAACGTAAAGTAACATGTGGGATAATGAGCAGTGCATGGCAGAGACATGAGCTATAGTTATTAGGGCACCTGTTATACTTACTTCAGCTAACTGCAACTGGTGAATTCCAGCGTTTTCTTTATAAATGGTAGGTTTTAACTGCCATTTTATCTAACTATAATGTCCCTTTAATTCCTACCTATAACATATGTTATTAATGTCAAGTAAGATGTCCATTGAGGTGCATAATGTGGGGTTGAGAGCCCAACTCCCTGACACAGCAAACTGCTAACTATGTCATGTAACAGTATAAAGGGTGTCATTTTAGTACCTACTTGCTTTGTCAAAGAGTCAGAATACTAAACTATAGAAAGAGTTGGCCTATTTGCTTTATCAAGGGGTCAACATAATAATACATATAAATCAGACCAATTGGCTTTGGCAAAAAGTCTCCAACAGCTATAATAAAATGTATATTTTATACATCCACACATTGCAATGTTTAAAAATAGTGATTTTCACAAAATATTTTTAATAAAGCATTTGAAAAAATACAACATGTCTTTGAGTCTTTTTTTAACATTTTTCTGGCCTCAAAGTTCAGCAATAGAATCAGCCACAAGGGGTCCGGCCACTAAAGCTGAAGAGCATGCAGCTGCAGCTTGGCATGCTTTTCAAAGTTTTGGAAAGCTCTCCTTGGGAATTGGATTTAATGACTTGCTGTGTTATATTAATATTGGTTGGGACTGCTGCGTCCCATGAAGCACTCCACAACAATAAATAAAATGCTTGGTGGTACCAAGTTTTAGCTATATTTATAGTTATTATGATCATTCCATAGGATATGGATTAATGGTTTGCCAATTATGTGGCCACCATTTAACAAATCTTCATGAAACTTTCCAAAACAAAGTCTCATCCAAGTTAAAGATGGGGGTAACGTCAAAATATACATTTGTCTTCACATGGTTATCTCAAAAGTAGAGAAGATTGATTCTCTGACATACATAATAATGGATTCCGGGCAATTATTAGAAGCAATACTATTATAGCATATACGACTATATAATGAACGCATAGGTGAAATATTATTTTCCTCATTCTTGTGAAACTATTTGTAAGTTCAATATATTCCCAAATCTTGTATAATGAGGAATATTTCATTACGAATGTTGATGTTACAGGTGGTTGGCGGAGACAAGATGACGTCTCTTTGAAAATACTGCAGCGGTCGCCTGAACCCTCACTACTCGATGCTCCTGTCCGTAGTGGTTCTGGGCCTCGGAAGATCCACAACTGTCCCGTGGAGGAAGTACAACTTGTGGAGCACGTACTTGGGACAAGGAAGTGGCTACGTGGTCCACGTGGCCGCCGAGACTCGAGCAGTCCTGAAAGCATTGGGGTCTTCCCTCAAATGGATCACTCTATCTGCCTTAGCTGCTGTCGAGCTCCTGGCTTTGCTCACAGTATGACCCGGGTGGCTCTTGGGGTGGAGAAGCGCCAAATTTGGAATGCCTCCCAAATCTGCTCGCTCTGCCCTGGATCAGAGTGGAGAGGACGGGCAGCCTGTTCCAGCAACCACTACTACAGCAGCATGTCCTCCTACTACTCTCCCCTGTGGTCCTAAGAATGCCCCTAAAGGAATCAAGGGGTCAGAGATTAATCCTAACAAGATCAGTGCCATTGTAGACAGAAATGGTACAGGGAAAAAGTGGACTCCCTCTACAGCAGCTGATCACGGAATTCTTCACACCCACGACAGTGGCTCCCGAAAGGGTGACACAACATCACCAGTGAGGTAGGAGGTGATGTAGGGGGAGAGTACCAATCCACAGTTTATCGGGAAGAGCTAAACTGTAACAATGTGGCTAATTATAAGAGGGATGGGCTCGGGCCAGAACAACTGGTAAACAATCCAGGGAAAGAGACCCCCTCAATAACATTAGTTCCCATAGGTCCAGGGGAGTGGGAAGGACAAAATGACATTCAACCTGAAGGAGTGCCCCAGACCGTAGAGTGTCATGGGATCTTGCCAGAGGTGTCATGCCCTCCATTTTGCAGCAGGGCAGGACCAGAGACACAGGCGTTAATAAAGGGGGCTGCAAGTTGCAAATCCCTCGAAGAATCCCTAGACTTAGGGGACAAGTTTTTTTCCTTGATGGATGGCTCGGATACAAGCAATATCTGTGAGTGAGAGCCTGTCTATATCCTTTAGCTCCGACCCTAGTAGCTAGTTGGAAGGGCCTGATACAGTACTTCGTAGGAAGTAAAATCTGAGGCGGAGCAAGGAGCGGACACCTCAGGCACAGGTCAAGGAGGGCCAGAGGAAACAAGGAAACCTTACCCTAAAGTGGGACTATTCTGCAATGCAAAAATCATATGAGGAGCCCTATATGGTGGCCACAAAATCACAGAGCATCCAAGATCCAGAGGAGCCGACCCTGAGACCCTAATACTGATATATGACTCGATCAAACAACATCAGGAAGAGACACAAGGCAGCAAAAAAAATTCCTTGCCACAAAAAAGCTAAAAGGGTGGTCAGAAAGATCAGCACCAAAATTAACAAAAGGATTACAGTGGTTGAGGATCATATAGGCGGCTTAGAAAGCGAATTGGCAAAAGGGCAAGACCAGATAGAAGCGCAAGAAGCACAGATAGTGGATATGCAATGGATGCTCGAGAAATATGAAAATTGATAAAGACACAATAATACTAGGACCTTGGGTACAGAAAAAGGCTTAGTTGCAGGAGACATCAGAGCCTATGGTAAAGGGGGCTTCTCCGGAGCTCCAACTGTGGAACTGGGACACTGAGGTCCAACGGGTCTACCGCCATCTACTCATGCTTAGAACCCCAGGCAGATTCGTCAAGGAGATCCAAAGTTTCCATGAGCTATAATAGTGTATTTCAGGAATTATTTATTGCGTGAAGCTGTATTCCCTAAAGCTCACTTGGACTCCAAACTATCACATGAAGGACAGTCCTTTTTCATGCAACCTGACTTCTGCCATGTAACTGTGGAAAGGCGCTGGTGGTTGAGACAACTGATTCAATCCTGTTGAGCGCATGGGGCAGAGGCGCATTTGTTAAAGCCAGCTCGTTTAAAAATAATCTACAACAACATACTGAGAGTCTTTACATCCAAAATAAAGGGAAAGGAATATCTGGATAAAATACTGAAGTAAGAACAGATTTATCTGTAGTATATTGAAGAAGGAAGAAGGAGCATTGAAGAGAGGACATCCCTAGGCATCAGTAGACCTATGGATTGGAACTGTAGGGGGTACTGAGTGGCAGGGGGAAGGGACACAGACACCATCCCCCAGACCTAGCAAGGTCCGTCAGTCTCACTAACACGGTGGGAGGGAGTGATGGGGGAAGGGGGAGGGAGGGCCTTTGGGGAGGAGGAAGGGGGAGGGGGATGAGGTCCGGTAGTTAAGGAGGGAAACGAGGCACACCAAACACTTGGAATATTTCAGATAAGAGTAGAAAGTAGGCTGTGGGAACAGAAGAGCAAGGAAAGGGGGTTTAATGGAGGGTGTCAGCGCCTATTGAAAGCAGAAAAATGACCAGCAGTACAAATATAAGGATAGCTTCGGTTGACATTTGTGGCTTGAACGATCCTGAAAAACAACGTAGGGTCGCAGAAGACTTTAAAATGCTGCAATCTGAAATTGGCTGTCTCCAGGACACGCACATCATGGGTGCGGATAAAAAAGCTTTAAACCAGTTAGGGTATAATCCCATAGCACACGCTACACAGGGAACCAGAACTAGAGGGGTTGGCTATCTTATCAAGGGGAAAAGAGATTGCTTGTAAGAAACAACTGGTTGAAAAATGTGGGTGCTGGGTTATTGTAGAGCTACATATACATATATTTTCATTGACCCTATGCTCGATATATGGAGCAACAGGCACAATCCTGAGATTTTTGAGTTTTTGAAACCGAAACTAGCAGGATGGCCAATCCTGATCATAATGTGTGGGGATCTAAACATCAATGAGATCGGTGTATGATGGGGTGGCAGCAAGGGATCATATGAGGACGAAAACTCAGGGTCTACAGGGTCTGTCCCACTTAATTGAAAGGAAAGGGCTATTAGGTGCTTGGAGAAATCTTAAAATGGTAAATCCAGAATCTGGAAGTACTTATTACTCGACTCCCCACAGAAAGGTAGCCCGGTTGGACTATATTTTTGTTTCTTAGGGTTTAATGGGGAAATGCTGTATTGAAAAATCCCCCCCCCCGAGTGATGTCAGACCACAATCCCTTAGTTCTAGAGATATTGCAGATTAGGGAGGAGAGGGCACAACCGAATTGGTCCTTTGAAAGGGGGTTTTAGTGGATGAGGCCTATGTTACCTACATGAAAAAATGGACAGAAGAGTTCCTGACACATAACAGAGGGAGTTCCCAAATTGGTATGGTTTGTGATGCCCTGAAGGCAGGAATTCGAGGAGAGACATTAAGCTTCAGTTTATACCGCTCTAAAAAACGTCAGAAACGAACCGAACTATACCAAAGATTAAGATTAATTGAATAAGAACTAGTTAAGGCGATAAAGGTCGGAGAGAATATGGATGGTATTTTGAACAGGCGTACCCTAGTTAAAGCTGAGATAGGTGATGTAGATGTTGCAAAGGTCACTGAGAAGTATACGATGTGAAGAGAGGAATGCTACGAGTGTAGTGTAAGGGCAGGGTGTTTACTGCCAATGCGTACCAGAGAGAAAAATGTGCTGGGTCAGATAATAGCAGTCCAGAACGAGAATGGGGACATGGTCACTACAGCTCCGGGGATCAATGAGGAATTCTGCAGGTTTTATATGAAATTATATGACTCTGAGAAAGACAGCGAGGACAGCGGGGTGAATGAAATCAGAGAATGTTTAGCTACTGTCAGCTGTGAGAAATTTTCCTCGGAGGAACAGGAAGTCCTGGCTGCTGCTTTTTCACCCAATTAAATATTTAGAGCGCTTAGCCAGACCGGATCCGCTCGAGTTTTACAAAGTCTTTTGGCCCTCTATTGGGGCTTACTCCCCAGAATCATGGGCAGAAGCCAACATAGTGTTATTCTTGAAGAAGAGGAAGCCTGCTACAGATCCAGGCTCATACCGACCAATTACGTTGATTACTACAGGGACCAGAATATTCTGAAAAGTCGTGGCGAATCATTTGAGCCCGATCATCGGATGAGTCATCTCTCCCAGACAAGCAAGGATTCATACCAGGGAGGGAGACCACAGATCATGTTAGTAGAGTCATTATACTTTTCGATGCTATGGCAGTCACAGGCCCTATGGCGCTTATATTATCAGATGCAGAGAAAGCAATTGATAGGGTCTCCTGGGGCTTTCTGTGGACAGTACTCGAATGGTTGGGGGTTGGAATGGATTTTATCAAGGCCGTATGAGTATTGTACACTTACACTACAGCTAGACTTGCATTGGCGGGCAGAAAAACAGAGGAATTTAAGATACAAAGGGGAACCAGGAAGGGCTGCCCCTGCTCTCCACTTTTGTTTGCCTACTATATCGACCCCTTAATTTGAAGGATCGATGCAAACCCTGGGATAAAACCCATGAGTTCACACAGGTTTGAAACCATGATTTTCGGGTATGCAGATGACCAAGCGGTCACTACACCACAACCAGAGTCAGCAATGGCTGAAAAAGCGAAAGAAACACTAGCCTTCGGAAAAATATCTGGGTACTCACTCAATCAACATAAACCCAAATAATAACCAATGTTTATCTCGGGCTGAACGACCCTTGAGTAGTTCAGTCGGAAACGTATTTGGGGGTAAAAATCTCAGGTAACTATAAGGTAAATTGTGGAGTTAAATTTAGCACCGGCCATTCAGAAGGGATCACATCATTTTGCACTGCTCAATGACCTCCACTTATCACTAATAGGCCGTTGCAATGTGATAACAATTATCTTTTTGCCTAAAGTTCTCTTTATATTCAGATCAATACCTCTGATATTTGAGATCATATGGTTCTGAAAGCTAGATGGGGTAGTAAATGGATTCATATGGGCATACGGAAGACAAGGAGAGAGCAGGATTGTTGGTTCCAGATTTCAGACTATATCATCTAGCATCAGCCCTGCAATATATGTGAGGACTAGCTGGGGGAAACCCTTTGATTGCTGGAATCAGGGGAGGATGCTGGATATTTATGAGCTACTGGTGTGGAAAAATGTCAAAAACTGTTTCCTAAGGTTCACTGAACCTAGATACTACAAGTAGGTGAGGGTAAAATTGTTAGTAGCGGCAGGGCAGATTTGAAAGACGACAAAAAGAAAGATGGGGATAGGGAGAGTAAATTACTATGCCCCTCTATAAATGAACCCAGCACTACCAATAGTCTTTCATGATAATATAATGAGATGGTGGAAGGGGTTGGGTATGGAGGTGATTGGGGACCTAGTTGATGTAACTGGATTCAGATAATTCTCTGAGAAAGGAGGGCTAGTTAGGAAAGATTTTTTTAAATACTTACAAGTGCATAGTTACTGGGGGAAGAAAACGGGGGCCCAAAAGATTGAAAGTCTAAAGGATAAAGAGGGGTGTACTATTAGTGAATTTATAGCGAATTGATTGTCATGCAGCCAGATGATTTAGAGAAACAGGCCGATAAATGGGACCAAAGGCTTGAGATAAAAGGATCTGGATTCCTCGATTCCCTAGACAAAAGGTCATAATATACTTTGCTCATCAAAACTACAAGCACAGCACTTTAAAACGATCTTGGATATGTACTATACGTAAGACAAAATAGCAAAGTGGGGGGATCAATGAGTATCAGCTGCCCCTGTTGCCAAGCCTCCAAGGCAGATGTGGTGCACATGTTTTCGACCTGCCCGCAGCGCAATACCCTTAAGAAAGATATAGAACAGTTTTAGAGGTAACCTTGAAGGTGAATGTGGCTTTAACCCTGAAAGTAATGCTATTGGGGGTAAGTAGCTCAGGAGCAGATGGTACCCAACCTGATTTTATGTTTCTGGTGATGGCAGTGGTCAGAATGTGTATCGCCACAGCCTGGTTAGACCCAGCGGCCCCATCCTTTTTGCAATGGGTAGTCCGGCTATTTTCCACTTTTAATCTCGACAAAGGAATTCATGAAAGAAAAGGCTGAAAAGTTCAAAAATTGGGAAAAATATATGGTCTCCAATTTATCGGTGGGAGGCGGAGCTAGGGGGCTCTTGAAGAAATAATAATGATAATAAACTGAAACCTTGTACATGAAAAATAATGCTGCTATCAATATCTGGGTTTTCTTTTACCCCAATGCCTATTTTATTTCCAAGAAATCTCTCTGAATAATCGTCTGTAACTGCAAATGGATTTGAAAGTACTGTGTAGGAAAGCAAAGCCGTTACTAAATGTATGGATACATTTTTTTCACCTTAATGTCAATTTTATCTCCATGAAATCTCTCTGAATAATTGTTGGAATTAAATGAAATGAAAAAGGCACTTATAAAGCGCATGACTGCCCGAAGG
Source organism: Lissotriton vulgaris (assembly GCF_964263255.1). Classification (NCBI taxonomy): domain Eukaryota; kingdom Metazoa; phylum Chordata; class Amphibia; order Caudata; family Salamandridae; genus Lissotriton; species Lissotriton vulgaris. The sequence goes on from NW_028248529.1 coordinate 223,999, forward strand.
CCTCCCAGCGCTAAGAACCAAGCCTACCCAGTGAGCGGTATTAGGAATGACAGGTGTATTGAAATGTGCTGCTTACCCAACATTTGTGAAATTATCCACTAAGGTCCCTCTGATATAAAAATGCTTGTGCGACATTTATTTTACAGAAATTGGCCCATTTGATTGTGAGTATGCAGTGTTGGTGCTATTGATGTGTATGAGGTGTGCTGCAGCCATATCCCTTCCCTATGTATATTGAGATAACTCTAATCACTAGTATATGCAGTAGACCGCTGTGCTCTCTACCATTCCTATGTGACTCTTAGAGTATATCCATGTGTATCCCTTCCCTATGTATATAGAGATAACTCTAATCACTAATATATGCGGTTGACCTTTGTACTACCTACCATTCCTATGTGACTCTTAGAGTATATTCATTTGTATCTCCTCCATGTGTGACTTTACATCTTGTACATTTGCAATTTTTTCTGTTTGTATCCTTTATGTAACGCATGTAATCCTAAGTCCTTATGTTTCTCAACTGGTTCTTATGTAAAGCGCTCTGACACCTTCGGGTAAAGTTCGCACTATATAAAATCGCGTAAATAAATAAATAGAAATAAATAAATAAAATGGCAGACAGGCACTGCATTATTCTCTCCGGATTTAAAGTCTGATCTTTGCAAAATGGAAATGCATTCAAGCAGTCTTGGTTTATCAGTCGACAATTTCCTCCACCATACTTCTTCAGGGTTGACATTGCACTCATTTATGCCCACTGGTAGAGTACCTAATAATAGCAACATAAAATAATAAAAATGTGACCTTGTGTACGCATTTAATCGTTTCCCCATCAACACGGAAAGTCCAAACTGAAGTGACTGAGAAGTCAAAGCGATGCCTGTTGCAGAACTGGTACCACGGACTCTTCTTCACGTCCATAGGCAACGGGTATAGGTTTTGCACCCTCGATTATGAATGGCATTGAATGCTAAAGCTTCTTATTTAAGGTGTGCCACCGCATCTGCCAATCAACAGTATATGCAGTAGGATTTTAGTCTGGAGGCACGTGCTGCAGACAGCTTATATGCAGCTCTTTGATTTATTTTATCAGGTCACTGCTTACATTATCAAGACGCTGCTGTACCAATAGCATGAATACATTTCAGGTGGTCCAATTCATAAACATTTTCTTTTATATATCACACAAATACTCCTTTTGCAATAAGAAGATAGAACAAATGTAGCTCTAACAATTTTATCAACGCTGCATTAGTAGACAGAATCCCTCCAACCCAAGAGAACACCTTGATGTTTGTCTCTAATATTGCAGTAGAGTGTCTGCCGTTACAGCGATCTTAATAACATTACTTGTTATTACACCCCCTAGCTTTACGCTCTGCAGGCAGATAGATCACCTCTTGGCAGATTGCCAAAGTGCTGTAAACTATTCTATGCACTATGAAGCTTGAACTCTGCTTTATCTCCTAATGTTATTTTTGACAATAACATGTTTTTTTAAAAGCAGGGCAGCCTTATTTTAAAGAAATGGCTTAAGAAGGGCTTTGACTTTTATTCGAACACGGAGCTAGCTCGGGGCTTCCGCTGAACACCTATTATAAGGTATTGCGCACTTTTGAAAAAAGGGCATTTCCTGCAGCTAATTTCGTATTGCACCGTTGTGATGGAAAACGTGGGTGTAGGTATAATACCTTTTTTCTCCACATTTGCAACTGTTCTGCAAACAAAAAGCACGTGGAGTTAACGGCTTTAAAATTAGCATTGCCCTCCCTCAAAAAGAAGAAACATTGGACCTCAATCTGTGCCTTTTGACATTTAGTGATATATATTGATTTCGAATTAAGTATTATTTATGGAATAACACTACTGTAGGAAATATGCCATTTCAGTCAGTGCCACTGTAAAACGAGATTATACTGTATCGTATTGTATTGTAGCATTTGTAATTTACTATCCCCATGTGGGGTGCTCAAGCACTTATCCACATGTTTAGCCAGGTACACCTGTTGGGTGTGGGGTTAGAAAGGTGCTGTATGGGAAGTCTTGCCCTGTCCTGTGCCATGAGCACCGAGGTAGGGTTACCGTGTTATGGAATGCAGCCTCTGGGGTGTGATGGGTGAGGGTATGTGAGAGACAGAGGTGGTAATTACAACTACAATAAGGACTAGCCAGCTTACCGTAGGGGCAGTGGGATGCTGTGGGTCGTAGGGCGTAATCAGGAAAGTCTCAACCATCCAAACAGAGACACACACCACATAGAAATGCTGTTAATATACCAACAATGAAAAACAGCAATTGTTGAGAAAAGCAGTAGTCACACAACATTTTATACTAATTATGTATCTACTACTACTACTGATGGCGAAATGAACCTCATGAAGGGTGTGGGTAAGCAATCTAGACTGGCAATCTGAGCAAAAACGTGAAAAACTTTAAAAGGTCCAAATTCCACCCACTTGTGCTAAACCAATAAAAGCCAAGGAAGTTCGGACCCCGAGCTAGAGAAGTGCCCTCTACATGCGATGGTGTGGTACAACGCCCTTGATAGGTAGCTGTTTTGACAATGCAAGAGTGAATGGGCTTGACTTGTGTCACCCTGCTTTCACCGTTTGTGGATCCCAGAGACCCTCGTTCTTTCAAGTTTACATAATTAGGCATCCTCCTGGTCTTGTAGAATTTCTTTCTAGAACTTTTTAGCAGTGATTGACAATTCAGGGGAAAAATACAATGTAGTGAAAGAAGACTTACCCTGCTTCCATAATTTTGGCCAGGACACTAGCATGGCATGGTAATTCTCAGTTTGTTCACTATTAGCCCAGGTGTTCATTGACCTGTGAACCCTGTGAAAATCACTATTTAAATATGCCTCTGCATGTTAACTTCCTTTCCAAGCTCCTTTGTCTGGTGTTTTCACACTCTACCCCGTCTCCATCCCGTAACTCTCCTCTCACCTCTAACCAGAGGCTTGTGTGCTAAAGTAATATTAGTAAATAGGTGTAATTCCCTGTCCTGAACAACTCCTATTTTAACCTCTCTAAATTCTGGATCCAACCAGGAGAGTGCGTTTTTTAGGTTTATTGGATACTGCAGATTTTGTCTGATCTAGGAGAGCAGAGTATTTGCCTGCTTTGCTTATTCAACGACATTGGGCTTGGTCCATACAGGCACATTGCAAAGAACATTCAAACTACTCCCTACCTCATTAAGATTGGTCGCAATGTTTTAGTGTAGCGTTGTTGAATCCTGGGCACTTGGTCCCATCCGCCCGACCCTTCATAATTAGGCTATATGAACCACGCACTGCCTCTCTCAGCATTGGAAGAAACAAGTAGGCAGAGCCTTGCTAGCATATCATATCACACTGAGGACCTATATTGCTTTTCATTTTCTATTCAGGGATCTTCTTTTGTTAACCAAGGTCATAAAAGAAACCCCTTTGGATTGATATTTTCTCGTCACTCCATTCATACACAACTCACTCGAAATCAATTAATTTCCAGTGGACAAGAGGGATGTAAGCAAAAAAGATAACAAATCTAAAAAATACAAATGTATTCATAGTTAAAAAAGCATGTATATCATGGTGCATACAATACATAATATTCAAATAACCTGGCTAAACAATAGTATTCAGGCCATATGGTCTATAGTACACTGTAAATCTAAGTTCTCTAAAAAGACACACACATGTATATCTACATAATACCACAAAAGTACACAGGGACCTAATAAAAAGGAAAAAATATTTCCTATTACTAAAGAAAACTAATGAACCATATAAGGATCAATTGTAACAGCTATGAATAATTCATACAAATGCTAATGTTTGATACAATTGTCGCCACAGATTTTGTAAAGTTTTCTTATTCAAGCATAGACGCATTTCGGTGGTCACAAATTTTATAGCCAACACCTTCTTCAGGAAGATTTGTATAAGAATCTCAATCCAAATCAACATCTGGAAAACATGAATGTAACAATAAATATCTAAAAACAAGATTTTTAGAAAAGACATATATCAATCCTTCTTTTTAGTGAAACAATCCTCTGTCCACAACACAACCCATCCATTCACTTCTACATATCAAATCACACAATTCAGCATATTAAATAGCTGAAAATGGTCACATGATCTATTAGTCTCTTTAATGTGAATCTATGTGATTCAAAAGCTACTCCACTGCAACACCCAAACTTAAATATCTGCACCTGCACAAACCAGATCTAAGGTGTAGTGAGGGTGCCTAAAGTTTATATCATATACCTGGATCATATTAAGAGGTACCCAGATGTATGGTGTACTATACGATAATTGTATCAGAGACAGAGATTTGCATTTATGTACCTATTTCTGAGCACACAGCGGTCTCTAGAAAATACTGCCAACCAGAATTCAGTAAAAACACAGCCAAAAGATCCTCAAGCTCATCAATACCTATTTTAGAGGATCAGAGTGTTAACTACACTGTTACTTCAGAGCAAATATTTTTTATCATATACATATAAGTAGCCATAGTTACAAATCTCAGTATATGTTCACACAACTAACTGGATGGTCATCCCAATCTCTGTTTGTAGTCAGGTCTTTATAATCTGAACATATTCAGTATGCTCTAGGAATAAAAAGATAATTCGTTTTATATATTTTAAAACCTCATGGTGTTTGTATTCCATAATTTCCATTGTATAATTCTACTAGCATTGTATCCTATATTCACTATTAGGACTAGCATCTTATTTGAGTTGTGCAATTATTAGCTGCTGCACATTACGGATCGAGATGTGGGTTATTGTACAAGCCCGTAGTTTTATTAAAGCAATGGAAGCCTTTCTAATTGTTAAACATATGGGGGAGAAACAAAAACCACCCACATCCAAATTCTATGCCTTTTCACAGTTCAGCACTGGTGAAAAGACCCTTCTTCTTGTTGTTTTTAATCGTGGACATCAAAGGTATCCGTAGTCCTTTTTTACCATAAACAGCCCCTTCAAAAAGGACCCAATCTATGTGAACTTGGCGCCCCTGTCCCTGGCCCCAGCTCTCTACTTTATACAAAACAAATCCAAGGATATACCTGTATATCCCAAGCTTTAATCTCAGGCAATCCTCTTCATACTCTGCATTTAGTGGATCACAATTATCTTGGGTTGAAGTCGATACACAGTGACATATAGATTATGGCTGGCTCACCCTTATAGGTAGATGTTACTCCTCAACTAGGAATTAAAAATACACCAATTAATGGTCATAAATACTAGTTGGAATAAAACAAACAGTTTACCCACTGCCTGGATATCAATGTTAGGAAACTTAGCTGGGGAACATAGGACATACCGTATATATCTCTCATTTCTCACACAGAGTGTTTTTCGACTAACAGGCACGACCGGTAGGCGAAATACTGGCAGATAATTAAATTACTGCAGTCCTCGATTTCGGATCTAAAAAACAAAAAATCTTCTTTTGTTAGGCATGGAGGTGATTTTTTGTTACCTCACTGACTTGCCATTTAGCTGGCTGACTGATTGACTCTCTCTCTCACTGGTTTGCTCACTGATAATAGGCCCCTTGCCCAATCCTGCTCCTGGCACATACATGCAACTGGCTTTTATTCAAACGTACCTCAAAACTATGAATACAAGAACAATGCAATTTAATATAGACTATTCCTGAACCTATTTATTCGAATTAATCCAGGTTATTTTATACCACTTTCATCTTAGTTACATTTTCAACAAATTCAATTTTGCTTTGCTAAAGTATATGGGAATGGTGGTTGCTAGACCTGTCAGCCTTAGGGTGGTCCTCCCTCAAACCTTTTGCTTTCCCTTTTCCATTTTGTTAATCTTATTTTTGTTGATCTCTGTGCACTTCCCCACTGGTAACCAGTGCTAAAGTGCTTGTGCTCACTCCCCCTAAAACATGGTTTAAATTGTCCTAAACCCAATTGGCATGTTTAATTCACCTATAATTCACTCTTGTACAGTGGTATACCCTAAACCTAGGGCCCACAATTTAAATGGTACCAGTGGTCTTGCAGCACGTAGTGTGCCACCCACTTAAGCAGCACCTTAACCCATGACCCTGGCCTGTCACTGCAGCCTCAATGCAGTTCTAAACTGCCATGTCAACTTGGGATTGATCCCCCATTGACCAGTCTTAAACTCCCATGTTATTACATATAGATCACCACTAGGGTAGGTCCTAGGTAGCTCATACGGCAGAGTGCTGTGTAATTAAAATGTGGGCCCCACCACTCCCATTGGATAACATTGGAGATTCCTTATTACATTTGATAAGCTGTAAGTTCCAATTAGGGGTAGGTAGCTATGTCATGTTTTGTGTCTTTGGAATTGTAATGAAAATCCCTATTTAATAGTAAAGTCAGGTTTTTCATTACGATTTTGAAAATACCACTTTTAGAAAGTTGGCATTGCTCTAACCTTAGCCCTAATGTACCTGCAGCCTGTCTTTGGTCAAATGACTGGGTGTAACCGACAGCTAGACTTTGAGACTTCTTCCTAGACAGTCACACAATAGAGTAATAAGTTGTGTCTGTATAGGCCTTCTGCTGGCAGAATAGTGGGGGCGGAGCAGAGATCAGCCCCACTAGCAACCGAATAGGCAGTGCTCTGCCTTAACACAAAGAACCTAACCCTTCCACATTGTCACTGTAGCCAGCTTGGAGCCAGGACCGGGGAGTCAGGAAATTCTATGCACTTTAAAGCCACTGATTAGAAGGAGGGTGCTAGAGTATAAAAATAGGTACTCAGGCATCAACTCTTCAGTACACTTCTAGACCTGTGGATATCCTGCCCAGAAGAAGGACTCCAGTACGCTGAAAGGCCTGCCACCCTGCTAGACTACTGACCTGCTGCCTTGTGAATTCCTACCTTTCTGCCCCTCTTCACTTTTGTCTGTGAAACAAGGACTGGACTTGCAACTTGAATGCAGGACCACCAGAGTGACTCCAAAGGGATGGTTTGCTGGCCTTCTTATCTGAGTCTCAGGAACACAGAAGGATTTCTTCACCTTGAACCTACACTTGAACCCAACTTGAGTGAGTCCTGACACTCCAAGTGGTGCACAAGAAGAAAATTTCTCCTTTCTTAAGAAGACCCCTCACTCACCAACCTAGTTGGTGACATGCTTCATCATTGGGGTCCCACCCGAATATCCGAATGCTATCCGGGTGTGCTTCAACACCTGATTACAGTGGAGCAGGTTATTTTTCGTGGTGCAAGTGAGTGTCAATGGTAGTTTAAAAATTGGCCTGATTCAACTCCCTAAAAAACTTTTTTTTCTGGAACAACTGGACAATATTAAAAACTGTTGGTAAGATGCAGTTCACGGTTAAATTGACCTCCAGTATCTTGTGAATAAAAAATGGTCTACATGTTTCAACCTGATGGCGATAATACCAGGTTTTCGTCATGACCAATGAACGTGACCCGGGCGTTATACACTCGTTAAGGTGTACCCTACTCTTGGTCACTGCAACCCAACCATTTACTCACAGTCAGGTGTCCTTTTGTCCAATTGTAGAAAGGAAAAAATCTGAAAAGACAAATAAATGAATAATCACACGCAAAACACAATACGTTGCTTTTAGCTCCCAATCATGTGTATTTGAAAGTAGAAAGTGAAAATACACAAGATGTGTCGTGCACCTCACGGAGTGTGAGGTATAGAATGTTGGTGATATTTGCCTTTCGCACAATCACTCAAGTGGTATGGTCTGCCGCTTAGTAATGAAATACACCCCACCGTCACCATTCATTTAAGTGGGTGCTTGTGCACTCAGAGTAAGGTGTTAAGCCAGAGAAGTGCAAATTCGCAAATCATACATTTAAACGGGGTATGTCGTCAGCCCGTGAGTATATATTACAACACCACTTTCATAATGTGTTAAAAGTGGGTGTCTACGCACTCATACAAATCAGTGAGGGCATGAAAAGTAAATGCATACATGCTGGTTTTAGAGCATCACAATGGAGGTGCTGTGAATCACAGTTGCGGAAAAAAAGGGGCTTACTAGAGACGCGACGTGGCATGCCTCATGGAAGCTGGGTCAAGGTGCTTGCTCTGTAACACAATCTGAAACAATGGACGCGATATGCACTTAAGGTAATCTCTATGCTTGTGAGACGAATTGTGAGGGAGAGGGACAGAGCCCACCTGCGTTGTGTTTCAGTACTTACTGTGTGGAGCCCAGTCACCGGCTGCTGCGCCTAATCAAAGGACCTGGCTCAGCTTCCAGAGGATCACTGGAGCGGAGAACCACCACTAATTAAATGCAGGGCACTACCGGGTGCATGACCGGGGGGAGCGGTCATGTGACCACGTGACCAACGTGAACACGCTGGAAGGGGCGTAGTGAAGGACTCCTGTAGGAGGACCGGGAGATTGTACCCAGGCCTATGTAATGCGCGGGTGTAGCCGCAGGGGACTATGGTACTTGTAGGAATTAAATAAAGGTGCGTACATTGGGCTATCTATGGATGTTAAACCACTGAAATGTAATGAATACGTGACCCTGTGCCAGGAATATAAGAAGAATGCTAAATACACAGACTTCAAAGCTTGGTGGTGAAGGGAAAGCGTAGGTGCACAATGAGCAGTTCTAGAATCTGAATAACTGCACTTGACTCAGGCCCCTAGGACCAGGCTGGGGGTTATTACTGCAATGGGAGTTGTGAAACCCACTAGTTGATACTCACTGCTGCCTCAATGTGATATAACGCAATGGGAGACCAAAGGAGAATAGGGCATGGGTGTCATCCCAAAATGAGCAGTGCTACGGTCAGGTTAACTGCACTTAATTTGTGACCATAGGGTCAAGCTGGGGGTTAATGCTACGAACGGAGATGTTACAACCCTCTAGTTACTAGTCATTACTGCCTCAATGTGGTTTACAGTGAGAGAGGGAGACTAAGGGAAAGAAGACTTGTCACAACTGATACAGGAACAGGCCTAGTTGGGAAGGACTGGGTTCCACTGACTGTTTTCATTTAACTCATATTTGTGAGTGGATAGCATGTAAATCCACTGCTGCTCCTTCTCAAAAAGCGTTGTTAAATTTTTTCTCCTGTTTTTATCTGTTCAATGATAGTCCATCTCATATCATTGGTTGTGTGATTGTTCTGGAGAAAATGCTCAGTGAGTTGTGTTGTCGTTTTTTTTGCACCTGATTGTGATATGGTGTTCACAGATTCTCTGTTTGACTTTCCTGCAAGTTATACCCACATACTGTAGGTCGCATGGGCACTTTATCAAATATACGTCGGTGCTGTTGTAGTTAGTGTGTGCACATTGAGTCCACACCTTCGCGGGTTCTTGTGCGAGTGTTTTTGTATTGCTGGTTAAGTGGCACACTCTACAATTCCCACATTGATAGTGACCTACGATGTTGGGTAGGCCCCACGCATTGAGGACAGTGGGTGTGATCTCCTGTCTGGATTCTCTTGGGCATGTGCTCGCTAAGGAATCATTCAATCTCCTTGCTTTTGTGAAGGAGAACAGTGTTTTTTCCCAATGAAAGTTGCCTGAATTAAGGATGGACCAATGTTTGTCAATGAATTTTGTCACTTGATTTGATTCTGTGCTGTATGTGGTTACACATGTCATTGGTATTTCCTCATTGTTCTGTATTTTGTCTCCCAAGAGGGCTTCTCTTGGTTGATTGCGTGCTCTTTTGTGGCACTTAAAGAGACGTTCTGGTTCCCGCCTCGCGGGACGCGCTCAGGATTAGCCCGGATAAGCCCGGGCAAAGGGCGGGCAAAGGGCGGGCCATCTACGGCCGTCCAAGGCAGGACAAGACTGGGCTGGGCCACCCCCCTAACGTTCACCTCTAAGCTGGTAAGGTTATACAGAGGGACTTGGAACAAACTACATTGTGTGACCTGGGGCGTTTTGCAAATTAAAAACTTGCAATTACCTTCTATTTACATCTTGACTGAAAATGGCCCACTACTCTGGGAAGGGGAGGAAGTCAGCAACTAGTATTACGGGGGTAGCATTACAGGTACTCTTGATAATTTCATCACAAGAGCAGCTGTTGTGCTAGAGCGAGAATTAGCCCTTACTGAGAAGCGGCTATCTTTGGAACTTACAGGCTCAAGGCGTTCCTCCTTGGGCGATATAAGAAATGCTATTACACCAGATCACATTAACAGCCAAAGACTTAGTGTGATTAGCTCTAGTTCTGCAGGGAAAGGCTTAGATGGGTGTCATCCTATAATCTCTCTGAATACCTCAGTGAATACCACATCTTGTGATAGCCTATCTTCTGAGGATTTTCACCCTATCGTTCTGATCAGTAAGAATGTTCAGGCTGCTGATATACCTAAAAATATACCTATATGTCCTAAACAAAAGGGTAAAATAAAGCAGGGAGGGGACAGCCAATTAGGCAGGAGACCAAAGGTACCGAAAACAACAAATAAATTGACAAAGCCTATTTCTATTGAAGCTAATGTATCATCTAAAACCCCCGCCACATGTTTGCCTATACCAACAAATCCAATACTCAGCATTAGTCTCCAGCCTTTAATTTATACTACCGCCGCACCTAGGGATGCGGCATGTACTATATCTCAAGTGGAGCAGTTGCTAAAATCATTCATGCTCCCACTTATTGAGAGATTAAAAATAATAAATTATAAAAGAGATAAACTTCACGAGGCAACTGCAGAGAACACACACATGTTGGCGAACTTAGCACCTAGTCTGAAAAACGGGGGTACCTCTATAGACTTAAACAAACAGCCCAAAATTCCTCCCTCCACCACTTGCTTGATTCCAACCAGTGTACCAAATGAAATGGGGTTACTTAAAAACAAGGAGGATGTGATGAAGGGAGGCTTGGGCAAATAAGTTATCATATAGGGAAATGATACAACTTGTACACAGAATACCCCTTTATTAACTTTATTATCAACACAGGCTGAGGGGGCGAAACACCTGGTTGAATCTACTAAAAGCGTGGTTACTCACCCTGTCATTGACCTACCCCCCCAATCCTCATCTCTGGTGCTGGTGTTAGGAAACGTCCCACCACTCACTGAGGGAGTTAAGGAAGACTATTATCAGTTAAGAAACAAGGTTGTACATTGGCTGTCATGTAACACTATGGAAGGCAATATGTCAGGCCATAGTGTTATAATGGCCCGAAGGGTGTCTTGGCTTGGCAGGTCGAAAACATCTAGATTGGGCGATTGTATTGTGATCAATTTTAGCAGCACAGTGCCAGTATAAAGGATACTAAGGGAAGCTGTGTATGGTGGGGGGTCCAGGGGCTCGGGCATTGAGATATTACCATTGGGATTCTTCTATGGGGCATAAAATCGAGTACGATCTGAACACTTGGAAAGGGTGGCAACATGTCAGGACACCCTATCATAGAACACAGCAGGGTTTGGGTCTATCACGGGTGAGGCCATCAGGTGAACCCAACTGGGGTGGACAGGGGTTGCACCCATTTTTTGAAGGGCCAAATAGATTTGCAGCACTCTCTGGTCTAAATGGGTGTGAATGACTGCATGGTAATATCAAGATAGCTGCCAAAGTTTATACTATAAGTCATGGCCCGCCTCAAAATCAGAGTATAACTCAGATAGTGAATACAGAACGAGGTGATCAGATAGAAAAGGTCCCAATAGAAGCCCAAAATGCACCTAACTTAGTGTAGGAGAAATCTTCCCTGTTTCCTAATAATGCCCTAGATTACGAGACAAATAGAAACATCTATGTAAACTTGATAAGCCCCTGTATTATCCAAACCAGCCCTGAAGCCGATAATTGCAAGGCCGTGGAGGATGCAGCATGTGTGGGTGCTGCTGCAAAAAGGGAAACATCTGCATCCCCTATTTGTAATGTTTGTGATCCGCTAGCTAGACCATCACTATCCCGAGGACCGATAAGGATAGTTTCATGGAATATTTGCGACCTGGAGAGCAAAGTTTCTAATATTGTTTTGGGGGAGTTCATACAGAATTTTGACTTATTGTGCATCCAGGAAACTTGGCTTTTAAATAAAAAACATCTGGATGGCTTTAAGACCTATCATATCCCAGCAGTGTGCGCTCCATCAATGGCAGACATAAAGGGGGAATCTGTGTATATGTGTCAAACTTGCTGAGGGTCCAGAGAGTCAAAATGATAAAGTGCTCCCCTCATTACCAAATGGTAACTATTATATTACACTCGGGCACAGAATTGCTGGTAGTAAACTTATATAACAATATTAAAAATGCTGATTTCCTAGAAGAGATTAAAAATTTCCAGGAAGATTTAAATTATCTAAACTTAGTAAAAGGAAGAGGCGTAATTTTGGTATGGGGAGGGGATTTTAATATTAGTGGAGGTAATCTGAATGCCTGTAGAGCACGGGAAAATGACTGGGAAGAAAGTGGCAATATGAATCATCTTGTACATACTGACAGAGGGGAAAAAAATAAATGACATAATGGCCACATTTGATCTTGGTTTTCGCAAATATGATGTGCGCTCTGAAGATTACATTTAGCTCTACCTTTATAGCAAGGGGCTTTCAATCTGTTATTGATTTCATGATCTTACCTATTAGATACTCCAATTGGGTGGTAAAATTTGAGATTCATCCAAACTGCCTTAACGATCTTTTGCCCCTTAGTTTGTATTTAAATTTACCTGACTGCAATAACTCCGTCACTATTGAGTCCCTGGCGTAGTCCCAAGAAATAGAATTGGCATGACAAAATGGCTTTGCATTAAAATGGGGTAAAATGGACCCAACGAAAATAAATACTAATATTATATCCAAGGCTCTGTCACCTATTCTGGCTTGCCTAGATGAGGAATCCACAAATGCTGAAATCCTGGATGCCTTTGGGCAGGTAACTGCAGTTATTCAAGACTCCCTGACCAAACCAAACACTAAGAATGGTAATAAGAGCAATGGTTGGTTTGATTCCCAATGCACAAAAGCTTACACTCACCTTAAAGCTGCACTTAGCGTTAAACCTAGGGACCATGGATTAATTAGGGCTTGTAGAAAGACTTATAATCTAGCATGGACCCGTAGGAAAAAAGAAATAAAAGTCCTGGCTTGGCAAAATCTGCTGAAGGCTTCGCAACTCAGAGACTGTAAATTGTTTTGGCAGACAATAAACTCTCCTTACTTTACTAAAAAAGATATTGCAAGAATTGAAGTTGTCATAGATGAAAGCACGTGGATAGACTTCTTCTCGAACGTATATAAAAAAGAGGAAGTGGACTTGGGGATGCCCGTAGAGGCCAATGAGTTGGGCGTACAAGAGCAGGATCATTTCCTGATAGCCTTTGAAATTCTATATGAGGAAGTCCTACTTGCAATAAACAACAGTAAAGGAAGTAAAGCCCCGGGCCCGGGTGGGATCCCAAATGATATCTTTAAGTTGACCACTGAACTTTGTGCCTCAATTTGTACACGTGTCCTAGTGGCTTGTTGTGCCGAAGGATTTCTTAAAACCTTGTCCGAATCGGTAATCATACCTAATTATAAAAAAGGGGACAAAGAGAGTCCAGCAAATTACAGGCCTATATCTCTTCTGGATTCTGTCATGAAGATTGCAGGTAGGGTGGTCCTAAATAAACTACAAACTTGGGCAAAGGATAACAACATTCTGAGCCCGGTTCAGTATGGCTTTAGGGAGGGGATGGGCACGGTGGAGCAGATCCTTAACTTTGTGATGATACAAGGGAAATATACCCGGGCAAAAAGAGGATGTCTCTATGCCATATTTGTCGACCTCACAGCCGCATTCGACTGTGTGGATCACGCTACGCTGTGGCAAATATTGGAAGAAACTAGGGTGGACCCTGCGATTGTGCACTTCCTTTGACAGCAGTATACAGGTGCAACCGAGAAGGTGAGACATGGGCTGAGGGGAGAATGCACGGGACCTTTCCGCATAGAGAAGGGCATTAGACAGGGCTGTGTTCTGGCTCCATTCCTCTTCTCCATATATACGAACGCTTTGGAGGGGGAATTTGAGGCCAGCATAGTTGATTCCCCAAGGTATGGGAAAAACCAGGCTGTCTCCCTTCTCTATGCGGACGACGCAGTGCTAATGGCCAGAACTAGGATAGGTGCCCAGAAGGCACTCGCTAAATATACAGAGTTTATGAAATCAAGGGCTTTAAAAATAAATGCAAAAAAATCCTCTGTTATGATGTGCGGGAAAGGAAGGGTCAAATGCAAGGCCATCAAAGTGGATGACCTCTCAATTGAACACACTAAAACCTTCTCTTATTTGGGGGTGCTATTAGCTGGCTCTGGTTCGTGGGGTCCAGCGGTTAAGAATAGGACTCTTTTGTTTAAACGTTCCATCGCGGCATTAATGAATTTTGCCAAAAAACTAGGGAGAAGACCTCCTGAAATTCTTTTCAAAATATATCTGGCAAAACGTAGAAGCATTGCACTTTACGGGGCGGGAATTTGGGGCTTTCAAAATGTAGCGTCCATCCAAATAGTAGAAAACTGCTTTCTAAGATATTTGTTAGCGCTTCCTCAGGGCACAGCAGTTTTTAACTGTCACACAGAATTAGGTTTGGATTTTATTTCTGACCTTATAAATTTGCAACCAATCTTACTCTGGCAGAGAGTATGGGCTTCAGAAGCCTTGTCCCTTACCAGGGAAATCATTAAGGATGCTATGGCCCTAGATAATGCAAAACAAATTCCATGGCTAAAGTACTTTAGGAACACGTTCATTGATCTGCAAAGGCCGGAATTATATAATAACCCAGAATTGATTAATGGATTGTCTAGTAAAGCATTAAAAAGGTTATTTATGAATCATTTTGAGATGTTAAGATGTTCGGGTGAATTTACCAAAAAAACTGTAATTCAACATCAAATGTCCCTGGCCTGTTATGCAATCCAACCCTATTTATCTTTATGTACTATGGGCTTTGACCGTTTTATTTTGACTAGGTTTAGATTGGTAACTTTCCCGACAAAAAATGATTGGTCTAGGAATTTGGAACTATGCCCATGTGGCAATTTATCATCACAATCTACATTTCATGTAATCCTGTTCTGTAAGCACTATGAAAATGAACGAAGAAGATGGATTAAACAATACTTGAGACAGGGTTATTGGCGGCGATGTCGACCAGAGTATTTAAGCTTACAGAAATTGGAAAATGGAAAATGAATCATGATCATGATTGGTTTTTTAAAAAGTATTCTGAGGAAACGGAACTCTATGATATCTTAATTTTTAAAAAGTAAATGCTTTAGATTGACAATGTACTAATTTAATAATATTTTTAATGCTTTTAAAAAATTTGAGTGTTATTTATCATGAAATGTTGTATAAATACTGTCGCTTTCATGATTTTTATCTACTGTTAAAATCGAATAAAGCAAATCTGAATCTGAATCTGAATCAGACAAATGCTACTAGTGGGCCTGCAGCACTGTTTGTGCCACCCACATGAGTATCCCTAAAATGGTGCCTGTGTGCAGTCTGTGAACTGCAATGTCCTACTGGTCAGTGTACCCACTGACCAGGCCTAACCATTCCCTTTTTGTGCACATTGGTCACCCCTATGGAAGTCCCAAGGTTCCCCCCTGGGCAGGTAGGGCATGTACTGGTGCTGGTGACATGCTCTTGTAGTGAATTACAGCCATTTTTCGTGTTTCACTATTGTACGGCCATCTTGCTCCATAGGTTAACATGGGGGATGCTGGCTACAGTGGCTACCAGCATTTTTTCCCATAGGAACAGGATAGGACATAAGAGTCTAGTATCCCTGAACTCAGAATTTAATAACACATCTTTTAGGAAGGTTGTTTTTAAATCCTGTGTTTGAGAACAGCACTTTTAGAAAGTTGCTGTTCTCTTGTCTGATCATTCTGTGTGCCTTGGCCTGTTTGTGTATTGACTGTCTGGTTTGAGAGTGACAGGGGCTGGGGATTCCTCAGGAGGCTGGCTGAGTCAGCCCTAGGCTGAATGACTGCATTTGCAACTTGAGTGGTGGGAGGAGATAGCACCTGGGCCTGAATAGGGCTATGCCTGCCTTCCACAATGCTGGCTCCACCTCCTGCTGGGCGGCTGACAACCCTGCCTCTCATTCTGAAAGGAAAGGAGAAGCAAGGAAAACAAATTGCTCAAGAAACACTCAGAACTGGTTCAGTCCCGGCTCAGGGCCCACTTGCACAAAGACAACAAAGACTTTTAGGGGTATAAGTACAGGACCCCTGACAACAGAAAATTAGATCATCCTGGAATCAAGAAGGAACCTCTGCCAAGGAGAAAGCTGAAACTGAAGAAGGAAGATTGTCCAGCTGTTGCTCTGCTGGATTGCCCTGCTGTTGCTTTGCTGCCACAGAGAGGGGAAGGACTTTGCTGTGCTGTGTCCCCTTGCTTGAAGGAATCTCCAAGGGCCTGAGAAGAGCTGGCTCCCTGTTCTGAAGTCCCAGGAACAAAAGGACTTCACCCCCAGCTTCCCCTGAGCTCAACTGAGAGAGTTCTGTCCTTCCTGGAGTGCTTGGCCCATGTGTGGTGCCTCTGGAAGTTGTACCTGTGTGGGTCAGCTGGAAACTAAGCTTGAGAGACTTTGCTAAAGAAAAGTTATTGCATCGCTCGCTGCGGAGCCCATCCCTGACAGTGCAATAGGATTCCCGCCGCTACGAAGGTCAAGATCGTCTCAGCGCCTGTTGCCGTTGCATCTTTCGTTTGCGGGACGCAAGCGATCGGTGTGGGAAATCTAACATCGCTGTGAGTGTCGTCGCAGAGCCTGTCGTCGCTGGGTAAGATCGCCACACCGCCTGCTTGCGGACCGTATCACGTCGCTGCGAGAGTCATCGCCGAAACCATCGCATCGAGGAGCTGCGAGAGAGAGTATCACTACTGGATCACGCATCGTCGCCCCGGAGAGCGTCGCAGCCCCTACGAGATCGACGCCTTTGCAAGAACAAACTTCCTATGGAACCTACGCACCGGAATCCATACAAGTGGCCTTCCTCCCCATACAGACTGGATTTGTAGCAACATGCCCGCTGCAGAGCAACGCATCGCTTGTTTTCCACCGCACCAGCTTCTGCTTTTGGAACTGTGTCGCAACCAAAGGTACTGTGTCTAAAACGTGACACAACTGTGAACTTTTCACGCAACTGTGGATTATTTTATCGCAACGGAAAGAACTTTTATTGCAACCTTAAGAACTATTTTGAAACCATATTCTTGAACTGTGTATGTTGGATTTTTGTCGTTTTGTTCTTGTGTAGTTTAGATTAAATACCTTTATTTTTCTAAACTGTTGTGGAGTCAGTTTGTGGTGTTTTCACTGTGTTACTGTGAGTGTTGGTACAAATACTTTACACATTGCCTTCTGATTAGCCTTGACTGCTCTTGCCAAGCTACCTAGAGGGTGAGCAGGGGTTATCCCAGAGTGTTTCCTCCTTACCCTAACTAGAATCAAAGATCCCTATTTGGACAGTGGTACCTACCTCTGCCAACTAGAGACCCCCAGTTCTAACACTTACAAATGTAGGTCTCACTCTAAATGCAGAAAGGTGTGAATTTCACATAGCCAAATTCAAGTTCTTTGGGCACATAATCTCTGATGGGGGAATGACTCCTGACCCAGAAAAAGTAAAAGCACTGTCAGCCACCCAAAACCCAACAATGTCACCATGCTACGATCCTTCTTGAGCATGGCCAACTTTTGTTCAAGGTACATTTGTGACTTTGTCACGGTAAGTGCCCCATTAAAAGATCTAAGTAAATGAAATGCCCAGTTCCAATGGTCCGCTGAGTGTGACCAAAGCTTCAAAAGGATGAGAAATGCCATTGATTACTTTGATCCTAAATTACATACTGAGATTATGTTGATGTGAACCAGATGGGTCTGGGAGCAATCCTTGCTCAGCATAGTAGACATCCAAATGCTTAGAGACACATTGTGGCATATGCAAGTCGACCTCTGTCTGATATAGAACATGCCTTTTCTCATCCAGAAAAGGAGAGTTTGGCTGTGGTGGGGGCCTGTGATATTTTCATGTGTTCCTTTACGGAAAGCATTTCATGATTGTTACATACAACCAAGCACTGCTCACCATATTCAGAAACCCAAAAGCTAAGATGCCCCTTCATATTCGAAGATGGGGGTTGCGTTTAGGATACTAAAGAAGGCTTTTGGCTCTTGGACAAGCAGGTTGAGAGGGAATTAAAGGAGTGCCGCTTATGTAATTTTTTTTCTACTAAAGTGACACAGCATCCACTCACCATGTCTGATCTTCCTCAACGTGTGTGGGAAAGGGTGCCCAGTGATTTCTTGGGCCCCTAGCGAATGCACATCATATCATGGTAGTCATTTACTAGTATTCTCATATTCCTCTCGTAGATGAAAGATCATCAACAACCCGTGACAAGGTTATTGAGCAGGTAGATGACATCTTTAGAGCCTGGGGCATCCCAGACATCCTTAAATCTGACATTGGTCTGCCGTTCAATAACAAGGAGTTCAAGGAGATTCTAACTTGACTCAATATCAAGCCCAAAAAGAGTGCACCCTTGTGGCCCCAAGCTAAAAGTGTTTTAGAATGATTTATGGGCACCCTAAGAGAGCAATCCAATTTGCACAGATGGAGGGAATTGAGTCAGGCCTTATATCAAGCCCTAACGGCCTACCATTCGACTCCTCACTCCACCACTGGTGAGAGTCTTGCCACCTTGCTGTTTGGGAAAGCTGTAAGGACCAAACTACCATAGTGAACCTATGAAGGAACTCGGAGTGCTGACAAAGTTCTTGCCACTAACACTGCTCAAATACGTCAAATAAAGACATATACTGATCAACCCAGGAGAACTAAGTTACTCATCTTCGACGAAGGTGACTGGGTTCTTGTCAAAGAAAAACAGAAGCACAAAACAGAACCTCAATTTGCTGGTGAGCCTCTGAGAGGTGTAACACGCAAGGAACATAAGATATCGGTGAAATGTCCCGGAAAACCCATCATAAGGGATTCATCACATTTCAGACATCTATGTCAACATTATTTAGCCCCTGTAATCCCAGATGGTGCTGCCCCACCTGACTTCCCAGATCCAACATCACCTCCTGTACCTCTGCAGCCACTAAAGATGAATCTCAAATACTTCAGAGCATGCGATCTGGTCGAATAGTGGGGGCACCTAGACAACTCATCGAAGAAAAATAAAATGCCGCTGTTGTTTACACATTTTTCTTTAACAAGGGGGAGATATAGCCTCTTAAGACTAAGAGTGCCAGGACCCCACGGTTCTGGGCAGACTCAATGAGAAAATTACTTAACTATTTGGGGAGGTGTTAAGGTGTGATTATTAATGGTTAGGAGATAATGAGAAGTTCATTTTAATGTCGTAGGTTGGCTAGTTACGAGCTCCCTGTGAGGCATGTTGATTTTGCATGCTCCAGGGCTGGGGACGATGCTACACTGATAAATACGATCGCAAATCAAATGACTGTGAACCCATAGCAGGATACAGAATAATTGACAATTTGCTGTTCCAACTTTAATGGGTATGTGAAATGTATCAGAATTACATATACAATAATTAAAAACACACTGATTTTATCTTCGAATTTGGATGAGATTCAATCCTCCACTGTGCTGCAAACGGCATCAGTTTTTTTGGTTCCCCAGGAAGCTTTGTATTGCCATTTGTTGTATCAATCATGCAGGAACTCCGCTATAATAGTTTTGAAAGGTTTTGCACAGAGCACAAAGCTGACTGAATTCTCAGAACATTTCATGGTGTAATGATTCTCTTTTGAATTGCAATTATAGGTTTCAAGGCTGAGTTAGTTATATTATGATAACCCGAATAACTGTTTTCCTTAATGTTTCTGGATTAATTCAGCGCCTAAACATAAAAGAAGCATTCATGCAGTACAGGCTGACAATAAATGGGGTCTTACACTGAGCACCAAAGTTGACAGGAAAATAACCTGACATTAGCACATGAATTCCTTCAACGAGAGACTTATCACGCTGCAAAAACGATTTGATCATCTAATTAGAATAGGCTAGGTATGCAATGAGTGGCCCCAATGCATCACAATCGCTCCGATTTTGATATTGTAACATAAGGGTTTATGTTTCATGTATATCCGGGCCAGATTTGCAGCATTTTTTACTGGGCCAGAGAAGAAATGCTGCAAAACATGTATCCGACAGAACATTATTCGAAGCAATGAGATACACAAAGCATCGAAGACACCTTGTAAAAGAATACAGAGGAGAGGAAATGAATTTACTTAGCTTTTATCCATTTATGTATTTATACTCCATTCTATTTGCAGCCTCCTTCAATTTGGGCTTGGTTGAAACATGTTTTCCTAGGGCCCCTTTTTGTTTCCAGTCCAGTCCTGCATTTTTGACAAAGCGATAGGCAGCCAAGATGGAACAAACTCATTAGTCATATGAACTGATATATCCTTCAGAAAAAAAATACAACTGTGTATGTCTACACATTAATGCTTTGATTGATGGGAAAAATGGCAGACTTTATACAGTGGGAGTGAGAGACAATCGCTACAAAAAAACAAGGAGCGCAGTTTGCTCACTAACTGCTATAAATATTGGCAGACTTGAATCTTTTGCAATGCAGTCAATAAGCCACAGTTAGTGAACGTTTACTAATATGAAGCTCTTTTTGTAGCTCAGACCAGGAGGCCAGCTAACGAGCCCTCGGATTCACTCAGGTAGACTGGGATGAAGAAAGCAGGTCCTGTCTTCCTTCTCAAACAGCAGGGCAGGCCTCAGGCCTCAAGCAGCAGCACAGTCCGCTGGCATCAAGCCAGTCCTTCTTCTGTAGTGCCTATAGGTCCAGGAGTGTACTGAAGAGTGGGTTGGAAGGTCCAAGTTTCATGCCTGGTGCCAGCTTTGAAGCGAAAGAAACGTCTGTAGTTTTCCAGCCACAGAAGTGTCTGGAATGTCCTTCCTCTCTGCCCTGGTCCCAGGATATCTGGGGCGCAATAGGGTAGTGTAATGTTATTTGTGAGTATGCTGAAGCAGTGTATTTGAAGAGCAAGGGGAGCTGTGCGCAGCTCCACCTCCATCCTGCTAGGATGGCCGATCATTCCAGCACCTAGTCCTTCTAATGTGTGGCTATTTGAGAGGAATACACAATGGAGAGAGGCCAGCTACACCTAATCATAGGACCCAGGAAAGAAGTTGCGATCACCAAATGGCTAAGATAAGAAATTACCAACTTTATAGAAGTGCCATTTTTAAAATTATTATTTATAAAATCCAACTTTACCATTCAGTAGGATTTTATATTACAATTCCTTAGACACAAACAGAAGTTATCACTTATTAAATGTAATAAGGTAACTCAGTGTTATGCTATGGGAGAGGTAGCCCTCATAGCAATGAAAACGGAGCTGTGATTTTTTCACTCTCTGGACATGTAGAACCTGATAGTACATGCCCAGCGTTTTAAATACACTGCACCCTGCACGCTGGGCTGCTTGGGAACTACCTTAGGGGTGCCATATATATTAAAAATGTCGTTTTAGGCTTGGCAAGCGGTTTATTTACCAAGTCAAATTGGCAGATTACAACTGCATACAGGCTGCAATTTCAAGCCCAAGGCATGTTTAAGGGTCTTTTTAAGTGTGTGGAACAGCACGTGCTTCAGGGCCACTAGTAGTTTTTAATTTACCACCCGGTGTATTTGGTATGCAACTTTACTTGGACTTATAAGTAAATTAATTATACCAATGAGGTGTGATCTAATGATACCATGTTTTAGGGAGTGAGCGCAAGCAGTTTAGCATTGGTTAGCAGTAGTAAAGTGTGCAGAGTCTTAAAGCCAACAAAAACAAATTCATCAAAACAGGAGTAATAAAGGCAAAAGGCCTGGGGAACTACCCCTAAGGGTGTCAAGTCTAACACCTCACGTGGAGGGTGTGGCAATGCAAGTGACTAAGAAGCCGCTTGCTGCTGAAGCTCCGACGGGCGCCCCAGCTATTTCGCATTGTCCCCGATACATGCAAGGGCAACTCCCTCATTAAAAACAGCGGTGGAGAGCTAAACAAACATCGATCATGACGGGCTGACTCTGAGGCGGCACTGTGACTCCGCCATAGAGATTTGGCGTGTGACGCAGGAGGCAGTGAAGCGATCACGGGCAAAGTCGGTGGCCCGTTCCAACACAGTCAGGCCAGAGGAAGATGACAGGCTCTGCATGGCTCAAGGTAATAGGGGGCACGCTGCAGTGGTGGATGGGTGGGCGCAGGGTGGTGGTGGCAAAGTCTCTTCAATGATCGGAAATCAGTTGGGTAGGGTGCGGCTGAGGCTAGCTGTGCCCC
Organism: Lissotriton vulgaris; assembly: GCF_964263255.1. Classification (NCBI taxonomy): domain Eukaryota; kingdom Metazoa; phylum Chordata; class Amphibia; order Caudata; family Salamandridae; genus Lissotriton; species Lissotriton vulgaris. Next base: position 246,335 of record NW_028248529.1, read on the forward strand.
ACCCCCAGTACACGTGCCTGCCATCTCCCTGAGGCCAGGCAGAGAAAAGGGCCTGTGCTGTACTAGGGACGCACCTATATGGACATGGGTGGTGTGGGTGGGCATGGGGAGCGGGGGGATCGAACTGGTGTCTGCCCCTATGCGCTGCGGTCTACTACCTGGTGGTGCGGCTTCTACACCCTTTGGCCCTGACATCGAGGAAGCAGCGAGCCTGCGGCCTGCCTCCTGGTCCATTCTGTCCCAAAAGGCCCAATACCACCTGCCTGCCCTTCACTTCCACACAACAGAGGGGCATGGTGCACCAGGCCTCTAGACCTACGCCTCAACTTATCCACCTGGCCAGCCGGCTGCTACTGGCCTACTGCCATCTCCTGGCGAAGACCGGGGCTGCAATATTCCCAATCCTGCAGTCACAAGTCCCACACATCAGCCTAGGAGGGGATGGGAGCCTAAGCTCAGGACCTTGTCACCATCAAGCTCCTCCCCAGGCCTGCGGTGAGGACACATCAGCCTCGGTGACGGACTGAGTTTGCCGGCTGCATCGATCGATCACTTGGGTCCCTCATTGTGCATCACCTGGGGCCCCCACTCTTTGCTTCCTAAGGACAGCCGCATGGTGCATTCTTTGAACTCCAAACCATTTCACTGCACCCTGTGCTGCTGGATGGTCACACTGGGTAGATTTGTCACTCCCATGAGACTTGGCAGTACCCCGCTTTCCGACGATTGCACTGGTGCAGCGGCCCGCGGCTTGGGTTGTAAAGACCTAAACAAAAGACTCTTCCCTTTGAGCTCACAGACAGGGCCCCTGAGGAAGACTCCAACATGGCAGAGAGTGCACAGGGAACAGAACAAGAGGATGCCTCCCATCCCTATCCACAGCAGTGCTGCAGGAGATGAGGGCTGGTTTCACTGGACAAAAGCCCAGCAGATCTGGGTTCTAAAATACAAGGTCATGACAGGCGCTTGGATGTGGCGTAGGCTAGCATTTCAGATATCGAAGATGGCACTGCGCAGTCCCCCAAAATATTAGAGTACGTCAAACATATCCTCAAAGAGGTGGCAATTAAGAATGAAGACCTTGAAGCGAGTAGTAGGCGCACCAACATCCCTATCCTGGGAGTCCCGGAGACCACTGCCACCGGCCTTATGAACCTATTTGTCGAGTCTCTATTGGTTGACCTGTTCGAAAGAGAGTTGTTTACCACCAGGTTTGTGATAGAGTGTGCTCATCGATCTCTGGGGCCCAGGCCCAATCCAGGATGCCCCCTAGGCCCATCATTGCACGAATCATGAACTTCTGAGAAAGCGACTCTGCACTGCGCCTTGCAAAACAGCATGAGGACCCAACATGGAGAACTCTAAACTCTTTTTACCAGGACTTCATAGTCATGGTGCAAGATGCACGCCGCTAGTACAATGGAGTCAAGGACACCCTCAGAAATCTGGGTTTGAAGTATGGCATGCTGTACCCAGCCAGGCTGCGGGTCGATGTTAGGGCCGGGCTCGTATTTTTGAAAATCCTACTGAAGTACAGGAATTCTGTCATGTATACAAACAAAACAACAACGAGACTGGAGAAGGAGAGGTAGGACCCTCACCCCCCACAGTGGCTCCGATGCAAGTGTTGAACTCTTTTCTAGTTGCGGCACTGGTTAACTTTGATACATTGGTCCTTCTTCATACAGCTATTATGTTACACATAGCTGGTGGTCTGATGTGGCGTTGCCACCCCTAATGGTGTATACCTTTGGGTTTACTATATTTCTCATGAATGTACCATTCTAGGAATTTCTCATTTCAGTGTAAAGGCAATTGGTGCTTCACGTTAAACATGCTGTTATGGTTCTGCCTCGCTTGGATGGGAGTGAGGGTGGGTGGGGAAGAAGGGGGATGTTGCACATTGCTTACCAATCTATATTTGTTTACAGCATTGGTTACTGTCACAGTTTTCCCAATTTGCAGCTACTTCACAATGACTGGCTCAAAAAAAAGCATAGCTGATGGCTAGGTTAGGCAACATTGAAGACTCTTCTAGCCTATCCTTGATGTCCTGGAATGTTAGGGGACTTAATGATAATCACAAAAGGAGACACAAAAGTTGTTCACTATTTACTGAGACGCAATGTGGACATTGCCTATTTGCAGGAAACTCATCTACCCAAATCAGGCTTGGCCTGCTTTGCAGATAGCTGGGGTGCACACAGGTATTTTGCTAATTACAGTAGCTATGCCAGAGGCACATCCATCCTTATGCACAAACGGGTCCCATTCAGCCCCAGATCCGTAGAGGGACACAATGAGAGAAGATGCATATTTGTCACGGATTTACTCATGGGACATACATGGCACTGGTGTGTGTATGGCCCAAATACAACACTACATGCCCAGTTAGCGCGGCTCACGCCTTGCCTCCTCTTAGTAGGAGACTTCAACCTACTCCTTAACCCCAGCTTGGACACACCGCCATATCTGCATACACTAAACTTAGAGCACGCCGCGGCCTGTTAGAACTTTCTGACTAACTATAGCTGCTAGACATTTGATGCCAGCGCAATCCTGTCCATACGAATTATACACTGTATTCTGGCCAACACATCACCTGGACTAGAATAGACTTTTGGCTGATTTCCCTGACATCACCAGTTGTTTCGGGTCTCTCATGACATTACCGGGGACATATTCAGCGATTCTCCAGTATTACTTCATTTTCAAGTCACTCATCCCGAGGAATTTGAGCACCAATGGCAGTTCCCTAGCCATGCCCTCCATGATGACCTTTTTAATACAGAGGTACGCGAAGCCATTGAAGAATACTTTTCCATAAATACTGGTTCAGTTGACGACACAAGGGCGGTCTTGTGGGAGGGCTTCAAACCATATATCAGGGGAATTCTGCATATCCAAACATGGCAGAGTCCTTAAAGATCTGCTAAACACACTTGCACGCATTGAACGGGAATTGGCTGACTTAGATACCCAAACACTTCACTCCTCTAACCCAGGAGCAGCGGGTCAGTGCTTTGCCCTTTTAGTTGAATTTTGGGAGACCGCTGAGAGCGTGCTCTTATACATGGGCAAGTATCACATTGCCAGACAATGTGGAGAGGGAGAATGACCCGGCAGGGTACTAGCACCGATGCTCCGCCCCCCATACAGTAGAACATACATCACTGAAACACACTATTCCATAAATCAGACACTCACTTCCACCTCAGAGATTCGTGCAGAGTTCCTGGATTACCTCACAGCACTCAACACTACTAAAGTGGAGAGAGACCCGTCGGCCCAAGAAGCATATCTGTCCGGGATTGAAATTGTATACCTCAAAAATACATGCAAGACTTCCTAGCAGTGCCTATATCTGAGACAGATGTCCTCGGAACCATAGTAGCCCTCCGCAGCTCATCTGCCCCTGAGCTAGATGGCTTCACAGGGCATTTCTATAAGGCATATAAAGACCGACTAGGGCCACAGTTAATAGAGTTGTATGCCGAAACCCTTGAAAAACAGATACTACCTCCCACGCTTCGAGAGGCGGTCGTTGTTCTCCTCCCAAGACCCGACAAAGACCCGTCCTTTTGCGGATCCGACAGACCTCTATCACTATTAAACTTAGATTACAAAATCTCAGCTCAGATCATTGGCAACTGTCTATCTCAGTTGATAAAATTTATCATATCAGTGGCCCAATCGAGCTTCGTCCAGCACCGTTCTACCTCATTAAATCTCCTAACACTCTTCTCTGTACTTCACAGAATTAACCCTGAGGTTCCCGCCGCTGCAATTTTATTAGAGGCAGAAAAGGCCTTCGATTCCTTAAAATGGCCCTTCTTCATTTCATGATGCGACAAATGGGCATGCCCATGGGCTTTATCGCCACCACTGCATTGCTGTATAGCCAGCCCACTGCAAGGCTTCGCCTTGGTGAGGGAGAGGATCAGTTGAGTGTCGTCTGCGTAGGATATTATGCTGAGGTCCTGCTGTTGGGACGATGCGTGCGAGCGGGGCCATGTAGATGTTCAACAGTGTCGGGCTGAGGTATGATCCCTGGGGTATGCCGCAGATGATCTCGTAAGCTTCGGATCGGAACGGGGGCGGCAGACGCTCTGGGTTCTATCAGACAGGAAGGAGGTGGTCCGGTCCAGGGCCTTGTCTCAGATCCCTGCGTCATGGAGGCGTGCATGTAGAGTACTGTGGCAGACAATGTTGAAGGCGGCTGAGAGGTCCAGCAGGATGAGGGCTGTGGTCTCACTGTTGTCCAGCAGGGTTCTGATGTCATTGGTGGCAGAGATGAGGGCAGTCTCGGTGCTGTGGCTGCCAAGAAGCCCTGACTTGGTTGGGTCCAGGATGCTGTTTTCTTCGAGGCATCGGGTTAGCTGTCAATAGACATTTCCCCATATACACTGCACTAGCAGATGCAGGTGATGAAATGTCATGGCAGGGTGGCAAGGAGGAGGATGGGCGTGGTAGATTAATAAGAAAATAAAGAGGGGTATGGATGGCACCACCATAAAGAAAAAAAGGGGCAGTGAAAGAAGGCGCTGGCAAAATCACTGGAGGAAAACACCTGCACCCAGAGTGCATCATTGTTTTTACCACAGGGAAATATCCACAAAGCAAGTTATACAACTGTACATAATACATATTATATACATATGAGGAAGAAATACTATGCAAGTGGGTATTGCATGGGCAGATACACTAATGTATAGTTAGGGATAGTGGATAGAGACACTAGAGTAGTGGTAAGATTAGCAGTAGTAGTTTATTGATAAAGGTAATGGTAGTAGCGTATAGGTCATATGGCGCAGGTAGTGGTAGACACAGTAGGGTCAGCTAGGTTTACAGGCACTAGGATGTAGGCTCAAATAGAAGAATAGGATAAAGATAAACTGATGGACACTCAGCAGCTTGGAGTTCATATGCTGTGACTGTCATTCATTGGGAACAATTTGTAAAAACTGGTTCATCAACAAAGGTTCGGCAACCAGATGATAGTTTTCCCCAGCATAACATACAATCACATTTAGAAACTGACAGGGCAAATAAAAAGGAAAGATTAGGGATCTAGTTTAGCGGATGGCAGTAGTGTTAAATCCGCCATGAAACAGCAGATTTACTACCTGCCCTTGCTGCAGCTTATTTATTTATTTTCAGCTTGGTGGGTGGTAGAGACTGTGATGCCCCTATCATCTGCTTGCAAATTTGCAGAGGGAACACAACAAAGTAATAATGGCACAGGAGGTGTTTGGTCGAAAGTATTTGCTCTGCCACCATGTTTAGCTGATGAGCCTATGTGATAGACCCCATACAAATGTTAGGGGAGTTTCATGAAAAGTATAGGCTGCACTATATTGTAACTCCACATATATAGCAATTCATATTCATGATCAGGCAATGAAGTGAATTTGTTGGCAATTTATATGCCTCTTAGAGGGAGTGCATTGGTGGGAGGGTGTATTTCTCATGCACAAATGTCTCCATAACAATTCAACGTACAACTAATGTATGACCTCGTTACATAACTGTTGCTAGTAAGCATGGGCGAATTTTGCGAATCTCGCGTTCGCGAATTTTGCGGATTTGCGAACTCGCAATCCGCAAAATCCGCGAATTCTCGCGAATTTGCGGATTTTTTTTTTTGTGTTTGCGCGGGTTTCTGCCAGTTCGCGAGGGTTTTGTACAATTTCGCAAATTGCGAACTTACCTGTCGGGTCGCAAGTTTCACGAACTTGTTGTTTCTACGCGTACAGCCTGTTTGGGACCCTCTTCTTCATCACTGCCACTCTCTGTCACCACTGCCACTCTCTGACTACTCATGCCACCCTCTGGCCCACCCATGCCACCCTCTGTTTCATCACAGCACCCTCTGGTTGTCCAAGCAGTGTACATTATTGTGGCAACGCAAGCACACCTTCCCTGCCTCAAGTGACCTGAATTAATTTGGGGCTGATTAATGTGTCACAGAATATTTTTTTAGCTGGCACCTGCTTCCTTAGTGCTTCCTGATTAGTGATTTTTTGCACTTGCTAAGTGCTTTCATTGTTGCAAAATTAGTTACAACACCTGCCCTGCCCCAACTGACAATAATGAATTAGGGGCTGATTAATGGATTTGAACTTCCAGCCTGGCTCCTGCTTGTCTCCCTTAGCTGTAAATCAGGACCTTTGTGGCATATGTGTAACTATTCTGAGGTTCAGAGCAGGGTCACATAATAGTTGCAACTGGCAACTGAACTCTGGAGGGGCCCCTCAGGAAGCACTACAGGAAATGGCTACTAATGGTGAGCCTGAACTTTTGAACCTGGTAAGTAGTTTCAGTTTTGCTAAGATCGTATTTCTGCAATTTTGCACTTATTCGCGGGGCGCAAAGTTGTACTGGGAAGCCGCGAACTCACGCGAACAGTGCGAGCAAAATCCGCTGCTCGCGGATTTGCGGATTTTGCGGGAGATTCGCGAATCTCGCGGATTGCGAATTTACCGAAAATCTGCAAAATCCGCGAGCGAAACGGATTTTCCGCCCATGCTTAGTTGCTAGTAACATACTGTATAATGATTAGGTTTACTGAAACTGCAAGGTGTTCGTGTTATGATAAGTGGATAACGTTATGTGAATGTAAAGCGCTCTGGTACCCTATTTGGGACAAGTTAGCGCTTTATTAAACACCAAAAATAAAATTAAAATAAAAAAATAAAAATGTGTGCTTGAATAAGAGTTGTGCTCCTATTGTGTTATATTACTTCACTTTGGCATGTAGGGAAACAACAAGGAGCAATTTGTTGTTTAAGAGAATTGCGTAAATGATGTATGGTCATTGTGAGAAGTGTTTTGTTAGGGTGCAGGTTTACTAGAGTCTAATAATATTGTGTTGCTAGAAAGTTGTAACTACGCCAATACTAGGAGCAGAATAAAGGAGAGTTAAATACAGTTCTGTGCATGGCTTTGTCTATCATCCTTTGACTTAATTTTTCCAGTGTTTGCTGGTCATGTTTCCGAGTTCTGTGTTGTAACAAATTGGGATATAAGTTGAGATGGAAGTCCACAACTTTCTGCCTACTGGGAAACACGTACCCTGTTGAGTTACTCGACCTTCAGGGTAGTGAGGCAAAACAGTCCAAGGCCTACTCAGCAGGGGTGGGGTTGGGTGAGCTAGTACTCAAGTCCCTTCAGACATAACAAGATCTGATAATAAAGTGTGTGGTCAGTACTTTTACTTATAAAAAGGAAAAATACTTTATTAGACACACAATATTCAATACTATCTATAAACATCCAAATATATATGTGATGTCAGTTGGCAATACCTATGTTGACACAGTCTTAACTGTTCATATCCCCAGTGAGCCGTGAACACTGTAACCACAATACCCCCACATCTACTACAAACAATAGAATGAGGCATTGTGAATGAAAGGTTGGCCTACTGGCTTTGTCAGCAAAACAGAAGGTGCTTTTTAAAAACCCTCTCGCTCTCACACTATTTCTAGGTGGTATGCTAGTTCTAGCAGAATAAAATAAATAAGCCTACTCTTCAATTTTCAGAGATAGTACACATACCTTGTTGTTGGGACAACAAGGTCCGTTATCTTTAAGGTATAACTTGCCTTCTATTTTGAGAACAAAGAAAAGGACATCATGTCTATTCCTGATCAAACAGTACAGGCACCAGTCTGCAGAGGCTGAATGCTTTGCAGGGCCTCAGAGGAGTCTTGATGAAACTGCCTTCATTTAAGGTTAAATCTGGTGCTGTACTGCCCTTCCTGATCTGCACCTGCATGAAGCTCCCCACTTAACTATGGTCTTAAACCTGTGGTTTGATAAGATTTGACAACTGATTTTATCTCATATTTACAAAACAAAACAGGGATTGGAGACACTGAGGCTTCCAAGAGACCAAACTAACATGATGAAAAAGATGTCAGCTGTATCCACATGTTGACATTAGGCCTTCACCTTTGTAAATAATAAGCTTACAGTGTAAGAGTCCATATTGTAATGAAAATCATCAGTCTAAAGAGTGGTCTGCCTTGATGACAGCTATATTTGTGCCTGTGTTTCAATAATGTTAACCTCTTAGTTTCATCAGACGGCCCCCGGCCATCTGACGTAACAATGGTCGTGTGCGGAGGACGGCAGGGGGCCGTCCGAACCGCACATGTGTAATTTTTTTCACATTCCGCTGCGGCGAGGAGGCTGAACTTTCCACTAAAAATAAATAGAAAAGTCTGAAAGAAAATATTAAAGGAAATAGAAGACTCTAAAAGTAATTTGTGAGCATGTTACACTTTCTATGAAAGAAACAGAAAAGTCTGAAAAGACAAGTTATGAAAATAGAAGAGTCAGAAGTGACAAATGAAGGAAATCATATATTCTGAAAGGGAACTCTCTTTGTTTATGAAATACTGAGATGAACTCCTATAAACATAGGGTGTCCGAGTGTTCATTTATCTGCTGAACATTTATAAATTAAACAAACTCAAAAATATTTAACCATTAACAGCTGTCTAGTAACTTTCCTCTAAAATGTCAGAGGGCAGCCCCTCCTGTGGCTGGCTATAAAGGGTGGTTGCCCTCATTTGTTTTTGTGAGGATGAGTCCTCCCATACCGGTTGCATTGCGAAAAGTAATTGGAATATGTAGATACCTTCCCTACCCTCTCCCTTCCCAGGAGAAGGTCTAATAACTGGTTAAGGCGATAAAATGGGTACCCCTTTTATCCTCCAGAGTAAATAACATGGCCCAGCACGTTGATTTTAAGGCCCAGATGTCATTAGGAGCCAAGTCAAATAAAAGTTATAAATCTTGAAGTACCTCAAGAAGTGCAGGTATGGAAATTAAAGGCAGACCTGCATTCAGTATCCTGATTTGCTATATTATTGGAGAGTCAACCGAGTTTCTAGGTCTAGCTAAGGAAACACTATAGTTAGGTGTACATTTCACGTTATAATACCATAAAGCACACACTTCAGTCACAGCAGAGGTCCATAAACTAGGTAGCCTAAAACACAAATAAACCAAGGGGATTATATGGGTGTAATCCAGTTCTCACATGTGTTATAATGCCCTCCTAATAATGGCAGGTGGTTGAGCCCATTCTATGCTGTGTCATCTTGGGAAAAACAAAGTCTTCAATGACTACCTGAATCTTTAGTCTTTGAGGAAGAGAGAAAGGCAGGGAGCTACTGATAGAGGAAAAGATTGCAACGGCAACAGACACATAGGAAAGACTCCAGATATAGATGAAAGGAAAGTAATGGATATATTTTGGTAGTGAGAAAATAGTGACATGGAGAGTATCAGAGAATGAAAAGGAATGAAAGGGAAATAGTGAAATGAAGGAAGTGTACACAATATGGGGGGATGTGCTATCAGTTCCTAGCAGTACTCAAATACCCTTATTAATTGAAAAGAAAATGATGTGCAACATATCAATACAATTTGATTTTGGTGGGGCCAGCATGGACAACATTTGATCCAGGTTATACAAGAAGCCTTCAACATCAATTTGAAACTGGCTGTTTTAATCTTCAGCTAACCATGGGCAGAGGTTTATTGCATACCTTCAAATAAAAAGAAGAAAAGTTCATGGGCCCGTCATCTATTTGTTAATTGGCCTGCTCATTTCTGTTGATAGGTCTGTGACATTTTCCCCTGCATATTAGATAACAAAGCTGATGACTTCGTTTTTGAGTATAGTCTACCTTTTTATTTCACTTTGTGCTTTTGCTTTGGGTAGGTTACCTCCCTACTATTTTTTTAAAACTGTCTCAGCAGTGTATGGTTTGGCCTTGGCACATTATTGGCTGTATTTTAATTACTTACCAGTAATCTCATTAATCTGGTTATTCCTAATAGCTCTGTCCTTACAGGATGAGTTTTGTTCACTTCCTAGAGATAGGAACTATTCACATGATAGAGTTTAGAGAAAGCTTAAGCTGGGTAACATACACCTGTCTAGCCTGTGGAAGGGTAAAAGAGACTGCCTTGTTGGAGACATGATAAACGCCTCTAAACATAAGATTAACACTACCTTCTATATGGAACTGATTTATGAAGAAACTATAAGTGTGAGCACTATTTCTTATCATAAATCATTGCTCATACCCACTACATTTCATTTGCATTAGACACATACTCCTTTCTTTTTTTCTTTCCAAATTCTAAGGCAAGGATATATTTGCGATTTGTTTTTATCAGTCTCTCCCCTCAAATCAAATCCCATTTCTTCTGAGCTTCTCAACTTATTTTCAGATTATTTCCTATTATATTCTCTAATAAAAGTCTACTCAACTTCAGTCAATCTATGCACATTTCATATATTAGTAGTCCAAATGATAGTACTATGAACCTAGGAAGGACTGCTAAAATGTACAGATGCTTCTATTAGTAATGTTTCTGAGATACCCACCTTGAAGATGTGTACACTAACATACACAATTATTTACATCCAAAATGAAAGCTGTAAAAATGGCTTGGAAAGCCTTTCAAAATATCTTCTTTCTTAAAGACATTTTCTTCAGCCCTTTTAATCAATGTATTTTTTAAAATTCAAAATTCAGAATTGTGGCAAAGTTTAAAAGGTATTAGTAATTTGATAAAACCTGGCCTGAACATCATCTCCTATGCAGATGACACCTAGCTCATTCTCCCTCTATCTGTAGACCCATCCACCACAAGGGCCAGATTCCACCTGTCTATGACCAGCATCGCAGGCTGGATGCCAAAAACTGCCTCAAGCTAAACACAGACAATACAGAAGTTCTGATCTTTGGGAACAACACCTCCCCTTGGAATGACTCCTGTTGGCCTACTGAGCTGGGACTCTCTCCCTCCCCCACAGATCACACACAGAACCTCTGCATCATCTTGGACAGCAAACTCACCAAGAAGATCCAGATCAATGCAGTCTCCTCCACCTGCTTCCTCACTCTCGAAAGATTTTAAAATGTCTCTCAGTGTCCGCCAGATGCACCGTCACTCAAACCGACGTACCAGCCGCTTGGACTTCAGCAACGCACACCATGCAGGTATTAATAAACACCTGAAAAGATTGCAGATTGTTCAAAACTCAGCGGCCACACTCATCCTCGACCTCCAGAAACAGACGCACATCACCCCTACCTGACGAAACTCCACTGGAACTCCATCCACACGAGATGTTGATTCAAGATTCTGACCCACATTTACAAAGACCTGTATAACCAAGAATCAACATACATCAACCACTGCTTAAGCTTCCACCAACCCTCCAGACTCCTGCACCCCACCTCCATTGCTTACTGCCCCTGCATCCACCAAAGCAATAGTGAAGGATGCTCCTTTTTCTACCTTGCCGTAAAGTTCTGAAACAGCCACGCCCTCCATCTCCGGACCTCACCCTCTGTCCAGGAGTTCATAAGGGGACTCAAGACCTGGCTATTCAACTTATGCCACCCAAGCAGCTTGGCTTTCAGTGCCTGCATACCCTTGCAGGTGATTAGTTTGCAATTTATTAATTCTGTTTGATTAATTGTTTGATTGATCTACAGTAAGGTTTTTTTAAACGTCAAACCTATCAGAAACAAAATTCGGAAGAACAAAAATGTAGTTAGAGCAAAAGATTACTTCTTTATCGCTTGTTTAGCATTGATGATTTCATAGTTCATTTGCCATTTCACCTCAGGTGACTCTTTGGTATTGTCAATCAAAAATTTAAGAACTTCAAATGTCTCTTTTATTCAATTTGATTCTAGTCAGTCACATACACGCATTCAGGAGCTATATACTTCTTGTTTGGCACTCTCTCTCATGTTTTTCTTCTTTCACACCACCTGTTACAAACTTCTAGGATGTTGATTTTCCACTGTTCAGATTAGATTCTTTCACTACTTTTGTTGATTGTGAACCACTTTGCTCACGTCTGCTTTGCACCACTCTGCTTCTCTCTCACACACTCACATTTACAGGGAATCAAGCTTCTAAGTTATTTTTTTCTTTGCTGTACTCAAGTTTCATGAGTTTCAATTGCTTGATGTGCTTGAATTTCATTTGCTTCATTTTTATTTACTAGAGTTTGATTTTGCTCCCCACCCTAGGATTTACTTATGAAACTTGTTTTTGACTTATTGAGTCAACCGTTTGTCTCATTGTTACTTTATCAGAAGCTCACACCCTCCTGTTTGAGATATGTAAATCCAAAATGGCAAACCTCCACACTTCAGAGCCTTATTAGTCAGCAAAATCACCTAGTAGGGGCACTTTCACCTGGACTCAAGGTAAGATTTCCTCCCATGCTTTTAGGTGTGGACTCATTAGTCTGGCTGCAGGTCATGATACAATTCTGTACTGGTAGAAGGTACAGCAATTTGCACCTAGTGAGCAATAGAGCATACTGTTTCAGCTAAACTCTTGTAATAATCGAAGATTAAATCATCAGTACTAATCATAAGAACTGGAGATGGTGTTCCAAAATACTAACGGCCTTTTTTATGCCCCTATGCTTTTGTTCGAAGTACCAAGGGAAGTGAACCTTGTCTTTTCAGAGTAGTCAAAGCACACAATTCTCAAATTTGCCTTTCAAAACACCTTTCCTCTTATATACCACACCACATACTTCAGGATGATAACTCCAATGGAACTTCTGATAGATGTTTAATGCAGCACACAATCTTCATGCAATTGTTAAAATGTGTTTCCTTGTTATTCTTAAACAAAGCTGGCATTCCAAATCAAGATATCAACTCCCTCAACAATAGCTTGACAACTATTAGTGCATCACACATCCTTGTTGAGTATGCCTCAATCCACTTTGAAAACAGACAAATAATCACTAGAATATGCCTTACACCATTACATGGTACAACTTCTACAAAATCAACCTGTAATCTTGTGAATAGACTAGCTGTTTTTTCTACATGGTTCATAGTGACACACACGTTTTCTTTCCCATATTGCATCTCTGACACAAATCCATGTGTAGGTCCATGTATCAATCTCACCATCTGCATTAACAGTAAATCTGTCAAGACAACTCTCCATTCAGTGCATCTCCACAAATCGTGTTGGTCCAATTTGCATCCTACCTTTTCCCACCTTTTCTTTACATGCTTCTGACATCTCAGTGGGTACATCTCTTAACTCGGCAAATGTTTGTTCTGATTCACAAGTAAAGGCATGTGCATTTTCTACAGATTCTGAATTCTGAATAATTTCTACTGGCAGTGTACTACTCTACGTAGAACACTATTTAATCATGGCAGGGAGAGGATGTGGTGTTTTGGCTAGAGTTGCTGACTTTGGAACTGGGTAGCCAGGTTCAAGTCTCAGCATTCATTCAATATTTTGTGATTCTGGAACAATCACTTAAGGCCTGATTACGAGTTTGGCGGTCTGACTGTCCGAACACCTCTGCCATTAGAAAACCACAATGCTGGCAGTCTTCCAACTGCCATATTATGTGTTTGTACACAGGGCCCTCTGTGTTTCTGCAGCGGTCTTGCAGTGGTGGACAATAGTTTTCCGTATCCAGCGTTGCATGGGTATATATTTTGACTGCACAGGTGTCCAATGTACACATATGCATATTACATGTTGAAAAATAACACCTTGCCTTTGCTGGAGTCTGGCCCATATGTGGGCAGTCCAGGCAATGGGTATATTTACCTGTTGATCACCACATAAAGGGTCATATTCTTTGGGGTGAAAATGCTGCTGTGAAGGGGGTCCTAGAGAAAGGGATCCACATAGAGCTCTGATGGCATGAACAGGAAGGGGTTGAGTGTGCATTTCAGACCCTTTGTTTCTGCAAACCTAAAGACGGTGATCCCAGCACCATGGCCAGCTCACTGGAAAGCCAACTCATAATATGGACAGCGGTGAGGCTCCTCAGTACCACCCTGTGGCAGCTTCTTTACCCTGACCGTGACCCCAACGGTCGGAGGTGTGCTGCCGATGTCAAGGGTTTAGCCACAGTCTTTGCAATCGCTATCTGACCATCTCACTATATGGCGGTCAGACCACAGGTACGACAGTTCACAGACTGCCAAACTCTTAAAAAGGTCATTAATCAACCCCAGTATCTAAAATAAATAAATCAATGTGACTTTGTATGATGCATTGGCAATGATATAAAGTACATCAATACCTTCAGGTCAAGTTCACACTGTACTCATGTCAGAGAGAGGATGTGGTGTTATGGCAACAGTTGCTGACCTTGGAACTGGGGAACTAGGTCCAAGTCTTGTCATATACTCAACATCCAGTGATACTGGTCAAATTACATTATTTCCGTGTGCCTAAAAAAAAATAGATGAATGCAACCTTGAGTAATGTAACTGTTGCTCATGTAATGTGCCTCAATACTTTTAGGGAAAGTTTGTGCTACATAAAAACTGCAGACAAGCCATTCTTATTGGATGGACATTTTACATGGCTGTTTTCCTCTGCACTTTGAAAGGATAGAGCACATCAAGAATGCATGGTCCATTTCAAAATGATGTCTCAGGAGAAATCACAAAACCCTGCTGTAACCACAACTTGCTAAAATCACAAACCTCTCCAAAATAATACTGTCAGTGTAGTTTGTAACATTCAATGTATTGACTTCACAGCAAGCTCTGTTATCACAATCAATTCAGCCACTTTTGCCAAAGTACAAGGCCTCCATAATGAATTTCAGTGTGCTAACTGTATATGCTTCTTGTAAACATCCTTTGATGTCTCTCAAACATGAGCCATTCCCAAATAAAACCAAATTAGCCAAATCAACTGGAACATCTTTAATATTAAGTCTTGGCTAGCTGTATAATTATGTTACATCAGTGTAGACATGATACATGTGAGTTGGCCTGGGAAAAGGATCTTGTAGAATGCTGGCCTATTCCTTTTTGGGACAAATTATGGTTTCAAATTCATAAAAAGTCCAGAGCTGCTAACACCTCTCAGACCCTTTACGTCATCTATAAATGCCTTCTTTTACTCCTATGAATGTAGCCTCTTTTTCTTCAGACCTCTCCTCAAACTGCTGGTCATGTAATGGTCCTTCAGCCGATTTAAAGCATATGCTTTTTGATTGCCCCTCTCTTTCCCTTTTTTGGCATTTAGTTTGGTCCCAAATTAATAAAATTTTCAATATCCAAATTCCTTTTTCAACATCTTTTTGGGATCCTTGTCATCCTCCTGGCCACACCCTACCCCATCCCCTCATTAATTGATTTGCTGTTAGCGATAGCCCTTCACCTAATTACGTCCAACTGGAAACAAGTCCAGAAAATTTCCTTCACGGCTTGGTGGAATACTGTTTGTTTCCATCACAGATTAGATACAGGTAATATCACAACCTATTTCATTATGCATTAAAAGAGATCTTTTATGGCTCCCCTTATCTTCATATCTAACAACCTCAGCCTTAGCTTCCCCCACTGTAGCTACCACTTCAGACGAAGTTAGGAATTCTCCATAATTTCTCTGTTGTCTTTTTACTTTATGTTCCTGATGAATCTCTTCCAATATTACTCCTTTCTCCTTCTCATGGAAGCTGTGTTTATATTTCATATTATCCCTTTTATACTAATGTTGTTGAATTAGAATTGTGATTCAGGTAATGATTTTTCCTACTATTGTTCCCCCCCTTACTCCCCCTCCCTTCTTTCCCTCCTTTTCCCTCCCATTTTTAATAGTCATAGAAGTGCTTCATTGTACTCTTGCTTTATGATATTTATTTGTATGCATGTTATGATCTCTTCTTCAATAAACTTTAAACTTAAAAAAGATCTGGTTATTCCCTTCTGTACTCTCAATTTTTCTTGCTCCTCTTCTGGATTTAGCTAATTTAGTTCCTTGCTAGAGTATGTTATTCCTCTGGCCCATGACGCTGTTTCTAGCTGAAACCCAGCAGCATGGTTGACTCTGACCGCTTCTAGGATGCTGAATTTGGCTTTACATTTGGTGCGCCCGCTGTGCGGTTGCACCAGCTTGCAGCCTACATACCCTCATTTCCTGTTTCCAACAAGAACACCTTTGCCATGCCAAAATGGTGGCTGTCAAGCAGATCCTGTAGAACAGCGCTGGGAAGAAGGTAGAAGAGGAAGGTAGCCTTCAATGTTTCCCACTCCCCCCTTTATACTTTTTAATTAGGAAACCATTCAAATTCTGTTAAAAATTACAGTTTTAAAAACACAACTCTGTTGATGATTTAGCTTAAGATAAGCTCCCGATTTTGCTAAATTTTCTCGTGAATACCCCCGACTTTTTGTTAAAAACCTGAATTCATTATCAGCTCCCAGCCTAAAAAAAAAAAGTAGCGTAGTCTCAGCATTTTTTATTTCTTTCAATGAACACTGCATGGTTGTGCCAGCTTGCCACTTAAATACCCTTCTTTCCTGTTCCCAGCAGCTAGACCCCTTACCTTGCCTGTGCCAAAAGAGGGGCCATCAAGCAGATCCGTCAAGTGTGTACAAGACAATTTCAATGACTGAGAGCATGGACAAATAGACAACCAGGATGTTGTTGATGACTGAGAGGCTGAGGCACATGGAGAAAGAGGACACTTTTGATCACTGAAAGGCAAAGGCACATGTAAGAGACCTATGATGAGTGAGATGCAAGAGATACAAGAGCATGTGGACATCAGGGCACTTGTGCTAAATGAGATACAAGGTCAGGTGGGCACGCAGGACACCTTTGGTGTTTGAGATACAGGGGCATGTTACAATGTTACGTATGATGAAAGAGTCAAAGGGGCACATGAATAAGCAAGACACTTTTCATTGAGAAACACGAGCACTTGGGAGGGGGGGTGGGGGGGGGGGGTGAGCAGACCACCAGACAAATTGAGAGTGTGAAAAAGGCCGCTTTATTGAAACAGGTGCATATTTACAACAATACAACCCTGGCCAACGCCTTACAAAACTAAACCTCACTAATTAAATAATTAACTACAAACCCCAAACGTCAGGCCCTCCCCTAATACGTCACAGTCCCCGCCCTCACCCTGTACAACATAATTACAATACAAACCAATACAAAACCTGCATAATCATTTAAACATCATCCCAACCCAAAAGCATAACATCACATTCCCAGATTGCCCACCAAGAACTTACGTTAACCAAAACAGTGTAACCACCCCACGAAACATCTATTTCAACTTCTCCAGCCATAGCCCCATTTTGGCAAAAAAAAAACCAAATTCCGCACGGCACCTGTTCCAAGCGACAAAGTACAACATAAAAACCCATATCCACCTGTTCCGACAAGCAACCAAAATAAATAATAAAATAAATATAAAAACCCCAAAGAGGAAATAAATAAATTAATACTAGAAAAAGGAGATCGAAAGATAAGGGGGGGAGGGAAAAAGTTTTTATTAAGCTAATTGAGCTCCCGGCCACCAGGTCACCTAGCCTAAAATGGTGGCCGGGAGGAGGAGCCAACAGAATTTATAGTTGGGCTCCCTCAGTAGAAAATAGGAGAGCCCAAACCCAGCCCAAGAGAAGCCCAAAGTGAGCCTGCTCTCTAAACCCCCCCACCTGCCCCTCCCAAACAGCCCGGGGGGGGGGGACCTCCCTCCGGTCGGCTGCCCCCCCTTGGGAGGGAGGGGTGGGGGGGTGAGCAGACCACCAGACAAATTGAGAGTGTGAAAAAGGCCGCTTTATTGAAACAGGTGCATATTTTCAACAATACAATTCTGGCCAACGCCTTACAAAACAAAACCTCACTAATTAAATATTTAACTACAAACCCCAAACGTCAAGCCCTCCCCTAATACGTCACAGTCCCCGCCCCGACCCTGTACAACATAATCACAATACAAACCAATACAAAACCTGCATAATCATTTAAACATCATCCCAACCCAAAAGCATAACATCACATTCCCAAATTGCCCACCAAGAACTTACGTTAACCAAAACAGTGTAACCACCCCACGAAACATCTATTTCAACTTCTCCAGCCATAGCCCCATTTTAACAAAACCCAACAACCTTCATGTTCCTGCTGGCAAAAAACCCCCAAATTCCGCCACCCAGAAAAGAGGGGGGGGGGGGAATAATCACACCCCTCTCTTTCTGCCCCCCAAAAACCAAACAAGTGACCATCGAAGGTCTAACCAAGAAAATTCTGAATTTTCAAGCACCTGGAAAGTACCTCCCTCAATTCCAAAAGATATAAGTCCATTCCGATTCGAGACAAATGAACTCCATCACTGCGAAAAAACTCCAAAGCATCATAGCGAATGTCCTTATGGGACACCCGCCCAAAACCTAAGTCCCTGCAAAAACGATAAACCTCTAAATTTAACTTCCTGCGCGCTTTATCCACTGCCCTAGGCCTAATCGCACCCCTCCAAGTTCTACGGGGGAGCAATTCAGTCCACAAAACATGGCATCCTGACCACTGTTGTTTTATGAGGGAGAGATCCTTCTTCATAGTCCGTAGAAGGACCACCCCTTTGACCCCACAAAGATCATTTTCACCGAGGTGTAAAAGCAAAACATCCGGACAAATACCTCCTACCAACCATGAATTCAAAGCAGGAATAAGTTCCCTTCAAATCATACCCCCTTTACCCTTCCACACAACATTAAACAAACGGTCGTTAAAACCAAGCTTAGGACCAAAATAACTCTTCTGAGCTTGATCTTCCGCACGCCTTATGAAGGAATGCCCCACAATCCAGATCGTCATAACAGCTGAACGGGGGCCGGCCACCGAACCTGAAAAAAGAAAAGCAGCATCAAATTTTAAGGAGAGACATCAGTCGCAAGCGCAGCACCAGGATCATTCCGCACATAGCGCCGAAAGCAGTCCGAAGACCAGCGCCCTAAAGACATAATATCCTGCTGCGACCAACCCCTATTATAAGCCTCCGTTGCAGCCCCAATCCTGAAAGAATGAGTACCATAACAACTTTCATCCAAACCAAGAAAACGCAGAGCTTTACGCAGCACCATGCGCAGCTGTTATTCAGTCACCCTGGAACCATCCAAATGTTGAAAATCAGAAAACTCAGCAGCCGCCCCCGAACAAGCCCTCAAACGCCTAGCCCACCGCAAAGGGCACGTCTCCAGAGGAGAAGACGCCTCCAGCCAAATACCCTTCCCCTTGCTTCTCTGATCAGTTTTCGCGCGAGCCAGCCAAATATGCAATCCAGTCTCAGAAAATTGAACATCCCCCCACCCCACCCCAAAAGTAACTTTAGATCCTAACAATTCTGACACCCTAAAAGCACTGAAAAACATCCACACCATGAGAGTCGAAAAAAGACAAACCTCAAACTCATCCAAACAAACAGAGGGCAATACTTGCAAAACTCGGGCCAAATCTGCCATGACAAAGGTTGCCGGACCAACCGCTCCCTTCCCTGCTCCCTGGACCAACCCTCCATCATGCGCTTACCAACCTCCCCTGCCGAAGGAGAATAGCCCCAAAATAACTTGCCCATGAACGCAATACCAGCCAATTTTCCTGCAATTGTAACACGGGTCAGACCTTTGTCCATCAAGTGAAGAATAAACTGTACCACATCCTCAGAACGTCTCCAACCGGGCACGCGCCAGCAAGCTCTAGACTCCAAAAACTCCTTCCAGGCTAATTCATATGCTGTCCTAGTAGAAACTGCCAGGGAACCTACCACCAACTGTAAGACCCTGTCTCGCCTACCGTCCACAGATGATCTGGCATGGGGGTCGGCGTCCTGTCCGCCTCCGAGGCTAGCCCATGGAATCTCTCCCACTGTGAACGAGACAAAGCATCCGCAATGTCATTGTCCACACCAGGAATGTGCAAGGCCTTAAAACTGATGTCGTACTTCAAGCACCCCAACACAAAAACCCTCAAGAGCTTCAAAATCTGGGCATCCCTAGCCGACTGCCTATTGATAATGTCGACCACAGCCTTATTATCAATACGAAACAGGACTTTTTTGTGAGCCAGCTCATGACCCCACAGAGTCAAAGCAACAACCACCGGGAACAGCTCTAGAAATGCAATGCTCCTGCCTCCGTTCCTCCACTGAACCGGCCACTGCTCCGCACACCACCTGCCCTGCCAATAAAGACCGGAACCATCACTTCCTGCAGCGTCAGAAAAAATGTTGACATCCCAAACCCAATCTTCTTCCCTGTACAGAGGAATGCCATTGAAGGAATGTAAAAAGGCTACTCACAACCGCAAATCCTCCTTAACCCCCGCTGATAAGCGAACGTGATGGTGAGGTAAATAGTGCCCTGATAGAGCCCTACCCAGACGCCTACAGAAAGTTCTACCTGCCCTGACCACTCTGCAGGCAAAATTAAGGTGGCCCAACAGCACCTGAATCTCTATGACTGTTACTTTTGACTTGACCAGCATGGAATGTAAGAGGTCCGACATTATAGCCTTTTTCTCCACAGGTAAACGTGCTTCCATAACATGAGAATCTATCTCAATACCCAAAAAAGACATGGTCGCGCAGGGGCCCAATGTCTTTTCCGGTGCCAAAGGCACTCCTAAGAAATCCATCAAAGTCTGAAATGTCCGCAAAGCATTCTGACATGCTGGGGAATTGGGAGCGCCAACAAAAAATAAATCATCCAAGTAATGTGTTACTAACTGGTGACCTGAACAATTAGCGGAAAACCATTGGAGAAAAGTGCTGAAAGTCTCAAATAGTGCACAGGAGATGGAGCAGCCCATTGGTAAAGCTTTATCTACATACCATTTCCCATGAAATTGAATCCCCAAAAAGTCCCAATCCCCGGGATGAACTGGTAGCAAACGAAATGCAGATTTTATATCGCATTTAGCCATTTCCGCATCAGAGCCAGCAGACACAACCAGGGCCATGGCCACATCCACAGATAAATACGATACTGAAGCAGCTTCCTCATGAAGTCATTAACCGAAGAGCCCTCCGGCCATGACAAGTGTTGAATTAGAAGAAATTGCCCAGACTCCTTCTTAGGGACTACACCAATGGGGGACACAATGAGATTCTCCAAGGGCCAATCATCAAAAGGACCTGTCATCCTTCCCTCACGCACTTCTTTATCCAATTTGTCTTGCACTACAGCAGGATGTTCATCGGCTGACAATAGATTTTTAGTCCACCGCCGCAACTGCGGGTCTGTATAACCAAGCCGAAAACCTTCCTGAAAACCATCCAGCAGTAACTTACCAGCCTCGGCATTCCCATAACCCCTCACAGCCACTGCTAGCTGAAAAAGTTTAACCGGAGTACGAGCCTTTGGGCCCAGCTCCTGGAGTGCTTTTCCCCCCCTGTTAGGCTGAGGCTGCTGTGCAGGACCAGGGGCATTGGCAGTCTGCTGTGACCATTGTCGACCTCCTGTAACGCGAGACCCCCAAAACCTGGCCAATGGATGCGTTCTTCCACATTGGGAACATTCGTGCCTGAACTTACAATATTCCCTTGAAGTGACCTCTGTTAAAATCCCAGCATGTCCCATTGGCAGGTTGCACTGACGCTGCTGCACCCACCCCTCCCCGGGTGGGCTTCCCCTGAAAGGGCCGGTAAAGTAAGGGATAGCCGCTAGCTGTAAAAATCGTCTTACCACCAGCCGATGCACCCATAGTGTGTTGCCACAAGTCATTGTCCAACTCCCCCCATTTCGCCTCAGGATCCCAAGCCATCCGTGCTCGGAATTCCTCATCATACTGTGACCAGGCATAACCACTGCCAGTAATCTGCGCCTTTCTGATCACATCCATATACTTAAAAATGGCAACACAGCGCTCAGGGAATTTTTCACAGTACACGCTAGCATAGATCAGAAATGCCGCTGTCCAGTTTTCTATCGTCAAAGGAACCTTTGGGCACTTAGCCAGCTCGTATTGCTCTTCCTTAGACCCCTCCTTGGAGCGAACTTCCCTATGTAAGAGCTTCAGTAGTTCAACGTACTCCCCTTTCCAAATTGAGGTTCCGTGATAATTGTAAGTGGTGTTTTCGACTCGCACGAATATGGTCGAGTCTGGTATCTATGAACCGCAAATGACGAGTTTAGTAAGTGTGCGCAGTTTCGCTGTGCTAACTTAAACCGTTCGTTTGTTATGTGGGTTTATCGTCTGTACCCACGGGTTCCATCTTAGATACGGCATCCATTTTGTCTCTTGCCCTCAAGTAGCCAGCGAACGGACGCTGTCCGCTTCGCGACCCTGGGACTCCCAAGATATTTGCGGAAGACACATGTTCTTTGTAAGGGTCTTTATGACGAGGGGGATGATACTGTAAGGCAGATGGCCCCGCTCGAGGCTCATCTTGCCGTGCCGGTTTATTGTCTCAGCCGTGCATCTCATTAGGCACGTCCCTTTGATGCCTGTATCTCGTGTTTCTCGATACCTCCCCTTTTACACCCTTTCCGATCTCCCCACTGTCTCCGTCTTCCTCTGCACCTGTCTTTGTTCCTATTTCGATCTGTTTTACTGCCGATTGGAATGCACTAATGTTGGGAAGATGGGTTTTTACAGTTGGGAACCGCCAAATGTTTCCGCACTTATGTTCCGGACCTTATGTGTATCAAACTGACCAAAGCGACCCCTCTGGGGGATAATTGTGGGAACCGGGTTGTAAACCTTTGTGTACCATGTTGTCCTATGGGTAAAAACTGTATAAAAGGAGCGATCCACAGAACCAATTATGAGCAGTCTCCCCAAGTTGCACGTGTTGTACTTGTCGTGACTTCTGTGTTCCCTGCAGTAAATAAACCTTGAATCTTTGACGCCGAAGGAAGTGTCCCGTGTCTCTGTCATTCGTACGCCGGAGCAGGTTACCCACGAAGGTTTCAGGTGTTGTGCCCTGGCACCGCTGGGTCTTAAAGAACCCAGTCCTTCAGTTGGCGCCCAACGTGGGGCTGCATCAGTGGTACCGGTCCGAGCCCGACGATCGTGAGGAACTTCGTGTGAAATCTCCGATGGAAGGTGCACTCCGCTTCATCGATCCTGTTGTTGAAACAAGTGGCCCGAAGACTTTTCCCGCGAAGATTCCCGCCTCCTGACGGCTGCGACGGACTGCTGCCCTGACTGTAGACCTGTTTTGGCGCCTGGCGTAGACCTTGATATAGCGAGACGATTGACGGGCCTTCCTGGAGACACCATCGATCTTTGAGTTAAGTATTTGTGGGTCGCTCCCAGAGTTCTTGGTTGTTGACACTTTAGCGAGTGTTTTTGTTGTTGACGCTGTGTGAGTGTTTTTGTCGGTGACACTTTGCTAGCGTACTTTGTTGTGTTATTTGACGACTGCAGCCGCCAAAAACCGAGGGTTTTTGCTCTTTGCTGGGACTTGGTAAATCCCGTAACCCTTGAAGTTTGTGAAACTCGGCTAGTGTGCAAGATGCCTGGTCGTAGTACTTTGTTCAGTTGTTTCAGACCGTGTGGTATGGATTCCCGACTGGAGGACTCGTGTCCGATACCTCCGGTTGGAACTCCGACTTATGAACTGTACAGTAAACATGGGCTAGGCCCGATTACTTTTAATGACTACTGGATCAAATACACGAAGAAAGATGGTGACCTTCGCTGGCCACCACATGGTAGTTTCGAGGCCCCGATCTTAGATAATCTAGAGGTTAAATTGTTCGAAAGAAAGTCAAGGCCGGCCATGTTTGATGCCTTTCGGTTGTGGCGTAAAGAAGCCCGACAGAAAGAAATCAGACAGACTAAACGAAATCAGCGAGATAATGTTGCTACCATAGTAAAGAAAGCAGAGCAATTTCAGCGCGATAAGGAGGTTAAGGATAAGGAAGTGTTTGACAGATTGCAGCGTATGACTATAGATAAGTGCTATCCTGTTTTGCCTACGGAGTCGGAAAAGAAGGATGAGTCAGTTGAGGATCCTTTAATGTCCTATCTAATGAAATCGCCACCTCCGTATGTACAGGGTACCACAGCCCCTGTGGTTCCCCCTGTACCTGTTCCTGCACCTATTCTTCCTTTGCCTGTTCCTCAACCTGCACCCGTCCTTCCGACTGTTCCTGCTCCTTTGGCTGTCCCTATCCCTACTGCTCCTCCGCTTCCACATACTCCTGCTCACGCTACTGCTCCTGCTCTGTTAACCCCTGCTGTTGTTTCTGTTTCTACTCCTTCACTTGTTAGTCCTGTGTCCTATACTTCTCCCTCTACTCGTAGTCGTAATTCTCCTCTTGCGGCTAGTTTCTTTCATTCGCTCGGGCCTGTTCTTGGGTCCGCTGGTTCAGATGGTCCTCAGAGACGTAGTCAGCTTCCTGGTAACAGGGAACGTGCTTCGCTATATAATATGGCGATGGGTTGGATGACACACCCCCTTAGAAATCCACCACGTATTGTACTCGACACGTTTTGTCAGTTCAATATACCAACCCAAAGATTTGTGTTCAAAGAAATGTGTAAGGTCCTTCGTGATCAGATATCGGCCGACGCACCTGACGAGGTGCTGACCGCTTTGTCTGATCTACAACTTCAGTTCTCGGCTGGACTGATAGTGGACACCAATGTTCGACGCGCTGTTGAACGATTGTTATCTTTCCGTCCCACTCCTATACCTCAAGCCTTGTTTGTTGAGGATGTCGAAAGACAGCCAGATGAGTCTGGTCAATTTCCTATGCGCGAAGTTCCACCGGTTTGGATGCCACCTAATCCTAATGCTGCTCCTCCGACACTGGGGCATTTCCAGAGAGTATGTATACATCTCCCATGGAAACGCTCGGAAGTGTTACAGGTGAAGCAATCCTTGCCTGACCCTCGCAAAAATCCTACAGGGTATTACAAAGAATTATCGCAGCTTGTAGATGCTACGATAATGAATCTTGCCGATATTGACATGCTGTTTGGCAATGTTGTACCGCAACCGGTATGGGCTAAGATTCGTCAGGAAAATCACGCAAACGAATTAGGTGGTGATTGGGCGGCCATTATAGCGGCGGATGGGTTGCAAGTTGGTGGTGCTAAACCCGACCAGTTGATTACTGCTCTCCCTCAAAGAATAATAACGTTAATGAAAACTCTTATGCCAGCTATGAGAGTGAATTGGGACAAATTGTCAGCTTGTAAGCAAAAGAAGGACGAGAGTGTTTCTGACTTCTTTACGAGGTTCGAGGAAGCATTCATTGACCATAGTGGACAGGATATGGGTACCGAGGGTGGACAACGATTGTTTGTGGATAAATTTGTTTCGAACTTATTGCCCGATTTGAGCAACAAATTAAAGAATTCGGAAAGTGCATGGGCCGTTTCTACTTCAGCTCAGATATTGGCTACGGCACAATATTATGAGAATAGGGAGAAAGAAGAGAACGACCGTGCTGATAAAAAGACGAAAGAGCTAAAAACTAAAGTGCTGCTGCAACAAGCGTATCCTCCACGTTCAAATCAGAATGCATCCCAACAAAATCGATCGCAGCCGCAATCGAATAGATCACAATCTCGTAATGACTCCTCTTCCCAAAGATCCTCGTTGGGATACAATCAATGTGCCTATTGTAGACAGGAGGGTCATATCAAATTCAATTGTCCTGTTCTAAACGAACGTAATAGTGGTAACTCATCTAGAGGAGGTCGTGGTGGTTCGCAGCAGGCACCACGTGGTAGAGGTCGTGGAGCTCAGAATGATCGCTCAGATAACTCATCAAATTCCGATAATTGTTTTGATCAACGTGGATCGTCGCAAGGACGATCTGCGCAGTACAATGTAGACGATTATTACGTCGATCAGGGAACTGACGACAGTAATTACTAGGACAGCCATAGACAAGGAGAGGGAGTGGTATCAGTTCCGGTTGATCAGAGAGGGCCTTACGTCGCAGTTGCTACATCGGGCGTCGTTGAGCCTTTTCTGTTGGACACTGGTGCAGCGAAAAGTTCCATTAAGCATTCGAAACTCCCTGGCGCACCTTTGTCTGGCTTAACAAATGTTTCCGTTGGATTCTCTGGCGCCCCCGTTAGCAATCCAGTTTCGCGCCCTTTGCCCCTTACAATTGAGCCTCGTGAGCTAGAAGCTCCGTTGATTTTAACCACGGGTTGTGGTGAAAATCTTTTGGGCCTGGATTTGCTTAAACGTTTGTATGCAACTTTGTATTGTTCTCCTGCGGGTGTAAAGCTTACGTTGGGAGAGAGGGTTGTCTCTCCTATATACTTGTCTCTCTGTAAGCTTCCACCGGAATTGAGTTCTCTTCCTGCGTCTTTGTGGGCGACAGGTCCCAATGATGTGGGCCTGCTTGACATCTCCCCTTATGTTGTTCAGTTGAAATCTAATGTGCGGTTGCCACGTATTCCCCAGTATCGTATCTCTCTTGATGGTGAAAGAGCGCTGTTAGCGATCATCTATGATTTGATCGAGAAAGACGTTATTGAGGAAACACGGGGAAACGTGTGCAACAGCCCTGTACTGCCCATTCTAAAACGTACTGATCCTTTGAAACCACCTGTTTATCGTTTTGTTATCGATCTACGGGAGGTGAATAAAATTGTGATTCCTCAGTTCCCCGTTGTGCCTGACATCGCAGCGCTACTGACTCTGATTCCAGCTTCTGCATCGTGGTTTTCGGTGATTGACTTGAAGAATGCGTTCTTCAGCATCCCGATTGCAGAAGAGAGCAGAGACCTTTTCGGTTTCTCTCTTGGTGGACGCAGCTTCCGGTTTAAACGCGCTCCTCAGGGCTACTGTGAAAGTCCATCGATTTACAGCCAAGCCTTGAAGGGTCAACTGGATGCGTTTAGGTTGCCGGCTGGTGCGGCCTTAATCCAATACGTCGATGACCTATTGGTAGCTGCAGATACTCAGGACATTTGCAGAATTGCTACGGTGTCGTTGCTGCAACATCTCTGCGAGTTAAATCACAAGGTGTCACCTTCTAAACTCCAATATTGTTGTCAAGAAGTAACCTATCTAGGTCACTTATTGTCAAAGGAGGGAAGGCGGTTGACCCCAGAGAGAATTGCAGCAATTGCGCGAATGGCTGTGCCAACAACCCAGAGAGATGTGCGTGCCTTTTTAGGTATTACGTCGTACTGCAGGCAATGGATTCCTAATTTTTCATTGCTAGCGAAACCATTAGTGGCTCTTACGTGCAAGGATGTTTCGACTCCTTTACCATGGACGGAGGAATGTCAGAAAAGTTTTTCTGAATTACGTGATTCATTGTGTTCGGCTCCTGTGTTAGGTACTCCTGACTATAGCAAGCCGTTTACATTGTATGTTCACGAGAGAGAAGGTTGTGCGTTGAGTGTCTTCACGCAACCTTTTGGTGGTAAGCAACGTCCAGGTGCATATTTTTCCTCGACCTTGGACCCGGTAGCTAGAGCATTGCCGTGTTGTTTGAGAGCAACAGCGGCAGCCGCGGTCTCCATCCGACAATCAGCAGGATTGGTCATGGATAATATGCTTACGGTGATGGTTCCGCATGCAGTCGATACTCTTTTGAATCGTACGAAAACTTAGCACTTGACGAGTGCGAGGTTGTCTGGGTACGAGTTGACGCTGTTGGCAAGCCACATTCAAATAAAACGTTGTAATGTTCTGAACCCGGCAACTTTGTTACCAATTAGCTCAGAGTCAGATGAAATAACAGAACACGATTGTTATTTGAGGACAGAGGAGGAAACGAAAGGTCGAGTGGACCTTAAAAACACCCCATTGGAAGACCCAGATGGTACACTGTATGTGGATGGTTCATGTTTCAAGTTGCCGAATGGTGATGTGACTACTGCTTATGCTGTTGTAACGTTGCATACTGTTGTTGAGACTGCACGACTAAATCAGAATTCTGCCCAAGCTGCAGAGCTGATCGCTCTCACTAGAGCGTGTGTGTTAGCGAAAGGGAAACGTGTGAATGTGTTTACCGACAGCCAATATGCATTTGGCGTCGCACATAGTTTTGGACGGTTGTGGAGAGAGAGAGGTTTTCTAACATCGCATGGTACGAAGATTCAGCATGGTCAGCTTGTGAATGATCTTTTGGATGCACTTACGTTGCCTAAGCAAGTGGCGATTGTCAAATGTAGTGCGCATCGTAAGGTGACGGATGATGTTGGTCGAGGTAATGCGTTTGCGGATGAGACTGCTAAGGAGACTGCCCGGAACCTTAGCACTCGAATGTATGTGACGAGTTCGGTTAGGTGGCCTACAGAGTCGAGTATGTGTGAGGACACTATCGAGAGTGTAAAGGCAATTCAGAATGAGGCCACCGAGACTGAAAAGGAGAAGTGGAAAGAAAGCACGGGAAAGTTGGATGCGAATGGTTGTTGGATTGATTTGTCGGATCAGAAAAGATGGATGTTACCGGATGCGTATGTGCTTGCCGTTGTGACAATGGCGCATGGGTTAGCACATATTAGTACGAAAGGTATTTGTAAGTTGTTGTCTCCTGTGTGGAAGAATGATGGTATTACGAAATGTGCTGAACGCTTGGTTAAAAATTGTATGGTGTGTATGATGTACAATCCTGGTAAGGGAACCCCAACTCCTCCTGGCAGTTTTGCTCCCCCTTCATGCCCCTTTGAGGTGATTCAATTGGACTTCATCCATATGGAGTGATGCAATAACCTGAAATACGTTTTAGTTGTGGTTTGCGCATTCTCCCGATGGATCGAGGCCTATCCTCTCAAAGACAATACTGCTTTATCTACTGCGAAAATCCTACTGAAGGAATACTTTCCTCGGTACGGAATGCCTAGAATCGTGTGGTCAGATAACGGAAGTGAGTTTGTGGGGAGTGTGATGAAGAGTGTATGCAAGGGCCTTGGAATTAATCAGAAATTCCATAGTGCCAATCATCCCCAGTCAGCTGGTTTGGTTGAAGGGTATAACGGCACCCTTAAACTAAAGCTAGCGAAGATTCAGGCTACGACTGGTCTTTCGTGGCCTGACGCCTTACCCTTAGCATTACTGTCAACTAGGGCGACTGTACACTCCCGAGTAGGGCTTAGTCCCTATGAAATAGTGTTCGGTCGTCCTGCGAATGTTTGGGGGGTTCCTAGGCCAGGTATTTTCTGTGATCTTGAGTATCCAATGTTGATCGATTATCTTCATGACTTGACTGCTAAACTGAGGTTAATTCACCAACAGGTTCACGAAGCATTGCCGACGCAGACGGAGGGTCCAGGCCACCAGCTCCAGCCCGGAGATTGGGTGGTGACGCGCAACTTCTCGCGCAAGAACAACTTGGATCCCAGGTTCACTGGACCCTACCAGGTCCTCCTTGCCACGAGAACTGCAGTTCGTCTTGAGGGGCGGAAGAATTGGGTGCACGCCACCCATACAAAGAAAGTCCCTATCCTGTTGCCAGCAGACTCGTGGGTGAGGAAAGGCATTGCATCAACTGAAACCGAAGGATTGCCGGCGTTTGTACCTTTCAGTGACGCACAACCTGTCGGAGAATCCTCAGTGCAGCAGAGAGACACTGTCGAACATTTGTCAGCAAAAGACTCAAGACCAGAACATTCAGCTGATCAACAGGACGTTGCCCCTTCAACGGATCCTTTGTTTGACGAACAGACACGTCCTGGGAAAACCCGATACTTTTTGCGATCCAGCACTAAAGACTAATAAAAGATCCTGTTCTGTCCTTTGATAATTGCATTATCCCGTTTTCCACGATCAGTCTGAACATTCGTATCATTGTAATTAGTTTGTACATATTCATTGAGCTTCGTTCCTTACACTTGTTGCTTCCACAGTTGAGAAACATTGTTTTCGCATATATACACTTGTGAAATAAAGGCCGTAGGGCCGCGCGCGTACTTCCTTCTGGTTAGTAGGTCTTGACGCTAGGTTAAAGACCGTCGGTTCCTGGGAACTCCTAGGGATTGACTGCTGCTACACAGAACGAAGTGCGTCAAGAAACGTTGCGGACGGTCATAGGGAATGGCATTTTCGAAGCTGGCGGATTTGGAAGAAGCTCAGGCTCATAGATTCAAGCTGCAGCAACTCAGTCGTACCAGATGTTTTATATTCCAAATATTCGTATTGTTTTTAACTGTTTCTGCATTATTGGCGGGTGGGGTGTATTGCACGATGTTTTACTTTTTACCTTCTTCTATGCCTACTCCTACCCCTGACCCTAAACTTACCTCCACTGCTTCTCCTCATTCTTTTCACATCTTACCTGAACACGAGCAGGCTAGACGTGCAGAATTCCGCAACAATTCCTTTATTCAGCTCCTCCATCAGCATCAGTTAGTGGTTAACACTACTAATTGTTGGGTGTGTGGGTTGATGCCACATACTACGGATAAGGGAATTCCATATCTGGTGTTACCGTATAGTTCCCAAGGGTCTGCTCGAGCATTTCAGACAATGTTTCGAAGCGCACTGGGTTTCCACCCCATTCGAGAACCACGTTCCCCCTACTCTGGTCCTACCTCGTACCAAAAGCCTTTGTCGATAGCAATAGAGGACTTAGACAGCGATATCTATGATCCCTCGCTTATTCCTGAAGAAGAGGTACAAGCCTATAGGGTCCTAAGTAGAGGCGAATATAGTGTGTTCACCAGTGAAAAGCAGCTTAAAAGCTCGCCTCCGATATGGGTCGTACCCCACATTGGTAATCTTTGTCTCATAGGTCGTGGCCGAAGATCGAAAGCCCGACTTGGAGAGAGTGCTTGCACTGAAAATTACATTCTGCCGATGGTCTCGTCCCCTGTGTTCCTGGCCGCCAAGGGTACATACTTTATCTGTCATGATCGTGCATATGCATGGTTGCCCTCTGACTTCATGGGCTCATGCTTCATCGCAAACTTGTTGCCTCCGACGTTCACTGTAGATGCAGATTATCACAAGACTAGAGTTGTGAGAGGCGTAATTAGCGAAGAGGATACTGCCGGTCAAGAGGCAGGAGACTTTTTCAAGGGTTTCCTCCCGTTTTGGGGACCTATGGTTAATAGTAGGAACCTGAGACAGTTGACTCGAGTGGTAGAATCGACAGCTAATATTACTGCCAGTGCCCTTGGTAACATCACCACTGAACTTCAGGTGGATAGGCTTATGACGTTACAAAACCGTATGGTTTTAGACGTGATCTTAGCAGATCGAGGTGGGGTATGTAAGGTGATCCATTCGAGCTGCTGTATTTTCATTCCTGATAATGCTCCGACTGTCTATCAAGCCATCTCGAAGTTGCATAAGATCTCTGAATCCATACACGTGGATGTAGGGGATTGGACGCTACTTGGGTGGTTTTGGGGCCTAATGTCGACTTGGGGTTGGAAGATTCTGATGATCATCGGAGTCGTTGTGGTGTTCCTGTTCACGTGTTGCCTTTGTGTGCAGTGCGGTCCTGCCTTATGTGGCCTCTGTGCTACAACGTGTATGAGACAGCCACCTGTTACCAAGGGGACTCAGTTGGACAGAGCTATGCTACAACAACATCTAGATGGTCTGATGAATATCGAGTATGATTCCGACTAGTGCTTGCCTACATGAGGGCAAAAGGAGCGTCTGAGGTTCCGTGATAATTGTAAGTGGTGTTTTCGACTCGCACGAATATGGTCGAGTCTGGTATCTATGAACCGCAAATGACGAGTTTAGTAAGTGTGCGCAGTTTCGCTGTGCTAACTTAAACCGTTCGTTTGTTATGTGGGTTTATCGTCTGTACCCACGGGTTCCATCTTAGATACGGCATCCATTTTGTCTCTTGCCCTCAAGTAGCCAGCGAACGGACGCTGTCCGCTTCGCGACCCTGGGACTCCCAAGATATTTGCGGAAGACACATGTTCTTTGTAAGTGTCTTTATGACGAGGGGGATGATACTGTAAGGCAGATGGCCCCGCTCGAGGCTCATCTTGCCGTGCCGGTTTATTGTCTCAGCCGTGCATCTCATTAGGCACGTCCCTTTGATGCCTGTATCTCGTGTTTCTCGATACCTCCCCTTTTACACCCTTTCCGATCTCCCCACTGTCTCCGTCTTCCTCTGCACCTGTCTTTGTTCCTATTTCGATCTGTTTTACTGCCGATTGGAATGCACTAATGTTGGGAAGATGGGTTTTTACAGTTGGGAACCGCCAAATGTTTCCGCACTTATGTTCCGGACCTTATGTGTATCAAAGTGACCAAAGCGACCCCTCTGGGGGATAATTGTGGGAACCGGGTTGTAAACCTTTGTGTACCATGTTGTCCTATGGGTAAAAACTGTATAAAAGGAGCGATCCACAGAACCAATTTGAAGCAGTCTCCCCAAGTTGCACGTGCTGTACTTGTCGTGACTTCTGTGTTCCCTGCAGTAAATAAACCTTGAATCTTTGACGCCAAAGGAAGTGTCCTGTGTCTCTGTCATTCGTACGCCGGAGCAGGTTACCCACGAAGGTTTCAGGTGTTGTGCCCTGGCACCGCTGGGTCTTAAAGAACCCAGTCCTTCAAAATCCTTTCCTTAGTTGCTAACATTAAATGAGCGCTAAAAGGTTTCGTAACGCCCATGTAAGGTAATTTCTTTATCTTAAGCTCCTTACTATGCGGGGGATCTTTACCTACCTCCATGGGCTCAGTACCAGTGCTAGAATTCACCTTGGAACCCAGACCCCCTTCACTCGTACCCACCCCTTGATCTTTTACATAACTACCCTTGTGTAGCTTAAGGTCCAGACCTTCAGAAACCGGTTCACCACCTGTCCCCACAGACACCATAGTAGGTTTGGCCCGTGGCACAGAACGCTCACCTGGTTTAAGTAAAGGAACTTGAGCCGGCCGCACTCTCCAGGCCAGATGCTCCACGTCGTCGACCGTCCGAGGAACCCTCACCGAGCGGCCGCTCTCTCGAGTAGGTCTGGAAACTGCAGTTTTCGGACGCACCACCACTGGCGCCTGTAAAACAGTATCAGAAATGTGAAAATACCCCCCCCCTCCATGCCCTCAGCACGTAACTCGCCCTCCTCAGGGCTGTCCTCACCATAATCCAACACCATAGATTCCTCCACTCTAGGAGGGGCAACCACCACTGACGTATTTTGAAAACCAACATGGGCCTTACCCGCCCTGTCTGAAACACGAGGCGGGGGAGCCGACTGAACCTGTCTGTACTCCCCCAAACGTTGACCACTTTTGGACACCTTGTCCCATGACAATTCTCTTTTAGAGTGACTTAAAGATGTTGGGGCCAGCGAGGATGCGCCTGTCCTGCTTCTGCCAACCCCGCTGAGAACTGGAGAAAAAGACGTTGGGGCCAGCAAGGACGCGCCGGGTCTGCTTCTGCCGACCCCGCTGAAATCCTGAGAAAAAGAAGTTGCGGCCAGCGAGGTGGCGCCTGACCTGCTTCTGCTGACCGTGCCGAAATCCTGAGCCAAAGACGTTGGGGCCAACAAAGTCGCTCCGGACCTGCTTATGTTGACCGCGCCGGGATCCCTCGCCGGTACGTGGTATGCCGCGCCAGGCTCCACCCTCCCTTCTCCTCGGTGCCACTGGGCCGCACTCCGCCCTACCAAGTCTGCCGGTCGACGATTCTCCCCAACCTGTGAAGAAAAAGGCTGGACTGATGTGCCGGGCCCTTATTACGAAAACTGCCAAACATATCAATACCACTAGCTACACAAGACCCAGACTCCTGGAATTGCGCGCGACCAGCCTGCCCAGAAACAGACCCCTTAGGCCGACCGGACAAAACTTGCTGAGGAGGAGACGGCTCCACGTCGTCACCATCGCTACTCCAATCCAACAGTTCCTGAACTAACTTCGACGCGGGACCCAAAACCTGCCCTCTATTCCCCCCCTGCTGCGTATCCGACATGGACCTCTCAACCCTCCCAGAAGGCCTACCCCCCACAGGCAGGCCCGGAAACTTCAAAGTGCCTCCAAAGAAACTCAACATGTCAGTACCTTGAGTAGGTGGAACTCCGCCCGCATCCCGAATTCCTTCTGCCCAGGAAGGAAAAACATCCAGACCCTCCCAAGACCTGGCACCTACCTGTTTACTGCCACTCCCCTGCAAAGACCCAAAAACATCACCTCCAAGAACAGGCCCAAGCCCTGTCTCACCTGACCCAGGATTATACGCAGCAGCACCCAACACGCCAATATCAGCCTCCAATCCATGCAAAACATCCCTCGCCCTCCTTTCACCCTGCGCCCACTCCCCTTCCCCCACAGAACCACTGAGAACAGAAAAAACCTCACCACGAGTCGACACAGGAGGGGAAAACAACAGGGGGCTAACGGGCACCAAGTCGCCCTCAGAAACTGCCACCGGATCATGAATGCTACCGCCCCCAAACCGAGGCACACTAGAAACACGAGCTGGCGTAGAAAAACGGACCCCCTCAACCCCATCACGTGAAGGTAAAAATTCGACCTCCTGACCAACACCGTGTGTCCCCAATGTCGACTGGTCAGCAAATTGCCCAACCGGCCCTTTAGCCGGTAACATCAAGGCCTCATGCGTGTGAGGCGCCAAAAGATCAACCTGCGCATGCGCGCCAACCGCTGGCGCATTTCCGCCTGCTCAACGGTTGGGAGAATTGAAACCGAGGCAGAGCGCTTCCTACTTCCCCGCTTACCGGCCCGCTTACCCCTCGCAGTGGGAACCGAAAGGGAACGCACCGGCGGCACCACGGGGACAAGAGAAGCAGATGCCCCTCCCTCCCCCACCCACGCCTGAATAGATAAAACCGCTCTTGCTTGCAACGGTACCACAGTTCCGGGGACCACTCTCCTAGAGCGCGGGCGGCCCCTATCACTTACCGCCTCACGGCGAGACCTCTTCGGGGACAGACAAGCCGCAACCACCGCGGCGACACGAGCTGAGGCCTGCCGCTGAGGACGCGGCGGCCCAGCTGCATCCCCTAAAACAAGATCCAGGCGTCCCGCCTCGCTCAAAAGGCGAATTGCCTCCAGCACATGATAGTCTTCACCCGACATATCGCAAAAGAACACTAACCTACACTCACAAAGGAAAAAATGTATTAAGCTAATTGAGCTCCCGGCCACCAGGTCACCTAGCTTAAAATGGTGGAGGAGGAGCCAACAGAATTTATAGTTGGGCTCCCTCAGTAGAAAATAGGAGAGCCCAAAACCAGCCCAAAAGAAGCCCAAAGTGAGCCTGCTCTCTAAACCCCCCCACATGCCCTTCCCAAACAGCCCGGTGGGGGGGACCTCCCTCCAGTCGGCTGCCCCCCCCCCAAGCCCCCTTGGACAAGCAAGACAGCTTGAAGGATTCAGGGGCACAGCATATTTGACAAAAAGATAGTACCATGTGCAGGTGAAAGTTACCAATGAAAGACATCCTTATTTTGACGAGCTGTCTCAGATGAGCAGAGCAATAGATAAATACAACGCAGGCCAGAAGAGACCAGTCTATTGCCTCATTTCCCAAATAAGACGGTACTTTGCTGCTTCTTCTAGAGCCTAAACCATCCTCCAATGTGCAGTCTGGCACCATTCTGCATAACATGCTTTGTGAGGACGCTATTGTCAGGTTCGACATGACTTTGTGAGCCTCCATATCCTAGGCAACAACATTATTTATATTAGAAGCTAGAAGAACTTTAAGAGCACAGGTCTTCTATAGCCACAGCAGCGTAACAACAGTGCTACGGTCCCTTATGTAAGCACATTTTAGCTTGAAACACACCAGGCTTGTTGAGGTGCTGTTATCCCCCCACATCCGTGGGCATGGCTGCCTCTGCACCTGCTGCACTACTGATGGAGCTGGCCCATTGCAATGTGTTTTAGTTGTTGCACTTTATAATATTTCATTCTCCCTACTCTCGGCCTCCAGGTAGGCAAAAATCAGTGATCCAAAAATGTTTAGATTGCTAGTTTTTGAAGATCCTGGGAAAAATATAGTTTACTTCAAATAAGTGATAAAGTTATCCTTCAAATTAGGTTAATTGATATTTTTCTGCTGCATAATTTAAATCCCCTCAGTATTTCGTTTGGTCACTGGAGAAACATTTATCCCTGGATAAAACCGCTGTTTTAGGATAATAAACCATTATAGCCCAATGCTGAGGGCTATACCATTTATTAAAGGCCCTGAACCCGAGTTATAGGCCTGAGCTTCTGCCTATGAGGGCCTGTGACGAGGTTGGGAGCCTTTACCAACCAGTATAGCAGGAGGTAGAAGGGCTATAAGGCAATTAAATTAAGGGTAGAATTATCTAAATTAAAAAGTGAGAAATATGAAGACAAACATTGGAATTCTGGAGCTAAAGGCTTATGTCAGCCACTGTAATCCGGGAGCCACTCCATTGTCTTCAGTGGAACTTTCAGCATTCCAGTGTTTTAAGTTGTTATATTAATTTGTAACCCACACGTATGCAAACACTTTTTCCATATTGATAAACATCAGGGGCTAAATACCAAGTGAAAAGGAAAAAAGGTTTAAAGGAGATTCTGATGCAAAACTACATCTAACAGAAGGAAGATAACAAATATATATATATTGGGCGAGCAGCCAGGTTTTGAATGATTTCTTGAAGCTGGTCAGACTGGACAATTTTGATGAAGTTCTTTACTTCACCTTCAAGAAAGGAAAAGCACCTGGCTGACCTGCGTTGTTTATATGTAGTGTGATCGTCCACAAATCTAATCATGCACAAAAATCATTTTAAATCACGTTTCTCTTTTACAAGACGTCTGAATAGAACATAAGTCTATTAGGAATAATTGAAAAATATTCTTTAGATATACGTCTTTCAGTTTTGAATCGACCTAGGAGTTTTTTTCTCTGGTTATATTAGCAATTTTACACAAAAACTATTTGTGACAATGCGATATTTGTATATTACGCAAACATTCGTCCTAGGCATGTGGCCACTGCAGAATATTGCAAACTTTGATCTATTGATCGAAACATCTTGCTTAGACGCCCACCACAAGAAGTGAACTCTAAATGGTAAACGGGCAATCATCTTCTGAATAGTTGGCATACATAATCAATATTGCTAAGAATATATACTGAAAATGAATTTCAGCAGCATGCCTTTAACTCAAATTGTGGCTGTTGCTATGGTGATTTCCTTCTAGTGGTGAGCAGATGTGGTGAAGAAAAGTGATATTGCAACTCATGCCGCTCAAGAGGTGCCATGCTAGCAGCTTCGGTGTGAAACTGATTATTTTTTACTTTTAAACAACCATTGTCAATAAAGAGGAGACAGCAGCAGCATCTTCTCCCTTCCAGTCATGTTGTCTGCTCTTTAATTTGACACATGATGCTACAAAACAAAACTCGACACATTGAACTGAACACCTTGAAACACTCACTGGAACTCGCTTCTGTGAAGTGGGGCAAGGGCGCTTCCACTTACACGATACTAAAATATTCTTAAGATCTCCTGGGCTTATTTACAATTTTAATATGGGAGCAAGAGAGTCACCAGCAGCGTAAGTGTCGTAATTGGCATGGCCGCGTTAGCGATTAGCTGAAATACACGTTTTCCCACTTAACTTGGCTATATACGAAAACGCCATTTTGAATGGTACGGCGGCCATCTTAGACCATAAGCGGCCTCGTGGCTAGCGTGCCCTTTAGTCCGTTGTCCATACCACTGACCACTTCAGTTTGCCCAGCAACAGGCTATTTTTAGTACTGGTCAAGCTCGTACATGCGCAGTCCCCACTGACCAGTCGTCCCTCAGGAATGTGCCGCCAAACTGACCAGCGGAGTTGTACCCCCTCCAATGAGCAGGCTGTGTTCCAAAACATGACCATATATGTACATAATGTCTTGTAGCTTTGTGCCGCCTATCTTTATTACCTGAAAACTGTATAAAAGACGGGGTCACACCGATGTTCGGTGTGATACCTCTTGCATTACCGAAGGGTGCTGTATGAGTGTACCACCACCCCATGGGGTCTTAATAAACTTGTTCTTTGAATTTTACAGTTTCCGTGCCAACAGTTCTTGAGTGTAGGTGGGTTATCTACGGAGCATGTAGGCCTTGAGAACCCTGACTACTTCAAATTGGCGACCACGAAGGGACTCATCGGCGACTCGGATGCCCGAAGGAGAGGTCGTGACGAAGGCTTGGAAACTCGCCATGGACGCGCGAAGCCACTGAGTGACCCGAGTCTTGGCACCCACGGTGTTTCTTCCTTTCCTTCAGATCTGACCTTCCAGGTGGCGCCGGTCTCCGACTGAGTTTTCGATTGTCTGCGTTGCTGGGATAGTGCCGTTTGGCTGATTCGATCACAAGACCTCGGCAGTTGGAATCTGGACATTTGAGATTTTGGGTAAGATTCGTGTTCGGTAAGGTAGTCTTCGGGCGCTTACTGAAGTTCTATGATTTGTGTTCGGTAAGGTAGTCTTCGGACGCTTACTGAAGTTCTATGATTTGTGATCGGTAAGGTAGTCTTCGGACGCTTGCCGGAGTCCTATGACCTATGATTTGATTTGAGTTAGCTAACGTTTGTGAATTTGTGAACTTTGAATCTATATGTGTAGTGCACTTCACATAGGCAGGCATGTAGAGATGTTTCTCTAACTTTGTTTTTTTTCCTTTGAGCGGCACATTTGTGTGAAGTACTGTAAGTGCCATTTTATACGATGTCACGCTTTCGTGATACTTTTTGAACATGCCTGTTTTCAGCACACTCCGAGGGATGTGCTGTCTTGGAAATGGTACCACAATTAGGTTAGCAGAAGCACAGCCGGCTCCCCCAGAAGGAACACCAAACAGGGATATGTATATAAAATTTGGCCTCCCACCTATAATGTACAGCAAATTATGGCATAAGTACACTAAGTCCGACCCTGAATTGCAATGGCCTCTACATGGGTCGTTCGATTTATGTAAAGTACAGTTTGTGGAACAATGTTTGTTTCAACGCAGGTCTAGACAAAATATGTTTGATTGTGTGCGAATGTGGGAGAAAGCGGTGCGTGAGCGAATGAAACGTGAAGTTGCCTTGGCGGACAAAGAGCAGCGCAAGGCTGCTCGGATAAGGCTTTACAGCTTGAGGAAAAAGAGGCTCAGGAGAAGAAAGAGAGGGAGGAACGGGAACGTAAATTGCAAACGACTGGTCAATTTCCTATTCGCCGACCGCTTTACCCTGTCCTTAATAATGAAATTGATGATTTTTCATTGCTAGATCGGTCACCGCCTCCGTACGTTTCGCCTACGGCTCCAGCTGCAGATTCGGAAGATGATGGGCAGGATAAGTCGGAAAAGAAGGGTGTATCCGCTCTCAGGTTTTCTACGGAGAGATCCGCACATTTACGTAGTTGGGCTCGTAAAGTGAATAAGAACTGTGTTTCTCAGTCTGAGGTTGTTATGGAAAGGGGTCGTTGGACGGATCATGAATTACTGTATTTTCTGTCTACTTTGGCAGACGAAGTTGTTGCCGCATATCGTCAACTTTCAGATACGTTAGAATCTAAAGCTGTGTCAGTTCATCGTGACAATTTGGTTAAAGGTTTATTTGATCTTGCAGATGTTGATGACTTTTACAAGCAACTGATCCAGCTGCGAGATGAAACCACCAGATTGCGGGAGGAGCGGAAAAAGAAACAGGAGTCCGAGCTGGAGTCTGACGGGCGGTCTAAGGAGTGTTCTCTCCGGGGTTCAGATAAGAGTTCTGCACTGCATGTTATGCCTATGCGTGAAGCCGCACCTTTGTATGTTCCACCAAAAGGGGAAGGTACAGATGATGATAAATTGTCAAAGGATGCGAAGGGATATTTTATATATAACTGGGTGTACACTCCTTGGGATAGAGCAGATGTTATGGCATTGAAAAATTCTTTACCTGACCTTCGGAAGAATCCGGCGGCATTTTATGAAGGGGTGGAAGGGGCCATTTCGTCCTGTGTGATGACTCTTGTTGATATAGATCTGTTTTTTGGGTTAATTCTTCCACCTGATATGTGGAGACAAATTCGTAAAAATAATGATGAAGCAATACTCGGGGGGACGTGGAAAGAAATAAACCAGGCAGATTTAGATAGGGAACCTGCATGTAAGCCATGTGAATTGATTCAAGACCTTCCGGCGGCTATCTTGATTAAACTAAAAACACTTGTTCCTTCTAAAAAGATTGATTGGACCATGTTAGCTTCGTGCAAACAAAAGCCTGATGAAACGGTTTCAGATTTCTTTACACGCTTCGAGGAGGCGTTCCATGATTACAGTGGTCAATCTTTAACAGACGATACGGGTCGACATTTGTTCGTAGATAAGTATGTGGCTAATCTCCTACCGGAGATTGCAAAGCGATTGAAATCGAGTGAAAGTTCCTGGGCCACGGCGACCCCTGCGTCTTTGTTAACTATGGCTCAGTATTATGAGCGGCAGGAGTTGGAGGCTAAAGAAAGTGTTGATAAGAAGGCGAAAGAATTGAAAACGAAGGTGATGTTGGCGCAGGTTCGGGGAACACAGGGTAGAGGAAATGATAGAGGTAGACGAGGTGGAGGAAATACGTCGTATGGTCGTACGGATATAGCGGAGGATCAATGTGCCTATTGTAAAGAGTTTGGGCATTGGGCTGATGATTGTCCGGTACTTCGTGAGCAGCGTAGCCAGCGTGGTCGAGGAGGCGGTAGGTCGAGAGGCAGTTATACGGGGGCAAGAGGTGGCGGAGGTGATCGTGGAAGGGTTGAGGAAAGGGGCCGTGGCCAGGACGAACGAAACACTTTTGATAGACGAAACCAATATCAAATATCGGAGGGTGAGAATGTGGAGCACCAGGATTATGTGCATGCATAGGATTGCGTAGGATGGGGTACGGAATCAATTGAAGTGCCGGTAGATCAGAAGGGTCCATATGTAACAGCGGGTATTCTGGGTTCTACTGATCAATTTCTAGTCGACACAGGGGCTACTCGTAGCGCTTTGTCGAAAAACTTGGTTCCGAGGGCTCCCCTGTCTGGCGAAATGATAACATGTGTAGGGTTTGATGGCACACCCTCCCCTAGCCCATTGTCAAAACCCCTTGCACTATGCCTTGACAAATTTTTCAGTTTTGGTCAATTTTTGTTATCGCCCCATACACCAGATAATATCCTGGGCATTGACTTGCTTAAATATTTTCGAGCAACGATACGGTGCGCTCCTGAGGGAGTGCGGGTTATCCTGAATGACAATTATCCTGACTCAGATAGGTTTTGCACTATATTAGACATTCCAGCTTTGGCCTCTCTACCGCACACGTTATGGGCGACCTCAGATACGGATGTGGGAGAGATGCGTATTCCACCTATTCACATTACTGTTAAGGAGGGGGCCTCTCTACCACGAGTACCACAGTATAAGATTTC
Source organism: Lissotriton vulgaris (assembly GCF_964263255.1). NCBI lineage: Eukaryota > Metazoa > Chordata > Amphibia > Caudata > Salamandridae > Lissotriton > Lissotriton vulgaris. The sequence goes on from NW_028248529.1 coordinate 287,461, forward strand.
GAGAGAAGGTGAAATTGCCTTGACACATATCGTTCAGGATTTGATAACTGCAGGGGTGGTGGAGGAGGTTCCTTATAATGTTTGTAACAGCCCTATTCTTCCGATCCTTAAGAGAGATACTGACGACAAAGTCTATCGGTTTATTATCGACTTGAGGGAGATTAACAAAATTGTCATTCCCCAATACCCGGTGGTGTCCGACATTACGACCTTGCTTACATTGGTGCCACCAACGGCTACGACCTTTAGTGTAATTGACTTGAAAAACGCGTTCTTTTCCATCCCTGTCCATCCTGATAGCAGATATTTGTTTGGCTTCACGTTAAATAATAAATCGTATAGATTTTGTCGTGTTCCCCAAGGTTACACTGAGAGCCCGAGTATCTACAGCCAGGCTTTGAAAAGACAGCTTGATTCCTTTGAGTTACAGACTGGCGTTGTCCTCATCCAGTACGTGGATGACCTCCTGCTTGCTGCAGACTCTTATGCACAATGTGAAGAAAGTACAATTGCGTTGCTTTCTTTTCTGGCACAGAACAATCACAAGGTTTCGAAGAAAAAGCTCCAAGACTGTAGACCCAAGGTGACCTATCTCGGTCATCTTTTGTCTAAGGAGGGGCGTGCATTAACATCAGATCGAATTCAAGCAATTTTAGATACACCAGTCCCCCACACACAGAGAGATGTACGTGCCTTCATAGGGTTAACGTCCTTTTGCAGACAGTGGATCATGGGGTTTTCGCACATTATAAAACCTTTGTTAGCGTTACTGTCCAAAGCTACACCAATGCCCCTTGAATGGACAGATGAATGTCAGAATGCTTTTGAACAATTGAGACAGACCCTTTGTTCTGCACCCGTGTTAGGTACACCAGATTACACAAAACTTTTTACATTGTACGTGCACGAGAACGATGGGTGCGCGTTATCAGTGTTAGTGCAAGCACACGGGGATAAGCAGAGACCATGTGCGTATTTCTCTGCCATTCTTGATCCTGTAGCACGAGGATTGCCTGGGTGTTTCCGAGCAGTGGCAGCAACAGCAGTACCCATACGGCAGAGTGAGGGAATAGTGTTATCACACAAACTGTTGGTGTTAGTTCCCCACGCAGTAGATGCTCTGTTAAATCAAACAAAGACCCAATATCTTACGAGTGCACGGCTAACAGGGTATGAGCTTACACTTTTGGCGCCACATATCACACTGAAAAGATGCGCTACCCTGAACCCTGCCACTTTATTGCCCTATCCGGTCGAGGAGGGTCAGGAAGAAAAACATCATGATTGTGTTTTCCTGACCGAGGAACAGACAAAGGGTCGTGTTGACTTACAGGATATGCCACTTCCAGATGTGGATGGGGAACTGTGGGTTGATGGATTGTGTTTGAGGCTGCCAGATGGTACGACTTCCGCAGCCTATGCGATCACGACACTTAAGACAGTGGTAGAAACAGCACGAATACCACAGAAATCGGCTCAGGCAGCAGAGCTGATAGCTTTAACAAGAGCCTGCGAATTGAGTGCTGGCCTATGTGTGAACATATACACAGACAGCCGGTACGCCTTCGGAGTAGCACATGACTTCGGGCTACTCTGGAGAGAGCGTGGGTTTTTGACTTCTCACGGAGTACATATCATGCATGGAGAACTGGTGCGTGATCTCTTGAACGCGTTGCTTTGTCCAAAGAAAGTAGCGATAATAAAATGTAGCGCCCATAAAAAGATTACTGATAAAGTGGGCAAAGGAAATGCCTTCGCAGACAGTATAGCGAGACAAACGGCTATGTCTCGGACTGACTCCCCCATGTATGTGACACAATCACAGGCAGAGCGATGGAGCGATGCTAGAGCAGAAATCTTAGATATTCAGAAATCAGCTACTGAATCAGAACTCGCGGCATGGGCAGCAGATGGGGTACTAGATGATGAAGGTTGTTGGAGAAGCAAGGACATGGAAAAATGGAAATTGCCTGCAGCTTACTTGCAGGCGATGGTCCAGATGACACATGGATTGGCACATGTGGGAGCTCTTGCAATCACTCGACTGTTAACACGAGTCTGGGAACATCCCGAGATTGCTAATACTGCCAAGAGAGTAGTGCAGACCTGCCTGGTATGTTTACAACACAATCCTGGAAAAGGGACCCATACTTCGAAAGGAGGGTTCGTTCCACCCTCTGCACCATTTGAGGTACTCCAAATGGATTATATCCAACATGAGCGCTGCAACAACCTGAAGTACGTCCTAGTGGTGGTATGTGCCTTTAGCAAATGGGTTGAGGCCTTCCCCACGAAAGACAATACAGCTCTAACAACGGCTAAGGTGTTGCTTAAGGAGTTCTTTCCTCTCTTTTGAGTTTGCAAATTTTTGTGGAGCGATAATGGGCCTCATTTTGTTGGGAAGATTGTGGAGTATGTACTGAAGGGGTTAGGGATTCAGCAGAAGTTTCACGCTGTGTTCCACCCTCAGTCGGCAGGTCTGGTTGAGCGGTACAATGCTACGTTAAAACTCAAATTGACCAAGATTGTGGCATCCACGTCGTTGAAGTGGCCTGATGCTTTGCCGCTAGCACTGCTCTCTCTTAGGTCAGTACCCCATTCGCGAACTGGCCTCACACCATATGAGGTGGTGTTTGGTCGCCCTATGAATATCTGGGGGGTGCCCAAGCCGCGATTGATACATGATGTGCCTTGTATAATGATGAACGATTATTTGGCCCGATTAACAAATGATTTGCTTTCTATTCATCAACAGGTTCGAGAAGCGCTCCCTGACAACTCTACTGGAGAGGGCCATGATCTTCGCACCGGCGACCATGTTATGATTCGGTCGTTTGAGAGGGCGAGCAGTTTGGAGCCGAGGTGGAAGGGCCCCGAGCAGGTCCTCCTTGCAACCCGGACCGCTGTACACGTGACCAACAGAAAGCGGTGGGTGCACTCGACACACTGCCGGCGTGTCTCTCCTGATCTGGTGAATCCTGCTGTGTTGACCGACTACAAAGAGATTCTGGAGAAAGAAAAGAGCCCAGCTGTGACGTCGGCCGAAGTTGAGGGAGCCTTCCCGGACCACGCTGTTGCTGGACGAGAGCGTTACAATCTGCGGCCACGATAAAGAAGATTTTTGGGTTTTTTCATGACTGGTTGGTTACCGCTCTGGGGTTTGTGAAACGGAGACCAGGAATTCCAAGGGGGGGGGATCAGTTCTGCCCAGTGTAGCGACACCCGTCTTGGCCCGGAGAAGAAAACAACGGCTACCTCGGAGCTCAGCACCGTATTTTTCTTTTTTAGGTATACACACATGTGTATTTGAGACTTTGCGAACAATTCGAACTATTTGAGATTTTGTAAAAACTTTTCCTGAACTATGGCGTCATCTGCAACACGGGACAAACGAATATTAGGTGCCATTCTCTTTGTCTTGACTATTGTGGTGATAGCTGTAATAGCCTGGGTAGTTGAACTTGTGGTACCTGCACGTGAACATTTGCTGCCGACTACCCCGGCTCCATCTGAACATTTTCACTTTACCTTACCCTACCATGAAGAACGGCATCGGCAAACCTATCTGAACAATAGCTTCATCCAGATTCTCCATCACACGCATAATATGACCAATACTTCCAATTGCTGGGTGTGTGGGATGTTGCCGGGGCACCAAAAGAAAGGGGGCACCCCACTCATTCCGCTCCCGTTCTCACATAATGGATCCTGCAATGCCTGGTACACCCTCCTCTTTACACTGAGATGGCCAACGAAAGGGGGGGTGCTTTTTCGTTTGAATAAAATATGTTTCCATGACAAGGATGGGTTTCCACGGGCTGAGGGTACTCGATTTGAATGGGAGGAGTACCGGCCCGATAACATATCTGCCCCGCGTGTGTACAGCAATCAACGAAATATCAATGTATCCAGCTCACATGTCATTAATGTCATTGCTACTAAAGCCGATTTGTGTATAAGAAATAAAGGTTCGATTGCGGTAGGGAAAAGTGAATGCAATACTACACTTACTTTTGATAGCCAAAATGGCATCTCGTTTGTAGCATCTCGAAATACGTATTTTATTTGTGGCACGAAAGGTTATCATCAACTTCCATTGGGATGGTTAGGCACGTGTTATGTATCGTTTGTACTACCCCCTGTATTCATTGCCCCGCCGATATATCATAATGACTATGTCTTGTATCACGATTTTGTCCTGAATAGAGTTAAGCGGACTGTTGTTCTGGATGACATTGACCAGACTGATACTGCCTTGCAGCAGTATGTGGACTGTTTTCCTTTGTGGGGGCCGCGTTGAACAGTCGGAAAATAAGACGATTGACACGTGTTGTTGAGGCTGTAGCAAATGATACTGCCATTGCACTGGGAAATATTACTGAGGAACTCCAGATTTCTAGAATCGGTACGCTCCAAAATAGGATGGTATTGGATGTAGTTTTAGCTGACCGTGGGGGGGCATGCAGAATTATCGGAAGAAGCTGCTGTGTGTACATACCTGACAATTCACCATCTGTTTATGATGCCATATCAAAGCTGCATAAAATAGCAGCTGAAATGCACCTGGACAATGGAACTTGGACACTTTCAGGATGGTTCTGGTCAATACTCACTGCTTGGGGCTGGAAACTGTTAACGATTCTATGTATCATTGTAGGGGTACTGTTCTTTGTGTGCTTATGTATCCAATGTGGCCCAGCTTTATGTTCTATGTGCCTATCAGCTTGTGTACCATCAAGACGAGCTCTTGTTCATGACAATATGATGCTTCATAAAGAAGTGACGCAAATAATGTTAATAGATATTGAGGACGAACATCCTGATTATGTTCACTATGAGGTAGCTTCAGCTAAACGCTAAAAGGGTCGTCTGTCGTAATTGGCATGGCCGCGTTAGCGATTAGCTGAAACTACACGTTTTCCCGCTTAACTTGGCTATATACGAAAACGCCATTTTGAATGGTACGGCGGCCATCTTAGACCATAAGCGGCCTCGTGGCTAGCGTGCCCTTTAGTCCGTTGTCCATACCACTGACCACTTCAGTTTGCCCAGCAACAGGCTATTTTTAGTACTGGTCAAGCTCGTACATGCGCAGTCCCCACTGACCAGTCGTCCCTCAGGAATGTGCCGCCAAACTGACCAGCGGAGTTGTACCCCCTCCAATGAGCTGGCTGTGTTCCAAAACATGACCATATATGTACATAATGTCTTGTAGCTTTGTGCCGCCTATCTTTATTACCTGAAAACTGTATAAAAGACGGGGTCACACCGATGTTCGGTGTGATACCTCTTGCATTACCGAAGGGTGCTGTATGAGTGTACCACCACCCCATGGGGTCTTACTAAACTTGTTCTTTGAATTTTACAGTTTCCGTGCCAACAGTTCTTGAGTGTAGGTGGGTTATCTACGGAGCATGTAGGCCTTGAGAACCCTGACTACTTCATAAGGGGCTTGCAAATAAGCCCTCTAATGTCGAAAACAAACACTCTACATTCTGAAAGGTTCTGCAGGATGTGCTAAGAAGCTTATTGAAGTTGTTGTGGCAGACATGAAATCTGCATCATTTGAATATGTATAATTGACAATTTGCCCTTAATGCAGTTACTGGCATATATAGCAAGATCTCCATGTCATATACTTCCTGTATTCATACCTCATGCCAGATGTCATTGTAATGATTATTTAACTATGCATCATTTCATAATGAATGCCCTTACTTAGCTGATTTGCATAGGTTTATTGCAAGCAGTGAACACTTTGGTAGACAGTGAATGGCGGGGGCACTGAGTACAGTAATGACGATATGTATTCCAGTGGTGGATGAGATGAACCTGCTAGAAATTCGCCTTTTCATCAGCTATTCGTGAAACCTTTACCTCAGAGCCAGAATAAAATAACGTAAACAAGAACAAAACAAACAAAATTCAAGTCAACTTTTGTTGATTTAAATTATTTAAGAAGTTAGACAATGATGCATTGCTGATTAATCATGTTGCAAAAAATTTCAAAAATCAGCTGCTTCAAATTATATTTAAAAGACAACTCCTATTGGTGAAAATGACGTGCTTTTACGTGTATAATATGATTGTATAATGTAATGTGATTATGCAGGGCACTATATCTGATGAAAAGTGGAAGCAGTATCTCGTGTGAAATAAGACTAGATCACAAGCCTGCATTAAGTCATCAAGTTTAGCAAGAGTGCTCAGAAAGTCTTCAATAATTTATTCTGAGATAAGAACCCCGCGATCGTTTCTTAAACAATTTGCCTCCAATTTTACTTTGGAAGATATGAAAATAGCATAGAACGTAACGCTTTGTACCACTAGAACCCACCACTTTCTGCACTGCCTAAAAGGTTTCTCAGACAAATAGAAACAATAACTCATCAATATTGCATATTATATATGTTCAAATTTGCTACACGTGCAGAGTAAAGAAATGCAAATATACACCTGAACCGTGGTTTTTAAGGCCACACAAGGTACACAATGAACAAATGGCCTGCTATATATAACCTTAGATTGGGGCATACCACTGCTATATGATTGACTGTAATAAACAAAACCAAATAATGAAAATGTATATTCCCACCTCTTGATACAGAAATTATTTTGTTAAAATGTATAGGAAAACAGTAGGTTATATATGCAGCTTGACCTAGTATGATTATTTAGGAAAATTATTATGAATATCAGTCTAAATTCATGTTTGAAATTTCAGGAACTTTTTTTTGTGGCTGCTCAATAGTGGCACATGCTGGCATTTACCAGCTTGATGCATTCTACTTCCTGGAGTGCATGCCTGTGTGCCTGAGGCAAGACGCAATTGGGGATGTTCTCTGTGTTTGGAGGAATTCTTACATTATCAGGATGTAAGGAAGCCGTTCTTTAAAAGCAGCTGCAGAAGCCTTCTAAATTGTGTCGTCCTTTCGACTTACATACAGCATGCTTTATTTAACCTATCACCTTGGTTATAACGATCTATATATTAAATGTATACATGGCTTGTTTGGCAAAGTATATGTAACTTGTAGAAGGAAGGGTGCATTAGTAATGAACGAATACGTGACAAGAAAGAGAAAATAAACAGCATTCCAGCTCAAGAAGAGGTGAACAAGCACAGCACTCTGAAATCACTCTTGTTGGGATGAATGCTTACATTAAAGGTGTTTTTGGAAAATATAAGAAATACAAATAATACATAATTTTGATATAAAGAGTAAAAGGTAGCCACGTTAAATCACTAATCAGACATAATTAATCGGACTATGTAGAAGACAGTTGACACTGCTAGTACTGTAAAATGACCAAAAGCATATTTAGAGAGAACAAGTGGTAACCATCAAAAAGGAAGAACGTTAGTTGATTCAAATCCAATGAAACTATGTAATGTAATGTTATATTTCCTAGTGCTTTCAAAATATAAACGACTAGCAACTTGGAACAGGTGTTTTCGAATTAGAAGAATACAGTGCTTTAAAGCCCTTTTTGGCACCTGCTATCTCTTCCAGATTTGGTTGGGGACGGCAAATGCATAAGTAGACACTATTACAAATATTATGAATATTTTACTCCTAGACCATTTATGCATCTGAGAGGTCCTTAACATTATATTTGAGACTGATTACGTATCATAATAACTTGTTATATTGAGAACATCAACTGACTTATTAATAGAGCCCGGGAAAGAAGGAACCAGCAGCACGCAGTGGCCTTTCCCTGTAGACTGGCTGCCTACAGGACTGGATTGCCTGGTATCATCTAATCCAGAAAGAAGCTATGGCCGAAGCGGTGCCCAGTCAAAATATCGAGTTTGAAATATCGACCTACAAAAATATTGTGTTGGAAATATTTGAACTTGGAACCAGGCAAGCAATGGGAGCAACGAAGCCATACCAACTGCAATACCAGCAATGTCGTGTATTTGATCACCTGCACATGCGACTTAAAATACGTTGGTATGACCACAAGACGCGTGAAGCTCAGAATCTGTGAACATCGCAGTAATATCCGATGCAAACGGAGCACCACCAAGCTGACTGCCCATTTCATAGAAAAGAATCACACGCCGAACGACATGCGGTGGACTGTCGTGGAACAGGTCATGGGTGATGAGAAGATCCTTTTTGAAAAGGAACAACGGTGGATCCATCGACTATCCACTCACCGATCAGGCCTCAATGATGACATCCCCTGGGGCCTGGTCTTACGACGATGAGACCCCTACCTAAAGTCTACTGTATGGGCCCCTTAAGTAACTCCAACAAGAAATATGGGTTTGGGAATTTAACTTTATGATTCCTATACAGAACAATAACAAAATCTGTACGTAGAAGGACTTAGAAGTCTCAATACAGCTATATAGTCTATTAAGGATTCGGGAAAATACATAGAGACCCCTGGGCTCTGTGAAAATACACTCAGAACAGAGCCTATTACATCGGCATCCTAATGTATTTTAACACATCCCAATCTAGTAATAGTGACTATGGAGCACACACTGTGCTCCTAAGGCTAGATCAGTTTGGATTTAAAACAAATTACCAACACTACATAATGTCATTCAGAGTGGGTGTAAATATTCTGTCTGAGAGAATGGTCATGCTACATTCGACATCTACTGAAACTTGGCACTGGGTCTCCACCCTCTGATAACGCATTCTGTCCCTCGTAAATAAGAAAATATAACGCTAAAATTAGCTGTCCCAGACCAAACTTTACTGTATTTGAAAGATAATGATATCCGAGATTCTGATACCGACTCGGTTTATGTTTAATTCTCCATTCTTACAGGCCCCCGAATTAATTTTTTGAATACATCGGAGACGGTTCACACTGGTAATTTTACATGTCTCCTTTAAGAATCCAGCACCCAGGCTCGAGATACCACGTGACTTCTGTAATCACATGGTACAACCAGGAAGCACTATTAACATGAACACCGACATCTCGGCGTTCAGTCCGGGCCGCGGTGGTGCCTGATTAGGTGCATAGAGGGGAGCCGCCTGCAGTAAAGTGAGTAATTAAGCATTTCCTGACTGGACGCTTTTGTTCAGAAAACGTTCCGTTGTCCCTGCATTTTCAGGCTTCAATGCGTTTCATATCCCGACACGCGTTTCAGGGGGCAGACAACCATGAGACATTCTGGTCTGTTTTTCTTTCTTTTTCTTTCCGTCTGCACAGATTGCAGCGTGAAGATTACCTCACACCGCGTTAAGTGCCCATGAGGTCCGATATCGACACACCTCCTGTGAGTTTAAAGCGAGACCTTTTGTCCCACATTGTTCATTTGTTTATATGGTTTGCAACCTTTTAAACCACGGGATGCATGATTATTCCGTTTTTTGGCGTAAGATGTGATTAGTGTTCTTTGTTGAATTGCTGACATTCCCATTTCATTCATATTTGTACTTTTATTGCATTCACTGTTAAATAGTGAATTTTTGGGCTTTGTTGTCGTCTCATGAGCCATGAAGACACCCCACACTTAGTCCCGTCTATGCAACTGCAGAATTGTAATAATGTTGTCACTTAAAATTTGGGACACAGTAACACTTGCATGTTGGTAGAGCTTGGAACGATACCCTTTACCTACTAGCATAATGCTACCCAAGCTATAGAACACTCACAATGGGAAGTCCACTGGATGGGTGTTTCTTTTGCTTAGGGTGATGGGACACAACAGTTTTTTCCATTTTTAATATCGTATCGATTTGGGGATATGTTTATATCTAATTACAAAAATTTTCCTTCCCCACAGGTACATGACTCCAGCAAAATTGCTACGTGAGTTATATGCGGCTTTATAGCCACGAGTATAAATATACTTTTTTGGAAGAACAGATTACTTCCCCCAAAAATTTTTTTACACTTTCTCCTCACGGCAGGGTGCACCTTAGGGCGTGTACACCACCGGAGGATTACACTATTAAGGTCCTGAAGAAAGCTGAGCGACTCGGGCTCAATAAAAGCAGAAACATGTCGACCAAATTCACCTATATGGACTAGGGGTCTACCATAATTAAGGCCACACCTATGGTCCATTCACCCTTGTTTTTAACCAGTGCAGACCGGACAAGTAATAAAATATTTGAAAGTCACGTGCTTGCACTTTTTAATTTATTTTTTTCTAGTTCTTTGCACTCACTTAGCTAAATTTGGCTTCACTAAAACACCTTCAACACACACTAAACCAGCTCCGCTGTAACACAGGCGTTGAAGCACACTGGAAAGACATTAGGTCTTTCCAGTGGGAACCCAGTGATGAAGCATGTCACCACTAGGTTGGTGAGTGAGGGTTCTTAAAAATTTCTTTTGTGGTGTCCCTCCCCTTGGAGTTTTCCTTTTTCTTTTCTTTTGAGACACTTTACTACGAAGTTGTCCTTTATTGTGTTGTCACTCTTCTGTTGTTTAAAAATAGTAAGATAAGGGGTATGAGAGTGTACATCTAAACCCTTTCTCTCTTGTTGTTCTTGGCGGAAATATTGAAGGTACATAATATCGAGGTCAAGAATATCGTTGGACGGAATATCGACCCTAAGGTAAGTAATGTAATATCGAAGTTACTAATATCGATATTTGTATTATTGTTATGTATTTTATTATGTATGTGTAATATTTTTTTGTTAACTATTTTACTTGCTTTAAATTATATGTGTATTATTTTTATAAAATAATAATGTTATATTTAAGTACATTTTATGTTTTGGTACGGGAGCGGGCTGTGGATTTATAGGGGAATAGGGTGGGAAGTAATTTAAATATATTAATTGTATTTTTAGGAATTATAAATTAATTTTAATTAATGTTTGTGTTTTTTTCTCAGCGGGTTGTGGGTTTATAGGGTAATTAGGTGGGAATTAATTTAATAATAATTAATTAATGATTTATTTTCATTTATTGGAATGGGTAAATATTTTATTTTTAATGAATTATTAATTGGTAATTATTAATGTATTTGAGAATGTTTTTTTTTAATTGGTGATTAATGTTTTCAATTGGTAAATATTTGCTTTAATTGGTAAATATTTTTTTAATTGGTAATTAATTTTTTTATTGGTAATTAATGTTTTTAATTGGCAAATCATTATTTTCATTGGTAATTCATTTTTATTTGGTAATTAATGTTGTTAATTGGTAAATAATGTTTTTAATTGGTAATTACTTTTTTATTAATTGAAAATAATTTATAATACATTGGTAATTGTTTCATAAAAAGAATTATTCGGTATGAAAAATAATTGCATTGTTTAATATTTTTTAATTGTGAATTAATTTTATATAATAAAAACATTTTTTGTAAAGAAAAATATTTAATTGTTCAATATTTATTATTTGGTGACTAATATTTATTAATTAATATGTATTGCTATTTATTGTTAATTTATTGTTAATTTACTGTTAATTAATTATTCAATTGTAATTATGTTTTTAATAATTATTAATGGGTATATGTAAATGATGTAGAGTTATTCAAAAAAAAATTTTTTTTTATTTTAAATACAATTCTTTTATAAGTATGTTATATTTAAATTCTACGCTAACCAATGTTTTCCCTACTGTTTCACTATCTGAAGTTGGAATACTAATTCTAAACCTACGCTATCCAATGCTTTTCCTACTGTAGCAGCCTTTGAAGTTGGAATAGTTATTTCTACCCCTACCCTATCCAACGTTTTCCATACTGTTGCACCCTCTGGAGTTGGAATAGTAATTTTTACCCCTACGCTATCCAACGCTTTCCCTACTGTAGTGCCCTTTGGAGTTGGAATAATAATTTTTACCCCTACGCTATCCAACGCTTTCCCTACTGTAGCGCCCTCTGGAGTTGGAATAGTAATTTTTACCCCTCCGCTATCCAACGCTTTCCCTTCTGTTGCCTCCTCTGGAGTTGGAATAGTAATTTTTATCTCTGCGCTATACAACACTTTCCTTACTGTTGCACCCTCTGGAGTTGGAATATTGAGTGTTTACCCCTACGCTATCCAACACTTTCCCTACGGTAGCACCCTTTCGAGTTGGAATAATAATTTTTACCCCAACTCTATCCAACACTTTCCCTATTTTAGCGCCCTCTGGAGTTGGAATATTAGTTTTTACCCTACGCTATCCAACGCTTTTCCTTCTGTTGCCTCCTCTGGAATTGGAATAGTAATTTTTACCCCTACGCTATCCAACGCTTTCCCTACTGTAGCGCCCCTCTGGAGTTGGAATAATAATTGTTACCACTACGCTATCCAATGCTTTCCCTACTGTAGCACCCTCTGGAGTTGGAATAGTAATTTTTACCCCTACGCTATCCACCGCTTTCCCTACTGTAGCTCCCTCTGGAGTTGGAATAATCATTTTTACCCCTACGCTATCCAACGCTTTCCCTACTGTTGCCCCCTCCAAAATTGGAATAGTAATTTTCTATCCCTACGCTATCCAACGCTTTCCCCACTGTTGCATTTTCTGAAGTTGGAATGGTAATTTTAAGTGTTACGCTATCTAATGTTATCATTACTGTAGTTTTTTTGGGACTTTGAATAGTAGTTTTATTTATTTAGCTATTTAATATTTTTATTATTATTTTTGATAATGTAGTATGTTACTAATTTAAAAAAAATTGAAAGTATATATATTTTTTAATTTATTAAATGTATTAAATATAATTATTTATTTTTTATTTATGCTATTTTTTGGTGTGTAGTTGTATTTGTAATTTATAATACTTTTTAATAATGTATAATTTATTAAAATAATTATTAAAACTTATTATTAGGTAAGTATATATTATATTTTTTATGTATATGTTTAATTAATGTTATATTATTGTATATGTATTTCTAACTATGTTTATTTGGTTTATAAGTATTATTTACATTATTTACATTTTTTTTATTTAAAAAAAAACGATATTTTTAATACGATATTTTTAACTTCAATATTTTTTTTTCAATATTTTTGTACTTACCATGTTGTAGATGGGCTGTCGATATTCTTGCTTCTGATATTCCAACGTCAATTTTTGTGTAGGTCGATATATTTTCCGTCGATATTATGTCAATGACCCGGAACAGCATAGAAGCAGACCCTGGTGCATATGGGTTGAGTGGCCAACTTACATCCATGATTTATAGCAATACCTTTTTATAGATCATTTGATCATCCAAGTCAGAAACAACTAGTGAGTTGAAACTCATGCTACAGAGAATGTGCATTCACACGGATTGTATTCGGATGTACAAGGATCCAACCATGGGTGGCTACCCCCCATCTCTTAGCACTAGAGAAAGCTGTATTTCCATGCGTTATAGTTTCTTTGTTGCAGCCCATAAGAGTAGTATGTATGTGAAGATTTGTGGAATGGAGAGGTGATGAGTAATTGTAATTGTATTTAAATTGTGCTTACTACCCCTGTTGAAGCACTTGAGTGCTTGACGTCAGGCAGCACGCCGCTCCGAAAACCAAACTTTAGGGGTTAGTCCACTGTTTATCAGTTATTGCTGGTTATTGGAGTTATTCTTGAGCTCTCAAAGACACCATTCCATACATTTACGCACATATTTTTGTAGTAGATTAAATTAATAGTACATAGGTGTGATCAGTAGTATGGGAGCATCAGTGAGATTTTACAGATGCTTGGTAGGGTTGATATCTGAGCTAGAGGGGATGTAGGGGTGTTAATTACAAAGTAGGTTGTTATTATCTTTGGAAGGACGAGTGGGCAAATTGCAGAAATGCAATCACCTCAATTAAGGGAAACACACGTGGCAGAGTAGGCTGTATTCAGAGAAAGAAAATGTGCACATGCTGCATTGGCAGGCCTGAGGCATGTTTTGTAGAGCTTCTTTAGTGAGTGCTACAAGCCCTGGAGCATTTAATCTACAGGCCCTGAATATATGTTGTACTAGTCTACTAGGTACTTATAAACAAATTCATGTCAATTGGTGTAGCTCACTTTTACCATGTTTAGAGGAGGGAGCACAAGGACTTTAGCACTGGTTAGCAGTTGTAAAGTGTATAGAGTTCTAGGGCCACAAAATGAAGAATTTCAGCAAAAGGAGGAAGGGGGTAGGCAAAACGTTTTGGGAAGGCCACTCTAATGGCTGACAGGTCTAACATCAAACATTTGGCAACTCTGAGGTAGGCAATAGAACATTGAGAATGGTTGCAAAGCAACTATGCTTAGATACTGAGGCAATTGTTTTCATGACAATGATGCTGCGTATACCTAGACAATATAATTCTGGCTTGATAATGATATTTCAAGTAATACATCAGTATGCTTTCTGTAATAATATTATTAAAGTGGCAGTGCAAAAATAGCTTCAGGACTATCATTGTAGTCTGACTGGTGAAGTTGAAATACTTCAATTTGACCTGTCAAATGAAAGACTTTAGGCATGTCTAAACCTTCCCTTTAAACATTCATAAATCACTGCTAAGTATGCCTTACTGCCCATAAGGCAGGGTGCATGGTATTGAAAAGTAGGACAAGTAAAACGTTTACGTTAAACATGACCTTTCAGTGACTAGCAACTAAATGCTATTTTTCCTTTGACAAGGCTGGCTTTTCCTTAGAAAAACAGTGGAATGCACTATTACATTTAATAATGCTATCTATGGCTAGGAAATACCTAGAAACAGCATTCAATACTTTACTAAAAGACCCATTTATAGGTGAAGTCAGATTTTTAATGAATGCAAAGGAAAAGGTTCTTCTAGAAATTTAGCTTTTCCTTTCTTAAAGCCTCAACAGGCTAATTTGCATTAGCCCTCAGCTGCATCCCTTTTAGTTTTTAAGCCCTGAATGAGGAGTGACTACTCCTCCCAGAGCAGAAACAAAGGCATAGTTGTGGGGAGGTATTTCTATTCCTTTGACATGATTACTATTTGGGCAGTGCCCAGGAACTTAATTTACTTCAAAGGGACTTCTCTTGTCACAGGCAGATGTCAGGTGACATGCGGCTAGGCCTCTTCTTTTGTGCCCAAGTCAGGCAGGGTCAATTTAGATGGGTGAACATGTGGTCATTTTTTACTGTTCCTAACTGCCAGTTAACTCCTATATTCAGTGAGTGTCCTCTGCACATAGGGATGAAGTATTTCACTCTGCCCTCATGGCAGAATGGTGGGCGACCTGCCTAAATATAAATCAGGCCCCAAGTCTGGGTGCAACCTGGTTTCTCTGTCCAACCTTCATTCCATCATAGCCGAGATAAGTTCACACCTAGGTCTCGGTCTTCCGCGGCCAGATGACTTTGTTTGTCACTTAACGGTCACCCTGATGGGATTTTTGTTGTTTTGGGTAAATTAAATTAAAATGAATTCCATTGTACTATAATTTTCTAAGTAGGTTTGAGATTTTTATTGTGCTGAGTTTTCACTATGTTATTATGCTTGTGTTCTGCATAACTATTTTACACATAGCCTCGAAGTTAAGTCTTTCTTGTCTGTGTTGTGGCTACCCTGGGGTTGAACTCAGGTTAGTTTCTGTAGTAACTTTAGCGATTCATCTAACAAGGAGTGTGTTTGTCACTTAAGGTGATTATTAATCCCCATTTACTTATACTCCAAATTCTTACATTCACAATGGTAAATTTTGGCACAGCAATGGTGTTTTACATTTGGGGCAATATAGAAACTGACAGGACAAAGTGAGGTTTTCATATAAGTGCTACAGGGATACTGGCATCAAGCAACTCCCAACAACCAAACCAATTTAAGTACCTACTTACATGTCTACATCAAAATGTAATAGCATCCAGCTCTATGTGTATCAACTTTCAACGTTGCCATTATTTTACCTAACATAATAGAGTAACAAATCATAAAGAATTGTCAAACAAGCAATAACTTCTACACGTTTTGCCATAAAGATGCTCATCTACTGGCATGATTTAGAATTAAAATGTGTAGACAAAACAAATGTGTTATTCCGTCAGCTAATCATTATTTATTTCTACCATTTTTTTTTATAAAAGGCTATGGTTCTTAACCATGCAGTTTTGTATTTTGATGATTGCTTCATTTGAAAACCTGAATCAACAAATCATGTTAATTCAATAGGGGAGGCACTCATTACTGGAAAAATGATATATCCCCCTCCATTATTTGAGATACTTCCATCTGTAAAATATAATATGACCACTCAATGCCATTTACTGACCTGAAAATGGAATCTATAACAATATTCTGCATGTACCAGTGCTCTTACCATATTAGAGTTCCTACTACAAGGATGGCGCAACTTCCAGTGTCAAACATAGGTTTACAGAATCCCCTTGCCATTTTGAAATGTACAATTACCTTTTGTTGGCACATAACACTGGGTCAAGAATGCAGGCCCCGTGTGTATGGAATATAAAGTTTGTTAACACCATCTTACATGGATGCCTTTTTCAAATGTAATTTACTTGCTTTTATACCATTTTATGGAGTCCACAAGGACAGCCAAAACAAAATCTGCATATCAATTACCATGTCATATCTGTAAGCCGTCCATCTGTATTCATTATATTCATTCCAAGTCCATTCAAGGTAAATTTAAAACATGAGATCCTCTAATCTGCATATATAATCCCTTCTCTAATTTCCTTAGAGGATTTATGACTCATCTAGTCACCTGTAGTAAAGAAATTACTTCACAATGCTTGCTGCAAGAGCCAGCAGCCAGGGTGCAAGGCAGGTCATGGAGCATAATTGTAGCTGCAATCTAAAAGAGGAAAAGGGGAACTTGTTTTTCCTTCTTCTGAAATGCTTCCTAAAATGAAGAGTATGCAGCAGAAAGGAGAAGGCACCATGTTTGTCTTTTTCGATGCTGCAGTTCACTACAGGAAGACATCTCACTGTATTTCAACATAGCATTTTTTTTATTTCAATTTACATGCACCTTGTCCTGTTATCATATGGCAAAAACTACTAACAGCATTTTGATATGTTACAATTTGTAGTACAGGTTCTAATTGTATTCTTAATGTCTAAAATGAACATGAATGAGCAAGACACTAAGGTTTTGAGGTGTTTGTGTGAAGGGTGAAGGTGTTACCATATATTAAGGGATATTGGAATTCACCACGGAGTTCAGAATAAATTGTGTAGCTATTGCTCAAAATATAATTGTTAGCAATTTCCACTTTTCTCTTCCTCTTTTGATCTAGGCCCCTTAACACTGAGTAGATCATACATAACCATTAGATGACACCATAAAGTGTGGTTGTAGTTCCTCAAAGGTACCTATTTTTTATTCCTTATTTACATAGTTGGGTGTACTTTAGGGCTGCCTCTTGGGACACCCTATATCTACTATGATGTGGTTACTTACTACAAACTCATATCTATTTCCACCCAGGTGGGCCTATCAAGATTGTATTTGCTCGTGGTATTTGTTTAGTACGTTCCCAGATTTGGCAGATATAGCTTCCTGACCTAGTCTACACAACCTGTTTCAGCTGGAAAATAAATTAGCATACTGGAAGAATCTGCGTTAATCTGAATGATGTGGACTAGCTGCAATTTTACTGAACATAGGAGAAGGTACTGACACAGATAATCCTGAATCTACTGAATCAAGTGAAATGGCAGATTGTGGGTGCCAGGACACACAGAGTAGACATGTGTGATGCAAAGGTTCAAGCTAACTATTTGTCATTTTGTTGAGTCGAATGCATTTCACACTGGATCGATCATATCAAGATTCCTATAACTTTGAAAGCCTTTTGAGTCTCTCTAGAATCTCCCAACTTCAGTGTAAGGGATCATGCTCTATTTTGTCAGGTCTTTTTAAAGCAAACCCAAGGCTGGGCCTGCTCCTTCTATGAATGATTTAATATACTTCTGCTACCTGTGGATGTTTTTGATATGAGAGGTATTTTGTTGTGCTTAAGCATGAGCGGATTTCGCGGATTCACGATCCGCGAATTTGCGGATTTGCATATCCGCGGATCCGCAAAATCCGTGAATTTGCGGATTCACAGTTTTGCGGATTTTTTTAAAATGGGGGGGTCTTCTGTGCGAGTTCAAGTGCCTCTTGTGTGTATAAATGGTCAGAGAACGATCGGAGCAGCAGATGAAGAGAAAGAAGCTCCTGGTCACAGGAACAGCACGAGGATTGCGCTTGTGAAAGTCAAGGATACAAAGGCCTCTATCCAGCATCACAGCTGATTTTTGATGGTAGATTTGGGAAGAAGGCACACCTGCCCAGCCTCAACGATGCTCACGATTGTTTTTGGGCTGATGAATGAGTCACTGAATTTGAGCTTCAACTACTTCCAGCGGCCATGTGTGTATTATTATGCAATCGCACCGATGTGCGCAGGGGTCCCTTGAGTGAGCTGTCCATCCATCATCATCCTGTAACTATTTTAGGATGGCGCCTGCAAGCTGCCACCGCCATCCTAAAATAGTTACTAAATTAGCTTAATCAGGAAGCACAAATAGATAAAATAAAGCAGGTGCTCGAGCACCTTCTTTATTTTATCTATTAGTGCTTCCTGTTGAAGCTAACTGAAGCTAACTTAGTAACTATTTTAGGATGGCGCTGGCAGCTTGCCGGCGCCATTCTAAAATAGTTACAACTTCAAGCTTGAAGGCTTGAACTTTTGCCCCCCGGATCAGCCGCTCGCGGATTAGCGGATTTTCGGTAAATTCGCGGGAGATCGCAGATTGCGGATTTACCGAAAATCCGCGAGCGGAACGGATTTTGCGCTCACGCTTAGTTGTGCTATATTGTTATCTATTTTTTACTTTCTCCCTTATTTTATGAAACATGTTTTTGTCAAAGACATTGATCCATTGATACTATTTTTTCATTGTTCAAAGAAAATAAGAAAATTGGGGGATGTTCTCAAGAACGTGCAATAATCATCACCAAAATAGGTCAATGCAATTTTTCATATCGCCGTCTATCTCGGGAAAATAACGCTCTGTTTTCGTCGTATTCTCAACACGGTAGTAACATGCAATAGTTTCCCGATAACGCATCAAATGTCTGTGATAAAATTACCGGGACGACTA
The DNA here is from genome assembly GCF_964263255.1 of Lissotriton vulgaris. Taxonomy (NCBI): domain Eukaryota; kingdom Metazoa; phylum Chordata; class Amphibia; order Caudata; family Salamandridae; genus Lissotriton; species Lissotriton vulgaris. The sequence goes on from NW_028248529.1 coordinate 306,460, forward strand.
TAAAAATTGAAGCCAAACGTGAAAAAAGTGGAGATGGGCCAAACCGCGATAAGAAAATCAGCAATAAGCTGCGCCAGGCCTGCAATTCACACAGATCATGAGGGAAAAAGCACTATAAAAGCAGAAAAAAACAACAACTGTGAAGCACAATGGAGGTATCCGGAGCAAGTACAGAGGACAACCAGAATCCCACAAGCCACACGGAGGACCAGCCTGGGAACTCAGGGTAAGGGAAGGGCAAGGAGAAGAAGAAGAGGAAGACGCAGTTCAGCCCGCAGGAAAACAGGATCCTGATGACGGAAGTGACAGAACACCATCAACAACTGTTCATCACCTCCACTGTGTCATTGGCAACAGAAAATGGAATATGGCAGTCTATCGTGGACAAGGTGAATGCAGTTGGAGTGCTGAGTAGGACAATGGAAGAGCTCAAGAGACGCTCACACTACCTTATTTTGCTCCATCCAATTGTCACTAATAGGTATCAGATTGTACAGAACAAGGTCTCCCAGATACTGATGAACCTTTCTAGGTAATAATCTGCAAAAACAGGCGCTGCACACCCTCCATTGACTTCCTGTGAAGCAACAAATTCAATTCAAGGCCTTATGTATTTTGCTGAAACCAAGCCAGAATAGAGGCCCCCCTTCGTTCAGATCATTGACCTCTCCCCATATTCCCAAAAGACTGCTCACATCCCCCTATGCTAACTTGTTATATCTTCCTAAAGTAAGAAGATCTTGTGGGGGTGGGGGCATTCTTTTTCCAATTTAGTACCTAATCTATGGAACACTGGGGCATATTATCAAGGACAGGCGATACATTATCGCCGCTTTTATCGACAGGAAACTGCCGATAAAGCGGCGATAATGGCCTTAATAATATGCTCTATCAATTCCAATCGAAGCCCATGTTAGATATGTTCACATCTAACATGAGCTTCGATTGGAATTCATAGAGCATATTATCAAGGCCATTATCGCCGCTTTATCGGCAGTTTCCTGCCGATAAAAGCGGCGATAATGTATCGCCTGTCCTTGATAAAATGCCCCACTATTCCTCTTGAGTAGTGCCTTGTACCTTCTGAACTCCTTTTTCACAAGCCTTGAAAATGTGGCTTTATTCGAGTGAGCTCTTCCAGTAAATTAATATCATGTGCTGTTCTAGCACTGGGAAGCCTTTAGGCAGCCATGTGGGATATAAATCCCTCTGAATTGAATTGAAATGGTATGCACCTACCCACAACCTGCGCTCTAGCCCTGCAATAAAGGTGACTCTCCCCAGAATAAAAAAGGCTCATTGTGGAGGCAGAAGCCACTCTTAATCCACATGCAAAATATGGAATGCTCTGCCTGACCATCTCAGAACCCAGCCAAATCTTTAAAAAATCAGCAAGCAGTAGCAAACTTGCCTTTTGTTGATGCTACTGCTAATTCTGGTTTCCTACTTTGCCTTTTTTAGGAGCCTGCTTGGATGCTAGAGCCAAGACACCAATTGGCATTCTCAAGCTCTCCAAACTATTAACATAATATTAACATAACTAGGACACCATGACAAAGAAGTTATTGGTGCACAAACTTAATAATAATAAGTGTCATCATAGTGATGCCAAACTAATTTAAGCTTGAACTGTGTTTTATCAGCCACAGTCTACAAATCAGTCGCGTAATATTCTAGTGGAAATTATGACAGTAAATTGTTTCTACCTCTAATATTGTCTGAATGACATCCAGTTTTTGGTCTGCCAAATGCCATACCTTCCCTTTCCACCAGCCGTTATGGTCAAATGAGCCGCAATGAATTTCAATTCACTATTACCACACATCATGTGTGGATCATTATTGATGTTGTGGACTGTACACCAATTTACCTTATGTAAAATTTGTCTCTCAGTATTCGTTAAATGAGAAGCTTAACTGTCGAAGCTTCAGTCCTAAGGCACTTTGTCAGTTTATCATAAAATGTCCTAATTGTATACATATCTGGGCTAATTGTGTGCTGGTATGCTAGACAGTGTGCGCCCTCTTCCTTTCATGATTGGCTACTTGCTAAGTTATTGGGCTGATGGGCTCTGTGCTCTGCAAGTGGTACTAAACCTGAGAAGACTATCAGCAGCATTGTTAACACCTGCAGACTTCACATGTTACACTCTATTGAAGAAGGACAACAATTCTAAAACACGTATCTAGAGATACACAGCACTGGCTGCACTAACAATGGTGTATACTAAAGACTTTCAACAGAAGTGAGTGTTATCATGCCCTACATTTACAACAATACATCTGGGATAATTGTGTGCTCATATGCCAAGCAGTGTGCTCCCTTTCTCCTTTTGTGATTTGCTCCTTGCTGAGTTATTGGGCTGACACGCTCTGAGATGCACCTGTGCTCTGGTAGTGAATCTAAACCAGAAAAGGTTTAGAACAGCACTGCCAGTACCCCCAAACCTTACTTGTTACTCTCTTTTGAAGAAGGACAACAATTCTAAAACAGATATCTAGAGATACATAGCACGAGCTGCACCAACAATGGTGAATACTAAAGACTTTCATCTGAAGTGAGTGTTATCATGCCCTACATTTACAACAATACATCTGGGATAATTGTGTGCTCATATGCCAAGCAGTGTGCTCCCTTTCTCCTTTTGTGATTTGCTCCTTGCTGAGTTATTGGGCTGTCATGCTCTGAGATGCACCTGTGCTCCGGTAGTGAATCTAAACCTGAAAAGGTTTAGAACAGCATTGCCAGTACCCCCAAACCTTACTTGTTACTCTCTTTTGAAGAAGGACAACAATTCTAAAACAGATATCTAGAGATACATAGCACGAGCTGCACCAACAATGGTGAATACTAAAGACTTTCATCTGAAGTGAGTGTTATCATGCACTAACTTACCACAATGCATCTGGGCTAATTGTGTCCTGGTATGCCAGACATTGTGCTCCTTGCTGAGTTATTGGGCTGACACGCTCTGGGATGCACCTGTGCTCTGGGAGTGAATCTAAACCTGAAAAGGTTTCGAACAGAATTGCCAGTACCCCCAAACCTTACTTGTTACTCTCTATTGAAGAAGGACAGCAATTCTAAAACAGATATCTAGAGATACATAGCACGAGCTGCACCAACAATGGTGAATACTAAAGACTTGCATCTGAAGTGAGTGTTATCATGCACTAACTTACCACAATGCATCTGGGCTAATTGTGTCCTGGTATGCCAGGCATTGTGCTCCTTGCTGAGTTATTGGGCTGACAATTTATTTATTTATTATTTATTTTGTCAATTTATAGGGCGCAACAGCTACCCAAAAAGGGTTTCCCGGCGCCTAGACACAGCTAGAGACGAAAAGACAGAAACGGAGGGAGATTATGAGCGATTATTGTTCGTACAGCCAGGTCTTTACAAGCTTTCTGAAGCTATGGTAGTTATCTTCCTTCCGGATGTTTGGAGGAAGCGTGTTCCACAGGGAGGGTCCAAGATAGGCAAAAGATCTGCCCCCTGATCTTGCACGTTTGAACCTTGGTATACAGAACCATGCTGCTGTCTGGGACCGGAGGTTTCTCTTTGGTGTGTAGAGGCAAGCAAGGGATTGGAGGTATTTTGGGGCTCCTCCTGTTTTTATTTTGAACATGTAGTTCAAGGCCTTGAAGCGAACTCTGTTCTCTATCCTGAGCCAGTGAAGGTCCCGGCGGTGGTTCGAGACTCCAGCGTTCCTAGGAATCTTACACAGGAGTCTGACCGCAGCGTTTTGCGCCACTTGTAGTCGTCCAATGACAGATTTATTTGCGCCTAAATATAGGATGTTGCCGTAGTCAAGCCTTGATGTGATAAGGGCATTGACTACGGTCTTCTGAGTTGACATAGGCAACATCCACAGGATTTTCCTCAACCATCTGGTTATGGTGAGACACAATCCAGTAACTTTACTGGCCTGCTTATCCATGGATAAGGCGTTGTCTAGTACAAAACCCAGATTTCGAGCATGGGACACCGGGGTAGGAAGGATGCCCATCTGTTCTGGCCAATGCGCGGGGTTCCAGAGATCTTTGTCTTTTCCCAAAATCAGAATTTCCGTCTTGTCCCCGTTCAGTTTTAGCTGGTTTGCAGTCATCCAGTTCAGTATTTTTAGTAATTTCTTCCTTGAGTAGTGACGGGGAGTGGGGACAAGAATTAGACAAGGAAAAAATGATTTGGGTGTCGTCAGCGTAGTTCATGAGCGTGAGCCCTAGCTTCTCAACAAGTTCTACCAGCGGTTTGAGATAGATATTAAAAAACAGAGGGCTCAGGATGGACCCCTGTGGCACTCCATGAGCTGCGGGTAAGGTGTCTGACTCGGCCTGTTCTGATGCGATCTGAAAGGTTCTGTTTGCCAGAAAGGATTTGATCCATTCCAGAGCCTTTCCTCTTATGCCATTTGTGTGTAGTTCTCTAAGGAGCGTTTCGTGGGAGATGGTATCGAACGCCGCACTTAGATCCAACAGCACAAGTGCTACCGTTTGGCCTTGGTCAAGAAGTTGTCGGATATTTTCAGTGACACCTAACAGGGCGGTCTCCGTCGAGAACCCAGCCCTGAAACCAGATTGCGAAGGGTGGAGTAAGAGTAAGACAAGATCTTGGGTCCACCTGTGCACCTGTAATCTGAGAGTGGTAGTAAATCTGAGAAGACTGTGAGCAGCATTGACAGCCCCCCCAGACGTTACTTTCCACTCTCTACAGAACAATCCTGAAAAAACGTGTTTAGAGATGCACATCACTGGCTGCACCATCAATGGTATATACTAAAGACTTTCAACTGAAGCGAGAGTTATCATACACTGCATTTACCACAATGCATCTGGCCTAATTGTATGCCGGTATGCCACGCAGTGTGCTCCGGCTTTCCTTTGCTATTTGCAGTATTGGCTGAAATTCATTATCATAAACTGAGAACACTTGTGGCTCTCCTGGTACAATCGTACTACCATTTGTTCATGCCTTCTGCACATGTAACATATGATGATGATTTATTAATTTATTAATAGTCACTAAGCAGGATTTGAGGAAAATGAAAGTCTTAATGTCATTGCTCAAGGTATTTACTTTGGACTTGGCCACACCTGAATAAGGAGGGAACTCAATGGGAGAGGAGAGCAAAGGGGTAGTAAAAGACCTTAGGAAGTTTCTGGGTGTTTGGAGCTCACACACATAATCACTAGCCAAATAATTATTAAGCAATTTGCTGGCCATCCTTAGTCCTTTATAAATGATTGTACCATGGAATATTGAGCAAAGGAATATCGTAGTATCATAATGTTGTAAAGAAAATACAGAGCACACTGATCAAAACGCAAGTACATGTAGAGGAAGTATAGATTTACTATTTTTAAATCCACATCTACGTAACTTGAAGATATATATCATCAAGGTACAGATAGGTGGAGTTAAGAATTGAAAATCTATACATGCCTACCTTTCAATATTTTTTGCCTCGATATTTGTTATATGCTGTTACAGTCCCATAATATTCACTACTCAATAGGTAGGAGACACACCATTTTAAATGCATAGTCACATACATGTTTGACAATTTTATTTTACCTGGTACAGTGGTATAATTCAAAAATATTGGGCCTCTCTACAGAATGTGATGAGGGTCCCTGGCGTCTCCCAGATTGTACAGACATTCATTGGTCTTGGGCTTAATGAGGGCCATTGGAATGGTTGCCCTCACCCCCAAAAGCTGCAGGGGGCTGCTCAGGAAAGGAGAGTGGCTTTCCTGAGCGGTTAACTGTTTTTTATTACATGCCATTGCACAAATCCTGCAAGACATGCAATGGCATGCCTTAAAGGGTGATGGGGACCCTCCAAAATAAAACACCCTGGCGGCCTCCCATACCACGTGGGCTGCTGGGGCCTCTGTAATGCCTCTGAGGTAGTATATGCAGCATCATTATGAAATCTTTATTTGGCTTGAGCAGCCATAAAAGAATACACAAAAGGTGTTCAGTGCATGAACAACAACTAGATAAAATTCGAACCTAGGTCAGTTTGGCCATACAATAATGTAACATTCTTCATTAAAATTCACTTGCTGAATCGCGAATAATGGTTTCAGATGCCACCGTACAATAAAACATACACTTTAAAACGTCCCAAAGGGGAACCATGAGCCACTTCAATTTGTAGGACAAGGTGCTTTTCTAGTGGGCTTTAAAGAATAAACCTTCAGATTTCAGGTAAATTAAAATCCATAGCCTTCAAATGAGCACAATTCATAAAATTCAATTTACAAAGACATTATCACAGCAGATAAACAGTTTGAACAATGTGTTAAAAACAAATCCTAAAATACAAGGGTCATACGCCTCTTAGCGTACAGCAATTTCACTGAGACAGCTCAAGGTGTTCTAATTCATATCTTTTTCTAATGGCCAAAGATAATTTTATGTAATTGGCTATTGCACTACAAATATCAGGGTTAGCCAATGATTGCAAAAATGTAAAACCATCAACATATGTACAGGGGTGAATTTTCTTTAACAATGGAATTAAAAATGTACTCCTTGCCGTTTTATATGAAGTGCAGAATAACATAAAGTGCAAAGTGCTTTGGCTTCTTAAATTATTTAATTGGACAAAGAGAGAAATCGTTCGCTCAACCACACTGGCGTGGACACGCCAGCAAGAAATGCACATTACCTAACCGAAATCTGGTTAAGTAAAATCTAATCTGCGAGTTAGTGGTGAATGTTAAGTATTATTGCAATGGGTCAGGGACAGGTGCGTAGGACCAATCTCATCTTGATGAGGATAACGTTTGTTTCCCCTTGAAGGTAACACCTCTTTGATAATACCTTTGGTGTTCAATGGAATACTTTCAGGACTATCATAAAAATGCTCCAATCCTTTTTCATAATATTTGTCTTTCAGGAAACCAAGTCATGGTATTTTTAAAGAGTTGGCCAAATGTTGACAATCTTTTATTATTTCTCTTGGGAGCGTTAGTTCTCCAGATAGCCACGTTTTTGCCCATAGGAATGGAGGGGCTCAAGCTATGCAGTCTTCTAACTGCTCTAGACCCAATTCATCATGACACAGGTGGTTAGGGGCACTATTAGGTGTCATCATAAGCCTTTTGGTGAATTTGTTTTCCACTACTTATAACTAACATGTATTGTGGCGCCCCTAAACCTCTGCGCCATATGTTGCAATCGAAAGGTATTTGGATATGTAAAGGGTGAGTATTTCCCTCACAGGCTTATGGCCTAGTATGCACTCAAATTAAAAAAGTCCATCCACAGCCCTGGTTGTATGATGTGCTCTTGCTGTCACAAGTGGATCCCAACTTAGTTTATTGCTAAATAATTTCCCCGGGTACGTAACAGTCTCAACCTTTTGTATTCGCTTGTCCCTTGCTTTGAAGATCCTAATCTTTGTACTATTTGGGCCGCAAACCATGATATATGATTTAATAAAATTAACTTTAAGATCAAGTGACGACATAAAATCAATAAAAGTATCCAGGAAATTCTGAAGGCAATTCACTGTTGTAGCCATTATCACTGTGTTATCCGCATAGGATAACTAGGGGACAGATTTGCTGCCAATCCTGGGAAAATCCAGTTTTCTATTAAATAGCGAAGCCTTCAAACAAAAGGGGGCTAAGATGCACCCTTGCCGGACACTCTCTGTTGAAGCTATCTGCTCAGTTTTTTCTCCTTGAGTACCCTATCTTATGGAGACTGAGGTATTGAAATGTAGCCTAAGGATGAGCGATTCCAGAACTTTCCAGCATATCCCATTGTTTCTCTCTGTTAGCAGTGTCAAAGGCACTAGCCAAATCCATGAAGGCCAGGTGGATCGAGCCCTTTTTGGCCTTCACATATTTGTTAATAATTAAGGACAGGTTTAGGCATTGCTCAGTTGTGCCAAGCCCCTTCCTAAAACCATATTGCTTGTTGGATATCACTCCTGTGGTGGTTGCCCAAGTCTCCAACCGGGCAAGGAGAACTCTACCCAATACCTTGGCCATGACATCAATGAGTGATACTGGCCTATAACAAGCTGGATCCCTTCTATTACCCTATTTAAAAATGGGGACCACTATTGCCTCCTTCCAGGACATGTGCATTGGGCCAATGATTACTGCCTTAAATACGTATGTCAACAGGGGTGCCCACAGATTTAATTTTGTATTTTTTTAAAGCTCGAGGCGGACCCCATCAGGACCTGGTGCTTTCAGGCAGGATCCCTGGGCTAGCACCTCCTCAACACCTTTAAGGGCCCTAGAACAATCGGAGTTAAACCACCGAGCCTCTTGGGGTTCCCCAAGCTTGGGACTCTTTGTTAGCTTTGTGGCTACCTCAGAGTATAGTGACCCAAACTCCTGAACAACATCCTCTGGAGGCAAGCCTGACTTCAGATACCCCATAATTAAGGGGGGTAGCCTTTGACAATATCTTCCTCGAGGGGATCAATCTTGCCCCAGTTCAGCCAAACACCCTTGTTCCGATGGTCACTTAGGCAGTGAGGTTCCATGACAAAGTCCAAAGTAAGCTTTGAAAAGTTTCTAGATATTAACGTAAAATCAATGTAGCTAACCCCACCAAAGCAAACATTAGTGGGACACTGCAGTGAAAGGTTCTTGGCCCTAAGGTTGATAAGGTCTAAGTCTATATACATTTGAATTGTGGCTGCAAACTCAATAGCATTTGTAGATTTGAGATTTACATAAAAATCTTACTGGTAGATCACTGCTTTGGTGGAGGATCTGGATCTTAGTAGTTTGAAAGCATTCAACTGAGTGTAAGCATGCTACTACCCAATTCTGATCCCAGCCTCTGCCTTTAGCTTAACTTCCTGACAGCACAAAGGCAAAGTGGTTGTCACACCTTGCACATGACCTACACTGGGGTACAGAAGTGGCACATCTTCACTGTGGGATACAACATGTAAAATGGTATTCATAAGGCAATTTAGTAGAATACAAAGGTGACATGTCAGCTGTCAGATTTCTTTATACTATTGAAGTGACATCAAAAACCAAGAGCAAGTATTTTACTCTCCCTGCACTTTGCAACTTGAGCGGCATGACTACCCCCTTTACTCTCTTACAGGCGATGCTGGTATTTGAAGATGATTTGATAATCCTTGACAGGACAAGGCAGCATTGTCAACATATCCTGGGTGAATATGCTGTCAAGAACAACTTTAACATACAGACAAAACCAGACAATTGACTTGGGAGCAGATAATTCTAAGCGAACTTGAGTGGTTAAAGAGTCTGAAGGTCATGTGGTAAAATCAAATCAATATCTCTGTGTCTTAGATTGCCAAGGAAAAGGAACCCTTATTTAACCGGCAACAAAATGCAATGAGAGCAATAATTCATGCATTGTTGAATTTGATTGCAAAATATGTTGCCATTTGTTCAGGCATACAAATCCAATGTTGTTCCGCTTTAGACATGACCCTTAGTCTGGCTTCACCATAAGCAAGATGTAGTTAGAGGTCAGAGCATGGCAGAGATTGTTGGCATTGAGATAATAAGGGTAGAACTATAAGTCTAATCTATCGATAGTTGGGGGTTAAAGTAGAGTTTTTACCGTGGGACTTGAGCTAAAGAGAACTTCACATGGTACTCTTCTATTTAAGATTTGGGTTGAAATGCATAAGCATTATAATAGTAAATTAAAAACTTATATTGTTGTCAAAGATTAGCCTCTGCTTATCTTCATATTCATGCCTTGACTTGTATGATTCAGGTAGAAGTATGTCATACTCTTTTAGTCCTTAACTCTGTGGTGACGAAACAAAAGTTGATGGGCTCCCCGGCAAAGTACATGGAGGGGCCCCCCTTCCGACTCACTCAGGAGCTTTGAGGCCACGGTACAGTGCTGCCGGGCCCCCTGAAGTTCTGACCTCCCCCCCAACTGTTGTTGGTAAAAGTTGCACTTAATATATATTGTCCATTCATAAGTGACGAGATATCAGAGGAGGAGGCAGCTCTATTCAAATGTAAAGCTGGTATGGCTACCGGGCCTTTGAGAACCAGTATGGAGTCCTCACTTCACTAAATAAATATCCAAATCACCAAAAACATTTTTTTATTTACAACTAATTCCTAATGAAAGCATCAGGTAACAGACTCCTTTCACCACATATATACTAGTACATCCAGGTATTTAGATGAATTGCAAAGTAATTGACGTTTAATGAGGATGAAATCTAAAGTAACTTAAGTTCAATAGATACTAGATGTTTAAAACGCCGAAAATATCCTTTGCCTGGAGTTCTGAAAGTATCTGTGTTTTCATTCTGACCAGAACTGGGCCTGTCTAAACAAGAAATGTGCCTGAATAAATGAGTGACATGTAATTTTGCAGTCTACACTACATTCGTTAATGAGCATAACCTAATATTTTTCGGATCATAAAAGGCTAGAATGTTGACCACCCTGAGGCAACACTGCAGCTAGTAATTGGGTAAATGCTTCAAGGCACAGGCCCATTGTTGGAACTGGGGTCACCAGTCCCCTAGGGTAGCATGGCACGAGCGGGTAGGCATCAGAAAGCATATGTGTTAAGCAACCATGCAGCACACGCAACCACTGAGTCAGAAACCTGGGCACGCAATTAGTGACACCACTCCAGTGAGTTTGTGTAAAAACTCAAGTTAACTTTATTAAGATAGAGCTGGGTCAGGGTATTAGGAATTCATCATAAAATTAGCTTATTAACTTTCCACTAAAATACATGTGTGAGAACACTTGGCAATAAATACTGGATGAATAAATAATAAATATTAAATATTAAATAACCACAGGCCTGACCTTGGCCTGGTTTCTCATCATCACCTGTAAGAAATACATTGTAAGGTCATGAATACAACACTGCGTTAAGTAATGAGGAAACATTTCACTAAAGGTGTGACATCCTATTAGCCTCAGCCTTATGCTCCTCCTCCCCCATTAGGGGTAAAACTTAGGAAGGCATAAATGACGTATCATAAATAACTGTAGATCAGAGTTATCATTCTTCTTACGCCTATGAAGAACTTCCTGTGAAGTCAACGTAAAACATTTCATTAGGTCAGTATTACCTATCTTATCAAGTAAGAATTTCCTTCAATCAGGGTAGCCTTTCTCTTAGCAGAAGTAAACATTTAATAATAGATCAACCATTTCATGCCTCAGACCTGCACATTCCATTGGGCCTATGCAGAGCATTCCCCTAAATAAGGCGGTAATAACTAGGCCTATTGTAATATGTGCATTTCATTAGTAGCACAAACACTGCATTTCTCAGCAATAACATTTCCTAAAACGCAGGAATAAACAGTGCCTCAAATGAGGGTAAAGCATTCAATTGGCAGGAGCGACCCCTTCCTTAACCAGGAATGACATTTCAGCGGATAAGGGTAACATTTCCTTATTCAGTGCCCAACAGTTCAATAATCCCAAAATAAGTCAGGCTTCAAGCATTAGTGAACATTTACTAATAGGTAAACCTTTCATAAGGCCTAGGCTGAACAGGACTCTAGGCGGAATATGGAAAATCCCTGGGTTTGGGTCTATCACTCGCTATTTCTCTTCATCAGGGAATGGTAGGCTTTCCATTACAGCCCCTAAACAGGGGGGGGGGGTTACCCTATTAGGAATTGAGGCCTATAAACTATGGGCCTTGGGACCTCTCAGCCAGTCCAATACCAGGGTAAACATTTCCTGCAGTAAAGATAAGCAGTTCAACAACACAGTTCCTTGGGTTAGAGTAAAGGAAGCAATTCACCAATGCATCAACATTCAATAAAGGCATCACCTTTCATTATTTTCCAATAAACATTTCAGTATAACAACCCCAGCATTTCATTAACCCAGCATGGAACATCTCCTCATTTACTGGTGGGTAATTAATCACCATCTTCCTATGGAAGAATATCCATTTCCTTAGACATAGAGAACCAGGCCCTAGTTAGGGAAGAACTTTCCATTAGACAAGTTAAGCATTTCATTTAGCAAGAATGAGCTTAAAGAACTTGGCTTGCACATATAAAACCTTCCCTTATGCATATAGAAACATCTCCTTAAGCCCGGATAATCTATGCATCAGGCTAAGATGAACAATACATTAGTCTAGGCTTAGCCATACCTAAGGCCTAAATTAGCATTCCATAATGGCTAAGCTGTCCCAGGCCTCAGACAACTAGAAGTCAGGTTCCCCTAGCCAGGGGTTAACTTTTAAGGGCCCACCAGACAATCCGGGCCTCCGCCCAGTTCAGGGAGTGCTGGAGGCACAATGGTGGCCAATGTGGCCCAGTAACAGCTTTTCCCAGGACGTGGCAGGTGAGCGCTTGAGGGGGGTTTCACTGCGCTTCTCTCCCTCATCACATTTCACAGGGGGGCAGCCTCGTGGGGACAAGTGGTGCTTCAGCCTCAGCCATCTCCTGGCATACAGCGCTTCCACGGGCACCCCAGGTCTGGGAGCTTGCGCTCAAACAGCAGTTCCCGGGCAGTATAGCGCTTCAGCAGGCAGTCCTAGCACTTGGGGCACTTCACAGCGCTTTACAGGGGGGGCAACTTCCACAGCCCTGCAGGCAATTCACAGCGCTCCCGCAGGACACAGCAATTCTTCACCAGTCAAGCGCTTGGAGGGCAATGTAGCGCTTAGGCAGTTTCTAGGTTGGCGCTTCATCAGCAGTTGCTTTAAAATAGAGGCAGCTCACAGGACATGCCAAACAGCAGCGGTAGGTTAGCGCAGGGACCCTATGTGGCGTCAGGGGGCACAGGGAGCAACACAGCGCCAATACCTGGGTGGCTCTTCAAATGTCCTGTGGAGATTCAGTCTCTTCTTGGCGCTTTATGTTCCTTGCGCCTTTGTAAGTTTCTTGGTTACTGGTTCCTTGATTTCTTCTTGGCGCAGCTGTTTCTTGCGCCCTTGTAAGTAGCAGTTGGGTTCTTGTTTCCTTTGGTTTCTTATTCCTTGAAGGGGGTTAAGTTGGTGGCTGGTGTTGGATCTCCTCAGCCAATCCCCTCAAGTGGTCCCTGGGGGTTCCCTGCCGCGGGGCTAGGTCAGTGGGGGGGGGAACAGGATACCTCAACACTTGTAAAGCAGCACACTAGGCCCTGTCATTCCAGCATCATAAGACCCTGCCCTGACCCCCACTGCCTATCCTCCTGCGTAGGTACTTCCCCCGGTCTTCCCCTCAGCTACTCTGACAGGCAAGTTTACCTTCCTTTTCTTATACAGTGCCAGTTGACAGTTGGCAGTGGCAGTTGGTGTCACCTCACCTGTTCCAGAAGGTTCCAGGGGGTTCTAGGAGGTTCCACCATTCTACCTGTGGGCAGGCTGGCAGGCTAAGTTGATACATTGCCTGAGGGTTCCAGCCAGCCCCTGGCTACTAGAATGCGCCCTCTAAACCACGCTGCTGCAGCAGTGGTCTGTGGCGGCCATGTTAGGGGTAGGAAGTACCTGTACTTTAACACTAGTTTTACACTACACAGGCCCTTCTCCACCACACAAGGCCTACACACTGTTGTTTCAATAGGGGCATTCTAAATTAACAGGGGATAAAAAGCGAAAAATTTCTGGGGAAAGGGCCAAGTCTCACACATCTCCCCCCCAGCCAAAAGCCAGGGTAGACTGATCATTCCCTTGACGGGCTTCCCTGCTTGGGGCGGAAAAAGGTGGACGCAGGCCCAATACCACCATGACATCCTCGCTAATCCAACCACCCCACTGGTGTTCCTAGTGGGATGCGGCCAGGACAGACCTCCACTCCAGATGTCTCTGGCCCTTACTCTCTCTCAGAGTGGGGGGCAGTCGCCCCAGGCCCGTGGTACCTCTTTCCACTCTCCTCCTCAACCTAGGGTCTAAACCCTTAAGTTGAATTGGTGACAGGGGCGAGACCTACCTCTCCCTGCACCCCCTCCCAGGGTTCCGCACCCTCCCACCTGGAGTAGTACCCCTGAGAGTCACAACCGGGGGAACTCTGAATACAGAGATTCCTCCTGCCAGGTCAGGCAACCCCTGAACCTGGCCACCCAACCCAGGATCTTAACCCCGTGGCTGGACCGGTGCCAGAGGAGAGTCCTTCCTCCCTCTGCACCCCCTCCCAGGGTTCCGCACCCTCCCACCTGGAGTAGTACCCCTGAGAGTCACAACCGGAGGAACTCTGAATACAGAGATTCCTCCCGCTAGGTCAGGCAACCCCTGAACCTGGCCACCCAACCCAGGATCTTAACCCTGTGGCTGGTCCGGTGCCAGAGGAGAGTCCTTCCTCCCTCTGCACCCCCTCCCAGGGTTCCGCACCCTCCCACCTGGAGTAGTACCCCTGAGAGTCACAACCGGAGGAACTCTGAATACAGAGATTCCTCCCGCCAGGTCAGGCAACCCCTGAACCTGGCCACCCAACCCAGGATCTTAACCCCATGGCTGGACCGGTACCAGAGGAGAGTCCTTCCTCCCTCTGCACCCACTCCCAGGGTTACGCACCCTCCCACCTGGAGTAGTACCCCTGAGAGTCACAACCGGAGGAACTCTGAATACAGAGATTCCTCCCGCCAGGTCAGGCAAACCCTGAACCTGAAACCCTAGTCCAGGTCCTACACTCTGTGACTGGTCTAAACTCCGAACCTCGGGTACGCTGCCACCATTGGAAGCACCTGGTACACATAATTCCAAGGCCTTCAGCTCTAACTCTTCTAGCTGAAGCCTGTGCACCAGCTTCCTCTCATCCATTGCAAGGCTCTCACTCTCCCTCTCATGCTCTATCATCTTAGACGACGCACACCCCCAGTTACTCTACTCCCTGCCCCAGAACATCCTCCCGGTAGCACCTTGTCAGACACAACAATTTTGAGTAGGCCTGGGTCTTCTGGTGTGCCCGCCTCCCTGGGTGTGACCTGCCCCTCCTGTTCCCCATCCCCTCTCCCCTCTGGGTGGGCTCCTACCCGTGCCCCCAAAGTGGTACGGAGTTCCTTCTTCCCTCCGCCCAACAGGCACCCCCATCCCCTGACAACACTCCATTATGCCAGGTGGGGACTCAGATAAATCTGGGAAAAGATACCAGGACGTGGGTGACAGGTTTAGGTCAAACAGATCTTGATACACTCTACAGGCTAGACAGTGGAGGGGTCAATTACTTTGGCTTACACACACAATAATTGTGCGGCCCAATTGCTGTACACCCTGTCCCAATGGAGGGTGCTGCATGGTCACAAGTCCTGGATCCCACCGCTCGACACCAATATGTTGGAACTGGGGTCACCAGTCCCCTAGGGTAGCATGGCACGAGCGGGTAGGCATCAGAAAGCATATGTGTTAAGCAACCATGCAGCACACGCAACCACTGAGTCAGAAACCTGGGCACGCAATTAGTGACACCACTCCAGTGAGTTTGTGTAAAAACTCAAGTTAACTTTATTAAGATAGAGCTGGGTCAGGGTATTAGGAATTCATCATAAAATTAGCTTATTAACTTTCCACTAAAATACATGTGTGAGAACACTTGGCAATAAATACTGGATGAATAAATAATAAATATTAAATATTAAATAACCACAGGCCTGACCTTGGCCTTGTTTCTCATCATCACCTGTAAGAAATACATTGTAAGGTCATGAATACAACACTGCGTTAAGTAATGAGGAAACATTTCACTAAAGGTGTGACATCCTATTAGCCTCAGCCTTATGCTCCTCCTCCCCCATTAGGGGTAAAACTTAGGAAGGCATAAATGACGTATCATAAATAACTGTAGATCAGAGTTATCATTCTTCTTACGCCTATGAAGAACTTCCTGTGAAGTCAACGTAAAACATTTCATTAGGTCAGTATTACCTATCTTATCAAGTAAGAATTTCCTTCAATCAGGGTAGCCTTTCTCTTAGCAGAAGTAAACATTTAATAATAGATCAACCATTTCATGCCTCAGACCTGCACATTCCATTGGGCCTATGCAGAGCATTCCCCTAAATAAGGCGGTAATAACTAGGCCTATTGTAATATGTGCATTTCATTAGTAGCACAAACACTGCATTTCTCAGCAATAACATTTCCTAAAACGCAGGAATAAACAGTGCCTCAAATGAGGGTAAAGCATTCAATTGGCAGGAGCGACCCCTTCCTTAACCAGGAATGACATTTCAGCGGATAAGGGTAACATTTCCTTATTCAGTGCCCAACAGTTCAATAATCCCAAAATAAGTCAGGCTTCAAGCATTAGTGAACATTTACTAATAGGTAAACCTTTCATAAGGCCTAGGCTGAACAGGACTCTAGGCGGAATATGGAAAATCCCTGGGTTTGGGTCTATCACTCGCTATTTCTCTTCATCAGGGAATGGTAGGCTTTCCATTACAGCCCCTAAACAGGGGGGGGGGGTTACCCTATTAGGAATTGAGGCCTATAAACTATGGGCCTTGGGACCTCTCAACCAGTCCAATACCAGGGTAAACATTTCCTGCAGTAAAGATAAGCAGTTCAACAACACAGTTCCTTGGGTTAGAGTAAAGGAAGCAATTCACCAATGCATCAACATTCAATAAAGGCATCACCTTTCATTATTTTCCAATAAACATTTCAGTATAACAACCCCAGCATTTCATTAACCCAGCATGGAACATCTCCTCATTTACTGGTGGGTAATTAATCACCATCTTCCTATGGAAGAATATCCATTTCCTTAGACATAGAGAACCAGGCCCTAGTTAGGGAAGAACTTTCCATTAGACAAGTTAAGCATTTCATTTAGCAAGAATGAGCTTAAAGAACTTGGCTTGCACATATAAAACCTTCCCTTATGCATATAGAAACATCTCCTTAAGCCCGGATAATCTATGCATCAGGCTAAGATGAACAATACATTAGTCTAGGCTTAGCCATACCTAAGGCCTAAATTAGCATTCCATAATGGCTAAGCTGTCCCAGGCCTCAGACAACAAGAAGTCAGGTTCCCCTAGCCAGGGGTTAACTTTTAAGGGCCCACCAGACAATCCGGGCCTCCGCCCAGTTCAGGGAGTGCTGGAGGCACAATGGTGGCCAATGTGGCCCAGTAACAGCTTTTCCCAGGACGTTTGAGGTGAGCGCTTGAGGGGGGTTTCACTGCGCTTCTCTCCCTCATCACATTTCACAGGGGGGCAGCCTCGTGGGGACAAGCGGTGCTTCAGCCTCAGCCATCTCCTGGCATACAGCGCTTCCACGGGCAACCCAGTTCTGGGAGCTTGCGCTCAAACAGCAGTTCCCGGGCAGTATAGCGCTTCAGCAGGCAGTCCTAGCACTTGGGGCACTTCACAGCGCTTTACAGGGGGGGCAACTTCCACAGCCCTGCAGGCAATTCACAGCGCTCCCGCAGGACACAGCAATTCTTCACCAGTCAAGCGCTTGGAGGGCAATGTAGCGCTTAGGCAGTTTCTAGGTTGGCGCTTCATCAGCAGTTGCTTTAAAATAGAGGCAGCTCACAGGACATGCCAAACAGCAGCGGTAGGTTAGCGCAGGGACCCCATGTGGCGTCAGGGGGCACAGGGAGCAACACAGCGCCAATACCTGGGTGGCTCTTCAAATGTCCTGTGGAGATTCAGTCTCTTCTTGGCGCTTTATGTTCCTTGCGCCTTTGTAAGTTTCTTGGTTACTGGTTCCTTGATTTCTTCTTGGCGCAGCTGTTTCTTGCGCCCTTGTAAGTAGCAGTTGGGTTCTTGTTTCCTTTGGTTTCTTATTCCTTGAAGGGGGTTAAGTTGGTGGCTGGTGTTGGATCTCCTCAGCCAATCCCCTCAAGTGGTCCCTGGGGGTTCCCTGCCGCGGGGCTAGGTCAGTGGGGGGGGGAACAGGATACCTCAACACTTGTAAAGCAGCACACTAGGCCCTGTCATTCCAGCATCATAAGACCCTGCCCTGACCCCCACTGCCTATCCTCCTGCGTAGGTACTTCCCCCGGTCTTCCCCTCAGCTACTCTGACAGGCAAGTTTACCTTCCTTTTCTTATACAGTGCCAGTTGACAGTTGGCAGTGGCAGTTGGTGTCACCTCACCTGTTCCAGAAGGTTCCAGGGGGTTCTAGGAGGTTCCACCATTCTACCTGTGGGCAGGCTGGCAGGCTAAGTTGATACATTGCCTGAGGGTTCCAGCCAGCCCCTGGCTACTAGAATGCGCCCTCTAAACCACGCTGCTGCAGCAGTGGTCTGTGGCGGCCATGTTAGGGGTAGGAAGTACCTGTACTTTAACACTAGTTTTACACTACACAGGCCCTTCTCCACCACACAAGGCCTACACACTGTTGTTTCAATAGGGGCATTCTAAATTAACAGGGGATAAAAAGCGAAAAATTTCTGGGGAAAGGGCCAAGTCTCACACCCATGATGTAGAGATCTTTCTACAGCGGAGATGACTGAAGCTTGTGGAAAGAGAAAACTCCCTGGCACAAAGCCTTAGTGCTGCACATGCAGGAAAGCAGAAAGGGGAGTGGAGCAGACACCTGTAACCCTCAGCTCTGCAAAGACACTGTAGAGCTGAGGGTTACAGGGGTCTGCAATCAACGAGACACTCCTCTGGCAACATAACTATTCTGAGCTCATTACTACACAAAGCCTCGATAAAATCACTGTGCTGAACCTTCTTGGAATAAGTAGCGTGGTAGAGGAGGCAACCCCAATGGCTCATGGGTGCTTTATAAATGCTTTTAACAGCTTAGCATGACATGGCCTGATGCCACTATACTAGGACAAACACAGAACAAACAAGAGATAAAAAAAAGCCCATTACAAAGGGGAAATTGCTGCACAACCACTGGGCAAAATAATAACAGAAATATAACTAAGGCGAAATAGTGAACAGGGCACTAACGATGGGCAACTTATGATAGTCAATCCATGCTAGTCAATCCATGCATCAATTTGGTGGTTAAATGATGTAACTGTGGGATTAAAATAATCAATATTTTTCATGACATCAGTTGGTAAAATGTATTCAAATCTTACTGTAACTCTGCTATTGTAACCTGCAGGGGTGGCACACCTAAACGTCATAATGAAATCGTAATATAATTAATAGAATACATTGTAGGTTATTCTCATCTTGATTGGTAAATTCATACATACCATGACTTATTAATAGAACCAGTAAATATAAAACGTATCACTAATTAATTACTCTCCAGTGGAAAATTGTGTATTTAAACTATTCAATTAAATGAGAAATAGCCATATTTATTCCTGTAAGAGATCAGACACTACCAAATGGCTGCGTGGAGAAGAGAAGCAGCATCATTTTGCTGGTAAAACACAAGCTATGTTCACAATTAAGTTAATTGCTCTTTAGAAGGACATAACATGAGAAATCCTCAAGAGTACAACTCTAAACGTTAAAGAGTCATCTCCCTACCAACCCTATCATTTTGAAAATATTTTGAAATACTATTAGTAAAAAGATCAAAGAAATATCTTAGGGGCATCATTATAACTAGCATCCTAATGTCAATATAGATCCGGAACCTTGAGTCAGGAGATAATACCACATGTATTATTAACACACTGTGTAATACTGAATGTGCTATAGAGATAAATCCATGAAATCAAACATGATGGAACATGTTCACATAAAATGGGATAGACTTCAGAACTGCATATAGACATTGACGTTGTTACAACGATTTCCACGTTATTTCTAATTCCAGACAGGAAACTTTAAAAGTCATTTGAAGGTGAAGTAATACCACTCATATCGCTAATCCCGAATGGATTATTATCTCGCCTTTTTAATGGGCCCCTTACACTGAGGGCCTATTTGCATTCTCATAACAATCTCTTTAATAAACAGTTCCTTAGTGTTTGTATTTATGTCTGATGTAATTTTGGAAATGATCATATATTGATTGAATAAATTACTACTACAGTTTCTTGTCAATGTTTAGACTGTTTTGTACTGTCATATATCTGGACTGAAAGGGAGTTATTCAGTCTGCACTTTGCTCTTTCCTCCATAGTTTCAGATATATATTTGTGTTTTTTTCAGCTCACAGACTGCTAATGCAGTCTTGAAGATTATAGCAGTGGTCACACGCCGTCAGTATGCTAAAATATTATATCCGGCCATTTCCCGTTATCTCGACCTTGCACTAAGTAGCTGTGTATAACAATTGCACCACCAAAAGGCTGTGGGTATTTTGGGATGTACAATGATATGTGATTTTTTTTAACGAGAATGTGTTAATCTTTCCTTGCAGCTCTGCAACTTTGGTTGAAATTGAGGTATTACAGACTCATACCAACTGGATGTATACACTACAACGGCTGTGATGAAAGGGGAAGCTCAAAGGAGGCACTCCCCAAATCTAAAAAGAAAAATCTGTGTTCAGACAGTGTAACAGTCTATTTTGCCCCCCACCCCAGGCCTCCTTCTCCATGAGTTCCCTCAGTGCCACTTCAACAGTGCATCTCATCTTTCCATAGCTGCTCTCTGACATTCATTTCATTTTTTGTACTGGTCAGTTTCAGTAGAAACATCAATCACCAGCGTTCTCTAGACATTTTTTTGATGTTGCCTAAAAACTGCTGGCTGCACTAGGAAGTTCAGATGCTTTTATACCAATAGTTATTTTTATACATAGCGCCCCACCACCAAAGTCAGCGCCAGGTGCGTATGCACCGGTCACACCCCCCCTACAAGCCGTCCTTGAAGGTAAGGTATACAAAAGGGGGTGGTGATGGACGGAGCATGTTATGTTATGTTAAATGGGGTGCTTCTATAGCACACGGCTACTCCGAGGAGTGTTCCAGTGCTGTCAGAGCCTCACAGGTCTAGAGTGGGAGAAAAGAAACCGGACGAGCGAGAAGGGCGTAGCATAGACGGGTTGGAGTTATTGAACAGCAAGGTTTTCAGATCTTTCCTGAATGCCAGCAGATTGGAGCTGGATCTGAGCGAAAGAGGAAGATCGTTCCACAGCAGAGGCGCCAGATGTTTAAAAGAACGCCCCCCCACAGCGGGCACGATAGATCCTAGGAGTGACTGCCCTGGCCTGAGTCGAGGAGCGTAGGGATCTAGAAGGGAGATAGAAAGTAATCCATTTCTGGAGATAGCGGGCGCCTATACCATGAAGGGCTTTAAAAGCGATGGTCAGGGCCTTGAAAGCGATCTGCTCCTTTATGGGCAGCCAATGAAGAGTTTTGAGGAGCTCAGTGGCCCTGCCTCTCCTTGTGAGGCCAAAGGTGGCACGGGCCGCAGAGTTCTGCACAACCTGGAGACGCGATAAGAGGTATTCCGGCAGACCAAGGTACAGAACGTTGGCGTAGTCAAGGCGAGAGCCAATCAGGGCCTGCACCGTGGTCTTTCTGTGCTCTACGGATAGAAGCTATAGTTGTGTATGCGGAGCCCCGCAGATACATCCCCTGGTGAGGCACACCAATTTGGATCACACACAAGTGCTTCGTTTTCGATTATATTCTTCGTTTATTTCATTTCAGTTATTTGTGCTCATTTTAAGCATAGTTGACTCGAATATTGAACAGCATATCCAACAGTCGTTATCCGTAACATTTAAACATTGACCTCCAATGCATTTCGGGCATGGATGCCCTTGGTCACGGAGAGTTCAAAGTTACGCGTAGCGTCTGAAGACGTTCTCCATCGGTCATCCGTTCGCTGTCCAGGACAGCGAACGGATGAC
Organism: Lissotriton vulgaris; assembly: GCF_964263255.1. Taxonomy (NCBI): domain Eukaryota; kingdom Metazoa; phylum Chordata; class Amphibia; order Caudata; family Salamandridae; genus Lissotriton; species Lissotriton vulgaris. Next base: position 328,089 of record NW_028248529.1, read on the forward strand.
CGATGGAGAACGTCTTCAGACGCTACTCGTAACTTTGAACTCTCCGTGACCAAGGGCATCCATGCCCGAAATGCATTGGAGGTCAATGTTTAAATGTTACGGATAACGACTGTTGGATATGCTGTTCAATATTCGAGTCAACTATGCTTAAAATGAGCACAAATAACTGAAATGAAATAAACGAAGAATATAATCGAAAACGAAGCACTTGTGTGTGATCCAAATTGGTGTGCCTCACCAGGGGATGTATCTGCGGGGCTCCGCATACACAACTATAGTAATAGTTCAAAGTGTTCTAGACGGATAACACTACCCTATGAGTGCACCCAGAATCCATAAACTTCTATCGACCAACCGACCTACCTTTTCGTTGTGCACCCCTCCTCTTCCACTATTTGTTCTACGGATAGAAGCGGCAGGAACTTCCTCAGCATCTTCAGGATTGCAAAGCATCTGCCAGCCAGGCCCGACACCTGGCCCCTAAAAGAGAGGCAGTTATCGACCTGAATACCCAGGTTTTTCGCAGCCCCCGAATCACTGTCAGGAGGGAACATGGCGGCAGGCCACCACTCTTTCCATCTGGGGTCTGCGGGACAGCCGAAGAAAAGCACTTCCGATTTTTCGGAGTTGCACTTGAGGCTGTGACGACTGAACCAGTCAAACACTGCCCCAAGGCAGCCCCGTATAGAAGTCCCGTCAAAGTCGTGGCCCTTGTCGCAGGTGAATAGGAGTTGTGTGTCGTCAGCATATGACACTGAACTGGGCCCCGAAACCCTCCGCGAGTGCCGCCAAAGGGGTCATGTAAATGTTGAAAAGCGAGGGGCTCAAAATCGATTCCTGCAGAACTCCGACCTCCAGAGGCGGCATTGCGGCGGAAAAAGGTGGAGCTCAGACAGTTGCTGTTGGTTGGAGAGGAAAGACCTGAACCAACTGAACACCGTCCCCCTAAGACCCACCTCCCAGAGTCTAGCTAGGAGGTGGTCATGGGGGACGGTGTCGAAGGCTGCAGAAAGGTCGAGCATCACCAGCATAACTTTTCCTCCCCTGTTCAAGGTTGCTTTGATCGCTTCGGTAACCTCGAGCAGAGCAGTTTCGGTGCTCAAGTTAGAGCGAAAACCAGACTGGGATTTGTGTAGTATGTCGTTCGTCTCTAGAAAGTGGGACAGGGTAGTGTGGACGTGTTTCTCAACCACTTTCGCAAGAGCAGGCAGAAGGGAGATGGGTCTGTAGTTGGCATGGGAATCAGGGTTTAGGTTGGCTTTCTTGAGTAAAGGCAAATAGAGTGCCTGTTTCCAAGGCTGAGGAACTTCACCTGAGCTGAGCGAGAGGTTAAGGATCGGGTTGATGAGGTGATTGAGAGTAGGGGCCAGTTGCGCAAGGTTTTAGCAGGGCATGGGTCGAGAGGAGAACCTGATTTAAGTTTGGAGAGGAGGTCCAAAGAGGACTGGAGGGACAGTGAAGGAAAGTTCCATAGGAAAGGCCCTGACACGGTTGGAGAGGGATCCAGAGACCAAAGGGTGGGAGTGTTGCTCGTATTGGAGGTACCAAAAGAAGTCTGGATAGTCCTAATTTTGTTGGCAAAAAAAAAGGCGAGTTCGGAAATCCAGGACTCGGAGTGCGAGATTTTGGGATTGGTCCAGAGTGGGGAGATAAAATCCTTGACAATCCCTAAAATTTCTTTGCAGGAGTTAGAGGCCTCCTCTATTCTGCTAGCCAGATAGGACTTTTTATTAGCGGTGATGTCATGATGATAGTCTCTAATCTCTGATAGCATCTGAATCAATCAAACACTCACACCCAGTCAAAAGATCTGGGTTTAATCGATCACCGTTCTTTAGCCCACTCTGCCACCCCAGTTCAGACATGGCTATATGCAAATCAGTCTGACCCTGTGCCTCATGGGAATAGTCCAGCCCGAACTGCCAAGCCATGTCTTCCCTGGACCAGAAACAAGTTTCCGAGGACCGGTTTTTGGCATTCCAGCCGTCTTCGGCCCTGCTTGCTTGAATCCAGTGGCAAAGTGAGCAAGAACGGTGATGAGTTAAACCCAGATCTTTTGACTGGGTGTGAGTGTTTGATTGATTCAGATGCTCCGTCCATCACCACCCCCTTTTGTACCGCTTTTGGCCGCCATAAGTGTGGCAGGGTATGCTCAGACGTGAGTCCCTTGCTGGTAGGAGGTTTAGGGTTCATCAGTGATGGGCAAACTACAGCGTACATTTTCAATCCATTCCAGTTTCATGCTGTGACTTGACAGCTAGGCGCATAAATGTTACCAAAAGTTGAGGGGGCCCCCCTGCCATGTACACAGAGGTGCCTCCCGCTCCGGATTTAATCCGGAGCTCTCAGGCATGAGTTCTGAGAAGATGGTCACCCAGCAGCTCGGGGGCCCCTCTGCACTGTGGGGGCCTGTGTTATGCCCCTGTAACTCCAGAACACTTCTCAGTCCTTTGGTCCAAGTTAGATAATACTAATGTTCTGTGTCATAACAATTTAATGCTGTGTCTTGTGTTATGCCCCTGTAACTCCAGAACACTTCTCAGTCCTTTGGTCCAAGTTAGATAATACTAATGTTCTGTGTCATAACAATTTAATGCTGTGTCATAGCTTTCATTTATTTCTTCAATTGATCCCTTCTTTCATCTACTGTCTCTCTGAGCTTAAACCAAGAATTTGTCTTCCCACCAATAACTAGGCTTCAGCCCGCCCCACAATATTATCTAACTTCTTTCCTATTTCTCTCATCTAGTAAACTCAAAAGTTACCTCTCATCTTCCTAAGTTTGCAGAAGATTCAGATACCCTGGATCTTGCCCAATTGGGCATTGTTCAGGATCACAGACCAAAGACAATGATGATAGCTGCCTTAAATGACCAACATGCAGTGACACATTGAAGTAGAGTTACAGCAATATACATTTGTTGAATTGTTGAGGTTGTGACCTTGAATCAATTGCTAGTGTTCCCAGTGTCCACAGGATGGGTCTGAAGACATGGGCACTTTCAACACTTCCTCTCAAATGGTTGTACTACTATTTTCCAGACCAGTTTTCCAATCTTTTCCATTCCGACTTTGTTAATGCTTGGCCCGTTTCCTCCAGTACCTAGTCTTTATTTCACCTATATTACAGATTCCAAAAAGGAAATATTCTCCTAGTTTAGAAATTAAACTCTTAAAAAAGATAATTCCATGTATTATTTTCCATGTTCAGAAAATGCTGGTTCATGCATTTAAGAATTTACCTCTTTCAGCAGAGACTACTGCAAGTTATTTTCATCGGGTATACATATATTTCAGATTACTAGACTTCAGTTCATTAAAAATACTGTGACACAAGTGATTCTTGTTCCATTGGCTACATTTCTTTCTCTACAAATTAGAGGTGATCACATTAGTTCAGAGTGAAGGGACAAAATCTTTTCAAATTTTCTTTACAGTCCTATTTTAGATTCTATGCTCACAGGCGATCAGTACAATATTTGCTTTTTTTGTTATCCTACAGGTTCACAAAATGTACCTGCCCAGTTGGTAGGTGTTTTTTTTATACTGCGCAGAAATTTTCCACAGTTCTTCCTCCTGCCCTTTGAAAAATAGGCATTATGCTCTTTTGGAAAACACATAGGGTCAAAGGTCACCATAAAAGCATACTAAAACAAACAGATACAAACAACATTCCTACATAACAACATGATTAGTTTAAAAGAAATTAACAATTTATACAACTTCAAGCCAAACAATGGCGAGGTTTAGGCCAATTTCCGATACAAATAAATACAAATACGCCTATTGTATGAAATACTGTTAAAAATGATCCTTGATGATCTACGTTGGATCAGGTTTTACTCATTGAGCTGTTCACGTAGCGTACTAACCAATGATAAAGTGCTAATGCATTAAAGAACCAAGGATACATGAGGTATAAGCTGCCACAAGTTATGTGATCAAGTGCTGATATATAATAGGTGCAAAGCAGTACATAAAGTGAGCAATGCCACATCTTATCATAATAAAATTGAAGGGTATATGCTAAAAACAATCATCCTGGTTTTCATATAACAATGCATCCAGGTGCGCGTAGTCCTTTCTTTTCTTAATTGATAATTGTATAAATCGAGTTACAGTTTTTAAAATGTTCACGTTTTCCAGGCTACACATAAAATGAAATGCGTATTTATAGTTATAAAGCATGTTTGTTAAAAAAAAGTGTTTTAAAACTGATTCCGGATATCCCTATAAAAACGACAAAAAAGGATAAAATGCAACATAGATTGTGGGGTTTTGGCATTGCATGGGCAGGCTGGTAATTTATGGCACCACTTTTGCATTCTCTGGAATGCAACTAAGTAATGTAATATGCCCTTCCTTAACCTGGTTAAATACAATCTATGCTGTATGTCCCTTACCAGGATCAAAATGGCTGAGTACCCCCCATGAGCGGGCGTTCACAAAAATAAACCACGCTTTTTGTGTGGCAGCCCTTTCTCTTTCATATTCCGTGTTGGTTAAGTATCTCAATTTCATGTTGTTTTTACTATATTCCTAAATAGGTAGGGGTTCTTTTTATCAACATTTACTTTGTATCGTGTTAAAAGATAAAAAATGTACTCCAACCATGGTATTTTTGAACTGTGGTCAAGAGCTAGGCAATCCATTATTAAGTCTTTTGTACATTTTGTTTCTTCTTTTGCCCATAGCCCTTGCCAAAACTAAAGGCCTGCCATACTTATTTATCGCTTAGGTGTGCTACAGACAATTCTGTATGTACTATGATGTTCGCTGTTGCTCTTGGAACTGCCAGTAATCATTTTAAAAACGTATGTTCGTTAGTTTGTAGGGTGGCCGTATTTGCTCTCCCACATAGGGTTATTTGTAAGAGAACTAGACCCATAAACAATGGACTGGAATGTGTCCTGAGCAAACACCAGTGGCCGAGATTAATTCAAGCATTCCACCAATTACTTTTCTCAGAGAGGTGCGCCACACATGCTCAGATGTTGATGTCATGCTGACAGCGCCATTGGATTCAGGTTGCACCCCACAGAGAAGGTCCATTAGTGTAAAACCATTCTGGGGTTGCTTATGTTGCCATGTTGAGGGCACCTTGTCTGGCCTTTTTGGGCTGGACTTTTTCTATGGAAGCAGGAACAAAGCTGACTTGCATGTGACTATTCTCATTTAAGAGTGGCGTTCTGGGAAAATCATGATCGATTTCTATGTGACCCAAAGTGACTGATATTAAATAAAGCATTCCGCCAGACCCTTTTTTGTATGTGAGATACAAGAAGTGCTAGTGGTATATTCAGTTGTGGTTCCGTGCTTAGTTTCTCATTGGACATACACCGCACTGCACAGCCAAGGCTGAACATGTTTAAACCAATTTGGGGTTGCTTGTGTTTCTTTGTGGAAGGGATCTGACCTGGTAGCAGGGGCGTAACACAAGCCCCCACAGCCCACGCAGTGCGGGGTGCCCCTGATCTGCAGTGTGCCGCTCATCACAGAATTCATGCCTGAGAGCTCAGGATTAAATCCGGAGCTGGAGGCCCCTCTGTGTACCTGGCAGGGGGGCCCCCTCTAAATATGGGCGTAAAATTAGTTCTGCAGGTGGAATGTGCAAATTTTTTGCAATTTCGTGATCCGCGAATCGCGCAAAATTGCCCAAATATCCACAATTCGCGAGTTGGTGGATTTTTTTTTCTTGTTCGCGCTTCAAAAATACAATCTCGCGCGCTGCATAGACTTATCATGATTCTGCATTCGCTGAAGAGTTTTCCTCCCTGTTTGCATGCGCTGCAAGATTTTGGTAGCTGGCCGAGCAACGCCGCGATCGCGAACACGTCATTGCGACCCGAAACAGGAAAAAGACATCGCAAGCAGGCTGGTTAAGTGGAAATAACATGTTCGCGACCGTTGTGACCGCATGCGCATGTTCTCGTTCCTGAACTGGTAAAAAATCTCCCGAACTCGCAAAAAAAAATAATTCACAAACTTTCGGAAATTGGCGGATTTTTTCAAATCTCGATTGCGAATTCGCCTATTGCGAATTCTCAAATTTCGCCCATGCTTAGCCCCCTCAACTTTCGGTAAAATGTGCGCACCTGGCTGAGAGATGTACTGTGAAGTGTCAAGTCAAAGCATGAAACTACAATGTATTGAAAATGTACTCTGTAGTTTGCCCATTAATGACGAGCCCTAAACCTCCTATTAGGCATATGGATATAAAACAAACACCTCAGAGTTGGTTTCCCTATCAGTGCCACTCGCCACTAGCCCGTAAAAAGGCCATGGGATCGCTTTTCCAAAGATTAATGAAAACACCTTTCTACTACTTGGTTTACTCATCTGTTCTCAATATTTTTCACTGCTCTGAAGTACACATGAACAACGGAACTGCTATAGAAAGATCTGTGAAATCTGCAGGTAACATACTTCATTCAAATGAAGGTACCTCAGTGAGTAAACGCACCAGCTGAGGACATGTGTGTGAAATTAGATCGATGGATTCCATTGGATTCCATTCATTTGGGATATGTCAAGATATATGGATACGGATAAGAGGTGTTTCGTTTGTTGGCTGCCTTACACAAATGGTCATTTAGGATAATAACAATAATATTATTATTTGGGTGCGTGTGTGTAGATAGTAAAGGTCACGTTCCAATTGGTAAATTTCCTTTGTGTGAATATCGGTAATAAAACAAATCATAGAAGGCTGACATTTTGAAAGCTCTACTCTCAAGCCTCTTATTTATGTGAATGGAAAGTCTAGCCAAATTTGCAGGGTTCTTAAAATGTTTGCAAAGCACTTAAGCAATATTTAGATTTGTGTTAATTGACAGACCATGGTAACTCTTCATTTTTCTTTGATAACACAGTAGCTTATTTCCAGAACGACGGATTGATGGCATCTAGATAGTCAAGATGCTCTTACCTTCAGGGCCGGCTTGTAGTGGGGGATGGGTGTGACTGGTGCATTTGCACCTGGCCCTGACATTGATGGTGGGGGAGCGCTATGTTTAAAAATAACTATTGGTATAAAAGCATGTGAACTTCCCAGTGCATCCAGCAGTTTTTAGGCAACAAAATATGTCTAGAGAACGCTGGTGATTGATGTTTCTACTGAAACTGATCACTACAACTAAATGAAATGTATGTCAGAGAGCGGCTATGGAGAGATGAGATGCACTGTTGAAGTGGCACTGAGGGAATTCGAGGAGAAGGAGGCCAGGTGGGGCAAAATAGACTGTTACACTGTCTGAAAACAGATAGTTTTTTCTTGATTTGGGCAGTGCCTGCTTTGAGCTTGCCCTTCCATCACAGCATTTTATAGTGTATACATGCAGTTGGCATGAATCTCCAATACCTCGATTACAACCAAAGTTGCAGAGCCGCGTGGAAAGATTCACACATTTCTGATTAAAGAAAAGCACATATCAATGTAAAACCCAAAATACCCAAAACCTTTTGTTGGCGGAATTGTTATACATAGCGACTTCGTGCAAAGTCGGGGTAACGGGAAATGGCCAGATAACCCCAGTTTGCAAACTTAATATTTTAGCATACTGGCGGCATGTAACCACTGCTAAAATTAACATGATCCAGTAATCTTCAAGACTGCATTAACAGTCTGTGAGCTGAGAAAAACACAAATATATATCTAAAAGACTGCCCCCGTCAACAACATCCTGACGATCAACCAAACTATCCGGGGAGATATGGGTTGAAATGTAAAAGATCAGGAGGTATGTTGCAAGAGCTTTTATGTGCTGCCAGAGGGATACATACAATATATGCACCTATGGAGAAAAGAGCAAAGTGCAGACTGAATAACTCCCTTTCATTCCAGATATATGACAGTACAAAACAGTCTAAACATTGACAAGACACTGTAGTAGAAATGTATTCAATCAATATATGATCATTTCCAAAATTACATCAGACATAAATACAAACACTAAGGAACTGTTTATTGAAGAGATTGCTATGAGAAAGCACATATGCCTTCAGTGTAAGGGGCCCATTAAAAAGGCGAGATAATAATCCATTCGGGATTAGCGATATGAGTGGTATTACTTCACCTTCAAATGACTTTTAACGTTTCCTGTCTGGAAGGAGTAATAACGTGGAAATCGTTGTTACATCGTCGATGTCTATATGCAGTTCTGAAGTCTATCCCATTTTATGTGAACATGTTCCATCATGTTTGATTTCATGGATTTTTCCCTATATCACATTCAGTATTGCATAGTGTGGTAATATTAAATGCGGTATTATCTCCTGACTCAAAGTTCTGGGACTATATTGGCATTAGGATGCTAGTTATAAGGATGCCCCTAAGATATTTCTTTGATCTTATTACTAATAGTATTTTTTTAAATATATTTTTATTTTCCAAATTATATTATACACACTTTTACTTTTATACAATCCAACTTGAATATTTCACATATTAGTTCAACACTTCAAATCCTTTATCTGTATACAGTACAAAATCAAAGTATATTCAACTTTTATCAGTCTTAACAAAAAACACGCAGATATGTTACCAGATGTTCAGTGATTACCCAATCTTTCTTTCCACTTCTTTAATGGGTCCCAAATTCTTAAACCCAAGGTCCTCTTCCTCCTGCCCTTCCGAGCATAGATATTCTTTTCCAAATTATATACAGATAATAGGTTGGCCATCAAGGATTGCATTCCTGGGGGATTTTTATCAAGCCATGCCCTGGCTATGGTTAATCTGTAAACTGCCATGGCTACAAACGCGAACTCCCGTGATATCGCTTCCTCATCTGCACCAACCCCTAAGAGAATCCAAGAAGGGGTGAGCACAATTTGTATTCCTAGTGACCTGTTCAGAAATATCTCTATGTCCCTCAATAGTGTGTGCAGTTGAGGACAGGTGGCAAAGATGTGGACACTGTCTGCTTCTAGGGAATTTTATCTGGGACTCAAAATACCTGTATTACCACCCCACTTTGCAATCCTGGCTGGCGTAAAGTACAGTGAGAAAAGAGTTTTATAGTGTTGGGATTGCAAAGGGGATGAACACAGAACTGTTCGACCTAATTCTAGGGATTCTTGGAACCAAACCTGCTCACCACCCAACTTCTCAGCCCACTTAATACTATGTTTTTCCAAGTCATCTTTTTTCCCTTTTACCAGGCTTGCATAAAAGGATTGTATCGTACAATCCCCAGCCAGCCTTATTTTCTCAAGGACGTCATTTCTACTGAATCCAGCAGCCCCACCCTGCTTGTTACCTAAAAAGCTCCTAATCTGAAGGTACTTAAAGAAACATCTGTTATCCATACCGTACTTATTCCTCATATCACTGAACTGCATCATCCCATCAGAATTAACAATGTCGCCGATTTGTGTGATCCCCCTTGCCACCCAGTCTGCCAATGTTGTGTCTGAAAATATAGCTGGAGGAAATGACTTATTTTTATACATCCTAACGTATCTGTTGAATCTCCCTAATTTTGACTTTTTTAAAAAAGCACTCCAAATGTTTACCATGGCAGCTATTGTTTTAAACCTTGTTCTTTTGAAATATGCAAAGTTGATACTATTTAACAAGCAATTCCCTGCTTCTGCCCCGAGGACCATTGCATATACCTCCGTGGAGAAGCTGTCAACTCTTCTATCAAGGTTTGCCCCACCAATTAGTCCCTGCATATATTGTAAGGAAGCGGCCATATAATACAATCTAAAATCCGGTGCTCCCCACCCACCTTTCTCTCTCGGGAGGGAGATAAACCTATAGGCCCTCCGTGTCTTTACCTGCGCCCATATGAATCTATTCATAATCCCTTCTAGTGCATTAAACCAGCTTGTTTCAAATAATAATGGAATAGATCTAAAAAGAAAGAGAAACTTAGGGAGGATCAGCATCTTAATTACATTAGTACAGCCCACTAATGATAAATGTAGATTATTCAGTCTGTCCAGGTCTGCTTTTACTCGTGTCATCAAAGGAGTCATATTATTTCCTACTAAGCCCTCTAAATTTGCTGAGATTGCAATTCCCAGGTATACTGCTGATTCAACCACCCTATCATTATTACAGTCTACATATCTGTTCTCTACGATCTGCGTTTTCGAACTGTTCAAGCTATATCCTGATACTAGACCAAACTTTTGGGCTTCCAGTTCCACCTCCCTAATAGTCCCTGCCGGATTAGGTGTCAGAATGGCCAAATCGTCGGCATACGCCAAAGTTTTTATCGAGCAGCCATTCATCAGCATTGCTGGAATCTTCAGGTTTTGTTCTAATCGGCGGAGAAAAGGATCTAAGTAAAGCGCAAATAACAGGGGAGAGGAGGGACAGCCCTGCCTAGTCCCTCTACTGATTTTAACCCAAGCAGAGTGCCCCCTGTTAACCCTGATCTTAGCTTTTGGGTCTTTATATAATGTTTAAGTGGCCTTAATGAATCCCTCCCCTATCCCACTCCAACTCATGACAGCCCAAAGATAACCCCCAGGAGACCCTATCAAATGCTTTTTCTGCATCTAAAAAGAGTGCTGCCATTGGGTCTCCCAGAGTATCTGCTGTACGAACATTGTGATTACTTGCCTGACATGTTGCGTTGTGCCCTTACCTGGGATAAACCCATGCTGGGAGGGACTAACCAATCTCGCAATTATCCTTGATAGTCTTTTAGCCAACATTTTAGAGTACACTTTCACATCGGCGTTCATTAATGTGATGGGTCGATACAATCCTGGGGCCGTTGGTGGTTTACCCTTTTTAGCTATCACTATAATGTCGGCAGCCCCCTAGGAATCCGGTATCGATTCCCCCTTCTGAGCTAGTGACATAATATTAAACATATCTGCTGCTAACACCGTTTGGAACACTTTAAAAAATTCCATCAGGATCTGATCTGGGCCCGCTGCCTTCCCCGAGGGTAGGCTACCAAGAGCCATAAGAAATTCTTCCAATTGGAATGCGGCTTCTAACTCCTCCTTGTCGTCCATCTCAATTTCAGGAGGGAGGACATCCTGCAGATACCCCTCTATCTCTTCCAAACCACCTACATTATCAGATAAAAAAAGATCTACATAGAACTGTCTAAAAACTTCCCTCACCTGACCAGCCTCTGTAAAAGAGTTGCCCTGTGCATCCACAATCTCCTTGACGTCAGAAATTGCTGCCCTCTGTCTACTCCGAACCGCTAAAATATGGCCTACCCTCTCACTGAATTCATATGCCTTCTCCCTTTGAGTCAAATACTTCTCCACTACTTTTTTAGCCATCCCTTCAAGGGATTCTGCTCTAGTTATGGTAATCTAAAGCAGTAGCTGGTCGAGCGGGGAATTCTGGGCAATAGCTACTGCTAAGTCTGCCTCGAGTTTTAAAAGATTTTGTTGAATTTCTTCGGACCTTAATTTCTCCTTCTTTTGATTAAATAAGACAAAACTTAATGTCTCCCCCCTAACCCCCGCCTTAAATGAATCCCATACAACCCCCGGTGGTGCTGTCCCTCTATTTATATCCCAAAATTCCTTTATCCATCTGATCATATAATCCCGATATACCTGGTCTTGTAATAGTGCACGTTCAAATGTCCAAGAAGCCTCTCTCTTTTTAATCTGACCCAGCTTAAGTGTCACTACTAGTGGGCTATGGTCTGAAACCAGTCGTGGATGTCTTTAGATTTTTGAGCCAGTAATCAAGTTATTCGAAATTAAAAAGTAGTCCAATCGAACCAAAACCTTGTGGGGGGCTGAATAAAATGTACTAGCGTCTAAGTGCGGATGCCACTTCGTCCAGGGATCTTCCAGGGAATTATGAAATACCATGTCTGAGAGTGCTCTATACACCTTCTTTTTCCTTCCTATATAATATCCCCCAGGTTGAAGAAATGAGCTACTAAGATCATTCAAATTGAGGTCTCCGCAGCAGACAATTTGTTCGGGCCACTGAGCTAACTCAACATCCAGGTACTGAAAAACATCCGGGTCATCCTCTGTTGACCAATAAATTGTAACCAGCATGAACGTATCTCCCCTAAAAACCAACTCCAATAGTACCCACCTCCCCCACTGATCTTCCTTCTTCCTTTGCACTAATGCATCTCCGCTCCACCCTAATACTGCCACCCCTCTGATATTAGTCCCTTGCTTGGAGTTCGCTAGTGGTGAGAAACCCAATTGCTCCAAAAGATAGCCTTTAACACTCTCTATGTGGGTCTCCTGCAGACATACCAGATCAAGGCGCAATGTTTTAAGAAACGCAGCTACTCTAAGTCTTTTGTTTACTTCATTAAGCCCACATACATTTAACAAGGCAATCCTACATGCCATACAGATATACCCCTTGTCCTACCAGTGAGACTACTAACTGTTTAAGAAAAATCTGCGGCTGCTGATTCCATACAGTCCTGTTCACGTACTGTATACATTCAAATTCTAATACATCACAGTTTCCATATTGTATGCACTCTGGTACAATATTTTCACAAGTGTGATTTGCCAAAAAAGAAACAAAACTTCGTGCCCCTTTTTTCACCCACCTTCCTCCCCATCCCTCCCCCTGCTCCCTGCCCTCCCCCCCTGCTCCCCCCCTTTACAGGCAAATAGGTCAGTAGACCTATGAGTGCCCACCTTGAATTGTGCCAGTCGCATCCCTCTCCTGCTTCTCTAATTGATGTGCTGTGCTACCCTTTCTTCTTATACCTATACTCCGTAACCTATGTGGAATAAATTATGTAAAAACACCTAGGCCCTTCCCTTTTAACCACCTTTCTGTTTCCTCATTTCTTCCAAGAATTGCTGGGCTTTGACCTCTGAAGAAAACATCCAGGCCTTTCCCCTTACAACTACTTTGAGCCTAGCGGGGAAGAGGAGGTATGCTTCCAAGCCTAAAGCCTGAAAGGGAGCAATCATCTGTCTACGCTTCCATCTCCTCTCTACAATGACGTGACAAAAATCGGGCCTGGCGAAAAAAGTAATACCTTCGAATGTCCTCCTGCTATCAGGCCTTGCCTTACCAATTATCTCCTCTCTCAATAGGAAGTTCCCAATATTAACCAAGATTGCCCTGGGCAGGTTCCCCTGGCCCTCGCTTCCTGTAGTTCCCGTGCCTCGGGTTTTCCTCATTGTAAAGGGGAATCTATGTTCCCTCTGTACTTCCCTTTCCCACTGCCAATGGGACTCCGGAAAGGCTCCTTTTAACAGATTAACAACGAATTGTCTGGCATCTTGCCCTTCTGTCCCTTCTGCCACACCCAAAAGTCTGACATTGTTCCGTCTCTGCCTATTTTCAAAATCCTCCATCTTCCAGCTCATGTCTTCTGCCAATTTCTCTTGCTCTATCTTGAATGCCTGCCAATCTCCCACGTCGTCCTCGGGTTTGCCTGTGCGCTCTTCTACTTCTGTGACTCTCACCTCCACTTCCTTATACAGCTTATTTATTTTCCTCAGTGAGCCCTGTATCTTTTTTGAGGCCTGCCTTGCTCTACGACTTTCTGTTCTTGCCTCTGCTTGCATCTCCTTCAGGCTGTCAAATAGTACTTCAAAAGAGTTTTTCTGGGGTAGGGTGTCAGGAGTAGGACCCCTACTGCTGCCATTATCCTGATAGACCTGGGATGTGGCTGAATAGTCCCATAGTAATCGTCTATCATGATCGGGGAAAGACCCTGAGGTGCGCCACCTTAATTTTGAAGGCCTTTTCTTTTGCGTAGATTCTTTGCCGGAAGTGCTGGACCCGGAGTCTGTAACCTCCTCATCTACATCCTCTTCCAGGCTACCTTCAGATGATATAATTGACTCTGAGTCCTCATTTACTGGAAAGAAGCACTCTCCTTCTATTGAGCCCCCATCTAGCTTTTCTGTGAGGTGCTTGTTCTTGTTGCTCCCCTCCTGCACACTCTTGTCTGTCAGGCTTTCCATGCTGCCCCAAGTATTTACTATTTGGCTTTGAGTATTACTTTGAGTATTATTTTTCCCTTCATTCATTTCGGCCTCCACCATCATCAAAGCCCCCAGAATATCAGCGTTCCCCAGGGAAATACACAAGCGCTTCTCCTTGTCTCCCCCTATCGTCACTTTCACCGGCATTGGCGCTATACCTGCTGACTCCACTGCTCGATTCTCTGCAGACTCTACTGTTTCAGGACTCTGATTCACTTGCAGCGGTGCGCGAGCTGCTCCTTCCGCCGCTGCTGCGGTAGCCTCTGCAGTCGTGTCTGCCATCCCTACCACCTCTGTGCTCTGACTTGGTTGCCTAGCAACCGGCTTCTCTGCGGCGGCGGCTGCTCCCACAGCGTACACGCGGACACTCTTTCCTGGTTCCTGCGTCTTCGTGCTTCATCAGGCTGTCCAGGGGCAATCGTGGAGAAAACCTCCGTCAAGGTAGGCTGCCACATCCCGCTATCCTTGCTTTTGCTTGCATCACCCTTTGCCGTTGGTTCCGCCGTATTGACGTTCCTTGATGTTGCCCGGCTGTCAGACGTATTCTTAGGGAGCACCAGAGTTTTACCGCGAGACTCTACCTTTCTTTTTGCCGGTAGAGCAGGCACCTTGCTGATTGCTCCGGGAGTTTTCCCTGCAGCTGCCTCCCCAGTCACCGCTCCTTTCGTCACTGGATCTGCACCCTCTCTCGGCTTGTCCTGTCGCGGTGGTGGTCGGGGGTGCATCTCGATCACCAGGTACACTTCGCCCCTTATCGCTCACAGGAGCCTGCAGATACTCGACCTTATCCAGTTCCAAGTCGCACTGTTCACTCGAAACTGTTTCTCGATTCGGCAGTACTCTTTCACTCCACCTCGCCACAAAAACTCGACGGCCATCAGGGGAAGCACAGCATCCTAACCTGCTGAGTCCATATTAGGCAGGAGAGGAAAGTGATGCGACTACTCAGCTCAACTCTTCAGCGGCCATCTTGCCCTTCCTCCACCTTACTAATAGTATTTAAAATATTTTCAAAATTTTATGGTTGGTAGGGAGATGACTCTGTAGAGAACCAGTATAGTTTTGTTCCCTTAATGATATCTCACACTTGATGGAACTTTTAGAGTTGTACTCTTGAGGATCTCTCAAGGTATGTCCTTCTAAAGAGCAATTAACTTCATTGTGAACATAGCTTGTGTGTTACCAGCAAAATGATGCTGCTGAGCTTCTCGTCGCAGCCATTTGGTAGTATTTGATCTCTTACAGGAAAAAATATGGCTATTTCTCATTCCATTGAATAGTTCAAATACACATTTTTCCAATAGATAGCAATTAATTAGTGAAATGTTTTCTATTTAATGGTTCTATTAATAAGTCATGGTATGTATGGATTTACCAATCAAGATGAGAATAACCTTCAATGTATTCCATGAATTATATTACGATTTCAATATGACGTTCAGGTGTGCCACCCCAGCAGTTTACAATAGCAGAGCTACAGTAAGATTTGAATGCATTTTTCCAACTGATGTCATGAAAAATATTGATTATTTTAATCCCACAGTTACATCATTTACCCGCCAAATCGATGCATGGATTGACTATCATAAGTTGCCCATCTTTAGTGCCCTGTTCACGATTTCGCCCCAGTTATAGTTCTGTAATAATTTTGCCCAGTGGTTGTGCAGCGATTTCCCCTGTGGAATGGGCTTTTTTTACCTCTTGTTTGTTCGGTGTTTGTCCTAGTATAGTGGCATCAGGCCATGTCATGCTTAGCTGTTACTACCATTTATAAAGCACCCATGAGCCATTGGGGTGGCCTCCTCTACCACAGTAAGTATTCCAAAAAGGTTCAGCCCAGTGATTTTATTGAGGGTTTGTGTAGTAATATTCTCAGAATAGTTATGTTTCTAGAGGAGTGTGTTGTTGTTTGCACACCTCTCTCCCCTAATGGAACTATTGTCTCTGCAGAGCTGAGGGTTACAGGGGTCTGCTCCACTTCCCTGTCTGCTTTCCTGCATGTGAAGGACTAAGGCTTAGTGCCTGGGAGGAGTTTTCTCTTTCCACAAGCTTCAGTCATCTTCGCTGTAGAAAGATCTCTACATCATGGGCCTGTGCCTTGAAGTATTTATCCAATTAACAGCTGGAGTGTTGTCTTCCCCTCAGGATGGTCAACATTCGAGAGTTTTATGAACCGAAAAATATTAGGGTATGCTCATCAAAGAATGTAGTGTAAACTGCAAAGTTACATGTCACTCATCTATTCAGGCACATTTCTTGTTTAGACTGGCCCAGTTCTGGTCAGAATGAAAAACCCAGATACTTTCAGAATTCCAGGCAACAGATATTACACTCTAGCGTTTTTCAGCGTTTTAAACTTCCAGCATCTATTGAACTTAAGTTACTTTGGATTTCATCCTCATTAAACATCAATTACTTTGCAATTTATCTAAATACCTGCATGTACTAGTATATATTTCTTGAAAGAAGTCAGTTACAAGATGCTTTCATTAGGAATTACTTGTAAATAAAAAAATGTTTTGGGTGATTTGGATATTTATTTAGTGAATCTCTGACAGATTATTGACTGACAGAATCTCGACCTACAGCAACATCGACGCTGGAATATCGAAGGTAAGTATATCAACACCCTATCTACAACATGGTAAGTACAAACATATCGAAACTAAAATATCGATGTTAAAAATATCGTAATAAAAATATGTTTTTTTTTCTGTAAAAAAGAATAAGTTAAATGAAGTAAATAATACTTATAAATAAATTAAACATATTTAATTATGTTTAAAATTAATAAATAATACATATTTAATAATACAACTTTAATTAAAAATAAACATACAATATATAATATATACTTACTCAATAACAATATTTATTAATTATTTTAATGAATTATAAATTAATAACAAATACCATAAATTACAAATACATCTACACACATAAAATAATAACATAAATAACAATATTTAATTATATTTAATAAATTAAAAAAATTCAATATACTTTCAATATTTTAAAAGTAAATTAAATACATTATCTAAAATATTACAAAACATATTAAATACATAAATAAATAAAAATATTATTTAAAGTCCCCAAAAAAAGTCATTATTGAAAACATTGGATAGCGTAGAATGTAAAATTACTGTTCCCACTCCAGAAAATTAAACAGTAGTGAAAGCATTAAATGGCATAGGAGTAAAAATTACAATTCCCACTGCAGACAGTGCAAAAGTAGGTAAAGCGTTGGATAGCGTAGAGGTAAAAATTACTATTCGCACTCCAGAGAGTGCAACAGTGGGGAAAGCGTTGGATAGCGGGTGGGTAAAAATTACTATTCCTACTCCAGTGAGTGCAACAGTAGGGAAAGCATTGGATAGCGTAAGGGTAAAAATTACTATTCCAACTCCAGAGGGTGCAACAGTAGGGAAAGCGTTGCATAGCGGGTGGGTAAAAATTACTATTCCCACTACAGTAAGTGCTACAGTAGGGAAAGCATTAGATAGCGTAAGGGTAAAAATTACTATTCCAACTCCAGAGGGTGCAAGAGTAAGAAAGCGTTGGATACCGTAAGGGTAAAAATTACTATTCCAACTCCAGAGGGTGCAACAGTTGGGAAAGCGTTGGATAGCGTAAGGGTATAAATTACTATTCCAACTCCAGAGAGTGTAACAGTAGGGAAAGCATTGGATAGCGTAGGGGAATAAATTACTATTCCAACTCCAGAGGGTGAAACAGTAGGGAAAGCGTTGGATAGCGTGGGGGGAAAAATTAATATTCCCACTCCAGAGAGTGCAACAGTAGGGAAAATGTTGGATAGCGGTTGGTTAAAAATTACTATTCCCACTCCAGTGAGTGCAACAGTAGGGAAAGCGTTGGATAGCGTAAGGGTAAACATTTCTATTCCAACTCCAGAGGGTGCAACAGTGGGGAAAGCGTTGGATAGTGTAGGGATAAAAATAACTATTCCAACCCCAGAGGGTGTAACAGTAGAGAAAGCGTTGGATAGCGTAGGGGTTAAAAATACTATTCCAACTCCAGAGGGTACAACAGTAGGGAAAGCGTTGGATAGTGTAGGGGTACAAATTACTATTCCCACTCCAGAGAGTGCAACAGTAGAGAAAACGTTGAATAGCAGGTGGGTAAAAATTACTATTCCCACTCCAGTGAGTGCAACAGTAGGGAAAGCGTTGGATAGTGTAAGGGTAAAAATTACTATTCCAACTCCAAAGGGTGCAACAGTAGGAAAAGCTTTGGATAGCATAGGGATGAAAATTACTATTCCAACTCCAGAGGGTGTAATAGTACAGAAAACGTTGGATAGCGTAGGGGTAAAAATTACTATTCCAACTCCAGAGGGTGCAACAGTAGGGAAAGCGTTGGATAGCGTAGTAAAAAATAATGTTTATATTTAAAATAATGTATAATTACACTTTTTAAATAAATCTACATAATTTACAAACAATTAATAATTATTAAAAGCAATTACATTTGAATAATTAATTAACAATAAATTATCAACAAATACCAATAAATATTAATTATTAAATATTACTCACAAAATAATAAAAATTAAAGAATTAAATACATTTCATAACATAAAAATATGATTTAAAATTAATTCACAGGTAAAAATTATTAAACAATATACCAAATAATAATTTTGTTATAAAACATTGATTACCAATTAATTACAAATATTTTTCAATTAATAAGAAATAATTAACAATTAAAAATATTAATTCCAATTAACACAATTATTTACCTATTAAAAAATGAATTACCAATTAAAAAAATTATTTCCCAATTACAAACATGAACTAACAATTAAAAAAATTCATTAACAATTAAAAACATTAATTACCAATTAAAAAAAAATATCAATTAACATAATTAATGGTCAATTAATAATTATTTTAAAATAAATTATATATCCATAACAAAAAATTATAAATCAATAATTAATTACAATTAAATTACTTACCACCCAATTCCCCTATAAGCCCACAACCCACTACAGAAATAGAAACAAAATAATTAAAAAATTATTTATAATTCCTATAAATTATTAATTAATTTAGTATATTTAAACAACTTCTCACCTTATTCCCCTATAAACACACAACCCGCTCCGGTACTAAAACATAAAATGTACTTAAAAATAACATTAAATATCAATAAAATAATTAATTTATCAATTAAAATAATGAATTGCCAATTAATAATTATTTTATCAATTAATATAATTAATTGGCAGTTAATAATTAATTAAACAAATAAAATAACTAATTGTCAATTAATAATTAATAAAAAAATACGTATCCATAAAAAAAATCATTAATTAATTACAATTAAATTGCTTCCCACCCAATTCCCCTATAAACCCACAATCCTCTACAGAAGTAAAAACATACATTAAATAAAACTAATTTATAACTCCTAAAAATTAATAATTAATTTTGTATATTTAAATTACTTCCCACCCTATTCCCCTATAAATCCACAACCCGCTCCATTACTAAAACATAAAATTTACTTAAAAATAACATTATTAATATATAAACATATTACACATATAATTTAAAATAATTAAAATACTTAACAAAAACATATTACACATACATAATTAAAAACATAAAAATAATACAAATATCGATATTAGTAACATCGAAATTAGTTACATCGATATATATGCTATCGATATTACTAACTTCAATATTACTTACATCGATATAAATAAATTCGACATTACTTACCTTAGGGTCGATATTCTGTCCAACGATATACTTGACATCGAAATTCTGTACCTTTGATATTTGGAACACGATATTTGTGTAGGTCGACAATTAGGACTCGATATTTTGACTGTTCCCTATTTAGTGAAGTGAGGACTCCATTCTGCTTCTCAAAGGCCGGGTAACCATATCAGCTTTACATTTGAATAGAGCTGCCTCCTCCTCTGATATGTCAGCACTTATTACGTGACCCTGCGCGGGTCATCCAAGAATTCATAGCCTATTGATGCTTTACTTTCGACAGGTGAAGAATTTCATGGGCACAAGGACTATTACTTTTTAGTTAAAGTGGTGCTCCTTATAAATAAAAGCAAAAACAACAGGTGATGGACACAATGCAGAACAACATGACCCGGTAGAGAAGAACTTGCTCTCCCCTCTTTGACTGATGGTTCTTGTTGCCTGTCCCCTCTGTTGTCATTTACCAGAACTTTTTGGACTGCTGAAAGGGGTTGTGTTCCGAACGCTGGTTGGTGGAGACATTTTGACTATATTCTTGACCTACGTTGTCGCGTAATGAGTTATATGACACGCCGCGTTAGCGCACCAGGAAGTGATCCGGGTCGCGGCGCGCAGCGCGTAACGTAAGCATAACAGGTCATGTGACTTGTTAATAAAACTTTTCATTGGTTCATTTTACTTTTGTTATTTTAATGATGAAAAGCTTGGTCATATGACCTAAAAATTACGCTTTTTATTGGTTTCGAACATTATTTTTTTTAAAACATATATGTTATAATGTTCCAGGCTAATGTACTTTCCCGAAAAATTTACAACTGTCCTGCAAGTAAAATATATTCCTTTTTCGAGAAAAAGGGCGTTTCTTCGTCCCATGACGGAGCCGTTGAGTAAAAGAGGCTCGGCCTGCTGTCTTAGTCGCCGATACGCCTGATTATCAGATTCTTATCGATCACTTTATGTTGCAGGAGTGGAAAACACAACTGCTCTTGACCATTTATCTTTACTGTGTTCCTACGTATTATACCTTTTATCCGTCATGTAATTGGACTGCTTTATTTCACTTGCCTTTTACTGATTCGAAAACAGTGACTAAAAGTAAAAACTTTACCAATGTAAATACTACTACCATGTTTTGTTTTAAAAACCTTTATTGTGAAAATGTCAGTATACAAATACGGGCCTATAACCACGTGGGCCGGCCACGGAGCAAACTGAAATCGTATATGATGAGGAGACATTTACACTGTAGAGGAACGTAACGAGCGGGCCATTAGGTTGCAAGAACTAAGGTGTCTAACAGTTGCGGAATCGGTGGACGTACATTTTGTAATTAAAATACGACAGGGCCACTTACAAAAAATTATCTAGATATACATTTGCGGGCAAGTACCATGGGTGACGTTAATTCGAACTTTCAATAGTACAGTAATCAATAACACATCAGAACTTAATATCAATAGGGATGTCGAAATATTCAATCAATTCTCGTCCCCGCCCGCCATGAGCATCAAAACTGCATTCATATCTCGTGATATCAAGGTTGTTCAACCAGTACACAACAAGGAGTTACGAGTCCCATTTATACCGGCGCCATTTTGGGCGAGGCCGGGCAGGTCCAAGATATAGTCAAAATGTCTCCACCAACCATCGGCCAGACCAGAATCCCTTTCGGCCCTTTATGCTACAAGATGGTGTCTTCCATTCAGAAAATATTGTTGGCAGCATTTTGAAAGAAAAGATAAACAGCCGTTCTCCTAGTGATTCTCACATTGTTACATTTAGGAAGAATGTTGAAGAGTAGTATGTTGAAAATCTGAAGCCACTGTTCTACAAACTCTCAATCAGCCTTGGATGGAAAAAAAATCCTGAAGAATGTACAAACTGAAAAACAATTTTTGTCTGTATAGCATCAACAGCAACGCTTGACTCAGCTTTGTGTGAAGCCGCCATTTTGATTCAATCAATAGCGTCCCCCTGCACACATTCAGGGACCTGGTCGTGTCTTCAGGTCAAACGGATTGTGGGACAAGATGCAGAAAGGAAAAGGAAAAAAGTTCCGCCGGACCCCGGGAGCCGGCCGCCTATGTCATGGGCGATCTTTGGCCACACCAGGGCAATAGTGAAGCTGCAGCAGGTGCAAATAAGCTTCAGACAGTGTTACAAACACTGCTCAGAACTCTCAACTATGGCACTCAACATCCAGGACTTGCCATCCGGATCTTGGCGCCTTGTGCTGGTTCCGACCTATTCACACATCGGTCCACTACTGACATCACCTCATAAGCCAAAGGGGCACCCCACGCCGACTTTCGGCGCAGCATTGTAGGATGGCCACACCAGTGCGGCAACTTGCTGGACACCACCTCGGTGCCATCCGGATCTCGGCGCGTTCGAGTCACTGTACCGCAAGAGTGACCGGAACTCAGCTGGACACGCCGTCTTTCGGCGCAGCATTGTAGGATGGCCACACCAGTGCGGCAACTTGCTGGACACCACCTCAGTGCCATCCAGATCTCGGCGCGCTGTGCTGCCTTCGGCCTACTGTAGCCGCAAGTGCGGACGCAACTCAGTTGGACGGCGAGTGAAACGCTAAGGGGCGCCCCACTGCAGCGGAGGAGCCTCCATCTTGGGGGAGACGCACAGCCCCCACTGACTGACGCGACCTTACAGGCCAACGGGGCGCCCCACGCCGACTTTCGGCGCAGCATTGTAGGATAGCAACACCAGTGCAGCAACTTGCTGGACACCAACTCGCTGCCATCCGGATCTCGGCGCGTTGTGCTGCCTTCGGCCTATTCGCACATCGGTCCACTACTGACGCCGCCTCACGTGCCAACGGATTTTCTACGCTTTTTGTAGCCCTATGCCGCATAACAGGTCATGTGACTTGTGTATAAAACTTTTCATTGGTTCATTTTACTTTTGGTTTCCTAATGATGGAAGGCTTGGTCATATGACCTAAAAATAACACTTTTCATTGGTTTAGAACATTTTTTTTTCCCAAACGATGAAAGCCCCACCTTGTTTCTGGATGATTCAGACTGAAGCTGGCGTCAGCATGAGAGCACCACCATCTCGTGGCTCCGTCGTGGTCATTCCGCGAGCAATCATGGCAGCCGCTCCCCACCGGAAGCCTGCAGGAGTCGAGGGCCCCCAAGACTTTTGTAGAATCTTCACGGCTGAGGGGACGCTTTCGAGAATGGAGCCCAAGCCCTAGCAGGCAAGCGTCCAAGTTCCAAGGTGTCCCAGGGCCATTTTAGTGGACCAGGCCCAAATCCGAAGAGCCGTCCGCCATTTTAAGAGTCCTATGGCAGCCGCCTATCGCTGCACCGCAAGAGTGGGCGCAACTCAACTACATGGTGAGCGAGACGCTGTAGACGCAAGAGCGGGCGATAAACAGCTGAATGGAGGATGAGGCACAGTGTAACAAAAGCGGGCGGAATGGGAACTGAAACGGTAAAGGGGCGCCCCAGTACAACAGACAAGCCTCCACCTGGGGAGGCCCGTTCACGCCGCCTCCCCCACCCCCCTCGGGGCGCCCCACGCGGTTTTTCGGAGCAGCATTGTAGGATACCAAAACCAGTGCGGCAACTTACTGGACATCACCTGGGTGCCATCCACATCTCAGCGCGTTCTGCTGCCTTTGGACTATTCGCACAACAGACCGCTACTGACGAGGCCTCCCCGCGCACCCCCCGGGGCCCCCCACACTGTTTTTCTGAGCTGCATTGTAGGATACCAAAAACCAGTGCGGCACCCAGGTGACATCACCTGGGTGCCGTCCAGAACTCAGCACGTTGTGCTGCCTTGGGACTATTCGCACAAAAGACAGCTACTGACCATTGTTGCTTCTTTTTTCCAAAAAATGTTTAAATGTATTTACAGTTTTTGTTCCGTTCTATATATTTATAAGTTAATAAAGTTTTATAATCCTACTACTTTGTTGGAGTGCTATATATTTTTTAAAAATCGGGTGAATGGGGCCTTGAATTGGGTTATTTTCATGTGTGGGCTTTGGAAGTGTGCTGCTACAGGATCGGACATTTCAAACTCAAATGCACGTTCTTTTTCTTACCTTTCCGAAGCATGGAGCGCAATAGCAGGCAGAGAAAGGGTGATGCAAGTTTTGAACACTGCCTGGTCTGGCAAGTTGCTGGCAGTGCCCCCCCCGCCCGCTCCTGAAAGAGGGCACACACACACCGCCGCCCCGAGTACTTCACAGATCTTTAAAAGACCATGCGCTTGTTAATGAGGCTTAAATGGTTTATCACCCCTTCTAGAGCCCCTGCATCGGCCCTCTGACGTTTCCTGGAAGAATTAGCACGTAACACAATACCAAGCCCTGTCAGCTGAAACCCCCCAGGAATCGGGTTTTTGCTTGCAGGAATCGGGAGGCGGGAGACTAGCACTGAAAACGGTAGTCTCACGCCTGAATCGGGAGGGTTGGCATGTCTGGATTCTCTACAGCTGGGGCCATAAACTACATCCGCAGGGCTAGGTGATAGCCTGGGACCGGCCTGGACAATCGGACACAGAGGAAGAGGAGTGTCAGATGGTGCGGTAGTGAATAGGGTGAAAGGGAGGTGTCGGGCAGGCACAGGGTGTGATTCTCAGGGAAGAGCAGCGCAGATGGGGGGAAGTTTATGGCCCATGCATGAGAGAGAGAGCGGGGGTGACCAGTGCGTGGGGGAGATTCTTGCGAGGGTGGGGAGCCGTGCTGAGAATCGACGGCGTGCAGAGAGTGGGTCTGGTCAAGGCATCTAAAATGACTGCGGTGCACGACAAAATTGTGGCATTGGAGAAAAGGCAAGATGGCGCAGACAATGTTTATCAATAAGGATTCATTTATAACAAAATATTTTATCGCAGTGACAAATTGGCGGTCAACACTTCCTGATTTCCATCGAATCGAACGTTAACAGACGTCACGCAGCAAAAAAAAAAAACGCTCACGCACAGCCGCTGGAAGACAAGTATCAACATATATGAGCCTCCTCAGCCACCCTCAGAAAACATAAGGGATCAGGATACGTCTCCCGCACCCCCTTATACCTAGTAATTTAATTAAAACGAAACACAAAATGGCGAATTCCCGTTTCGCTACCAGTTTGCGGCCCAGTTCGTGGCCCGGGAAGCGCTTCTACCGTGAAAAATCTATTTTTTTTTATTTTCCCCACGGGACCCTTTAATAACCCCAACATCATTCCTAGGGGGTCAAGAGGGGTCTACCTTGCCCCCTTTCATTAAATTCCCCCTTCGTTTTTCACCTCTTCTTCTCTCTCGATCCTACTGAGAGATAAGATGGCAGCCGCTCTGGACTGTTTAGAATGCTGACAGACGCCGGAAAGCCAATCAGCTTCGCTTCGCAAAGTTCCGTTTCGCGAAAAGTAAGCGGACCGGAGCGCAGCCCGGAGCGCTGTTACAGATATATATCTTGTTTTGAACGTTAATTTCTCAAAATCCACTGGAGCACATATATTGAGACCTAGCAAAGGCACATCGGGCTAACAGTCCCTACAATTTTGCCAAGTTTCGTGCAAATCCATTCAGCCGTTCGAGCTAAAAGTGAGGCCAACCGCCCTATGGAAATTAACATGGGAAAAACGCGTTTTGGGACCCCCCTTTTTTCTCGGCCCCCCCTTGATGAAACCCCCCCAAATTTTCGAGGGCTGCTCAGAAACAAAATGTGCCATTTTCCTGAAAATTTCAGCCGATTCCGTCCACAAACGCCAAAGTTATTAGACATAGAATTTTCAAAAATCCCATAGGGAAAAAATCCTAACTATATATACCTACTGGCGACAGCCAGTAGGTAATATATATACATACATATATAAACATATAATCTGCATATCTATATAAATACAAATATAAATGCATGCATACATATACATATATGCATACATATGCATGTTATTTACATGAAAGTTTTAAAAACACTAATAAAAGCAAAGCTAAAAGCCACCTCATTACAAACAGAATGGCTTTAACTTAAACGAGGGCGCGATCTATTGCATTTTCAATGCTTGTTTACTTTGGTTCCATCAAGAAGGCATTCAGATGTGTCACACATTTGTCATAAATTCTGAATGTTAGCATTCCAGTTGCTCATTAGATCACTGAAGTAAAGCTACTGCTCACCAGGAAAGTCTGCTGCTGGTATTCAAAGTGCATGTTTCAGTCTGCATGTCAGAATTTTTTTACTGAAATAGAAGAGGATTTGAGAAGTCACTCAAAATGTGCCCTAATTTTTCTTTCTGAAGCACTAATCATACTTTCTATGGCAAAATGAACCCCCTTATTTTGTTCCTTTTTAAATTAAAGGTTTTCAGACTTACCACTTCATTCCAATCAAGATGGCTTCTGGTGTGCCATACTTTTGTCATAAGTAAGACTGTTAGCACTCTAGTTGTTCTTTAGAACACTCTGGGACATTCTGTCATTGGGCCATACTTGGGCTACATCTGGGTGATATTTCGGCTACATTTGGGCTCTTTTGTCTCTGGTGGCCATCTTGGGAGACTGCATGTCAGATTTTTTTAATAGAATTGAAGAGGATTTGCGAAGTCACTCAAAATGTGCCCTAATTTTTCTTTCTGCAGCACTAATCATACTTTCTATGGCAAAATATACCCCCTCATGTTGTTCCTTTTTAAATTAAATGTTTTAAGAGTTACCACTTTATTCCAATCAAGATGGCTTCAGGTGTGCCATACCTTTTTAATAAGTAGGACTGTTAGTGCTCTAGTTGTTCTTTAGAACACTCTGGGACATTCTGTCATTGGGCTATACTTGGCTACATCTGAGTGATATTTGGGCTTCATTTGGGCCCTTTTGTCTCTGGTGGCCATCTTGGGAGACTGCATGTCAGAATGTTTTAATGAAATAGAATAGGATTTGAGAAGTTACTCAAAATGTGCCCTAATTTTTCTTTCTGCAGCACTAATCATACTTTCAATGCAAAATATACCCCCTCATTGTGTTCCTTTTTAAATTGAATGTTTTAAGAGTTACCACTTTATTCCAATCAAGATGGCTTCAGGTGTGCCATACCTTTGTAATAAGTAGGACTGTTAGCGCTCTAGTTGTTCTTTAGAACACTCTAGGACATTCTGTCATTGGGCTATACTTGGGCTACATCTGGGTGATATTTGGGCTACATTTGCGCTCTTTTGTCTCTGGTGGCCATCTTCGGAGACTGCATGTCAGAATTGTTTAATGAAATACAAGAGGATTTGAGAAGTCACTCAAAATGTGCCCTAATTTTTCTTTCTGAAGCACTAATCATACTTTCTATGGCAAAATGCACCCCCTCATTTCGTTCCTTTTTAAATTAAATGTTTTCAGACTTACCACTTTATTCCAATTAAGATGGCTTCTGATGTGCCATACATTTGTCTTAAGTAAGACTGTTAGCGCTCTAGTTGATCTTTAGAACACTCTGGGACATTCTGTCATTGGCCTATACTTGGTCTAGATCTGGGTGGTATTTGGGCTACATTTGGGCTCTTTTGTCTCTGGTGGCCATCTTGGGAGAATGCATGTCAGAATTTTTTAATGAAATAGAAGAGGATTTGAGAAGTCACTCAAAATGTGCCTTAATTTTTCTTTCTGCAGCACTACTCATACTTTCTATGGCAAAATATACCCCCTCATTTTGTTCCTTTTTAAATTAAATGTTTTAAGAGTTACAACTTTATTCCAATCAAGATGGCTTCAGGTGTGCCATACCTTTGTAATAAGTAGGACTGTTAGTGCTCTAGTTGTTCTTTAGAACACTCTAGGAGGCTGCAGTAGAACACAAAGGAATCAACTGACAGTCTCTGTCCTTGTCGGATGTACATGTTTTACTGAGAATTTCAGACTTCATTCTCACATGACTGAGAAAGATAATGTGAATTTACAGAAAATATTCTTTCAGTTTAGGTTATAGATCCCCTTCCAAACCACTATGGGAAAAGCATGAGATAATAGTTTTCTTTCAAACATGATTCATGATATCCCACCAGCAGGCTTTTCACATGGTAAAATCACCTTAGAACACACCACAATTCCTAAAATGAGTATGGTACCATCAACAAATGATTTATAATGTAATTAAAGTCCTAAAACCCTCTATTAACTACAATGCTTTTTAATGAAGTGCTATCATGTGTATTGGTCCCAAGATGGCTGCCAACACTTCTTGGATGAAGTGCTGACAGCCAATCAGATCTCACAATGAGATGTGTGGTTAGGCTCCACCCAGATATATATGTGTTTTTGAAGTTAATTTTCGAAAAAACCACTGAAGCAATTTTCACCAAATATAGCAAAGGTACATCTGCGTACCAGTCCCTACAATTTTGCAAAGTTTGGCGTAATTCCGTTTAGCGGTTCGGGCTGTAGCCGTGTCGGAACGTCCTATGGAAATTAACAAGGGGAAAACACGTTTTGGGACCCCCCTTTTTTCTCAGCCCCCACTTCACGAATCCCCCCGAAACTTTCAGGGAAGGAGCGGGGCAGAGCTGGCCAAAATTCTGGAAAAATACACGCAAATTCCTCAACGGGCGCCAAAGTTATTCCCAATAGAATCTTGCGGATTTCCTATGGTAGCTAGGTACTAACTATATATACATGTGCTCCTTGTAAATAAGCCATAGCTTAGATATGCCAGGGTGATAATTCAGCGTGGGACTGGAATTCAGTGATGCTTGGACTGGCGAGTAGAGAGCATTTGCTAAGACATTGACAATGTTCTTTTGTCTCCTAAACAAAAGAGGAGAGCTGCCCCACTCACCACTATACATTGGCTTACATCTATTTCCTATGACTTTTTTTGTTTGAACCTTTGTTCCAGGTGCTCAGAAACAAACATGAATGAATGAACAAATGAATGAATGAATGAACGTCTAAATGAATGGAAAAAAAATATTAAGTACAACTTTTACCAAAAACAGTTGGGAAGGAGGTCCGAACTTCAGGGGCCCGACTGCACTTTACCCTGGCCTGAAAAGCTCCTGAGTGAGTCTGAAGGGGGGCCCCCTCCATGTACTTTGCATGGGGGCCCGTCAACTTTTGTTACGCCACTGCCTGGTAGATCGGGCCGGACTGTTCTGATTGAAGGAAAGAGAAGACTGACTTGCACATGTCTAGCCTCTATTTCATGTGGTGTAATGGGAAAAAAGATAGATTGGAATGTTGTCCCGAGTAATTACTAGTGGTTTTCACTTTTCTTCAAGATTCACACTGAAAACATACCAATATACAACACAGTTATATAAGATATGATACATGCACTGTTTACATTCTGCTATGTGTCTATGTTTCTACTACAATTATTCAAATGTAAATCTCAATTGTACTTGAAGACTCTGGGACATATGTACAAGCCCCTATCGCCACGGCAACGTAACTTTTTGTGACATTCCGGTGGAGATAGGGGCCTTTCCTTATGTATAAGGCAGCGTAAAGCCACTTAACGTGGCTTAACGCTTCCTTTTATGTAAGGCACCGGGCTATGCTTGGGGTGAAAGGGGCATACATTGGGTGTTGTGTTGAGCGTTCCACTGCAACACCCATTGTATTTGATGCTGCACCCTATGTACAAGGGTGGCGTGCATAGGAGGCAGCACCAATAATAAGACCATGAAAACCCTGATCTTAAGGTGATGAAACGATGAGAAATGCATTATTTCTCCTCGTATTTTGCCTTTTCCATGTGTGCTGACTTGTGCAGAACACATGCATAAAACAAAATGCTATGCTTTGTTATTGTGCAGGAAGGTGTCCTTTCCTGTACATAAACAAACCTTTTTAAAATACCACTTTGCAACTTTCATGTGTGCTGCATGAAGCAGCACACATGAAAGTTACAAAATGGCATTTTAGGATTGTTTATGTGCAGGAATGGACACCTTTTTACGCATAACCAATCCTCCACTGTACACAGACACCCTTGCACCAGAACTCTGGTGCAAGGGTGCCTGCATAGGAGTGCGATAATCTGTGGTTTCTTTCATCTGTGACAGCTACAATATTGTGTTATGCTAAGAGGAGAATGCATTTTAGGTCAAGCCTTACCATGCAAACTGATGAACTGCTAGACTTAACTTGCCACAAACAATGTGATATTCAGGATTTTATTAAACACAACGGGCCATTTAAAAAAAAAATGTTTGCTGAAACTCTCATAGGTGGCTGATTTAAGCGGTAAGTCAATGATGTGAGTGAACAGATGCATACAATAAGTTGTGTTCTTTCCAGCAGTGGCAAGGACTTTTCAGCATTATTCTTTTCATTAAACATGGATATTAAGCCAATATAAAAAAAAATTCTTATGGATTTTCTATAGGCTGCACAGAGGGACTCAACCTCTATTATTAGCCGCTGTTATGCCTAGGTATGATTTTTGACAATCTGAATCTGCAAATCTCACTGAAACATGTACTTCCTTTTCAGTTAGTCA
The DNA here is from genome assembly GCF_964263255.1 of Lissotriton vulgaris. Taxonomy (NCBI): domain Eukaryota; kingdom Metazoa; phylum Chordata; class Amphibia; order Caudata; family Salamandridae; genus Lissotriton; species Lissotriton vulgaris. The sequence continues at coordinate 358,209 of NW_028248529.1, forward strand.
TGGGAAGTTCACATAGTTTGATCAAAATTATGACTTGTTAGAGACGTTCCTTACGTTTTAATTTCACAGAGAAAGTTTCAGTCAAGGTTATAATAAAAGACACACTGGTAAAGTAAATAGATCTTGGTGAATGGGTGAATGAATGCAAGTTGAGATGGATGAGTGTGTGACTAAGTTTGAAGTTGTTGCATGACACTAGCGGAGCAGAACTTCTGGGAGCGCCATCTCCTATTAGGTGTAAAAGGTAAATACTGTTGGATAGTGAGATTACTATGGATGCAATTATTGACACCACCAGTGACCTACCAATCTTCAGGTCTCCTGGTGGAAACAGATGCCCTGGAGAGTTGTAGAAATCTTCCAGACTCAGCTGACCCCCAAGTTGTACAAAGTCTTCAATGACTCCAAAAGAATTAAGTAGTTAGGTCCGTTTGTCACAGGACTGTTACAACCCTTATCCCCTATAAAGGGAAACATCTTTTGGAATGTGGGAGTTATAGACCCATGCCCCTCATAAATGTTGCCTTAAAGATGCCAGCTAAATTTTTATCTGCTAGGGTTTGCAAAGTTATTGCTTTTTTGATACATCACTCCCAGGTGAATTTTGTGCTGAGACGCTTCTTCTGGAACCACTTGTGAACTCTAGCATACCTGCTATGTTGCTCCAATGGTCTGAAAGAATATATAATGCTGGCTATATTGCTCTACGCTGAAAAGCCTTTTGGTCGGTCCAAGTAAAGGTAATTATTCTGTAAATTGGTCTGATTTTGCCTAAGTTACAACTTCATTTATAAGATTAAATGGGCAACAGTGCAGATGAACTGAGAGGTTATGAATCTGCTAAACTGTCCTCAGTGGGATTCGTTCTAGCATGTGAGGACTTACATAATGCCTTGCAACCCTTGAAATGGATCCTGAGTGTACCTACTCAGACCGGATTCATAAAATCCTTTCAGTATGCATATAACATTCTTATGACTTTAACAAACCAAGAACATCACTGCTAACTCTAAATCTCTGAATGGGGTTCTTCTTCCAATTCTCATAGTACAGAGTGAAAAAGGCAAAAAGTGAGGTAATGCCCATGTCTATGTCCACCTTGACGACCAGCATTGTTGGCTTTGATAAAAAATGGTTTTAAAGGAATAGGATTTCTGGGACTGTTAGTCAATAAGTGCCTTGCCAAAATGGTTGAGAATACCATTTCTCCTTTTATGGCCAAGAAATGTTCTGATTTCATAAGGTGGTAGCAATTGCAGCTCTCAATACAGTGTGGGATATAGGTGATCTAAATGGTAATAGCCACAATTTATTACTATGTTTTTAGAATGATAACCTTTTTAGCTCCTGTACATAAAAAATCATTGGCCTTTTGCTGTTTTCATGTGTGCTGCACAACACAGCACAGAAGAAAACAGCAAAAACAAGGAGAAATGAAACATTTCTCCTTGTTGCGCCAGGGTAAGACTAGGATTTCTTTGGTCTTAATTCTGGTGCTGCCTCCTATTCATAGGGGGCAGCATCAGAATCAATGGGAGTTGCAGTGGAGCGCCCATTGCAACACCCATTGCCCTTCCCTTTCATGCTCAGCATAGTGTGAAAGGAGGCCTTATTTATAATGCAGCGTTAAGCCATGTTAAGTGGCTTAACACTGCACGTTGTCAAAAGTGACGTTCCCCAGGCAATAGGGGCTTGAAAATATGCCCCTTGTGTATACAGAACAATTTTACCCAGGCTGCAATGTAGCAAACTATAATGCTGTACAGAATTGAGTTGTATGCACGTGCCACAGATAGGACCCTGTTACTTGCACACCACACGTCCCAAATGGCCTTCCTGTAGCCATATGCACCCTGGTCAGGTCATTGGATTGACATAAAATAACTCTTGTGCACAGTGAGCACATACTAAACACATATGTTTGCTGAATTCAACAGAGATTCCATTGGCAATGTACATGTTAATTGCCTGGAAGGCAGCTGAAAAAAACACATGAAGTTCGATCTGTAGCTTAATACTTCAGCGCCTTTACGGGGTAACTGGGTCTAACTGTAGTGTGTTCCACGATTTATTGAGACTCCTGAATCTCTACAGGAATTGAACTGATGGGACAGATGTTGGAGACAGATCACTAAAGTCTTTTTCTATGATCTTGACTCTTAATTTTGACCCTGACCCAATGGCAATACAATCTTTGCCTCAGGATGCGGCTGAGTAAGGATCCAAAACACATGCAAAACTCAACAGCAACAAAAGTTCTTTTCATATGGCAGCAGTTGAAAGGTACCATTTTAGATCTCTTTTTGCTGTTAGATCAAAAAATATTCTCAGGCTTTCTTAAATCTCCCTCTAGAGGCTTCTAGGAGACAGTCTTACAGTGAACCTGTTTGACCGAACTTTGGACTGGACTGCCTGTGTCGCACAACAACTATTCGAGACAGGCCTGACTGAAATGTTACTACTATGAAATCTTAGCTAATAGTTACTACTTTCAAAAGTCGCAAAGAGCAGGCCCTTTCATTGTGCAGAATGCTGATGATGTAAACAATCTGGTTGTGATCCTATTTGTATTTTTTGGCATTGCACTGTTGATGTACCATATTGGTCTGAAGTGTGACCCAAGCTGTCATGTATTGGCTGTCTTGAGCTTATTCCTTCAGCTCGCTTCATTCTGCTTCACCACATGAAAGACAGTGGCCCACATGCATCAAGCACTTTTTCATTCGCAAACGGTGCGATTCCTTAAAATCGGCCGTTTGCGAATGCAAAAGTGCTTTTTGGGATGCATGAAGCAATTTTAGAATTCGCAACATTGTTGCGAGTTCTAAAATTGCGGGTGCTTTTAAGAAGTCGCAGATGTGCGACTTCTTAAAAGCAATGCATCATTACTTTGACAAGTGGAAATTCGCAATTAGGGTTCCAAATTTACCGAGTGGTTGAACCAGTCGGTAAATTTGGAAAAAGTGTTTAAAATGCTTTAAATGTTTTTTTTTCAACATTCATGTTTCACACACACATGTCCTTAGGACATGTGTGTGTGAAACATGATGCGAAAAATACATTTCAGGGGTGCATTCATGAAATTTTCTAAGTGCCACTCGCAATTTGCATTGACTCCTATGGGCCTTTTGGCCCATAGGAATCAATGGGAATTGCGAAAATTAACTTAAGAATTCGGTATTTCTTTGGGATTCGGTAAAAATTGCGATTTTTCCGAATCACAAAGAAATACCGAAAAAAATGATGCATAGCATTTTGCACTTCTTAATTTGCGATTCCTTATTTTTCGCAAATTAAGAAATGCAAAATGACACAATGATGCATGTGGGCCATTGTCTCTATATCCAACATGCAAGTGGCTAGTTATGTCACTGTTGGTTACCAAACCCTGACACTGAAGGAAACCCATGATTTCAACTTTTTATCAATGATAAGCTCAGCCACTGCGAGTGGCTACATATAAAAATATTAAGTCTATGTTTGAATGACCAGAAATTATTCTTCAACCTGTCTGGGAGTCCTTCCTGAGGCCTCTGTCTAGTACCAGCTTCTCCAGCAAGTAGCTTGTAAGCTGCTGGTAGTTCTACACCTGCTTCTAAGTAGCTTTCGAGTGTGGAACCTATCCTATTTAATTAGAAGCCTTTGCCTACTTGAATTCATACATGTATTTCAAAACTGAAGAGCATGAATTTGAGACGAACATTTGTGTAACAGGTTATGACTCAGGGTCCTCCTTTTTCTTCTCTGACTTTCATGTTTGGGTTCTGGGATAGGAGGAGTTGGCTCGGGATACATTTGTGCTTCTTCTAATGCCTAATGTTACACAACTGTAGCCTACCTATTGGTTTGTCTTATTTAGAGCTGTCATTTTTTGTTGTATTAGTCTGTCCTGGTTTCTTTTTTTGCATCGCAAGTCTTACGTTGTATTGTGATTTGTGAAATGACATAGAAAATACACATTTTTAGTCATGTTGCATGCAAAAATGTTGAAGATAAAGACTCATATCATTTTATGTGATTTCCTAACTGAAATGGCAATAAGAAAATGTTGCAAATGAAAAGGGAGTAGTACATGACTTTGTTGTGCTATCACCAGCAGTATATTCCTAAGTGATATGTCGGACAAACCCCTCCTACCCCAATTGTATGTTGCTAGCGTTGACAAGTCTAATGTGAGATACATGTGACTGGGATGTCTGAGATATGTATGCAGTTTAGGGCCATATTTATTATGGGGAGTCCAGAATGGACTTTGGTATACTGACTAAAGATGTTGCAAGGTTTTTGATGAAAGATAAGCAGAAGAAATGTCTGGTTTCTGAACAAGGTGCATAGAGACTACTGGTGAGTGGTAGGTAACTTTGATGATTAGCCACTTGAGAAAAAATAAACAAGAAGAGTTCCACAAGAGTGAGACTGCATATTGGCAATGTGCTCTGAGGTAGGCGGTTCATCCACAGGCTCTGTGAAGATATTAGACTTATTTGTGAGTATGATACAGATGTAGCGTAGATGTTATCCGGCATCTATCATTATCAATTCTACCTGGAAAAATAATTTGCAACACTTTATACTGGGTGAGACACGTTAACCTATTTAGTCGAAAATATGATTTCACTTACTGCATCATAATAGCATGTTTCTTGGGTTCTGGGTTAATTTGTTCCACCATGCTCTCTATCTTTTTGATCCCTACTGCTTCCTCAAAGCATGGTTGAAAAATCCCATCTTCAAATATATTTGTTTTTCCCTGAGCTGTTGGTGTTGTAAAGATTATTTTGCCCATCCTTCAATGCTTGGACTGTCTGGGGTAGGTTCTGTTCAATAATATGTGAATTTAGATAAAATCCTGATGAAAATACTCCTTCTACAGCTCTGTGAGCTTTTTCAGTTGGAACCATATTAATTAGGACAGTCACAATATGTCTAGGTACAGTCTCTACAACTACAGCTTGTAGTATTTGTACTGAATCAGTCACAATTGAGACAGTAACATCTGTAGATATCATTTAAAAAAAAATAATCTTTATTGAGTTTTGTATTTTATCTCCCCCTGCAATCAATCAGCAATCATATATATCAAACAATTTAGGGTGACAGACATCAACACCAAAAAACTCTTCCACAAAAGCGAGCATAGCTACATAAAAAAGAATTAAGCTCAGGGAGCTCTAGATCTTATACATAAATTACACACTAATCCATAAAGACCAAAATTACATTTCTTATACTAAAAAAAAGGAGAAGAGGGAGACAGACAAAGAGGACGGCGGAGAATACTAGAAGAAAATCCAGAAAAAATACATTCAAAAATAACATTTATAACAGAAATCTTATCCTAGCTACATACCCAAACTATATATATATATATCAATCTTTTTTCATTCCATTTAATTAAAGGAGCCCAGATACTTTGTCCCAGAATTTTTGATTTCCTACCCTTTCTATCATATATTGCCCTCTCAATTGTGTATATAAAGAGTTGACGAGCCAGCCATTGTTGAAATGTAGGGGGTAGAGGATCTAACCAAGCAGCAGTGATTTTAATCCTTAAAACAGACATGGCCACAAATAAGAACCGAAATTCATTCTCCTCGCGGGTCACACTGCTGACTCCCGGCAAAATCTATTCGCGAGTTAGCTTAGTTTTAACTGCAAGAGACCGATCTAGATATTCCTCAATCATATTTAATAGCCCTTGTAAGCGAGGGCAGGACGCAAACATGTGGACTAAATCTGCATCAGAATCCCCACATCTTGGACAGGTTATCCCTGAAACCCCCCCTCCCCCCCCCCACTGTGCAATTCTGGCTGGAGTATAATGCAGCAAGAACACAGTTCTATAGTGAATTGGCTTGTTGCCCAGCGGAGCATAGACTAGTCTGACCGAGCTCCAAAGATCTAAAAAAAACATCCCACCCGCTCAGCCCACTTAGCCTCTTGCTTTGTTAAATCATATTGCTTTAGCTTTGTTAATTATGCATAGATCAATTTAATACCCCCTTTGCTACCTCCAAGCATTATATCAACCACAGCATTACTATCAAACCCACAGCCCCGCAAATTTCTTTACAAAAAAACTCCGGATTTGTAAATATTTTAAAAAATTATACTTCGACAATGAAAACTCCAGCTGTATGTCGCAAAATTGGTGAAAACCATGTATTCCAAATAGATCCCCGACCTAAGTAACACCCTTGGCATCCCATTCTGCCATAATTTCATCAGAAAAAAATTCTGGAAATGTTGGATTTTTATATAGCACTGTGTAATAGTTACCCTTCCCAAGTCAATCTTTTTCTTTAAGGTCCCCCAGATCTTAAATGCAGCAATCAAAGTCTTGAACTTAGTTCTTTTATAGTAACTAGGCTCTGTGAACTTACAAAAACACCTCTCCGCATTATCTCCCAGTAACAATTTATACACATCGGGCAGTTCATTTCCCCCTTCACCATCCGGGGGACCTCCCTCTATAAGCACCGCCATATACTGTAGTGCAGAGGCCCAATAGTAACTTTTCAGGTCAGGAATCAAACCTCGCCCTCTCCCGTGGTAAAGACATAAAACGTAACGCCCGCCTAGTTTTTCCATGTGCCCGAAGAAACCTATTAAATAACTGTTCTAACATTTTAAACCAAAAATGTTGAAATTCTAAAGGAATTGCTCTGAATAAATATAAAAACCTCGGCAAAAAAATCATTTTAATGACATTGCCGCGCTCCACCAATGATAAATGAAGATTATTCAGCCTATCTAGATCCAGCCGGGTCTTTCTTATAACTGGTTCTATATTTTTAGCGAACTAATGTTTCAAGCTCTGCAGAGATCCTTATCACGAGATATACAGCTGATTTAGTCACCCGAGGATCCTCAAAATTAATTAAGTGCGTCACAATAATTTGAGTCTTTGCTTCATTAAGAGCATACCCAAAAAGCATACCAAATTCAGAGGCTAATGAGACAACCGCATCCATCCCTTCTTCAGGATCTGAAGAAACAATGGCCACGTCGTTCGCGTATGTGAGAACTTTTGTTTCAATCCCTTTATTAATAACCGGGAGGATTCTACAGTTTATTTAAAAACAGACGTATAAGAGGGTCCATGTATATGGCAAATAATAGAGGAGACGAGGGGCATCCCTGCCGGGTCACTCGTTGAATGTCAAACGGAGAAGTATAATTCCCATTTATCCTTATTCTGGCAGTAGGAGCCCTATATAATACTTGAACTGAGTGGATAAACCCCTCTCCAAGGCCAAACCATCTCAAAGCTTTCCAAAGGAAATCCCCGGAGACCCTATCAAATGCCTTTTCCACATCCAAAAGCAGGACGGCCATAGGGTCTCCTGAGATCTCCATTGCATCGAAAAGGGTAATCACGCGTCTTATATGTTGTGTTTTCCCACATCCCATAATAAACCCATATTGGGCAGGATGAATAGTTCTTCGTAATATTCCATTCAAGCGCTTGGCCAAAATTTTGGAGAAGATCTTAACGTCGCTGTTCAAGAGCGTGATTGGACGATAAGAGCCTGGCTCCCTGGCCGGTTTATTTTTCTTCAAGAATATCACAACATCTTCTCCAGCCCATGATTCTGGAGCAGCCCCCCCCCCCCTTTTGTGCCAATATCATCACGTCTATTAAATCAGGCCCTATATCATCCTTAAAAAATGTATAGAATTTGAGCCGGATTTGATCGGGCTCAACAGCTTTTCCGATGGCAGATCTCCCCCCCATTATTTCATCCTGAGAAAATGGACCTTCCAGTTCTTCCCTATCTTTACGATATACCTTTTGATTAGGGATTCCGTCTAGATATTCACGAATATCCTCCATTGCAACCCCTGTACTGCCCGAATACAGCCGATAATAAAATAGCCGAAAAGCCTCTCGAATACATACAGGGTCAGTAATGACCATCCTATTGCCATCAAAAATTTCAGAAACCTCACCAGCAGCCGCTTTCTGCCTAGTTCTAACAGCCAAAGTATGCCCCACCCGCTCATTGAACTCATAGCTCCATTCTTTTTTAGCCATGTATATCGCAGCTGCTTTTTTGGCGTAGTGATCACCTGCTTCCGCCTTTTTCATAGCTAATTTCATTAGTATTTCATCCAATGCTTCGCCTAATACAATCGCGAACCCAGTGCTTCCTCAAGCTTAACCAATGCTTGCCTAATTTCAAGATCTCTTAATTGCTCCTGTTTCTGACGGTTTTAACTTGTAACTCATTGTTTCCCCTCTGAATGTAGCCTTGAACGTGTCCCAAACAATTCATACACTCGAAGAGCCTCGATTGTTTCCCCAAAATTCTCTAATCCACCCTTTCATATATAAAATATATTCGGGGTCATATAATAACCTTCTTTCAAAGGTCCATCCAACATTCCTTTTGTCCAGAGAAGAAAAATTAAAACTCAAAACTAATGGGTTATGATCTGAAATAATACTGGGAAGCTTCTCAATCTCTTCCAGGGAGATACACTCTTTAGATACAAAAAAGTAATCCAGGCGGGAGACCGCATTATGAGGTGCGGAAAAAAGGTGCTGCCTGAATCCGACGAGTTCAGATGGGGCCACATATCAACTAGCCCATTATTACAAACTAATTTAGAGATGGCAAAGCCCACTTTCCTTTTTTTCCCTTTAAATTTGCTGAACGGGTCATCCCACCATTGATATTAAAATCCCCACTAATAATTATCGGGACCGGCCATGTAGCTAAATTCGTATCTAATTGTTCCAAAATCTCTGCATCATCACATGTGAACCCATATACCGATCCAAGTGTAAACTTAAAGTGAGTCAAGGAGCACTTCACCAAGACCCCCCACCCCCATTTGTCAGCAGATTTTCTAACCACAGTAACATCCCTCCTCCGGGTTAAAATTGCCACCCCCCGGGTACGTGAACCTTGCGTTGTAAAGACCAATAATTTATAACCCAACTGTTCTAGGACACGTGCTCTACAATCCTCAATGTGCATTTCCTGAATACACACAAAATCCACATGTAGGGTTTTTAACCACATTGCTACTTTATTCCTCTTGTGTGGGTCATTAAGACCACACACATTCACTGTCAAAACTCGTAAGGTCATGATACAATTTCCTGAGAACTATTCCCCAAAATCCTACATAAAAGAAATGTTTTATTCTTTGATTGCCTTTTCATCTTAGCAATACCTTATAGAATACCATTAGTTGTCCTTCTATAGCTCCTTTCTGTCCAGCTGTCCCCTGCCTCACCAAGTCCTGTGGAAGACATCCTTTGTAGTGCTGATTGCTTGCATGCATCCACCTCAAAGACCCCTCCAGATCCACCCCCCCAACCTCCCATACAGGCAACTAGGTCAGACATGACCTAGGTATGACTACTGTAGCCCCAGCACCCTCAGCGACTGCCCCCTCACCCCGAATGCCTTCACTACACAACAATCCCTACCCTGTGCATGCCCCTCACTGTTTTTTCCCCACTTTTACCCTCTCCAGAAATGCCTAATATTCAGACAGAAAAAGAAGAAAAATAACCAATATTACATCAAAAATAAACAGTTTAACCAATAAGTTCTGGGCATGTCAGTCGGTTGCAATTCACCCAGTCTCAGTTTTTCCGAAACGCTCCCTTTCACTGGATTTTCCAGCTCCCGATTCTGTAATTTAAGTAAGGAATTCCTGGGCCTTGATTTCCGAAAAAAACATCCTGACTTTTCCCTTATATATAACCTTAAGCCTTGCCGGGAACAGCAGGAAAGCATCACATCCAACAGTCTAAAAGGGGGTAATAAATTTGCAGTCTCCATCTCCGCTCGACCGTGGTGTGACAAAAATCCGGTTGGCCTAAAAATGTATGCCCCTCAAATGTTCTTTCAGAGTCTGGTTTGGCCCGATCCATAATTGCCTGTCTTAATAAAAAATTAGCTACAAATATCAGCATGGCTCTAGGCTGAACATCTTGTTTCTCCGAGTGGGCCCTTTTGAACATAGGATATCGATGCGCACGTTGTAATTCCCCCTCCCAGTTCCATTGCGCCAGCTCTGGGAAGGCAACCCTGAGAAGATTCCCTGTAAAAGCCAGAGCATTATCTCCGTCAATCCCCTCCTGTAACCCAAGAAGACTAATATTATTACGGCGTTGCTGTTTTTCAAAATCTCACAGCTTCCAGTCAATATCACAGGCTTGTTTCTCTTGGAGAGATTTGAAAATCTGAATTTTCTCAACTTCCTCAACTGCAGCTTTGCAAATTTCCACCTGAGCAATTCAATCTGCCATATCCGAACATAATTTATTCGTCTCCTAATAGCCCCTTGGAGCTGCTTGGTAGCCAACTGTGCCCGTTTGCTTTCTTGCCTAGCCTCCCCCTGCATTGTTTTCAAAGTCATGTATAGCAGTTCCAGTATAGGTGTGGGTATAGTGTTGCTCCCCTCCCTTCTATCCCCCTCACCGATCACCGTTGGAGTATTGCCATTCCAAAATGTTAAGCTGGATGCTGAATGGTCCCAATCCAAATGCCGTGCTGCCGAATCAGGGGATCTGCCCTTCATTCTTGCTCTCCTCCTGGAGCTCCTAGATTTGCCTTGTCGCTTTAAGAGTGTACTGGGAGACTCCTCATCCATTTCACTTTCTTGTGTTGTCTCCTGCTCACTGACCTGTGAGGTATCGTTATCATCATGAACATCTGTGTCATCGTTTAAGGAGAAAAACGTATCCCCATCAGGGAAGAGCGACAATGCCCCCCCTCCGTTCTGTGTGGGATTGCATATCCCATCCTCCTGGGCCTGTAAGAGGTTCGATCCCACAACCAGATGCTGCGCTGCTAGGACCTCACTACTATCCTCCAGCAAACCAGATCTGCCGCTCTCAGTAAGGTTGCTGGAAGGATTTATGGAGCTCATTGGGCTTGTAGGGCTTATAGGGTCAAAGCCTACTTTGATCCCCGTTCTCCCTCCTTCCCGTTCCTCACCATTTATCACACCTGGAGGAAGCGGTGGCAAAGGCATGTCATTAACAGCGGTGGTTTGCTGGGTCATGCTGCTGCATTTTCAACCACCCCACTACTTGCGCCAGAACTACAAGTCCCTTAAGAATACAGGGGTAACCCAAGTAACCCAACAGCATCTGGGGGATCAATGATGAGTTACCATTAATTATCCCTTTCCAATGTGTTATTACACAAGTGAAATAAATCTATATATCCAATTCCCTTAACTAATGACAACCAGAAAAAGAATTTTACAAAATAGAAATTATTTGTGGTATTTATTTTCCCTTCTTTTTTCAACAAAATGTAGTGTTTTTTGTAATTACTTTGAAAACACATACATACCTCTATACAACAATATTACACATATACATATATACATATATATACACATTATACACATAAAATGTGCAGACGCACTATATACAAATCCACTAAAGCATAATAACATACATATATTTTTTTCATATTGTATTTTTGAACCTACAAATATATCCGCCGATGATAAATTTCAACAGAAGGATGCTTATAAACCAATTGTTAACCAAAAAAGCATTCCTATAAAGGTCACCATTCTAAAGGGAGAGTAAGAGATATCAAAATAAATCTCTATTTTTGTATAGATACTCCCTATAAATTTCTTTCAAATGTTCCCAAAAAATTTTGGGTGGTGCCTTTGAAACATAAGGTGTCGCTGTGGGTCGCGTAACAAGTCCCAGCATTCCCCAGGCTTTCTCTTGGAAGTTCGTTCCGGGTAGCTTCCTCCTGCCATGCATTTTCATTCTCATTTTCATTAACCACCCTCATAGTGGGTAGTAGATCCATATGTATCACCGGAGCTCCATGACCCCCCACCAAAGACTTAGCCACAGTTAAGACAGTTCCCGAGCCCCCAAACGCCTCAAACACCGTGGGCTGCCACATAGCGTTTTCACCCAGATTAGCTGTGTGCAGCTTTGTCCCCGAGGCTCTGGCGCCTTCATGGATTCTTTGCTCCTTTGTTTTCTTCTTGGGTCCGCCGTGCCGTGGCTGACCCAGTTTCCAGGTGGAATCAGCTGCAGCCTCATCATTCTCAGGAATTTTCCCGGCATCTCTCCCAGCAGCTGGATCCTTTCGATCTTTGAGGATTTTCGGTGCCATCCCAAGCCTCCACGAGCCTGTAGCATGCACAGCAGTTTTACCTCATACCACAGACACCGCAGCCGAACAACTCCCACGAGCCGAATAGTGCAGCAAATGATGCAGACGATGCAGTTAAGCGAAGACAAGCTGCGCGCTGTGAAGATTCAGCAAATGTTTCACTGTGTTCATAAGAGGGCTGACATCCATCAGGTTTTTCAGGGTTACAGCAGGGTTACAGCAATTCAGCTCTTCTGACGGGGCATCCGCGGAAAGAGTGTTCAGCACTGACTAGCCCCGAGCTCTGTCAGCAGCCATCTTGCCCTGTTCACACTGAACATCTGTAGATATCAATGTCGGTATTGAATTAAAAGGTGGTGTTGCAATCAGAAATGTCTTTAAAGTTCTTTCAATCTGTTTTTCTTGATTCAACAGGAGCAGTAGCCACTGTAGTACTTGCTGGTACACTATTATCAACATTTTCCATCACTTCTAGTAAAATCTCAACCAGTGCGATTCCACCCTTTGAGTAAAAATCTTTAGGATTCTTCATGGTGCACTCTAGAAGAAACCCCAACAAAATTTTAACTTGTCACACCTTCAAAACGTTCCCTTCACTGGCTTGGAAACTGCAGAAGGGCTTTCACTGTGGGTAGTTATGCCAAACTCAGGGAGCGCATCAGTATCCTTGTATTTTGGATGGCTGGTGAGCTAACCTTCCAAAATGGCCACCGGTAAAAGGAACTACTTCCTGGTTCTTAGTCTCTAATGGTTTGTCCTTCGGTATCAGCATTCTGATGCTCCTCTGAGGCTAGAAGGGTAACCTACCAAAATGGCCACTGAAAAACTGAACCACATCCTGGTTCCCAGTATCCATTGGAGTAAATTGGTATACTACAATTCATTTTGTGCTTCCAATCGGGAGAGATAGCTAGATGCAAACAGTGATGTTAAAAATTATTTGAAAATACAGGAATGTCATTACACTCAGGAGACGTGGGGAGCGGTGACTATGAGCCAAATTTAAAGGACATTAACAGTATGAGCTGAGTGGTCAGTCTTCCTTGCCAAGTGAAAGGTATGACAAATTATAATCCGACCTTTAGCCTGTGAATTGACCCCAAGGTATATTCTCATTGAGATCTTCAATATGTGTCTTTAACCTGAACACCCAATGCTGTTCTTTTTCGAATAGCTGGGATTCCAGGTTTACTTGTTCCAGGATGACCCATCGGTGATCCCTTGCAGTGTGTTTGTGTTCAATGTAATGGAGTGACATCTTGTTTGTTGCTCGTCCACATCTCAGGTTACTGCAGTGTTTGCAGATCCTTCATTTGATTTTCCGAGCGGTCATCCCTACATAATGCAGGTTGCAGGGACATGTTTGTTATCATATGTATCACTCTTAGGGTGTTGCAATTGGTAAAGTACTTTTTATCATGATAAGGGCACTTAGTTGAAGGGAAAAATTGCGCTCCACTGGATATTTGGTTTGGTTACTAGGACTTGTTCGGATGAAGTGGTGCTACTCGGGAAGGGGTAACCCTAACAACCCCTTGACAATCTATATCTAAGCATACATTTACAAATTGTGGGACAAAAACCTGTGCACACACATTCTAAATAAAAACAATTTGATAATTTTTTAGTGTTATTTGAAACAACAAAGACGGGCAGTTGGTATATGTTGCACTTGTATTTATTGCACCAGCCGACATGTGTTTCATTGAAGTAGGGTACACTCCAAATCTTCAGGGCTAAATCCTAATGGATAAGGTGGGTAATCCCCCACGACTGGTGATAATTCCAACTCAGTCAGGGTGTCGTGTTCGGTGAAAGGCTAGGGGAGTCAAGGCGCTGTCGCGAAATCCAATAGAAATATTATTGCGCCGATAATGGGCCAGGACAGATGAGGGCGGTAATTTGGTGAGAATTGATAGGTGGTCGTACAATGAATGTTTGGAAGCCGTCCAATTATTCAATAGTTGTGAAGTGACTGAGTCTCATGATAATGATCCAATGACTAGTCCAAACGGAAAGATGCTGCCACAGTGGGTGCTCTGTTCCGGAAAGTGCCCTCTTGAACTGTCCCACTGCTCCTCTCGGCGTTCTACTCGTTGTTTCAAATAACACAAAAAATTATCAAATTGTTTGTATTTAGAATGTCTGTGCACAGGTGCAATTGGTAAAGTGTCTCAACACCCATGTAGCTTAATTGGTTCTTTTTTATCAGTACTACGCCACAGAATACATTTCTCCTTCATATTCAATCCAGTACAGTAAAAATTCACTGTTACCCATTAAGAACTCCATGTATTTGATCTTCTTTGACCAAACATTGTAGATTTAGAGCCCTGGGAACGGTGCACAGACACCCCTATAGTCATTCCACACCTTCCCTCACTTTTGGTGGCAGCCTCTGTTCTCATAGACTATTTTTTTCTGCTACCATACACCAATCCATGTTCCTCTTCCACTCATGAAGGGTAAGTATAGTTTGGCCCCCCAAAGATGTACTGTGTTGTGCTTTGCAATCATCTGGCCTAGTTTTACCCTGGTCTGATTTCATTGTCCCAAGCCTGTAGCCTCCCACTCATTAAGCAGACACCACTTGGCTGAGAGCGGTAGTGTCACACCATGGATCTTGTTCATGCACTGTCCTCCGAGGCCCAATAGGATTGATTTTGGGGCACATCAAAATTATATCATACAATTTCCCCTCCTGGACACATCTATGACAAAGTGGGTCTGTTCTTTTGACCATCTTTGTCATTCTGCTGTAGCAGATGTAGGACCTGTGTAGGATTTTAAGTTGGACCAGGCAGAAACAGGTCCTGATGGCTACCTCCCCAGGTGATGCAGAGGCTTCTGGCCAAACTTCTTCCTGCAAGTCAACTATATACCTTCCCCAACGTTTCCGTAATCTGTCAACCATGTCAGGGGAGTTGTTTATGAGTTTTTTTTATATGTAAGCGAGATCACCCTGCGAGTGATATGTTCTCTGAGGAGTCTACTTTCTAGGGGTGTTGATTCTGTAAGGACCTCTCACAAATCGTGCCAGAGTTGTAGATATCAGAAGGCCTCAGTGGGGCCACATTGTGGGATTTTTGTAAGTCTGGGAAGGGAATCACCTCCGTACCGGAATATGAGTCTCCAAACCTTGAGAGTCCTATTAATTCCCATTTGTCAAAGCCTTGTCTCATGCCCATTGCACCCAGAAGCTCGGAATCCCATAAAGGTGTAGCCTGGGTGATTCTACTTCTCCACTCCAGCTTGGTGAGTGTTGAGTGCTTACTTGATAACTGTCAACTGATGCACTGTGTAGTAGGATGCCTATTAGGAAGGCGGATGGACCTACGTCCGTCCGCCACCCCCGAGGTGGAGGGACCGTCCACAGGAGCAGCGGCTGTTCCTCCATGCCAATTAGGATGTGACTGCCAGCCTGGGGGTCATATCCCGTATCTCTAACCTTGCGGTGGGTGCTGCTTGAAGCAGCACCCGCTGCAAGGTTAAAAATGCATGTTTTTCATTTACATGCACAAAGCGGCAGGCACCGCGTGGTGCCTGTTGCTTTGTGCATGTAAATGCTGGGGGTACCATAGGTACCCCCCATGTGCACCCCCACCCCCCGTGGTGTGGAGTGCAAAAAAACGTTGGATTTAGGCCCAGATCTCTGTACTGGGGTAAATGTATGACATTGTTCTGCATTCTGTCCATCAACTGTGGTTTTGCATTTGTCACCCCAAGTGGGATGGGTATGCTCAGACGTGAGTCCCAATTTCTCCACACCACTGGAGTCAAGCTATCCTGGCTGAAGACGGCTGATAGCCAGAAACCAGTCCTAGGATGCTTGATTCTGGTCCAGGAAAGACATGGCTTTGCAGTTCGGGCTGGACGGTTAACATGAGGCACAGGGTCAAGACTTATTTGCATATGGCCATGTCTGAACTGGGGTGGTGTGGAGTGCAAAAAAAAACCAACAAAAAAAACGATGGATTTAGGCCCAGATCTCTGTACTGGGGTGAATGTATCAATACAAAAGGGGCCCCCTGCAACGGATAAGGGCAGACGTCAGGGGAAAATTACACTATTGCAAGGGAAAAAGTCCACCCAAACGGATCAAACAGCGGCCCATAAGGAGTCCAATAGTTTCAATGCACAACATGGAACTCACCAAGTGGCGACAAAAGGGTCACAGTGTGAAATGAATTTCAAGTATAAATGTACAAAATCTTTATTTTCTTTTTTTCATATTTTGTTTGCACACATTTTATCCAAAACATTAGATAATATAATACATCAATTGATAAATTGCGAAAACATACATCAATAAATACACATAATATGAAAACCCCACATCAACCTCTAACGCGCGTTTCGGTGCAAGGCCCAGATCTACGGGGGCACCTTTATCAGGGCTTTCACGCCGAGGGAGTGGGGAAGACACAGCACATTAGTGATACACCCGTGGCCAATCTGTTATAGACAAAAGCTGAATTTAGAATCAACAACCTAATAGACAGTTCAATAAATTTCAAGTTTATACTCTATATACGGACGACCTAAAATAGAGCATAATACTTTTCATGAGGTCCACAGTTTCAGATACCATTTACGCAAGTTTCATTAAATTGGATAGACATGTACAGTTCCAAGTTTTAAGAACTCTATATGTAGCATTTTGTTTTGAGACATCGCCTCACACACGGTGAGCTCCAATGTTGCTAAAAGGGTAATGGATTGTTAAACAGGAAAAAAGGCGCAATCAATGCACACATAGGAATCCCTGGATACAAGAAATATCAGACATCACATTCATCACAATTCATAAAAACACCCTACTCTTCATAAATATTCGAGTGGTCAAGTGTCAACCCCCAAAGAGATTTAATCATACTTCACAGTAAGACAAAGAATGGAAAGGAGAGACCACCCGGTCCCTCCGAACGTATGGATGGGTGCCCCGATCCCCCAGGAAACCATTGTGGGCGGGGGGCATGTCCCGGCTGGTATGCCCGAAGCGGCGTGGCCGGAACACGCTCCTCCCGCCCAAAAGAGGTTGTCCTGAACACCCGCCCGGAAGTCCGTGCACTGATGGGCATGCTTGAGGCGGGGGCCGCCCTCCCGCAGCTGGATAAAAGGTGCGGGAATCCAACGAAGCTTCCTCTTGTTCCTGTGCTCTGAAGGCTGCACCACTCGTCGCTCGTGAGCCCTCAAGGGAACAAGCTGCACTTTTTGAGAACTTGTAATCTTTGTTTTTCTCTTTCAGTCATCAAGGCATAGCTGGAAATCGAGTCGCTTCCGTGGGACAGGTCGTATGGATCGAACACAGACATGCCTGGCAAGAAGCCCGGAAAGAGCTCCGAGATGGAAAGGATGCTGCGCACGTTGGTGAACCAAGTGGCGGTGATGGACCGAAAATTCGGTAAAGTAGACCGGCTAGATCGCGGTTTAGCGGCCCTCAGGAAACAGGTGGAGGCCCAGAATGCTCCCTCGGGACAACCTAAGAGGGTCATAGGACCGGCTTTGCCGAACGTCACCCCAGGGGATAAGGGTAAGAAGAGGAAGGGGAAGACGGGTCCCTGCGAGGCCCCAGTTCCGGTAGAGACTCCACTAATTCCAGTAGCGCCAGCAACCAGCCCGGCACCGGGACCATATGGGGGGTTGCCTATCCCTGTGGTTATCCCGCCGCTGGTGGATGACCAGATGCCCCCGGAATTAGCGCTTCAGTTAGCGGCAGTGTTACAGTGGCTAAAAAAGGGAGCGGGGGGATCTGCGGCTGTGGGAGACCCGGCCGAAGAGGCCAGAATAATTATCGAGCAGTTGCGGCAGGCATGGGATGCCGGGCCAGCGAATGTGCCTTCTATTTCCCCGCAGGTGGCGAAGGTGGTCACGGCTGACAACCAAGAGAAAACAACGGACGTGGCTGGAAGCGCGGCGGAAGCTGGTAAAAGACCGTTACCGATGGTGGGGGAGGGCGCGGTACCCTCAAGGCGGGAAAGTTTGGCTCAACATGTTCCCATGGTTACGAAAGAGACGGTGTGGGCCAATAAGTACATTAACATGTTTTCACTGTTGACTGATCATCGAGAGTTAGAGTATGCAAAGACCCAGAAAGATTTATGGCACCCCAGTGTATGGCGGGCCAAGATGGCGGAATTCAGGGTCGATGAGACAATGATGAACTGGATCAGGGCCTTTTCTATCTTTGTGGCGATTATCGCAGAGCGTACACCAGAAGTGTTGAGTGACTTGGCATGTTATCAAAGCAGGATCACGAACTTCAATGTGAAGTATGAGGGTGATGAATGGAAAGGCTATGATATGGCCTTTAGAAAAGCGAAGGAGTTTAACGAGGCCTTGACAAGGGATTGTCTAGATACAGTATCATGGCATGCACAGCTCTTGCCAGGACCAGCGAGTGGTTCAGGGTCGAGCACGAACGGCTCCGGGGTATTCCCTCAGAGGCAGTCACAGCCCTTTCGTGCGAACTCCGGGGGGGAGTCCCAGCCTAGGTCGGGCGGGAACGGAATCAAGCGAGGGGTGTGTTGGGGCTTCAATAAAGGAACTTGTAACAGGCCCCAAGGAACGTGTAGGTTCTGGCACGCATGCTCGGGCTGTGGAAACTCCTCACACCCGTAAACCAGTTGCCGATCTAAGACCAATGGCACAGGAGGGAAGGGGGATCCCAAGCAGGATTGATACGGTGCCTCGGAAGCAAACATCTTCACCCGTAGATATCTTGGCTTTGACCCCTTGGGTAAACGGATACCCTGATCATGCGTCCGCCGGGACTCTGAGGGATGGCTTCTCATATGGCTTCAGGATCCTGGCGGGCAATTTTCGTGGGAACACTTCCTGTAAAAACCAGTTGTCTATTCAACACAACCCAACAGTTGCCGCCAAAAAGATAGCAAAAGAGGTTAGCTTGGGGCGAGTGGCAGGACCATTCGGCGACCCACCAGTGGTGGATTTTGTGTGTTCCCCATTAGGAGTGGTTCCGAAGAAGGACCCGGGGGAGTATAGACTCTTTCACAATCTATCGGCCCCGAGGGGGGCTTCAGTAAACGAGGCGATTGACCCCGAGGTATGTTCAGTAAAGTATGCATCGTTCGATGACGCAGTAGTACTGTTGAATCGCCTGGGCCCTGGTGCATTGTTAGCTAAATCAGACATTGAATCTGCATTCAGGTTTCTCCCAGTACACCCTCAAGACCAGCGCCTGCTGGGTTTCGCGTTTCAGGGGAAATACTACATGGATATGTGCATGCCAATGGGTTGTTTGATTTCGTGTGCCTATTTTGAAATGTTTAGCTCGTTTTTGGAATGGGTGTTCACGAAGGCCACAGGGCACAAACATGTGATGCACTATCTGAATGATTTCTTCTTTCTTGGCCCAGCGGGCACTCGGGACTGCGCGTGGGCTTTGCAGGACTTCTGCGTGCTCATGCGGGGTTTCGGGGTTCCATTGGCGCCAGGTAAGACAGTAGGGCCAACTACCTCCCTTGAGTTTCTGGGTATAGAACTAGACTCGGAGGAGGGGTGTTTCCGTTTGCCGACGGAGAAGGTAGCCAAGTTTAGGGCTTCCCTGTAACAGTGTCTCCGGACGGAGAAGGTGACCCTGCACCAGTTACAACAGACAGTGGGTCAGCTTAACTTTGCATTCAGAGTGAATCCGATTGCTCGCCCTTTCTTTCGATCCATTGCGCAATCCATGGTGGGCCTTAGGGAAGGGCACCACTGCACAAGACTGTCGGCAGAGGTTCGCCAGGACATGCTCATTTGGCTGGCAGTCCTGGCGGACTTCAATGGCTGAGTGGTATGGAGCAAACCCCCAGCCTCGTCGGTGGAACTCGGCTTATGACCGACTCGGCGGGCAGCGTGGGGTTTGGTGCAATCTTTGGAAACCGGTGGTCGGCACAAACATGGCTGTCGTGGTGGTGAACAAGCGGCCTGACGAATAACATTGGTTTTCTGGAACTATTCCCCATCTGGGTGGCTCTGGTGGCATGGCCGGAAGACTTTAGGGACCGCTCGGTGGTGTTTTGGTCAGATAACATGACAGTGGTTGAGTGCATTAACCAGCAGGCAGCACGCTGCAAATGGATCTTACGACTGTTGAATGAGATTGTATTGCGATGCATGAGATTGAACGTACAGTTCAGGGCAAAACATGTGCCGGGTGTACTAAATAATGCAGCTGATGCGCTCTCTCATTCCAAAATGCAGGCTTTCAGGGATTGTCTACCCTCAGCGGAGATAGTGGCGGCACCTTTCCCCGAAGCACTGTGGCAGATCGGTGCCCCGGACTACAAAACCTCGTGGCAGACAGTTTAACGCCCAGGACGAGGAGAGCTTATGAAGGGGCGTTCCGTTCATACTGCTCCTTTCTGGGGCTGGTAGGGGAGCATAGATGGGGGCAGGAGGAGTCCTTGCTTCAATTTTTGGTGGCACTTCATAAGGAAGGCCGGTCGGCGGCAACCGCCAATAGGTATAAGGCCGCCATATCATTTATGGCACAGCTCCAAGGGGTTAAGGGACCCGACAAACTCCATCTTAGTCAGGAAGGCTCTCCGCGCCTGGCGGCACCTGGAGGGTCACAGACAGGATAACAGGCACCCGATTGGGTTTGATAAATTGACCACCTTACTGGCGAAACTGGACGAGACATGCTCCTCGCCCAGCGAGGTAATACTGTTCCGAGCAGCTTTCACATTGGCATTCTATGGGGCCCTGCGGGTAAGTGAACTTGTGGCAGGGAATAAGAAAGATGTAGAAGGAGGTCTGCGCAGGGATCACATCCAAGTAAGGGGGGATGCTCTGCTGATCTCGATAGTCAGGTCAAAAATGGACCAGGAGGCCCTGGGGAATAGTGCGGTGTTGCAGCGCGCTACGGGGAATCCCGGTTGTCCAGTGAGGCATGTGGAGGCCTACCTGAAACAAAGGTTGACAACATGGGGGGGGCCCTGCTTAGACATATGGACGACACCCCATTGACAAGATTTCAATTTCAGAGGGTGCTGGCAATTACGATTGCAGCAGCGGGCTTGAACCTGTGTGATTTTGGGACCCATTCATTTAGAATAGGGGCCGCTACAGAAGCTACGGCTCGGGGTCTGCAGGCAGACGAGGTGAAACAATAGGCCGTTGGTCCTCGAATTGTTTCAAAAGATATGTGCGACTGCACATGTTGTAAAAGACTGATGAAATGCACTCACGCTTGTTGTCTTTTTTTTGGATTACAGTTTCGCGAGCCTGTGACGCGGGGCGGAAATTGGGATCGGCCCAGCATCAGCTGACCAGCGGGAAAGGATCACGGAATGGAGATCAAGTGGTCTGGGTCGTGGGCCACTCATACGTGAGGTGTGCCGGGGACATATTCAAAACAGGTGATGCGATCCACACATCTGAGGAATATGGGTTCAGAGTGACCTTCCATGGGAAGGGCGGCCTCCGTATTGACCGATTGCAAAGTTTTGTGGAGGAACTATTAGGGCGGCACAGGTCACCGCCATCTGTAGTCATAGTGCACGTAGGGGGCAATGACTTGGTGAGACTGGGAAGACGGGTTTTACTTGAGCACATACTGTCTGTAGTTAGCTGGTTAGCCAAAAGGCTACCGGGATGTACGATTGCCTGGTCCCACATGATTCCCAGGAGGATATGGTGGGGAGGTTTGTCTATGACAGCGTTGAACCACTCGGTACAGAGGGTCAACAATAAAATAGAGAAATTGTTTTGCTCTGCTCATCTCCAAAGCATTTCTCATGGGTGTATCAAGGGCGATCACTGTTATTCGAATGATGGGGTGCACCTGTCCAGGACTGGTAATGACTTACTGATAGGAGACATCGTAGCTTGGCTAGTGGGTTTGAGGAGACATGACCTATAGGAGGTGTGGGGGGGCCAGATTGTCGGTCAACTATCTGGCCTGTGGCGGTAAGGTCATGATCGGTGAGCAGTGATTTCAAGGTCCCTAGGGGGGGCGCCACCCATTATGGATGGGAGCGCCCAGGGGAGGTGGCCATTGGCCCCTCCCACGGGGGGGGCGGTGCCCACTACGGATGGGTCACCCAGGGGGAGACGGCCATTGGCCCCTCCCAGGGGGAGACGGCTATATGCCCCTCCCACGAATTTCCCGGGGGTCGGATATCCGCTCCGGCGGAAGAGAGTGTGGGGAAGGGGGGGAGTCCATGCTGTCCTTCTTACGGACACCTTGCACACGAACTCAGACGACCTTAAGATGGCGTCGAGTGAAAGGGGGCCCCCACGACAAGGGAAGTTACAATTGGCGGCGAGGGTAAAGTCCTCTGCGCATGCGCCACTCACACCGTGAGGGCTGGAAGTTGGTGATAGGGATCTGACACCGGTTAAGACCTTGCTGTTGGCCCTTAATGCTAGGTTGTACAAATTCAAATGTAATGCATTTATCAGGATGCTAGACTCAGCTAGGAAACCTTTGTATTAGAGATTTGTTAAGGTTAGCCTGAAAAACTTGTCTCCATCAAGATGTAATTGAAGTTGAATTTGTACATGATTCATGAAACGGTTTAATTTAAAGTTTTTAAATTTTGTTTCATATTTTAATAAATACGGCCGGGGGGGTTGTGAGGCCCCCCCGCCTTCCAAAAGTTCAAATCTGTGTCTGTCTCCTCCCATGGGGAATTGGTGTTGGGCGGGGTGGAGGGCATTCCGGCCCATATGGAAAGGAGAGACCACCCGGTCCCTCCGAACGTATGGATGGGTGCCCCGATCCCCCAGGAAACCATTGTGGGCGGGGGGGCGTGTCCCGGCTTGTATGCCCGAAGCGGCGTGGCCGGAACACGCTCCTCCCGCCCAAAAGAGGTTGTCTTGAACACCCGCCCGGAAGTCCGTGCACTGATGGGCGTGCTTGAGGCGGGGCCCCGCCCTCCCGCAGCTGGATAAAAGGTGCGGGAATCCAACAAAGCTTCCTCTTGTCCCTGTGCTCTGAAGGCTGCACCACTCATCGCTCGTGAGCCCTCAAGGGAACAAGCTGTACTTTTTGACCCACCCACCAGCCCCTTGTTGCAAAGTTTGTGAAATAAAGAAATATCGAATGGTGTTATTTGATGTAATAAAACATGTATGGCAATCATTTCTGGCATCATAAATGTATGACGAGGGTATACATGTAATTGAATACTTGCTTGTAGGCCATTTTTTCCTTTGTAGAAACGTGTGCTTTGCTTTAGGACCTTTTTCCCTTTGTAGCAAAGTTGAAGTCGGTGAATTTATCAAGGTGTTGCAAGTTTAGTCATAGTTTTTCTTCCTTAGTAGGTAAAACAATTGTCATATTTATTTTTGGTCAGGCGGTAAGGTCATGATCGGGGAGCAGTGATTTCAAGGTCCCTAGGGGGGGCGCCACCCATTATGGATAGGAGCGCCCGGGGGGAGGCGGCCATTGGCCCCTCCCACGGGGGGGCGGCACCCACTACGGATGGGTCGCCCAGGGGGAGACGGCCATTGGCCCCTCCCACGGGGAGACAGCTATATGCCCCTCCCACAAATTTCCCGGGGGCCGGATGTCCGCTCTGGCGGAAGAGAGTGTGGGGAAGGGGGGGAGTCCACGCTGTCCTTCTTACGGATACCTCGCACACGAACTCAGACGACCTTAAGATGGCGTCGAATGAAAGGGGGCCCCCACGACAAGGGAAGTTACAATTGGCAGCGAGGGTAAAGTCCTCTGCGCATGCACCACTCACACCGTGAGGGCGGGAAGTTGGTGATAGGGACCTGACACCGGTTAAGACCTTGCCGTTGGCCCTTAATATTAGGTTGTACAAATTCAAATGTAATGCATTTATCAGGATGCTAGACTCGGCTACGAAACCTTTGTATTAGAGATTTGTTAAGGTTAGCTTGAAAAACCTGTCTTCATCAAGATGTAATTGAATTTGAATTTGTACATGATTCATGAAACGTTTTATTTTAAAGTTTTTACATTTTGTTTCATATTTTAATAAATACGGTTGGGGGGGTCGTGAGGCCCCCCCGCCTTCCAAAAGTTCAAATCTGTGTCTGTCTCCTCCCATGGGGAATTGGTGTTGGGAGGGGTGGCGGGCATCCCGGCCCATATTTTATTTTCTCTTAGAAAGGTGAGACCTATTCCTCTAAAGGACACACTATTTGGTACTAACCAGGCTCAACCCTGGTTCAACTTTTAATGTAATCATTTTACCTCTGCCACCGGTTCCTGGATTGAAAAGTCGCAGCTGGATTATCACTAGCCCAACAAAGATGACGTTGAAACCACACTAATCTGATTGGAACCTGCTTAAAATTTGGTAAAAGTAGAATCATTTCCACAAGGTTCGATAAGGGAGGGAAAACACAACTCAATCAAGAAGCCGCCCACAGACAGCATTTCGTAAAGAGCTTACCCGCTAAAGGTGTTTATTCCACCAAGCGTCTTTCGTTGGTCTTACAGAGATCGTAACTTCATGCTTCAAACGATCCCGTGTACGTATGTCTAAACAAAATATACATCGGCAAATAATGCATTATGGTCCGCAGTTCGCCATATGGGGAAATTATTCAACGCAATGGCATAGAAACTGGCTCAAATTAGACAGGCTGCGAAATAACCGGATTCTTTGTATTTTCTTAAAAAACGGTTAAATAGATCAAAATTAGGTCACTGGCGGCTGCTTATTCGGATAACTTCTCGACAATAGACTAGATAAATATACCGTATTAAACATACCGTAAGATAATCTGCACAGAGAATAATCACAGTTTCAGGCCTACGATCAAGGAGAGTCACCTGAAACTTCCGCATACAGCTATAAATGCCCCGTGTTCTGCAAAGGATAGAGAGAACACGAAAGACCGATAAGGGTAGTGGGACAGGATACGATTTCCAAAGATACGCTACGGGCACAGGTATTTTAATTTAACACTCTCCGTAACAGTATAACCAACTACAGAAGAATTCGTTCAGAGAAGAGGGAAGCCCCTACGTGCACAAAGTCTTAAAAGAGGCGTAATTCCTACAGTTGCCAAACGGTCATTAACTAGTTGCATAAACGACTAACAGAATGGGTTATCTACCAACAGTTAACGTGCCCTTCTTACCTAAAATCAAGTGATGTAGGTAGAACTCTCCTCTCGTCACTGGGTTCTCACAGAAGGTCAGCGGGTTTCAAACAACCTCGACTCGCATCTTCCCGCCGTTTAAAAATGGTTAACAGCCCGCCTCTAATTTCTAAATAGAGACACCTGGCCACCCCCTCTATGGTTCATATGGTCTGCAGCAAGACCCGGCACGGATCAGACTGCCAGTTGGGCCACGAGCACACACCCCCGCTCTGCCCGCAAAAAGAAACAAATCTAAAGGTAAACAGAGGGAGGATGTATACTGATACCTCGATAGTATAAGGGCAGCGCTGCCTAGTAGAGATTTAAACGTCCTAGGCAGCATCAGATAGTCAGTGCCAGAATATTTATATGTAGTGAACTCTCCAGGACACAGAGGTGGCTTCAACGTCCCTAGATAAAATCAGGGTAACACCCCATTCCCCTTGGTGTTCACATCATAATAGATAAGAAATAGCAACATTTCCTCTCCAAGGGAGAATCACTTAGTGCTCTGGCAAATAAGCTCATAAGCTGATTCTACGGTGAACTTCTTTTTAAAATACCCGCCCAGAAATTACGATGCAAATACTTAATGAAGGATAATCATCATATAAAGAAAACCATGGAGTGGAACACTTCCTGGTCCACCGGGTTGAAATGTAAATTTAAGATCAAGACTGAAAAAATAAATAAAAAGGAAGAAAGTCGATAAAGAAGGGGGGGAGAAAGGAAAAAAGGGGTCCGTGAAGGGTTCAAATATGTGACAACGATCATCTACACCAGAGATCAACCGAGTTTTAATAGGGAATCAATACAGCCGTTTCAAGATCTGACCAAAAGGAGGATGGATATAGCTGCAGAGTAGACAGAAATTATCTAAGTGGTTCCGGGAAGTACGGGATAAGATCAATAATAGATTCACTGAATGGCATTTTCCCGGGGCACCAATCGTTCAGGCCGGTCTTTACTGCATCCAGGAAGAAGATCCAGAAAACTTCTCTTTTCTTCCTTATAACAGTAACATCTTTACCTGGAATGGTGCAAATCTTTTCAAGTATAGAACATCTAAGGTCAGAGTCGTGATGGTTGGCAGTGCTCCAGTGGGCTACGAGCGGAGCCCCACTCTTGAGATTTCAAATACTAGACTTGTGCTCACCAATCCTGGTTCTGCACTCACGTCCAGTCTCTCCCACATAAGGGTGCCCACAGGGGCAGACGATAACATAAATAATATTTGATGTTCGGCAGTTACTCATGTCATTTAGTTTAATGGTCAGATTGCCGATCTGCAGCGTGCTGCCCGTCAGAGCTTGTGGGCATGCATGACAATTCCCACAGCGGTGGTTCCCAACCACAGGGGGAAGACCAAACACTCCAACTTGCTTGGATACAATCGTGGTTCCTACAGTCCCTTTTACCAGATGGTTGCGCAGATTTTTATTGCGCCGGAATGCGAAGATCGGTTTAGGTAACTTTTTTTCTGAGTCATTCGCATTAAGGATGTGCCACAGTGAGTTGACTACTTGTCGGATTTTGTTGTTCATCGCCGAGTGTTTCGTAATGCACACAAGGCAGTCAGGGTTAGTGCGGTCTCGCTCAAGGAACAAACTGTCCCTGTTAAAATATCTCGCTCTCTTGAACGATTCTCTGATCAAACGGCGTGGGTATCCCCTCCGGGACAACTTCTCTTTCAAAATATCAGACTGAAGGAGAAAATCGCTCAACAGAGAGCGGTTTCTCCTTAGTCGGAGAAATTGACTGAAGGGAATGGAGTCGTGCTGACTCAAGGAGCGTGTTCTTCGACGTCGGTTTTGTATAAATGGAGACATAGAGAGATCCCTCCACATGTCTCACCCATGCATCAAGAAACTCCACTTGTACACAGCTGGCATTGGCCGTGAAATGCAGGTTAGGATCAGCAGCATTGACCCACGCCACAAATTCATTTAACGAAACCTGGTCGCCACTCCAGATGAAGAAGATATCATCAATGAAGCGCGAACAGGCGCGGATGTTCTCAAAGAGGGGAGCCATCTCGTTGTAGATGTTAATTACTTTGAAATGGCCCATATATAGGCTACACTGGGGGCACAAGAGGCCCCCATGCTTACTCCCTTGACTTGATGGAAGTACTGTCTATTGAACTCGAAGTAATTTTCTCCAAGAACAATTCTGAGGAAGCTTGTTATAGTGGCTGCATTGGGGAGGTTGGCCACGCCAGTAACAATCTCCTCCACGACAGCCAGAGCTCCCTCCTGGGGTATGTAAGAGTATAAGGACTCAAGGTCCATGGTTAATAGCAGCTCTGTATTAGGATCAAAGGGAAGGTTTTCAACTTTCAAAATGAAGTGGCCTGTGTCCCTAACAAATGACCGCAGTTCACTTACCAAAGGCTTGAGAAATGTATCAATATATTTTGATAAGGGTTCTGTGGCAGTCCCAATTGTAGAAACAATGGGGTGCATAGGGGGATCCTCACTATCTTTGTGGACTTTCGGCAGCAAATACATAATTGGCATTCTAGTATAGGATGGGGTAAGATATTCAGCTTCTTAGGTACAAATGTGTCCCACATCAATGGCCTCTGTAACCAGACGAGGAATACGTTGTTTCAAAGCTTCCTCAGGATTCTTGAGGATTCGACGATAGGGGGCATCTGAGGAAAGAAGGGAATTCATTTTATCAATGTATGTGGAGGTCGTTAATACCACAATCCCCCCGCCTTTGTCGCAAGGCTTAATGGTGAGTTCAGGACAATCACCAAGTTCTCTCAGGGCCAGGTTTTCATCACCAGACAGGTTACTGTTGGAGTGTGGGACAAATTTCAACAGTTTGTTCAGTCTGTTAGTGACAGCTTTCTCAAAAAACCCTACTTCGGGTCCTATAACATCAAGACTAGGGGTGAAATTGGGAGGAGGCTTTAAACCAGAGGCATTATCAGTCTCATCAGGGGCAGGTTGAGAAAGAAAGAACTTCTTTAAGCGGATCTTTCTGAAAAAAGTGTGAACATCTTTCATTAGTTCAAATCTGTCAAATTTGGTGGTAGGGACAAAGGATAGACTATGGGAAAGAAGAGCCATGGACTCAGCAGAAATCTCAATTCCTGATAGGTTAAATACTGGGATGTTGCTCACCTTCTCCAGTATTGGGTATTTCTGGTCTGAATGTATCTCTGAGGACGGCACTGGCCTTGATTGAATTGTGGCACTTGAGGTATCCAATTCCTGGGTCTGTGATTGCCCCCTTGATTGGATAAAAAATGATCTTGGCCATTAGGTCTTTCAAAGTGATCTTGGCGTTGTTGGCAGCCACCATTATAATGGGGATCTTGATTGGAGCCACTTTCCCCATCCAAGTCTGTAGTATCGGAGAAGGTCTGTACTCTCCTATTGTTACCTCTAGGGTTGGTCTGATATCCGCCCCCATTATCAGAGTTGGTATAGAATTCGGGGTTTAGATAAGGACAGGCCTTTTCCTGGGAGAATAGACGTACATCCTTTCTGAATTTCTCCATCTTCCTTTTAAGAAGATATTCAGCCCCATGGTGAGTTCCATGTTGTGCATTGAAACTATTGGACTACTAATGAGCCATCGTTTGATCCGTTTGGGTTTACTTTTTCCCTTGCAGTGCTGGGGTCAATGTATGACATTGTTCTGCATTCTGTCCATCAACTGTGGTTTTACATTTGTCACCGCGAGTGGGATGGGTATGCTCAGACGTGAGTCCCATGCTCTCCACAGCACTGGAGTCAAGCTATCCTGGCTGAAGACGGCTGATAGCCAGAAACCGGTCCTAGGATGCTTGATTCCGGTCCAGGAAAGATATGGCTTGGCAGTTCGGGCTGGACTGTTCCCATGAGGCACAGGGTCAAGGCTTATTTGCATATGACTATGTCTGAACTGCGGTGGTGTGGAGTGCAAAAAAACGATGGATTTAGGCCCAGATCTCTGTACTGGGATGAATGTATGACATTGTTCTGCATTCTGTCCATCAACTGTGGTTTTGCATTTAACATTTAGCATAGCCATAATTGTTGTTGTGTCGGGCCTCATTGTAAAATGTTATATGATAAGTATTTCATATGCAATTACTATTTATTTAACAAAGTTGTTTTTTTACCTCGCTGTGCTTTCTATTAGGAATGCAATTGTTGTTTTTGGTATGTTTTGTATGTTTTTACTTTGCAGTCTTTTTTTTACACCAGGTTGTTTTATTTATTTTTTTAAGGAAAATATTATTTCTAACCAACATTATTTTTTATTTTTCATTGATTTCTTTGCTTTTCTTAGAGCATTTATTATTTTGTTTTCTATTTTTGGCTTAGACTGGATTCCTTAGATGATTGGAGATGTATTTGATGTTTCATTTTTCCTTCGTTTGTTGGCCTCTTTTTTAATTGATTTTTTGAGATCTGTATTTAGTAAATTTCAGCTACTTCAGTTACGAAAACATCAATGTTATTTTACTTTATTTATGCTTTGGAGTGGGCATTGTTAGTATGTTGATTTTTTATGTGTATGTATATGTGTTATTTTTCTGGTATTAGGATATTTGTATAAGTAACGGAAAAGCGTTTGATTATTTAAGAGAGCGGTGAAAATTTTGGTTTGACTATTTCTTTCTTTAATATATTAATTTTAATTATCAACCTTAGTTTTTCTTTTTTAATTTTTTATTTACTCAGATTTGTGTTTTACATTTGGTTTTGTAGTATTTAGAAATAAATAAAATATCAGTAACATGTGCGTGTTCTGTGTTTAAGGAGGTTGAATGGTCTTTTGTTTAATTTGGGTCTTTAATGCTTATTATGATATTTATTTAACTTTTTTATGATGCAGCAACATATTTGTACTTTAGTTCTGCATTTTGTTTTTACTTCAATATATTTGTATATTTTTGATTTGCAGGCACGTTTAATGTTGTTCTTGGCACAGTTTTCGTTTGTTGCAGCCGAAGAAAGAAATGGATTCTTTAGTTGTGCCAGTTCATAATATAAATTACATTTTAGTTTGGAAACTGGTGGTTTTAGGTCATTTTTAATCATGTTAAAATTGCATTTTTCATTGAAATGTTAATACCGTGCTTTAGTTACAATTCTTACTTTCCAGGTGCACCTTTTCGTATCTTGGCTGTTTTTGTGTCTGTGTCTTCATTTTCTTTTCCTTAGATCATTTTTTACTTGTTGAAATGCTCTACACCACGATACTCACCATAATTCATAAATTCATCTCAAGGCCCATAATTGACTGAGACAAGAATTGACCAACTGAATCATGTCACCTAATTAATCAGAACTATTCACAAAACTGTTTATATTTATATACATCTGCAGATAATCATTGTCATTTTTATAAAATGAACTTTAATTTAGCCACCTTGGCAATGGATTAACTAATGGTAACTAGACTCGAAATAATCAAGACCAGCTTGTCATTTCAAAATCTATTTTATTAACTTTATTATCAAGTAAAGAGCATATTCAAAATATTAATTTTTTATTTGCATTTAATAAGCATCATTTTATTAAGTAAAGGCACATTAAACTGTCAGCTCAAATCAAATCAGCATGGAAAGTATTTAAGCAAAAGAATCTCATTCCCTAAACCCTATTTCCCTGACTAAACTAAAAGGAACCTAAGGGAAAAGCATAAGTTCGGATTTCTCTTACGTGAGTCAAAAGTCCGACAGCATCTCACGCTCACAGGAACGAGCCAGCAAAGCTCCTCCCCAGGGGCCACGTTTTATACCTTTTCTCTATCTAAAACTAGCTAAAAGAATACATTTCGAAAGCCATCCTGCGAACTGATTGGCTGACAGCCGTCAGTCCATAGGAGATCATTGCCTCTTCTTTCAAAATCATATCTTTCCTTAGCGCCTTTGTCTGTTGTCTACGAGTGACATTAGCTTCCGAGGATCTTCGCAGCATTTTATTGAATAACAGTTCATTGCTTCCTCAGCTTTGGCCTTTCTGCCGTGTCCTGTCCTTGGCAAAATTATACAACACGAGGCACGTCCTGCACAGTTCAGTTCCACATATTTGTTTTCCGAAGATTATAAACAACAAACTTTTTTATTCATTCTATGCTCTGCACGGCTCGTCATGACAGGACTTCAAAAACATCCATTTTAAGTTAGGCCTCAGGCCTCTTTTACGAAACTCTAGTATACAAGGAAACACAAGACATCAATTAAATTGAGTAATGAAAGTCATTCTGTTACCCATCCCCTCAACTAATGTTAACCCATTAGTTTATGTTACCTAGCTTTAAGCACAAGAATGCAACAAACCATTGTCACAATAAAGACACAACATAGACAAAAGCATGTTTAAAAATAAGCACAGGCTATTATTTAAAAAGCCACAATTAATGTTGACAAACGAAAAGACAAAGTTTATTTATTATTTAAACAAACTGGCAAATGCAACAAGAGCACATAATGTTAAACCCGCGTGTTCATGTAAGTGCACATTATTCTAGGTTGAATTAATGCAAAACTCATTAATATTAATATTTATTATGGAAGTTTAATTCAGCGAATAAAAATGCAATTGTTTAAAAGTTCCCTTAATCAACCCTGTCTTGCTGTATTTTTTATTCAGGAAGCATTTTGTTTGTGGTTATGTGGCCTTGAATATTGTAATTTATTTGGAAAATCATTTCTATTTCTTTTAGATTTATTTTGAAAGCTTGGTTGGGGATTAGTTTACATTTGTTTGTATCTTTTTATGGAAAACACCGATTAGTGTGTTTGTTTCATAACTAATGTATATATATTTTTATTGAATATGTTTATCTATATATATGCAATGTTGTTTGTTTGACTTTTTAGTTACCTACATCCTACCAGTCTGCACAGATATTGACCTGGCAATATTGTATGACTCGTATGTACCTTCTGCATTTTTTCCTATTAAAAAAATAGAGTCGGATACACACATTGTTCTCCATCAAAGTGTGAAAAACAGTAAGAATTGTGAAACCGAAGCTTCATGAATAATACAACTATTTAGGATTGTTTTTAACTTGGTTGCATTATGTTTATTGATCCTTTTCAGTCTCAAAATATGTTCCTTACTTCCAAATGTGTAGAGTTTGTATCACATATTTATTTATTTTTGCAATGGGTTCCACGATATAGAAGGTCAAATATATCAAACCGTGTATAGTTTAAAAAAAACATTAATACATACAAACTGTACCATTAGGAGTAAAAGGACTAACTCCACAAAGAGTTTTATGCAGAATAATTGTTCAATGATAATAGTTTAACTTTCAAATTTGTTTACCTACGATTGTATTGCCCTCGTCTATCAGTCTCAGCATATTGGTTTCTCGCATCGTCAAAACAATGTAAAAAATGCTGGCTACTGAATCCTGAGCAGCGGAAAATGCAAAATAAGCAGGAGACAATCACTGCACACTCAGAAATGCGCACACAAGACATATTAACATTGTGGTTTACAGCGTTCATTTGAGCACGACGAAATGCATCATGAAGAAAACCCCTTTCTCTTAAATACAATTGAATAATTCAGAAAGTGTTATTATTGCACTTTATCATTGTTCGATGACAAGGAAATAAAATATACATCAGCTTTGTTTTCCACTAATTTATTCATTCTCTGTGGTTTCCAATAAGCCGTAAAGTGATGGCTACTTGGAGACTTGATGGGACTCGGCGGCAGAACTAGTAGCAGCGCTTTCTGTGCTACTGTAACATAGCAGGTCACCTCTTTTGAAGCTGAAGAGACCTGCCCGTTTAATAATAGAGATCATGCAGCATGTACTGTTTTAAGCAAGCCAACCAGGATTGTAAAGCATTTTATGTATAATAAATGTTTTGTCTTGTCAAAACAATGCCCTCACCATGAAGAGTAAACATTTTTGACCCTGTCA
Source organism: Lissotriton vulgaris (assembly GCF_964263255.1). Lineage (NCBI taxonomy): Eukaryota > Metazoa > Chordata > Amphibia > Caudata > Salamandridae > Lissotriton > Lissotriton vulgaris. The sequence goes on from NW_028248529.1 coordinate 391,307, forward strand.
AACGGAAAGTAAGCTTTCGAGATTCCGGGAGGCCTTCGTTGCTTCCTAGTAAGTATTTTAAGTCTAGTTGTTAAATTACTTTCAGGGGTGACTTACTCAATGAAATACAATGCACAAGTATAATAACAATGGGGCATATTATCAAGAAGGGAGTTAGAATTATCGCCGCTTTAGCGGCAGGAAACTGCCGCTAAAGCGGTTATAATGGGCTTGATAATACGCCCTTGTGAATTCCCATAGAAGCCCAGGTTCTGGTGTGAACATGTGCTTATTATCGAGCCCGTTATCGCCACTTTAGCTGCAGTTTCCTGCCGCTAAAGTTCATGAGAATTCCAATAGAAGCCCATGTTCACACCAGAACATGGACTTCAATAGGAATTCTCTAGAATTCTCAAGAGCCTATTATCAAGCCCATTATCGCCGCTTTAGCAGCAGTTTCCTGCCGCTAAACCAGCAATCATTTTAACTCCGTCCTTGTAAATATGCCCCCAATGGATTTCCTCAATGCCTTTAACAATACATGTTGGTGCACATTAGGCCATCACTGTCATCAGGGGTATTTTTGTGGAGCTGTACAAACCCACTGGACTCCAAAGAACCCATGTAGGCCACCCCCAATGGGCTTTAATGAGGAAAGTAGCTCTCTTTTTACTGCGGGTGTGTGGCAAGAGGGTTTTATCTCTACACCCTTGTTCTGAGATATTGTCCTTACAGGGGAATATGATCAAAGTGTGTGTCTTCTGATCTTTCCAGGTAAGAAACTAAAGCTAGGACCCCAAGAAACAGCCAAGAAGGAGCCGGGTGCACTCCACAGAAACTGCTTATATCATGCCAGCTTATTCTAGTCATGTCACAGCTGAAGGGGAACCAAACATGCACCTCATCTGCAACGAGCTAGACTGCTTGAGGGAGATTAACTGGATGAAGAAATTGTAGTTAGGCCACATTCACACTGACAGCGTGGAATTGGTAAAGGAATCGGAGATAGGGGGCCAGGAAGATAAGGGTGGTGGGAAAGACGAGCAGAAAAGTGTGAAACTTGTACTTCTCAAAAGACAATTCATTTATACGGCATCTTACAATCATAGAACATGGGAGCTGACCTACAGCTTTCTCCCTTTAACTACAAAGTTTGGAAAGATAACCAATTGGTTTGCAGCCTTTTAAGCGCTTATGATTTCACAAGCAAGTCTGCAGTGTGCTGGCATTAACATTAAACCCGCCAGCTTGTGGCTCAAAATGTTCGAAAAAAAAAAAAAAAAAAAGGTTACTTATAAAGATGGCTGCATGGTTGAATGCAAAAATGAAACATTAGAATGTGGAGGAGGCAGAATCACGTGCTCAAAACAAAGAGATGGGCTCTGAATATGTTCGACTTTCTTTTAGGTTCAGAATAGAGACTATTTGTTGTATGGAATGTATAGAACGCAGGCTTCCCAGTTTTTGAAAGTTAACATGGTAAGAATTATTTAAAAAAAACAAGGTTCAATTCCTATCTTGGATGCAACATTTCACTGACACTCAGATGTTAAACTCAACAGTGGCAACTCACCATGGGATACTGAGCACGGCAAGAGCTCTACCTCTCGACTACTACAAGCATGCAGATTAGTATTGCAAACAGGAACAATCAAAAAAGCACTTATCCCATTAGGGCAATTCACACGTGTTCTAAGAGGTCTGTGTACACCCACGAGGAGCATGCCATGCTACAATTGCATGTTTCCTTTCTTGCTGCTGTCATGGCAGGCAATCTGACATGCACAATTTTAGTCGCTCTCCTTGTACCAAGTGGAAGTATCCAAGCCCCTACATCTGTGTATCTATACGTCGTAATGCCTTACACTTTGAATACAAGTAAATGTTAGCAATGAGCATGCATTTTAAGGGATTCACTCAGCCCATGAAGCACACCATAATTACATTATTAAGGATGCTAACTGAAACTTTTATGTTTATAATTTATAGAGCGCATGCTACCCTAAAAGGGTTTTCCAGCATTGACAACAAACAGTAACTGAGACAGATCACAGGAGATTAAATCAAACAGGTATTTAATTGTTTTCTAAAATCTGCTTTGCTGGGACAGAAACGAAGCTGAGAAGGGAGGGAATTCCAGAGGTTGGCGATGGGGATCCAGTGTAGATCATTTAGATGAGGTGAGATCGAGTGGTGATTAGGAATGTGTAAGAACAAATAAGAAACTGCATTTGGAATATTCTGCAGACATGTCAATAAAGTGTAGACCATCGCTGTAGTCCAGACGCCATGTAATAATTGAAACAGGATTTTCTGGGTACAAAGCGGAAGGGTCCATAGTACCTTCCTAAGATTCTGAAGAAGGCTAAAGAAACTGGGAAGTAGCTTCTTGATATGTGGTTCAAAAGTTAATTTATCACTCAGCCAGATACCAAGAACCTTTACTATTGTCTTTGAGATGGGAATAGGGCAAAGAGCATCTGACTAACATGCTGGGATCCAGAACTGTAGATGTTTGCCTACCACCATCATTTCTGCCTTACCCCCATTCAACTTAAGGCAGTTGCTCCCCATCCAACCAGCCATGGAGTAGGTCGATGTGTAATCCTGCTAGACAGCCACACACAATAGAGAGCTTACGTGTGGCTGAATGGGCCATAACTGACAGGATGGGAGGGCGGATTTAGACACAGCCCCACTTACAACTGAATAGACAGTGCCCTGCCTTCACACAAACGATTGTGTACCTCCTGTAGTTAGTGTGTGGCCCGGGTAGGGGAAGCAGGAAGCCTGTGCACTTCAAATGGAAACCTTTCTAAGCTTCTCCCTCTTCAAAGCAAAAAGAACAATTGATGGATGAAATGGTGAACAATATCAAGCACTCACCCCCAGTCAGTGATCTGGGCCTCAATCCATCATCTTTTTCCTTACTCTGGCAGTGAGTGTTTGACATTGTTCAGCATTCCGTCCATTAATTATTAATTGTTCTTTTGGCATTTGTAACCATGAGTGGGAAAGGTGTGCCTAGATGTGTGTCCTGTGGTCACCATGCAGATTGATTCCAGCTATCCTGGCTAATGAGGGGGTGACACCCCGAATTCAGTTGTAGACTGCTTGTTTACGGTCCAGGGAGGACCTCACATGCCAGTTCAGGCTGATTTATAAATGGCTGGGTCAATACTGGAATGGCGTGGTGAGCAAAAAAACGAATGGATTAAGGCCCAGTTCTATGAGTGAAGGGGCATGTTTGACATTGTTCAGGATTCCGTCCATCAATTGTTCTTTTTGCATTTGTCACCCCAAGTGGGACAGGTATGCCCAGACGTGGGTCCTGTGCTCGCCATGCCACTGGATTCAAGCTATCCTGGCTGATGAGGGTGACTCCCAGAAACTGGTCCAAGAGTGCTTGTTTTCAGTCCAGGAAGGCCTTAGCCTGGCAGTTTGGACTGGATCAGATCTCTGATGGGGGAGAGTGTTTGGCATTGTTGAACATGCTGTGCATCAATTATTCTTTTTGCATTTCCACTTTCAAGGATGCTCTAGATATAAGTATTGGACCTCAGACTACAGTAGAAGGACTGCCGTGCTGCTGTGGTGCCAGGACTGCCACTCTGCTTGCATACTACTCCGCTGCCTTACTGCTTTTTGCCTTTCTTATAGACTAGAAACCTCCCTCCCAGGCTGAAGTGACTCCAAGGGTCAGCCACCGTATCTCCTGTACTGGGCTAGTGACATAACAAGCTCCAGAGCCTTCCTGCAACTGCCCATCTGACGTGCTTCCTGGATCTGATCCCTGGACCTGCCTAAAGCCTGCTGCCCTACTGCTGGAGTGAGTTCCTGAGCCACACCTAGTACCCCTCAGGTCCTGCACCCTTTGTTTGGCAACATGTGAGCTACCCTGAAACCTTGGCGCCCATGAGTATTTTCCTCTTCTCTGTGTCTACTCCCTTCTCTGTTTTGTACTCTGCTGCTCAGCCAGTCTCAGTGATTTCACAGAATGTTCCTTTTGTGTATTTTTGAGAGTAATTGTCAGTTTATGCATGTAGGCAGAGCTGCAGGGATGCTTCTCCCAGTGGGGCTAACTATACTGGTTCTACTTATTATGCTATTTATCCGGTATCTACACCTGCAACTTTTTTACAAGAATAAACCTTCAACTTGGATACAGCTACAACCAAGTTTCTTACTTTTGTTAAATGAAATTTCACACCATGTACATCACCAATGTGAAGTTCTGGCAAACCAACCCTTTGAGCTACAGCATCGCCCGTTCACACAGACTGCCAAGGTGAATTTTCAGTAAGGACTGTCCCTGATTGTGACAGTGATCACCGTCCGCCCACCATCAGCAACACTCATTCTCCTTGCCCCTTTCCCCCTTTCGGCCCCTTTACCCGCAAATGGAACTTGTTCTTCTGGACTGGAAGGCAACTCTTTCAGCAGGACGAACCAGGTCCCTGTATCTGACAAGCGCTCCATAGTGGATGGACTAAATGTATGAATTTTACCTGGTCTCACACGACCTGATAGCCCTGGTTGGCACTTTGTGCTTTTTGGCATTATTTTCATTTAAATCTTTAAAATTGCATATTTCAAGTTCTACTTATTGGATGTTTTCAATTTTCGTGTCAAATAATTTATTAAATGCCACTCCATTTTTCTAAATTGGTGTGGAAGTTTTCTTGGTGTATTGTCATTGTATTACTGTTTGGAGTGCAGCTTAAATACTTTACACATTGCCTCAAATTTAAGCCTCTCAGCCCTGTGTCAAGCTGCCAGAGGATTGAGCATAGGTTAATATGAGGTTTGCTTGTGACTTTAACCTGACAAAGACTGTGGTTGCAGCTTGAGTAGGGATTCACCCAACCTATCAACCAGTAATCCAATTTCCTACAGTTTGTTAGCCTAACGTTAGAATAGTAAATTTGACCCCACTAAACGTATGCATTAATAACAATAATAGTTGGATTGGAAGTAAAATATATCTGCCCCTAGCCCCAAATAGATGTGTTTTTCCCAATTGTAGTTTAGCAAAAGTTAGAAAAGTAAACTCATGCCCCCATTGTATGTTAAACAAAAATGTTATATGTATTTAAAATTATTTTTTTTAGAATGTATTTATCATGTTAGAGTTAAATTGTATTTATATTACTTTAAACGATATAATTTTGTATTGAATTTTATTTAGCTGTTTTTTTTCTTCTACAGGATGTTATAAAGTGATGATATTTATATTGTTATTTGTGTTTGATTTAGTAAATGACATTTTTAAAACGTTTTTGTAATGCTGAGTGTTTTACAGTGTGACTAGTAAAAACGTGCTCCAATACTATTTATGTTAATGTGGGAATACATAATTTGCGTCCTTCTCCAAACCACGCTCACCAATTTTGCTTTGTTTTGAGTGTGAATACTAAACATGTTAATGTTAATGTTAATGTTAAGTTGGTCTTCTATAGCGCACGGCTACTCCGAAGGAGTGTCCCGGCACTTTAATTAGTGACCGGAAAAGTCAAACGGCAAGAACACAAACAAAACCACTACAGAAGAATAAGAAAAATCCAGCAATGGAAAGAAAGCACACTACCGGGCAAAGAGCCATGTTTTAAGGCCCTTCCTAAAGGCCAGTAGATTAGATGTACTGCGTAGTGCCAATGGAAGAGAGTTCCATAGCATAGTTCCATAGCTGCGGAGCTAGCAGCCTGAAAGAGCGACCTCCAATGCGTGCCTTTTTTACTCGGGGAACCACAGCCGGGAACAGAGACTCAGATCTCAAGGATCGGGCCGGGTGGTAAAAGGCAAGTCTCCTTTGGAGATATTGGGCTCCTTGTGCAATGCAAGGCCTTGTGGGCCAGTGTCAAGGCCTTAAACACTATCTGCTTCCGAATAGGCAGCCAATGGAGCGACTGCAATAGGCTCGAGACTCTGGCCCGCCTGTGGAGGCCAAAGATGGCTCGCACGGCCGCGTTCTGGACCTCCTGCAGGCGTTGCAGAAGATACTCCGGCAGGCCAAGATATAGTATGTTGGAATAATCTAATCTTGAGCCGATTAAGGCCTGAACCGTGGTCCTCCTATGCTCTTCAGAGAGCAGAGGGAGGAACTTCCGGAGCATCTTGAGAAGGCCAAAACAAGTTCCCGAGAGAGCCAGAACCTGGGATCTTAATGTCAGCCCGTTGTCAATCTTAATTCCCAGATTCTTAGCTAACTGGGACGAGTGCGCTTAAGGGAACATGTCGGCAGGCCACCATTCATGCCACTCTGGGTCAAGTGAGCAACCGAAGAAGAGTATCTCAGATTTATCTGAGTCGCACTTGAGGCTGCTTAGCTGGAACCATTTGAAAACAGCCCCAAGGCACTCTCGGATACTCTCTCCGTCGAAATCTTCTCCTTTCAGACATGTAAAGAGGAGCTGGGTATCGTCAGCATAGGATACAATCTGGGCCCCAAAGGACTCCACCAATGTTGCCAGAGGGGTCATAAAGATGTTAAAAAGAGTCGGGCTCAACACGGAGCCCTGAAGGACTCCGACTCCCAATGGCGGCATCTCGGCAGAACTAGGAGAGACCCAGACCATTTGTCGTCGGTCAGCCAGGAAAGATCTAAACCAGCTGAGCACCGCCGACAGATCAAGCATGACGAGCATGGCTTTGCCTCCCGAATCCAGCGACTCTTTAATGGCTTCAGACACCTCCAACAGCGCCGTCTCGGTGCTTAAGTTGGGGCGGAAACCAGATTGGGAGGAATGTAGCAGATCGTGGGACTCCAAAAAGTTGGAGAGCACGATATGCACATGTTTCTCCAAGATCTTAACCAATGCGGGAAGGAGCGAGATAGGCCTGTAATTGGCGAGAATATCAGGGGCAAGGCCGGGCTTTTTAAGGAGGGGAATGACCATTGCCTGCTTCCACGCCTGCGGAACCACCCCTTGACTAAGAGAAAGATTCAAGAGCGGGTTTGCCAAAGGATTTACAATAACCGCCATTTTCGCCAAGAATTTGGCCGGGCACGGATCAAGAGGCGATCCAGATTTAAGATTAGCCATAAATGGCAAAGACGAGGCTGTCGAAAATGGCGGAAACACCGCCAAGACTGGACCTGAAGAAATCGATGGAACTGGCCCATCCACGGGGCTGGGAAAAACATCAACCAGCCTCGTGGGAAAAGAGTCCTGGATCTGCTTTATCTTAGTGGTGAAGAAATTGGCGAGGGCAGACACCCATGACTCAGAAGGGGCGGCCTGAGTTGAATTCGATCGAGGGGTCGTGAATTCTCTAATGATCGTAAAGATCTCTTTACAGGAGTTGGCTGCCGCCTCAATTCTCCTGGCGAAATAGCCTTTTTTCTCCTGGAGGATTTCCCGGTGGTAGGCTTTAACCGTAATTTTGTAGACAAGCCTAGCATCGGCATCATACTGTGACCGCCAAACCCTTTCGGCCACTTTGCACTGCCTGCGGGAGTGCGACAGTGCTTCGGTGAACCAGGGGTCAGCCACAACTGCAAAGATTCTCAATCTTTGTCCAGATCGCCCGTAAAAGGGAAGGGATGATCCAGAGAGGCCTGAGCCAGCATCTCCGGAGTCACCCGATGGTACGCCCTGGATACAGGTCCCTGATGTCTCAGAGCGGTGCTCGATGGTTTCCTAATGCATGGCACATAAAAATATGCCAGCTGATGATCTGACCAAAGCACGGACAGCAATGCCGTCACTTCAATAGGGGACGAGGAAAAGATCTGATCCAGGGTGTGGCCCTTGTCATGGGTCTGTCCGGAAAGATAGGGAATCAGGCCTAAGGGTGCCGTGATATCCATCAATTTAATTGTGTCAGGGTCAGAACTCTCATCCATATGGAAGTTAAAATCTCCGGCCAGCACACAGTGCTCTGCTCTTAAGATCAGTGTTGAAATTATCAACTGGAGCTCCTCAAAAAAGACCCAGCCGGGCCAGGGGGCCTATAAACTAGGAGCCCTTTTAAAGATTGTTGAGGTGTCAGTGATATGGAGAAGGCAAGGGATTCAGAGCCCGTGATAGCATCCATAGGGATGATGGAACATGCAAAGGATTTGTTCACCACAAGTGCTACACCCCCACCCCTCCCTTTCAATCTGTCTTGCCTAAAAAGGTTGTATTCTGGTGGGATGGCTGTAGCAATATCGGGATTTGACGACTCGCCAAGCCAAGTCTCTGTCAGCATCAGGCATACCGGTTTTTCAGTAACAAGGAGATCAAAGATTTCCTGGGCGTGTCTACGAACAGATCTGGTATTTAAAAGTAGACAAAGATGCTTAGCACCGACCACCTCCCTGGTTGATATAATTGGGGGGGGGGCACTGACCAGAGACCAGCCACAGCCCGGACATTTCCTCTTGCCCCTTTATCGACCAGGGAAAACCTTATGACAGGCACAAGAGGCCTTTTGAAGAGAGCGAAGCTCCAGTGGCGAGTAGCAAATCATAGCAGCGCCAAAGAAAGTATTCGCAATAAAAGGCAGAGCCCCGCCCGCCCCTCCGAACGCTTCCGGGACGCTGACGGGCACAGACGGGCAGGACTCTGGCACGACTCCGGCGCAGATCCGGCGCGTCCGCTGTATGCGTCCGCTGCGCGGAGTCGTTAACGTTCTTTTTATAGCGCTGCTAGAGCGCGTGAACGGCCTCTCCAAAGTCCAAAAGTTTTCCCAATGTCTTTTCGTCTGGAGTGGGAATAGTAAATTTGACAACACCGGAGCCCAATACTTTCCCTAATATTGCTTAGCTTTGAGCTGAAATAGTAAATCTGAGCATCCATTGTTGTAGAGTCCAAAACTTTCCCTGTATTGCTTTGTTTGGATTGGGAATCGTAAACCAGGCAAGCTAAAATCTAACTATTTCTCCAGCGTTGCTTAATCTGAAATGTGAATAGTAAATTTAATAGCCCCCAAAGTTCAGCATTTCCCATAATATTGCTTAGTTTGGCATGAGAATAATTAATATGAACCTCCAGAGTATAACATTGCATAACAGTCCCCAACATTGCATAGTGTGGAGTGGAAATTGGAAAATCTGACCCATGAAATATATCCAGTTTACGCAATGTTTGTTGGACTAAAGTGATAATAGTAAGTTTGATCTCACCAAATATTTTCATTTTTACCAATGCTAGTTGGATTGGAATTAAAATGGTAAATATTAATCCCCTAAATGTATAATAATTTATTAAAACAAAGTTTTATTAAAAAATAGTTTGATGTGTTTGCAGATTAGCAGGAAATTATTGTACATATTAAAAATACATATATTTGTGAGGATATTTCAAGTTATTTTTATTTTCAGATAAATAGATGATTGGAAAAATGATTGTAATTTTTTTAACTGATCTGCGTAAATTAAATATATATTTATGATCTAAAAAACTTATTATTTTTTAATATTACAAATTGAAATTGCTTTTAATTATGTAACATAATAAAAAAACTATAGCATATTCTTAACATTATATTGTACAAAGGCCCTGATTTTGATGTCGGTCAGAAATGAATTTGACTGACATCGTATCGGAGTGGGAACTGCTCGACTAGTAGTCAGTGGTGCCATCCCACAAATTAGGTTGCAACCGCCCTAGAAGTGATTGGAAACATCAATTTTTCCATTGCAGCTTGTGCACAGTCAGAAAAGGGTCACAGCTCAAGCCACATTGGTTAATTGAATGTCTGCAAACATCCATGCACTGTGTGCCAGGCACCACGTTGTTCCTGGCACACGGGCATGGATGTTTGGGGGCACCACAGTTGGCCCCCAGGCCTCATAGTGGAGGCCACGGAGGGACAGGGGCCCTGCTAGGATCCCCCAAAGTCAGCTTCTAACAGCCTTTAAATGTTGGTCAGACCGCCAATAAAGGCTGCCCGACAGGGACATCGTAATCCCTACAGTGGTGCCTGAGCAGGCACCACCCTTATTGAAGAGCACTACATTTTAACCAACAGTCTGACAGGATCTCTAAGCCCATCATAAGGGCTTGTCAGTCCCTCTGCCCGCTGCCTGCGACCGCCCACATCATAATGCAGCAGTTGAACCATGGCACCAGTTGTCGGTCAGACCGCAATCGACGGCCTGTCAGTTGCAATCCAACCGACATCGTAATAAGCCCCTAAATGATATGTTTTGGTAGTTTTTCTAAATTCTTCTTAATTCTAATGCTCATTTTAAAAATCAATATTATTCAAATCTATTTATTTGCATTAAATACTGTGACTGTAGATATTCTTGTAGGAGAATATTTTGGAATCAATATTTTTATTTTTGGTAGTTAATATTTTAAGCTTGATGTTTTGGTAGGTTGATATTTAGGACTATCACTATCCAAATGCAATTTGTCTTGGGTGCCTCATGAAATGTCCCTGGATCACACTAAGGGGCTCAAATGACTGTGCTGTAGTGTGGAGAGGCACATTATCCAGTTGACCTGCTTTGCATGCCAACCGTATCCTGACAGTTGTCATGAATGTTCCTTTTCTGTACCTTTATATATGAGGACTCATACCATAAGTGACCCCAGGATCGCTAAAAGCCCCCTCTTCAGTGCCATGATATGCAACATCTAAATGTTGAGAGGTTAGTGAGTTGCTAGAACTGTCAGGACATTTAAAAAAGTACCACTATTTGTACCATTTGTACCGTTTTCATTATTGATTACTAACATTATTCTACAAATATATTTAGTTATTGTTAGAATTTTTACTTTGAAAAAGTGCTCAGTCTTAGCCACCCATTAGGATGAACGGCGGACTTTGTCTGCCCGCCATCCCATCGGAAAGAGGGACCGCCCACCTTAAGGGCGGGGGCCCCGATGATGGCATTAGGATGCGCCCGCCACAGTGGCAGGGGCCTCACTCATTTTTAACATTGTGGCGGGCGGTGCTCCCTGCACCGCCCGCCACAATATTAAAAATGCATGCATGCATTTGCATACAAGAAGTGGCAGACACTACGCGGTGCCTGCTGCTTCGTGCATGCAAATGCTGGGGGGTACTACAGGTACCTCCCGTGTGCACCCCCACCCCTCCTTAACTCTGGGGGCCCGCAGGGGGCCCCCAGAGTGAACACCGCATGCCTTTCTGCCACGGAAAGGCATCAGATTGGGCCCATCATAATATGGCTGGCAGTGTCTGATAGACACCGCCACCATATTATTCCTTTCCGCCCGGGCCGCAAGGCGACCGGGGCGGAAAAGCGGCGGACGGTCTTTCCGTCCACCGAGATGCCCCCCGCCATACTAATATGGCGGGGGAAAAATGAGTGTGGATGTTGGGCGGATTGCCCCCACAGGCTGGCGGTGTCACATAGAAAAAAATATGCTATCCCTCAACCAACATTCTCTCCGCATCGCTGCCAAATTAAAAAATGAAAAATTCTACCAAGGTCTTCAGCAGGGTTGGCAACTTTATGGAGGAGTGAATTATATCCTGTAAAGTAAATAATTCACGTTTACTATTTTGCAGTTGCCTCAGCAGTATTTTGATTCAAAACCAAAGTAAGTTTGACTCTATTTATCTACTAGCAGCCCGCCCCAGCGTTGCCAGGGGCAGAAGGGGGCTGCGGGCTGCATTATCCCAGGGCAGAACTCCCTCCCGCCTCCCGCCCCCGCCTCCCGCCCTGGACTTAAGCAACACGGCGGTGCACCCGCCGACTCCCTCCCGCCCCCCGCCTCCCGCCTCCCGCCCGGACTTCAACAACACGGCGGTTCACCCGCCGACTCCCTCCCGCCCCCGCCTCCCGCCCGGACTTCAACAACACGGCGGTGCACCCGCCGAATCCCTCCCGCCTCCCGCCCCCTGCCTCCCATCTCCCGCCTCCCGCCCAGACTTCAGCAACACGGCGGTGCAGCCGCAACGTACCTCTCACTGCTCCTCCACTTCCCGCCGGCTCCTCCGGTTTTCTCATGCCGGCGCTGTTGTCCTCCGGCTCTTCCTGGTTCTGCTTCTCGCCACTCCTCCCCTTATTTAGACGTCGCGCTGCTCTTCCTGGTTCTGGTGAACGCCGGCCGCTCCTCCCCTCACGCAGACGTCGCGGCCGGCGCTAGTTGCAAGGGACTACTTTGTTTTTTATTTTAAATTTTTTAATTTACGTTTTAATTTTATTTTATGGAGCCTATGTCCATCTGCACACCCTGAGGATTACAAAAATGTATTGGGTGTGTGGATTGGCGCCTTGGTTCCCGAGTTTACCTTGCCAAAAGGTGCAAGTTCTCTCTTTATAATAGTAGTATAGATAAACCTGCATTGTTTCAACTTTACAGGCCTACTCAAATAAACCAAGAAATGGAAAGATATTGGTGAGAAGTTTTGGAACCTTACCCTCATCTCTTCTGGGTTTAAAATGGTCTGGAATTGGATGAGTACAGCTGGCAGATTAGCTATGCCAATTGGGCAAGCAGACCTGTATTAGTAATTCTCTTTAGAGAAGATCTAAAGAGCAGTGATCTTAGGGTTTTCGATGAAGAGGAAATATTCACGACATGGCTCACATATTCCTTTAGACCGCTTCCACATTGCATGTTGGAATCACAGAGGATATGTCTTAGCCAGGAGATTAAGTCTCATGAATACCAAGAAATAATGCATATATGATATGCATTGATGAACATGCTAAGTTACTATTTTGTCTAAGTACCTTATTCAGAGTTTGGCAAGCAGGAGGCCAAGTACTGAATAATGGAAGTATCATCTCACCTAGCCACCAGTCACCCACCAAACTAAGAGATTGATGCTGGTGTACGTCCTTTAAATGCATAAAGTTTGTCGATTGAAGAGGCAGGGGGAAGTATTTTACAACACAAATGCCAGCTGTCCTGCCATGGCATTTTGGAACAAGAAATTTGCTAGTACTTTTTAAGTTTCCCAAATGTTAATCCTCAAAAAGGGGGGTTAATTTGTGAAAACTATACATCCAATGTCCCTGCGTGTAGGGGACATTGATCCTTTTTGCCAGCCAACTTGTGATATATGAAGATCACAGAAAGGAAAACTGTTGATGTACCTAAAAATCTGAAGACCACCCCAATAGTGTAGTTCTTGAGATATCGAGCACACTGGCACTCTAACGCTGAAGAGTCTCTGTCATCCTAACATCTTGTGTGCCCTGCGCATTCCCATTATTTGCTGACTAGTACTGATGGTAACAGATGATAACTGTCCCTGGGCTCTGTCTACCAGGGCCCGTAGTAAGTTGAAAGCACACACATACATGAGGGTACACCATATCTAAGTGTACTCTTATAATTGACCTGACCTACCCTATAAGTCCATAGTACATAATAGGGCAGGGGATTCAAACTACCTTTATGCCCCAAGTACATAATAGGGTATGCCAGTTTAGAGGCCAGCAGCCTTTTATGCACTTGCATGTGTGCACTGCTGAGAGCCTGAGGTAATTTTAAAAGCAGCCCTGTGTTGCAGCACTAATTGTAAATACATGTAAATTGTGCCCAAACACGACTTTGGTGGTAGGGGCATTTACAAAATGATATACTACAATAGTTTAGCATATTAGATACCCCAGGGTGTCCCCTCGGTGCCCCAGAGGTGGGGGGTCATGTAGTTATAAGGAGGGCCCCTAAAAAAGAGGCTTTGTATGCCCTGTGGATACAGTAATTGCACATTTCACTTTCCCCATTGTAGGAATGTGCCTCCTAAAATCATATTTGGTGTTAGAAGCACTGTGGAGTGAGGATCTACACTATGTTTGCATAATCAGGACCCCTAAACTCTCCCCTAGGTGTCCCGGTTGGGGAGTCATGTAGCTAAGCAGGGTCCTTATAAAAGATGTCCTATATTCCCTGGTGTTGGAGAATTTGCACATTTCATTTTCCCTATTGTAGATCCCCCAGCCACATAGGATAACACTGCCTAGTTTATGAATGAATACCTATCGCTAGGATTGAAAGTAAAATATCATTCCAGGACTTAGGAGAAAGGCATTGATGAATTAAACAGTATTCTATTGTTGAATTTATCCTAAAATATACAGAAATGAAGTTGTAAGACTTTCCTGTCTGTAAGCCAAAATCAAGCCTTTCTGTGGTCTCCCCTGATTGGTACGAGTTAACAGGATAAGCCAGGCTGCTTTGATGAAATGATAAGGGGCTCACCCAGAGAGGGAGCTCTGCTACACAGGAAAGCTGGAGCAGGTGGAAGGGGTCGTAAAGCATGGCCTTCAAATTGGAATTGGACAGGCAGAGAAGGCCAGTTCAATCTACCTCCCAGGCCCTCTAACCCAGCCAGATTGCAGGCTTGATGCAGGAATTTGCAGATGGTAGGGGGAATAGAGCTATGAAAATGAGCCATACTGGAGGTTGGTTTAACTAGTTCCTGCTCCTCTGTTGGAATTACAGCCATACTGATTTTTGGCTAAATAGTTCCTTCTGGGAAAAGATTATGCCACACTTTTGAAGAACGATTCAAAAAAGGGGGTGGTGATGAACAGAGTGTCTGAATTAAGCAGACCACTCTTACCCAGTCAAGAGATCAGGGCTTGATCCATCACCGTTATTTAGCTCACTGCATCACCCCAGTTCAGAACCTGGCTGTATGCAAATTAGTCTGACCCAGTGCCTCATGGGAACAGGGCAGACCAAACTACCAAGCCAATTCTTCACCGGAAAGGAGACAAGCTTCCGGGGACCGGTTTCTGGCATTTCAGCTGTCGTCGGCCCGGCTTGCTTGAATCCTGTTGGTGCGGTGAGCAAGGGACTCATGTCTGAGTATACCCTGCCACACTAGTGGTGGCCAAAAACGATTAAAAAAAGGGGGTGGTGATGAACAGAGTGTCTGAATTAAGCAAACCACTCTTACCCAGTCAAGAGATCAGGGCTTGATCCATCACCGTTATTTAGCTCACTGCATCACCCCAGTTCAGAAACTGGCTATATGCAAATTAGTCTGACCCAGTGCCTCATGGGAACAGGGCAGACCAAACTACCTAGCCAATTCTTCACCGGAAAGGAGACAAGCTTCCGGGGACCGGTTTCTGTCATTTCATCCGTCGTCGGCCCGGCTTGCTTTAATCCTGGTGGTGCAGTGAGCAAGGGACTCATGTCTGAGTATACCCTGCCACACTTGTGGTGGCCAAAAACGATTCACTTTTGAAGAAGTCATGCTCTAGGGTTTTGTCCTGCAATACGGTGCTCTCTTGCTTGACCCCAGAAAACACTAAATAAATATCTTGGAGGTGCAGAGCTCTGAATTCTGCTGCTTGAAACTAAAAGAAGAAGGCTTGCCAAGATTGAAACTTGATTTGCATCATCAGGACCTGTATTCTGACTGACTGCGCATGCAGCACTATCTGAAACTACAGCCTTTTGGATGAACCTTGCTTCAAGAGGAATAAAGAGTGGACTCCTTGTAAGCTACAGGTTAAGAGAGCCCACTGGACCATCACCACTAAGAATCCCCAGCCTAGAGTGCGTCCAGTGGATTTGTAAGGGTTTTGTCCAGGTGCATTGTAGGAATTGTGGTCCCATCTTTTCAAAGACCATCTTGGAGATTCCAGACCCTTGGAGTGTGTTTTGGGCACATGTTGGACCCTCAAGATTAACTTCTGGAAGAGGTTCCAGAAGTTTGGAGAAGTTTTGAAAAGTCTGGAGCAACTTTGAAAAAAAGCTCCATAAGGGGACTGCCTCAACCGCAAGAGCCAAGTTGCCCACCTTCAACAGTGAGCCAGCTTGGCCTGCTGGTTCATCCAGCTGAAAAGCTCTGGGGGTTTGACTTCCAGAGTTTGATTGGGAACTCCCTGGAAAACAAGCTGGCGAACACTCCCTGAATCCGAACTGATGAAGTGTATCAAGGGAACCTGGCACTAAAAGCTCCTGAAAAGATTCTAGTCTGAAGTTAAAATCTTGACAGAGGCCTACTGCAACTGGTATCCGTAGGGCTCCATCATGGTTTGTCTGAACCTTTGACTTTGTCCTGGTAAAGTGTGACCAGGTTTCCAAAGGAGGCGCTATAGGTTTCTAAGTTCTGCAAAGTGATAAATCTTTAAAAGTTCATATCTCTGGTTCACTACATCGGATTTTTGTCGTTTTGTGTAAATTTAAAGATTATTTCCAATTGTTATAAATTGGTGTGGAATTTGTTTTGTGTGCTGTTTCTTATTTATTTACTGAATAAGTGTTTTTAAATGATTTAAATACCTGTTTTTCAAATTAAGCCTGCCTTCTGGCAGCCAAGCTACCAAGGGTTGCGCACAGGAATAACTTACTGAGACCTAATCTGAGCCCTAGAATGTGTTAATGGCCTTACTGTGAGTGGTAGATGCATATTTACCACTATTAATAACCCTAACAGTATCCAAACAAGGTGGTAGAATAGAGAGTTGGGCACATGGGAAATTCACCAATATTCTTTTTTATGTCCCCATGCTGCCCACAGCTAATTGACCCCTTAAGTATGGAATTAGTTTGGCCATCAAGAAAACAACAGTTGTGAAAAGTTGTGTCCCTTTCCCTAACATTTACAATTGGTGTTTTGGGGATTTAAGATGCCACACTTAGGGCTCCATTAGGATGTCGGGCGGATCACCACCGCTATGGTGGCGGTGGCGATCTGCCCGACAGAAATGTCCACCCGCCACCCTTTTCCCCCGCCACATTACAATGGCGGGGGAACCACAACGTAGGGAAACACCGGCCGCCACTTTTCCACCCCGGTCGCATTGCGGCCGGGGCGGAAAATTATTATTATGGTGGCGGTGTCTATGAGACACCGCCAGCCATATTAAAATGGCACAAGTGCAATGCCTTTCCGCCACTGTGGCGGGCACATCCTAATGGTGCGTGCGGGACCCCCACCCTTAGGGCGGGCGGTCCCGATTTCCGATCCGCCCGCCATCCTAATAGGGCCCCTAGTGTTTTCTATTGATGAGTCCTTTTCAGGTTTTTTCAGTTGTCTTGCTTCCACAAACCTGAGGGCCGAACACGCAAGGCTATCTAAGTAGCCATCATTAGACACAAGTTGACACCCTCTACACAGAATCCAAATAAGACATTTGTTGAATTAGGCTGTAACTGAGCTAGATTCATTCTGGATACTACAAATATAGACTGAATAAACACTCTATCCATCAACATGAGCTAAAACTCCAATGGGTGTCAGTCCTTTAATGCAAACCTCTGAAACTGTAACTATATGAATAAAACAAATAGTACGGATTAACACATTCAGTAGTTAACAGGATTGGCATCGAACTGGCAATCCTATATTGTCATATAGTGGAAAAACAATATTTTGAAGAAATTTGAATCATAGCACCAAGTGGGTTTGCCAACTTTGTTTTCTCATGCCCGTTTAATCACTAATGTGGGATGGTCGTAAGATGTATGCTTACAGAGAACATCAAATTGAGTAGTTAATCTCTAGTGCATTCATTGCAAAATCTTTGGCGTCAGCAACTGCAGTTGCTTTTTTTGGGGTATGTGTGCTTGGACAAGAGTTTTCTTTGTATAATCCTATACTGCCCATCCCTAAGAGATCACACTTAACTTGACAGAGACAGTAGGCATTTCATGACCATTTGTGTTGATTTAAAATTTCTCCATCCTTTGAAATGGAAACAGACAGTCAATTTGGTGCATACCATTATTTAAATTACGACAAATAAATGTCATCGTAATATATGTTTAAGCACACTTACAGTGTATGTCTGTTGTTTTAGTTTGAGGTTATTTAGGCTGTGTGCCAGCCTCAATGACCAGAATGCGTGGCATTTGAAATGTAGCAGAAGATGAATAACCATTTCCTACAAATGTAATAAGCATTGAGCACATACACACTCTAGACCACAGCCAATCTAGCAGTACTCAAGGACATTGATTATTTCCTTTTCTAGCCCATATTCTCCATTACTAAAGGCTATCCTCTAGGTATGTATTAAGTTCAAACCTAGCTACAAAGCAGGGGAACACATTATAAAAAGGGCAGGACAATACATACTGAATTACAAGAGTCTGATAATAGATATAATACATGGGAGATTACTATCCCTGTATAAAAAGCATTTCTTAAATTCCATATTACAGGAGTCTTGTGTTATTTCTAGTCACCTAAAATAATGAACTGATGTAGCTGTTCAACTATAATAAAATATTAAAGTTGAGGTATGATGTCATAATGCTTGCTGTCCAAGCCATCAGCCAAGGGGAAAACAGGTGATAGAGCAAAATTACGGTTTCAGATTAAGCAATGAAATTAGAAGCTTGTTCTCTTCTGATCTGCGTTTCTAAAACGATCAGTAGAAAGCAGAAAACGAAATGTTTACGCCAATATCTTAATTTTTTGCAGCCTGAAGGTCATTTTAGGAGAAATAGAATCTGTATTTTTCAACACATTTTGAGCTTCAGCATTTTTTAATCCGATTTACAAAAAAACCTGATTGGAATGTCTTTTGGCAACAAATTAACAACTACTTTTTGTTTTGTCCATTTTTCAGTACAAATTCTACATGTGTTTTTCATATCTGCAGCCATAACTTGTTCATATGATAAAAGAACGCACAATAATTTTAAGGACAATTTAAGCAGTTTGTGAGCAGAGTAGTGGTGTGACCACGTATTATATGGAATTAAATTCTCTCGTTAACACGTTAAAAGAATATTGTCCCAATGGAGTTTCATGACCTTTAAATCAACTCTCCGGAGTGGGAATAGTAATTTTTACCCCTATGCTATCCAACGCTTTCCCTACTGTTGCACTCTCTGGAGTGGTAATAGTAATTTTTACCCCTACGCTATCCAACGTTTTTCCTTATGTTGTACTCTTGGGAGTGGGAATAGTAATTTTTACCCCTACGCAATCCAACGCATTCCTTACTGTTGCACTCTCTGGAGTGGGAATAGTAATTTTTATCCCTACGCTATCCAACGCTTTCCTTACTGTTGCACTCTTAGGAGTGGGAATAGTGATTTTTACCACTACGCTATCCAACACTTTCCCAACTGTTGCATTCTCTGGAGTGGGAATAGTAATTTTTACCGCTACACTATCCAACGCTTTCCCTACTGTTGCACTCTCTGGAGTGGGAATAGTAATTTTTACCCCTACGCTATCCAACGTTTTTTCTTATGTTGTACTCTTGGGAGTGGGAATAGTAATTTTTACCCCTACGTTATCCAACACTTTCCTTACTGTTGCACTCTCTGGAATGGGAATAGTAATTTTCACCCCTAAGCTATCCAACGCTTTCCTTACTGTTGCACTTTTTGGAGTTGGAATAGTAATTTTTACCCCTACGTTATCCAATGTTTTATATAATTAATTTTAAAAATATTAAAAGTATATTTAATTTTTTTAATTTATTTAACATAATTTTTTCCTTTTTATTTATGTTTTTGTTTTATGTTTGTAAATGTATTTGTAATTTATAATATTTTTTATAAATTTATAAATTATTAAAATATGTATTACAACTTATTGTTAATTACATATATTATATATTTTCTGTATATGTTTAATTATTATATTATTATTATATATGTATTATTTATTCATTTTAAACATTATTAGATATTTTTAACTATGTTGATTTTATTTATTAGTGTTATTTACTTTATTTTACATTTATATTATTACCGAAAAAAAAACGATATTTTTAACATCGATATTTTTAACATCTATATTTTATTTTTGATATTTTTGTACTTACCATATTGTAGATAGGATGTCGATAATCTTGCCTTCTATATTTTTGCATTGATATTCCTGTAGGTCGATATTTTGTCAGTGATCCCATGGATTGTACTAACATTCAAACATTCCATTCATCTATGCCCTGTTACCAAATAAACAGCAAACTACCTACTTAGATATACTAACTAAAGTAAAACAAGAAAGCAATATTTATTTTCCTCAAAAAATAAATATTGATTTCGAATTAGCCATTATAAATGCTATACTAAAAAATTATACAAACACAGCAATCTAGGGTTGCTATTATCATTTAAACCAGAGTCTGTGGAGACAGCTGCAAAAATCAACCCTAAGTGTACAATATGCTACAGATAGTACTTTCGCCCACTAAGTTTCAAAAACTAATAGCACTAGCATATGTACCTGTCACTGATGTATCTGAGCACTACAATATTCTAATAGAGAGCCCCTATTACAAAAGGAACGAAGACAAATTAACTCCACTCCTAGACTACTTTGAGGACCCCTGCGTGGGAAGACTACACAGATCATGGCATAGAAGACAACCTAAGTTTCACATTCCTTGGTGGAATGTGTACCTAAGTACCTTAAACAAAGTAGCCAAAACAAATAATAGTGTTGAAGGATGGCATAATGCCTTCCAAGCAACTACAAGCAAAGGGAAACCTACTCTACAGAAACTACTGGAATCTATACAGAGAGAACAAAGCTATCAAGAATTACGGATGGAACAATCCGTAACTCTAATAGGTCCACAATTAACTAAGCAAACTCAAAAAATGTTTGAAATACTCCAAAGTTAGGTTACTCCATACCCATCAACAGGAGGCCTAGACTGATGTAACAACCGCATTTTCGGACCAGATAGAATCAGCTCACCAGAGCACCACCAACCCAGCCGAAACGTAATCACCTCCCTCCTTAGGACCTATTTACAACAGGTATCTATGTACCCCACCCAAGGATGGGGAATTAGCAATATATATGCTTAGGTCATCTACCATACCACACTCATACAATATAGTCTTGCGGCCTGATGGGCCCAGACTAATCTACCCTAGGGCAGTTCTGATTACTTACCATTAAACACTGACCGCAACCAGTGCTCTCATTAGATTCACACCAGTATCCCCCCTGGTGCTCTCTCACCTTCCTACAAGCCACAATCCTGTGGGTATAAACACCAGTATCCCCCTGGTGCTCTCTTTAATATCCAAGCCACACCCTGTGGGTATAAACACCAGTATCCCCCCTGGTGCTCTCATTAACGCCGCCTTACAACGACGATCACTTTCCTATAAATACCATTAGCTCTTCATGTCGGGGAATCTCTCATTATCTACTCGGGGTACAATACTACAATATTATGGATCACACAAAAATGGCCGAATTACAAGGTGTACAACTTATGCTCTGTTTCAAGGGCTCCTCTCTCCCTCATTATTCAGTTACCATTTACCTGATCGGGGGTAGCATCCGTTCATATAATAGCACCTGACTAGAAGAAAGGTTACCTTTACTGTATAAAAACAAGAGGTACACATTGGTTCACTAAGAACTGGGGTATTTTTATTAGTATGATAACAGTAACAATATAATACTATACTATAACATATAGCCTGAAAAGGAAAAGGAAACGTTAGAATGTGTGCACGCTAATAAGAAAGGGTCGACGTCACCTTATTAATATGAAGTCTGGACTCAGTAGTCATCTGGGTTCCCTTCTCGTCTGTGCCTTGGCTCGTCTTAGGGTCACACCTCTGCCGTCACGGATACACGTCTGCATCGCTATGCTCTGTCTCCTCCGCTTCCCTCCAAGTCACTGGAACCTTTCTCTCATCAGCTGCTTTCTCTCTGGCTGTTCTGCACTACTCCTCTCTCCTCTCAATCACGGACCGTCTTCACTTCTCAGCTTCGATCTTATAACTCAGTTTCTATCACTCTGATATTCGTTCCCTCAACTAACTGCTTCACTCTGTATGCTCTGATCTTAATGTCAAAGCTCGCCAGCTGCTCCAACTAAAATAACTTCAATCTTTTTAGGAGAGTATCAGCTTCTCGGTCTTTCTCGGACTTCAAAATGGCGACTGCCTGCCTTGGAATAATTAATGGCATTGATGCTAACGACTAGCTGCCGCCTACAGACTGACTGACTCACTGCCTCATGCTTTCACTAATATGGAAGCTGGTCCCTTCATTAAAGTTACAGCCAGTAACCTGCCGCCCACCAAATTCTTGTACCTCCCCGTACCAAGGACACGTTCTCAGCCGGCTGGCCTGATGTTATGTCTTCGACACAGAGAAAAATACAGTCCTTCGATAAGGGCCAGCCTGAGCCGGTTCTCTCCAAGTGAACAACACCTCGTAACTAAAACATTATATTTGACCTAGAAGCATCTCAAACTGCCGGGGCAGAAAGAAAGATGGAGTCTCTCCCGTTTGAGGCCTACAAGGCCCGAAATAAGCATAACTCCATGGAAAGTATACTAACATTCTTACAAAAGGACGGATTATCATTAATACTAATGAATCTATCCCTTGACATAGGTTTATAAGGCTTGATCTAAGGAAAAGGGTACAGGATTGTATCAACACGCCTTGTGAATAGGCTCTCTTTACGGTTCTAATCCTTCTATTAGAATGATAGTAGACTAAAGTCACCTCCAATCACCTTCCCTCAAGGTAGGGCCAAAAATGTCGGTCAGAACACTTCACCCTTGAATTTAGGCTACTAATCATTCGCTAAATGGAACTAACATCCGTAGAGGAATAATATGAAACAAAACTTAACTGATCTATTTCTTGTACCACATCTACAGAACTGGAGTAAGGAAGGAATGCACTGAATAAAGCAGCAAATAGCTACTAAAATGCTAATAGTAATCATAATACCCCCTAATATCTGTCGTAGAGAATGTAAGTCAGGTAACCAATTGAAGAGCCAGTCAAACCAGCCCTGGTCAATGTGTTTTCTAACCTCTTCAGTCAAGTCATGAAGTTTGTCAATATGAGCCTGAATGGATCTAGTATGATCTGATAAGTTGAAACAACAAAGGCCCTCAAAGTCGGAACAGTCATGTCCATGTTTGAGCAAAAGATAGTCAATGGCAGCCCGGTTCTGCAAAATAGCTCTGCGTTCATTCTGGGCGTCTAGTAACATGTCAGATAAAATTGTAGAAGTATGAATGATGGACTTAACCATCCAGCAGGCCATCTTCCCAATGGATTTTGCGTTGTAAACTGCTAAGGCTGGAACACCAATAATTGAAAAAGCGAAACTAAGGTATTCAGATTTGGAATATAAGTGTAGTGAAGAATCACATTCATCATGTAACATCACAGCATCACGAACAATACGGGAATGTGTATTAGGATGTGATGAAAACATCAATAAGCTCAGTCTAGTGATGGCACAAGGTCCTCCTGAAATATTTGCGGGAATGTAGGGCCAGGAAGTATTACCACAAGAGAAAAGCCATCCAGAAGGTAAAAGCATTGTACGATAATGACTAGGGGTAACTACTAAACTCTTACAGGTCATATTATTTCTAACAGAAGTACATGATTTCGGGGGTCTCCGGGAACACAAAGTTCGTTCATGAGCTGAAAAAGAAGTTGCTGCTTTCAATTTTAAACGCACACATTCAGTAATTGCATTGGGATCGCAGGTAAGGAAAAAGCATAAATCACCCTGGGTGATATTATATGTAATTATTTGGGAATGAATCGGGGGTGTTGGATCTGAAAGTACAGTACACAAAGGACAATACTCATGGGTGGCGAAGTCTCCAAGGATAACGTTGGGACGGGTATTTGATATATTAAAGATATGGGCTAGAGAGAGTCTCCAATGAAGCAGGGACAGCAACCAAACAGGGCGCTAGAATGTCAGTCACCGAACGCATCGGTGTTAAACAGAAATGTGGAGAATTTGTAACTCTTCTAGCTAAAGTAGTCCAAAAGTTAGATGATAAATCCCACGCAGCAAAGGAATGCGGTACTCGGGTTATCGAATCAACCAAAGTCTGTGGGTTCCCTCCTCTCCTGACGTAACAGACCAAAAGGAGTCCAACGCCGGCACATCCTGCAGCAACAGTTCTGAGAATGATCTGAAAGAAAATCAAATACAGGCATTATTCATTCTCGTAAATAAAATTTGTCAGCCGGGACAGCTTCCCAGCTATCTTTCCCTGGTCTCATGACAAGAATTGTGTTATCATGACCGGTTGCAATAATTTCAGCTTGTTCAGGGGGATTTTTAGGCGATTGCACCCACACTCTCGCTCCTGGATTATCTGTGGAGCCAAAACCTTTTTGTCCTCGTACAGTTAGCAAAGTTGGGGCAGTGCCTTTTTGAATTTCACCACTGAAAACAGGCATGATTAGCAACTGAGCAATTCGGTCAGTTTTATGAATTGGTAAATCAACCTCACTGCTATTCAGCAGGAGCACCTTAATCTCTCCCTGATAATCGCTGTCAATGACTCCTCCGAGTACTTGAATGCCTTTTAAGGCCATGCCCGATCTAGGGGCAATCAGTCCAAAATTTCCAGTTGGTATACAGACACCAACACCAGTCTCAATGATAACTCGATCTCTGCTCTTAATCATAGTATCATTCATGGCATGCAGGTCCAAGCCTGCAGAACCTGGGGTTGCTCTACAAGGAGCTAATGCTCCGGGGGAAATTTCCCAATACATTACAGTATTGCCAATTGTATTCGGCTTCGCATCAATAGCTGGAGGAAACAAACGCATTAATGGGGATTCAGCATTCAAAAAGGGACGATTATTTAAAATTAACAGTGCTTGAAACAAATAATCTCTCCAATTTTTATATTTATTGTCAGTTAATTTTCTTAATTGATCTTTTAGCAAACCATTCATTCTCTCAATAAGACCCGCTGCCTGTGGATAATATGGTATATGAAACACCCATTCAATATTATTTTCCACACAAAATTCCTGCACCAATCTTCCCTTAAAATGGGATGCATTATCAGATTGAATTTGAAATGGAACACCATAATAGAGCATATTCAATTCCAATGTTTTAATGGTATTCACTTGGGTAGCTCGCTTACAGGGAAAGGCCACTAAAAGGCCACTGTATGTGTCAACAATGGTGCAAACATATTGGCAATTTTTACTCATAGGGAGTGGACCAATATAATCAATCTGCCAAATTTGAGCGGGCAATTTTCCTCGATGTAAATGTCCTTTAACAATTTGGGGTACTTTTCGTTGTCTGGAATGTTGACAGATAGGACAATGCAATATTGTGTCTTTAATCAAATTTAAAGGAATATGAATTCCTCGTTCAGCAGCCCACCTGCTAGTGGCTCTCTCTCCAAAATGTCCTGCTTTCTGGTGGGCCCATTTCGCCAATCCCGCCAAATCAGAATCTTGCATGTCCACCACTGCCTCAGCAATTTTAGATTTCTCATCTGCAATGTTATGAAAGAATTTGTCAAGAGAATCTATCGGGGTATGAGCATCCACATGAAAGATTGTAACAGTACTTTGTGGGAGCATTTCCCAAATTTCATGCCATAATTCTTTTCCCCACAGTTCTTTAGAATGCAATTCCCAATTACGAGAATGCTAAGTTGGTAGCCAAACCTCCAGTCCATTAGCAGTGGACCAGGAATCAGTAAAAATGTGACATGTACCAGGTAACTCTTGTTTTAAAACTTGGTAAACAGCATATAATTCAGCAAATTGACTGCTCCTTCCTTCACCAGTTGTACTCAGCAATTTTTGTGTGATGGGATTATAGGACACTGCCTTCCAGTGTCTTTTCTCTCCTATGTACCTCGCTGAACCATCCGTAAACCACACAGGGTTTCTGTCCTCCGCGGACAGATCATCAAATGGCTTACCCCACTTAACAGGGGATTTCTGTACTACAGGTACGGAGCAATCACTCTCAGTCTCAATCGATGGCGCCTGCGCCACTTGCTCATGTAATGATGCTACACCTTGTATGTACCATTTCCACTTAATCACACTCGCCTCTTGAGCATGTCCAATTCGATGAGTTTTCGGCTAACTCAAAACCCGCTGCATAATAGGAATCTCAGGTCTCAAAATCACATCATGCCCCAAAGTTAATTGCTCGGTATCCACCAGAGCCCAATAACATGCAAGCAATGGTTTCTCTAAGGGTGTATAACACTCACCAGCATCGGGTAACTTTTTAGTCCAGAAACCTAATGGTACTTTATTTCTGCCTTGTTTTTGCCACAAACTCCAATTTGCATAAAGACCTTGCACGGACACATTCAAATCCACATCACCATCACGCACGGGCCACAAATCCAAAGCGTACTGAATCGCTTCTTTCGCCAAATCAAACGCATCCTGCTGCGGTTTACTCCATTCAAACACATTCTTTTTACGAGTAACTTTGTATAAAGGGGCCAATATCTGACTCAAATGTGGGATATGTTGACGCCAAAAGCCAAATAAGCATATACATTTTGAGCTTCTTTTCTGTTTCTTGGAACTGCAAAATCAAGAATTTTCTGTTATACTTGTCGAATCACCTCTCTATGACCTTCATGCCAATTAATGCCTAAAAATTTCATCATTTTGGGATGGACCTTGCAATTTATCAGAATTGATTTCCCAACCTTTTTCACATAAGCGATCAATGATTTGATCTAACTGGGTCTGAACTTGGTCTTGTGTCTCACCTTGAATCAAAATGTCATCAATATAGTGACATATCTGAATTTGCGATGTACGGGTACTTCAGACAAATGTTCCGCCACCAGCCGGTGACAAATCGTAGGACTGTGTACATAGCCTTAGGGAAGACTTCTAAACGTCATTTGACGTCCATTCCATGTAAAACTGAATTGTTCCTGCCACTCAGGGGCAATCGGAATTTAAAAGAAAGCATTAGCAATATCAATAGACGCATACCATGTTCCTGGATGCTTTTGAATTCTTTCAATTAAAGTAATGATGTCTGGTACTGCAACAGTCAAAGGGGGTGTATGTTTATTCTATTCGCGGTAATCAACAGTTATGCGCCAAGAATTATCACTCTTACGCACGGGCCAAACGGGATTATTCCAAGCGAAGTAACCAGAGTTATAACTCCTGCATCCACCAAATCCTGAATTGTAGCACTAATTTCTTCATGGCCACCTGCGATACGATACTGCTTTTGCGAGACAACCTGTGTAGCCTGGGGAATTTTTATAGGGGGCATTCTTAAGCAACCAACTCGTACAGGTCTGGATGATATATAATTTTTACTTCCAAATTGATAACAGCCGTCATCTAAATGCAATGTCATTCCTTTCAAAATGTCAATTCCAATTATATATTCCAGAAGTGGCACAACTAATACAGAATATTCTTTTCGGGGACTTCTACCTATTCTCATTTCAAGTGTAGTTTGCGGGGGTTTCCTTCCCACCTAAACTAGTAATTGTAAAAAATTGGCCTTTAAATTTCTTTGATTTTCCATGAATAAGAGTGGCCTCCGCTCCTGTAACTACCAATGCTCGGGCCCTTTGGATATTACGATGTTTCCCAAAAATTTCAATATCTACATAGGGTCTATTATCTTTGTGAGCCCTCCTGCGTACTGGAACTTGACCTATTTCCTAGTCATTTTTACTGCGTTCTGTTAACCAGGACAAATCAGGGTAAATGCCCTCATATTTCTTGGACGATAAAATGTCATGTTCATATCCATCTCCATTACAAAATGGATTCCTGTCATCAGTATGGTACTGTGAATTTCGATCAGAAAGTCTGTGTCGATCCTCCCTTCTCCTCAACTCGGGGGACTGATCCCTTTCATCTCTATATCTGCTGTTAACACGGTCATCTCTCCCCCTTTCTCTTTCCCCCTCTCGCCCTCTCTCTTTTTCACGCCGAGGGGACACATCACGCTCATACCACCGTCCATCACGACGATCAGAATCATCACGACGTCTGTCGTCTCCACTGTCATCAGAATATTCACGATCACAATCATTCTTTCGCACACGTCGGGCACCCTCCTTTCGATCCAAACCACGCTTGCGAAACATGTCCCACAAGCGATTATTAGGTTCACCATCAATGTCTTCCTTTTTAACACCATTAGCCAACAGTGCAAGAAACATATCACGTCTAGGGAACTTATAATCTCCAGCAGTACGACCCTCAGGTCTGGACTGTCTCTCAGGTTTAAACCAGTCACCCAACTCACCAAGCTGACGGACAGATTCAAGCACCATAGACATAGGATTGCCAGTTTGATTGATTAACAAAGTCATCAAAACCTGCTTATAAGCAACAGGGGAAGAACGGATAATGCGATTGCGCACAGAAGATGTTAACAAACCATCCAACAATCTGTCAGCTGTACTCAGAAAAATCGCAGTTTTCATCACCTCCTCTTTCAGACGTTGCGCCGCATCGCGCAAGGTGTACCACGGCTTGTCATTCACAGGCCAATCAGATTCAGTAGGGTATTTGTGATTACAGTCATCAGTCGCTAACTGGAGCAGACTAGTCTGACCGACACCATTAAAATTTCGAAAATGATCTTGTACAGTAGAATCGGAACTCAAAGAACAAAATTTCAAGGCCTCTCCTGCATCTAACATGATACCTGCAGCGCCTAACTCATAAAGGCGCACCATCCACGTAAGCAAGGCCTCACCAGGCCGTTGTCGAAATCGTTGCAAAATGTCACTAACTTCCTGTTGTGTAAAATTTTCTAAACTATCCAAAGGAACACCATTTGGATTACCCGGATGCGCAGAAACCTCCGGACGAGCATCAGAAGAAGCCCGATCCATAGATTTAGAGGAACAATTAGAATGAGAAACGTCATTACAATGGGAAGTGCGACCACGGTCGCCGGAATCATCATGTTTGTCACAAGAAGTAGATTTACAGTCACGTCCGGAGCGAGAAGACTCGTGCTTGTCAGACTCCTCAGCCGAGGAGCCAGAATCATTCGAGTCCCAGATATTACGTCCCATTCATCGGCGTTCCAATCCAGTCCGGCTTTCGCCACGACCAGACGTACCTTCCGTTTACAAACACGACTGTGACGATTCTTATACTTGTATTTCGCAATTCGAACAGCAGCCCTTTCGGCTATCGTCTGATAAGTTTCAAGTTTGTCGGCAAGTAATTTATTTTGACATCGCAAAAGATTATGAGCATTTTGCACTTCAACAAACTTCTCTTCCATATCCGCATATTGTTTCTGCAATTTAAAAAATTTCTCATGTACAATCCTGTACGCAGTTAAAACAATCCAACCTCTGCGTCCTAAAATAGGAAGCTCATCACCCTTCACTACCGGCGCCTTCTGCAAACAAGTAATCACATTAGCCGGTTCCGCCAGCTCCAAACAAGAACTCCCACTCACGGGCCAAAGCCTTGTAAGGCGTTGATTCCCAGCCGGGAATTTCAACAGGCAATTTGAAAGTAGATTTGGACCTCCGCAAAAACATTTTGACAAACCAAAAAGATACATACAACTATAAAACAAATAATATACAAAATAAACTTCGTACGAGCCGAGCGCAAACCAACAAGATAAAAACAATACAGCGCACACAGGCTTCGTAAACAGTTCGTGACGCCAGATGTAACGACCGGATTTTCGGACCAGATAGAATCAGCTCACCAGAGCACCACCAACCCAGCCGAAACGTAATCACCTCCCTCCTTAGGACCTATTTACAACAGGTATCTATGTATCCCACCCAAGGATGGGGAATTAGCAATATACATGCTTAGGTCTTCTACCATACCACACTCATACAATATAGTCTCACGGCCTGATGGGTCCAGACTAATCTACCCTAGGGCAGTTCTGATTACTTACCATTACACACTGACCGCAACCAGTGCTCTCATTAGATTCACACCAGTATCCCCCCTGGTGCTCTCTCACCTTCCTACAAGCCACAATCCTGTGGGTATAAACACCAGTATCCCCCCTGGTGCTCTCATTAACGCTGCCTTACAACGACGATCACTTTCCCATAAATACCATTAGCTCTTCATGTTGGGGAATCTCTCATTATCTACTTGAGGTACAATACTACAATATTATGGATCACACAAAAACGGCCGAATTACACAGTGAACAACTTATTCTCTGTTTCAAGGGCTCCTCTCTCCCTCATTAATCAGTTACCATTTACCTGATCGGGGGTAGCATCCGTTCATGTAATAGCACCTGACTAGAAGAAAGGTTACCTTTACTGTATAAAAACAAGAGGTACACATTGGTTCACTAAGAACTGGGGTATTTTTATTAGTATGATAACAGTAACAATATAATACTATACTATAACATATAGCCTGAAAAGGAAAAGGAAAGGTTAGAATGTGTGCACGCTAATAAGAAAGGGTCGACGTCACCTTATTAATATGAAGTCTGGACTCAGTAGTCATCTGGGTTCCCTTCTCGTCTGTGCCTTGGCTCGTCTTAGGGTCACACCTCTGCCGTCACGGATACACGTCTGCACAGCTATGCTCTGTCTCCTCCGCTTCCCTCCAAGTCACTGGAACCTTTCTCTCATCAGCTGCTTTCTCTCTGGCTGTTCTGCACTACTCCTCTCTCCTCTCAATCACGGACCGTCTTCACTTCTCAGCTTCGATCTTATAACTCAGTTTCTATCACTCTGGTATTCGTTCCCTCAACTAACTGCTTCACTCTGTATGCTCTGATCTTAATGTCAAAGCTCGCCAGCTGCTCCAACTAAAATAACTTCAATCTTTCTAAGAGAGTATCAGCTTCTCGGTCTTTCTCGGACTTCAAAATGGCGACTGCCTGCCTTGGAATAATTAATGGCATTGATGCTAACGACTAGCTGCCGCCTACAGACTGACTGACTCACTGCCTCATGCTTTCACTAATATGGAAGCTTGTCCATTCATGGAAAGTTACGGCCAGTAACCTGCCGCCCACCAAATTCTTGTACCTCCCCGTACCAAGGACACGTTCTCAGCCAGCCGGCCTGATGTTATGTCTTCGACACGGAGAAAAATACAGTCCTTCGATAAGGGCCAGCCTGAGCCGGTTCTCTCCAAGCGAACAACACCTCGAACCTAAAACATTACATTTGACCTAGAAGCATCTCAAGCTGCCGGGGCAGAAAGAAAGATGGAGTCTCTCCCGCTTGAGGCCTACAAGGCCCGAAATAAGCATAACTCCATGGAAAGTATACTAACACTCTTACAAAAGGACAGATTATCACTAATACTAATGAATCTATCCCTTAACATAGGTTTATAAGCCCTTATCTACGGAAAAGGGTACAGGATTGTATCAACAAGCCTTGTGAATAGGCTCTATTTATGGTTCTAATCCTTCTATTAGAATGATAGTAGACTAAATTCACCTCCAATCACCTTCCCTCAAGGTAGGGCCGAAAAAGTCGGTCAGAACAACTACCTATCCCTAAAAGCCAAAAGCATCCTATAAACTACATTTCCACAAGTATTAATTACATTTCGTTCACCAAAAAAAACACTTTACACTCATATATTAATATTATATTTTCACAAATAATATTTAATCGGCATTTTTTTTTTTAAAATACTAAATATATTTACAATTAAATATTATTTATCAAAATATACTATATATTACAATTATGTATAACAACATTTCCCACCCAAAGAAATAGAAGAAAATAGACTTATGATATATGTAGCTGTAGACGATATATTCCAACAAGTAATAACCCTTGCATCTGTCTGTTAATCCATGATATTTAAAAAAATCGCCCCAAAAAATGAAAAAATCCAATAGGTCCATTATAAATCCATCTTCGACAAATCCAAGTACTCGAAACCCTCAAAAACCCAAAAAAGATATAAAAATATAAAAATAGCTCCAGGAAATCCTGAAAAAGCAAAGAAAGTATGATAACAATATTAGTTGAACCAACTAATACACACTCCTTTAAAAAAGAAAAACATGTCATTCTCTCCAACATAACATCAATTAACAGTACAACACATATTTACTCACAAAATCATCTATCTACACTAGGCCTCAAACACTAACTCACGACATCTCACAAAAATGTTACTAACATCTATAGCACACCAAAAACACGGCGACCTAACAACAAATACACTATATACATCCTAACTACACTTATACATACACAAACATTGGTGTCAAAAAGCCCTAGTGGTCTACAAAAATTGTTAGACAGGTTCAGTCAGTTTTGCGATTTATGGGGACTTTCCATTAATACTAGTAAGACGAAATTAATGACACTCTCCCCGTCTAAACGTTTTAAGAATGGCTTCACTTCGAATGGCACTCCCCTAGAATCCGTAGAGTCTTTTGACTATCTGGGCATTCGGATGAACAACTTGATGAAGTGGAATGCCCATCTGGCCAAGATGCTCTTGAGAGAACAGCAGCTTTCATCTAGCAGACCAATAGGCCCGGCTCTCGTGGTCTACGATGCCCTCAGCACTCTACGGGTCAGAAATATGGGGATTCAAGATGTAAGCGACTTAGAGAAATCAGACAACAAGTTTTACAAAGGTCTGGTTTCTCTTCCTCTTTCAACCCCTCTAACGCCACTCCGAAAGGATTTTGGGAAGCACTCCATTTCAGAAATTGTAAGATTACGCCCACTACTTTTTTTGGGTGTGCCTAAGAAGGACCCCAGAACTGGCCAACTATGCTGCTGCACTGAGCGAGATTATCAGTTTAGACACAGGGAGCTAGATCAATGGATCTGCAAATTAAAACAGTTGGTAACAGCGATAGGGTATGGAGATTCATGGGCAAGTCAGACCCCACCAGCGAAGCAAATAATCAAGAAGGCATACTGGGATTGGGTAAAAGGGGAGGAGACGCAAAAATCCAACTGGGGGACTCTCACAGAACAGTTTCTGGAGCATAAGCCCAATACTAGATTTGAATACTATCTAGATTATATACAATCTCCACAAGATAGAACGTTATACATGAAGCTCAGGTTAGGAATTCTCCCTGTTAATGAGTTGGTAGCAGGCTGGAGAAGCAATAGTTTATATTTCTGTGAGATGCCCCGGTTGTCAATCTCTCTCAGAATCTATCCCCCATTTCCTCTTTGCTTGTCTCGCATATAGGGCTGCCAGGAGGAAATGGCTTAAACCCACTTGTAAAAATCTGGGGTTTGTGGATTACAGGGTAGCATTACGCACATTTAAAACAGATCCTTCTTCTCTCAGTATGACCTGTGTGGTAGCCAAATACTTGGGAAGTGCCTGGTTGATACGTTCTAAGCTGCTAAAACACAACAAGAGTTAGTGATTCAAGGGTCCCAAATCTGTATTATTGCGCTCGTTATATGACATGTGTTTTTATTGTATATACTGTATTAATTTTTTTAATGACTTTTAGATAAATTATTATCGTCATTAGTTGTATGTAATGATGGTTTTCTTTGATTGCTAAATCACGTTTGTACATGTTTTTAAGATATTTTTATATCGAACAACACTTAAACATAAGTATTTAGTAAGATATAATTATTAAAGTTCCCCTTACCTCGCTCAACGCGACGCAGCTTCCTACCGTGAGCTTCTCCAGTCCTGAATGACCCAAAATACCATTACGCGGTTACATATTAGTCCATGTGAAAGGAAAATGGCTGAATAAATATATGAAAAGAAATGAATACAATGAACAACATACATTATACTAAACAATAAATGTTACATACATTTTCCTTTTCTTGTACAACTATTTCTATATTTTTTTTAAATTTGTTTATAATGTATTATGCTTTGTAAAGTTATAGTAATAATTAATATAAAAACATATTATTATTATGATTCTGTATGTATTTATATTCATTCAAAACATAATTAAAAATAGATAATAAGGGGCTCATTAGGATGGCGGGCGGACTTTGTCCTCCCTCCACCCTAACAGAGAATGGGACCGCCCGCCAGAAGTGCGGGGGTCCCGTAGGGGGAATTAGGATGTGCCCACCACAGTGGGCACATCAATGGTTAGAGCGGCAGACCCTGATGCAGAGGTCTAGCCCGAGACCAGGGTTCAATTCCCGCCTCGGCGGGTCTTGGGCTCAATTTCCACAGACCGGATAATTCTCGCCTCGGTGCCTATTCTAATCATGGGTTCCACTCTGCAACTCTGGGCAATAGCTTGCTTAATCTCCACAATGGCCCCAACAATGCTAGGATGCCTGGCTTCACCTTGGGGGTGCCCAGGAGTGGGCACTTCACAGGGAAAAGCTATGAAGGGTTCCATAACGGTATGCGTACAAGCGCCTGAGATACCCCTTCGGGGGTCGTTTGGGTGCGCTATACAAATACTACTACATTTACATTTACATATGCTTAAAATATACGGTAGTAAAGGCCTACCATAAGCAACCTATGGCTCTGTAGTGTGGGGTAATGCCAATCTTAACACATTACAATCTTGTAAAAATGATAAATGATTTCTTCTGTTGTATGCTGGCCGTACCAGATCCACTCCACACATCTATTGCATAAAGAGTTGGATGTTCCATATGTTGCTGACCTAATTCAAGTAAGAGCTTTGTGCTCCTGGCACAACATTTGGGGCAAGGAGGGACCAAAGTTCACAAGGGATATCATTAAGGACTAATTAGCATTGGAAAACACTTACAGAATCCAATGACTAGCATTCGTGGGCAAGTTGCTGAAAAATATTGACAAATACCTGTTGGTAAAAAATCCCACAGACATCCTACAATTTGGTAAAAGTGAGATTAAAAAATTGCACATGGAGAAACAAAGCCAAGAGAGGGCTAGGAGAGATGAGGAAAAAACATGCGGATTGAGATATATGGCTAGCATTGGGTAAATTGGTCTACCTAATTATTTGGTTACATTTGCAAACACTCAGGACAGATTCTATATGACAAGACTGAATTTGAGCCCAGCCCATGAACTGATGGCTTTTCCAAAACACAAACAAATGGCAGAAAATAGTTCACAAATGCCCAGGTGATGGGAAAGCAATTCAGTCCATGATGCACTTCAAGTAGTTTTTCAAGTTTTACAATTCTATGGCCAATTTTTATTGTATAGAAATTATTCTTTTACAAGAATGCTATGAAATGTATTTGTACCCTTGATAATGAATTAGCTTGTAGAGCTGTTGCTGGTTTTAGAAGCAGGGCTATACAAAGAAGGAAATCCCTTGTATATTTAGACCATTCAGTATATGAAGTTGATTGAAATGAGATAACAAGGTGATTTGTACAAAGGAAGGTTTATCTGGTGCATTATGCAATATATTGTATAACATATTTCAGTAAAGTTTTATGATGATGATGACATGCAAATCCTTTATAAGAGTGTGAGTTTCAGCAGGGTACTGTGGCAAAACCCAGAAGAATCAAGAGCAAAAATCAACTCTAACCAAAATATATTTAAAAGCAATATGGGACATTAAAGGGGTGCAATGATCAAGGTAAATTAAGCCAAAAGGACATTTAGAAATAAAAAGATGAGTCTGCGGTGGACGCAAAACAGTGGAACTCTTAATTTGTTGACAAACATCACAACAAAGGACATATTTGCAAGCCTACTGGTATACACCGCCCTACCAATAGCATTGGTGTAAAAGAGAAACAGTAGATGCTACACCAGCGTGAGCAGAAGCCATGCCTTCATCGGCGGCCACTATAAGACACTGTCAGCGGTCCAGGTTGGGAATCACGTGATCACCAACTGTAGGAATTGAAACAAAGGGAACCTTGTCAGTAATCAACGGATAAGTATAGTGAGAAGGGAAACCTGTGGAAAAGGAGTACTCTACCTAGTCACAGCAATAGCCAAAAAATGCCATTGTCAATTTTAGTCATTAAACGAGTAACAGCAGTTACTGTCAACTGCAGATTTGGCTGCTTAATCAGCTATCACATTACCAACAGCATGGGCTCCCACATGTTGATGTCCCACTGTTTGAACAACATGTTTAAGGGAAAAGCGTTCCCTAAGGGCTGCCACTCGAACCCAAATCATTTTATGCTTTATTGTGCTACCTTTAGAATCTCAAAAACCATTTTGTTTGTAAAAAAATGAATAGTCATTGAAAGATTGTACACAGTAAAAATAATCACACACAACAAGGGTGGGAAAGTCAGGATCAGCATATTTCAGAGCCAAAAGGAGCGCTTGCAATTCGGCCAACTGAGGTGTGCCGTCCCAAAGAGACTGCTTGTGAACTAAGGTAGAGTTAAAAACTCCATCTTTCATTGCACCTACAATAATAGCGCAAGCGGCTAAATAAGCCTGCTTAGAAAAAATGGCCGGTTGGCTGAACCATCAGTGTAAATGAGACATTTTTACTCATCCAGAGGAAGAACGGAAGAGAGCAGAGGGTGAACATGTTTATCCTGAAGAAATTCTTGTGTTTGCAAAGAAGGGTCAAGAACAAAACTGACATCAGCCGACGTCAATGACTTAGCCCATTGAATCCAATGAGGATTCAGAGCTTTATAATTAGGGACAATCTCTTTTGTGACCGCTTCTAAGGTGGGCACAAGAGAAACAACAAAAATGCGCTTACCTTGTGCCAGAGAATGTTCCTCGAGAACAGCCATCGGCCCAGCAGTCAGAATCTTTTCAGTAGTAGAAAAATGCAATTCTGCAGAAGTACACAGATGTGATTTATGAATTGATTGGGACTGTGTCAGCCTCATTAAAGCTAACATAAGTGAAACCGATCACTTCAGGCAGAATTCAGATGACCAGATTTGTAGTATTCAATCTAGTTTGTAAGTACTGCTTTGCAAGTAAGTCTAAACCCCTAGCCTCATTGGTCAATTCATAACCAAGAAAGAGAACAGCCAGAAACCCATTATGCAATTTTGCAAAATTGATTTTGGAGCCAAGATCTGCAAATCGTGTGATGATACGATCCACTCGGGCAACGGGCAAGATGGGGATTTAATTAATCGCCCATCAAATATATGTCACCGACATAGCAAAAGGCATCAGGATCAATTTTATTCAAAAGGGACACAGTATGTACTGCAAAAATCCCAGGCCATTCTTATATCTCACGGGCAATTTCGCATTGCGCCTCTGGGAGCCGAGGGAGCAGAATGCGGGCAATTCCCGGCTCTCAAGAGCCAGGTTATGGCTTAAAAAGCCATTTGAAGTATCCATAGTAGTTTTAAATCTTTTACGTACAATAATATTGATTAATGCTGTACTACGTGTGTTTTGCACTGCATGAGTACGGGTATGACTATTCAAATGTTTACAATCCAAAACTATGCGATATGAACTATCAGGTTTCAAAACCAGAAAGAGAGCGTTGATCATCTCAGAAACACACAGTTCAATAACACCCTGATACTCCAATTGAGTCAGAATTTCCTTAACGGAGGGCTTTGAGTCACATTTAATTGGATATTGAGGGTCTGCCTGAGGAGCAGAGCGAACAGGCACAGCATGCAAGAGAGAATCCTTATCCCAACCAGCCTGGTTGCAGTATAAGGTGGGCACTGAGGTAAGAGCCCTCTCTGAAGCATAGGCATTTTTAGTCTCATCAGTGATGTATTGTGAAAAGGAAGGAATTATCACATCCTCGCCTCAAGGACAAGCAAGAATAAATGGGGGGAGCAATAAAATGTCATGAGAAGACATAATATTGTCCCAAAAAATAGCATTTAGTGTGTGCTTAATGTCACCCTCAATCTGATTGTCTACATGATAAAGCCTATCAGGGAGATAGGCAGGTATCAGCGATTTCAACAGTTACATAGATGTCAGATGCTTTCACCTCCATAAATGTGTGGAGTGTCTTGTGCACTACGGTAACTTCTGCCGCGCTGTTGAGGAGAGTCTAGCCCCAACCCCATTCCAGGAGGAGGGTCCTCACCGTCTGGGGCATATTTTGCTGTCAATGATGCAACTTTTTTCTTCTTATGTGGTGAGGGTCTATACGGAGGTGTTTCCTCTCTCTTGACTGTCATGTCAAAAGAGTGCTGCCAGTCCCACTTGGGTTATGTGGACTCGCCCTGTTTGCGCTCTTGCCATCCTCCTCAGTCGTACTGTTGATCAGATGATTCCTGAAAGGAATGAAGAGAATGAGGATCAGGAACCTGAAAACTCTCAGGTGTTTGAGTCATGGAGTGATCATGTAAATCATATCACCGTTCAGAACTGTCCGAGACCTAGGCTTCTGTTGCTCATTATTTTTGTCCCATGTCTTCTTAAGAAAGACCGGCCATCCCTCCTTTTCAGGAGGGGGCTTACCTTGAGACTGAGGTCCCCAAATTATTGCATCCTAAGGATGTATAAACGTCAGTAATAATGACTGACAACTGATGTCCCTGATCAATGTCAGCCACCACCGAAAAGCATTGATGAACCATCAAAGGTCTGCTTCACCTTTTATATTAGAAATAATCATTTCAAAGACCACAGGAAACATTTTCAATACCCGCATCCCCACATCCAGGGCAGGACCTGCCCTATGTTCATTCTGTACTTGTTTGAGAATGCTTGGAAGAATACTCATTGAAGGGGTGCCATAACAGAGTGTATACACTGAGGCAAACACCATCCCCCTGGTGTTACAGTCAGCCAAAGGTGGAATTACATCACTAGACAAGCACATAGTAAGGATCATGTGCTTCTCTACAGGACCTGTAAGAGGGAGAACTGCATCAAGCTGTTCAATCTTCTGTGCAATTCAAAATGGCAAGTCTTCTTGATTCTGAGGAAGTTTACCCATAACAGAATTATTAATAACTGAGCTAATCCCAGGACCTCCACAATGTGCAGCCTGTACCAAAGGTGCAGCCACAGTTGGAGCCGCTAAAAAAGCGCAGGCAACAAATTGGATCAGGCACCAATAAAGAAGAAGCGCCTGATCATACAACAAACAAAATGCTGCAAAATTAGCATTAAGATAATTGGGATGCGAAGTAAAAGCGGCCAAAACAGGCCATGTGACCCCATCAATACTTAAGGCGCCCATTTGAGCAAAAGAAACAGGATGGGGTAGGGCACCAAATCAAGTCTGCTGCTACCAGGCTGTAAGAAGAACTTCAACAACCACATCAGGGTGATAAGCTGCCAGAACAGCGGCAGTAGTATAATCATGGAAAGAATTTTCATTCGCATTCACAGTGGGAAATGTAACCCAGGAGTAAAACACTTCGAAATGGTACTCAGGTTCCGCTTTGACTACAAAAACAACTGGAGACCCCGTATTGAGGGCTCCATGCTGCAACAAATGGTGAGTAACCACAGAGGGGCAATGAGCCGGAATTGCAATCAGTTGAGCCATCACTAAAAGTCAAGGGAAATAAACGGAGGCATAAAACGGGTCAAAAACCTTTTAAACTTCAAGCTTGAAAAACTTACAGCAATAGGTTATACTAAAAAAGCTGAGGAGGCAAAGCCCTCACACCAAGGACTTCTCTGGGAAATTGTGAAAGGGTATTGTGGAACAGCACAAGTGCTACTCAGGGGTCCCATGAGTAAGTACCAGACCAAACGATGGCGGTGCCATGTTACAGGGATTCTGAGGAGTCACATAACTATGCCTGGGATCACATAATCTTTTCCCTCGACATCGAGCAAGGTATTTAATCAGGCCCAATTCTGTGCGAGTTCACCGGCTTGACTTTCTGCGAGGCCCCGGTCAAATCCTGAAATTCAGGAGCTCAAGATCTTCCAGCGGAATAAACCTGAAATCCAGGACGGGTCACAGCTGAAGATTGCTGGCTTGACTCTTGATGTCAAGTTGGTCCCCTTACGGAGCGCTTTCAAAAAGTTGCTCCAAACTTTTGCAAACTTCTGGAACTTCTTCCTAAAGTTTCTTTTGAGGGTTCAAAGTGCCCAAAACACACATCGAAGGGTTCAGAATCTCAGAGATGCCTTGGGATGTGTGGACTACAATTCCCTCAATGCACCTTGCCAAATCCTTCAAAGTCCACTGGACCCACTCCAGGATGGGGACTCTTGGTGGAGATGATGCATAGTCTAGGGAGTGGACTCTCTGGAAGCTACAGTTTAACAGTGCCCACTCCTTAGACTTACAGAGGCCGGCAAAATCATTCTGGTGCAGAGTCCCACAGTGTGCAGTCTTTATGAGTGCAGTCCTCTTGGTGCAGGCCAGGGAGTCAGCAGGGCGCCACTTCTTCTTTTTGTCCTTTCAGGCAGCAGATCTGAGGAGCTATGCAGCTTTCCCATATTTATTCACAATTTCTCGGCATTGAGCAGGGTGGCACCCCTGACCAATGGGGTGCAGGGTGCCACCCAGGTATGGTATATTCTTGGCCCAGAAAGCACCATTCTCACATATTCCATCATGGATGAAATCTCTCCAGGTGAGCTGGATCGGGCTAAGCCAACCTACTGGTGTGGCTAGGTTTTACTAGCACTCCCCTTCAACACCTCTTCTTAATGTACTTACTGAGGCTCCTGTGTAGCTGGGGGGGGTGGGTGAGGAGGATGTGTCATTCTCCCGTTGAAGATCAGTTTGACTCACCATCCCCTTCGTGTCTTTTTAGGTTCAACCGCCAAAGTTCTCCACCCACAGGAAATCTGTGTCTACTCTGACAGGAAACTTCACAGTTCATAAAGCAGCTCTGGCTAACCTTGGCAAATGCTGGCCAATCAGCAGAGGGTACTGAAAATCTGAATTTTGGCTCACAGAAAATAAAGTTTAATAACATATTTTCTGTAATAGTTATTATAAATTTAACAGTGGCAAGTTTTCTGCTGTATCTCAACTATTCATTTTATACCTTGAAGTATATGGCTCATAAGAAAAGTATTACACTGTTGGCCTGTGGAGCCATTCACTACAATGGGGAAAAACTGAATTGGCAGTTTTATCCATCACCTGGCAACCTACCCCTGAGGCATCTAGGGTAGATCTTAGGGGTGCATAAGGCACAATAATACTTTGGAAGTACCTTTAAATCCAATGTTGAATTTGCATATCATTTCAATTTAAAAGCAGTCTGCAAGGAAGGGCTGGCTTTTAAAATGACAGCAGGCCCCGCAGTAACAAACACTCCAGTGCAAGAAATCTACTGGGCCTCCCTGCACTAATATATACTAGTGACTTATAGGTAGTTTGAATTCCCCTTGCTGTAGTATATGCTAGGGTGTGGCAGTGGTCTGTCATTGCCAATTGCAAATATACCAAATGACTCTGCACTTTTTAAACAGAGCACAAGCCCTGGGCTGGTTAGCAGTGCCCAGCGCACAGTCAGAGTCAGAAAACCAGCATCTAGTGGTCAAAATGCGGCAAAAAGGGTAGGGGTCCTGATTTCTCACACACCCCACAATGCATGCCACATAAACCATCTTTGGAGGAAAGGATCATCAAGAAGGAAATATTTCCTCAAAGACTTAAACTCCGCGTTCAAAAATGTTCTCCCTTGAAGGGCTCCTTTGGTTGTAATGCCCCTAACATTAGGAGCACTTGTTCAGGCAACCTTTACATTGATACCTCCCTGAAAAGAATCAGGCTGGGCTTAAAGAGCCAGTTACTATGTACCTACTGAAACCCAGCATGACATAACTCAGAAATACCTTTTGTACTGAAACACTGCATTTGCTTTTGTGATATCAACATATCTAACCAACTGGACAGTTAATACTATATTCATAGTCTTTATTATATTTCTGACAAAAGAAAATGTACTGTATTACATGTTATTGCATTATCTATTGAGCATCTGTTCACTGCATGATCCCTTTTTGCACAGAT
Source organism: Lissotriton vulgaris (assembly GCF_964263255.1). NCBI lineage: Eukaryota > Metazoa > Chordata > Amphibia > Caudata > Salamandridae > Lissotriton > Lissotriton vulgaris. The sequence goes on from NW_028248529.1 coordinate 432,690, forward strand.
TAGTGCCTCATCTCTTTGCCTTTCCTCTGTGAATGCTCTCTCTTACCTGAGTGTCAAAATCGCACTAAGAAAAAAAACGATTAAATACTTTTAGAAAGAAAAAAAAATTGCTCAGAGAAATATACAAAGGATACACAAAGGGACATTTTTTAATATTTGTTGAACTCTAGTGATTCTTGTATAGAAAATATGTGCTGCAATGAATAATAGGCAGAAGCCGACAAACGTTATATTGAGTGTCAAAACAATAAATGAAATGAAGAGTTACACTATTTTGTTGATAACCCTTATATATGCATACATATACAGTATTATAACAATCTAGTGTACTCCTATGATGCAACCCCTAACCTAGGTGTCTAGGGTGTGAATGTAAGCTCTACTAAGAAACCCCTTATGGATGATGTAACCCCTTTACCTGGTGGGCAAGAATGTAGGATCAAGTCTTGGTCACAAACTGGACACCTCTCATGGAGATGCCAGTCAGCTGCTAGGCGAAAGTTTCAGCATGCAGAGACCCCTTCTATATGAAAACAAAAGGTTGCAAATAGAAAGGGGCATCCATGCCTCGGGCCTGACTGGGATCAGGCTGCCTATTGTTTATATTCCACAGATAGCTGCGTTGCCATATGGATACAATAACATTCACATTTGTGTCATGCACTTGAAGGTATTGCACATAACGCCAAGGTAGTATGATAATGTTCTCACAAAGTTCTTTTGTCAGCAAGGTCGGTGTTTCTTAGAAACAAACCAAACTGTTACAAATGTATGTCAAAAGTCGATGTGAAAAAGTGGAGGCAACTTTAGGAAAAGACTGTGTACATGTAAAATGGCACTATTTCCTTCAGGGCCTAACTCAGGCACAAGACAATTCATGACTCCATTTTACATTTAAACAACTTGGCGCACCCTTACCTAAAACATGCCTTTCTGCCCCATAGTACTTTCTCAATGCATGATAGTTTTTGATTGAGTCCATACAAAAAACATACTTGCCTGCTATTTTTGCAGAGCACAACACATCATTAACATGTTTATGTTATAAAGTGTATTCATTTCCAAGTCTTTCAAACAGTGGCCAACCATGTGTGGTCCTATTGGTGGAATATGTGTGTTTTCTTTCTGCGAAACTCTTCCCTCTCCGTCCCAGCTCACAGTGTGCCCCCTGTGAAATTTTGCATAAATATGGCTAGCTTGGCCCCACCTCTGAAACTCTTTCATGCGCACAGCAAAGACAAGGGTGGAATGTGGACAGTAAAGTGGAAGTCGTTCTGCCTGTGCAGTCTGTGGTGCACATCACGAGTTCCCTGCATGCACAGTGGCACACCGTTCTATTTCCTGTAGCGAAACATGAAATTACTGCTACCTGCTCTTTATGTGGGTGTATTGTGCCATTGGTGTGCTTGCCGTTTCAGCTCCACACATCTGTTCCCTTATAAATACTACCCAGGTCGCTTGAGTTATCTTGGTGACTTAGTAGTTCTAGTTGTTAGTGTCAAATTATGCTGTTGTATTTTCCTTGTGTTCATCCAAATTGGTCTGTTTGCTTTATTTAGCTAAATTGGGTCACATGGAAAGTATCTATTTAATATTCCTTGCCTTCCATTCCGGCTGTTTGTAGATTATATATTCCAAGCACATCTCTTTCAGGACAGTAATTACATGACTGGAAAGCAGCTGTCATCTGTTTAGTAATATTTAAGGATCTTCAAAAGATAAGGTGATTGTTTTTGATATTGTGGCTGTGTTCAGCGTTTACCTTTAACTAAGTAATACCGGGTTTCCCTGTTCCAAGTAGCAAAACTTTCAATACTGTTTATTTCATCACATTCATTCCACGAGGTGTTTCCAGGTGACATCTGTGGGTGGGGGAACGGGGAAGAGTGATGTATGTGCACTACTCTGAATCCTGATGTGGCTGCAGACTCCGAGCCATCTGCTGGCTGTGTCGAGTGCACCGTTTCTAACACTTGCACCCACATCGATTCAGGATTACTGCCAAGCCCAAACTCCGAATGACTCCCTAAGTATGACCTATCTGCACGCATTCTTAGTAAATTAAACAAATAAGTCTATCAGAAAAGATTGCTCTGTTTTGCGCACAGATACTCTCTGTGTGATTATGGCTCCCACCTGCATGCCAAGCCTGCATAATATTTCTCGAGTCTGCTTGGTGTCTATTGCCATGCTGTTTTAATTTGTTTATGTGGATCGGACTTTTTATGTTCCGAGGGTCGATCTGATTTTCTTACATTGTGCAGCAAATAGTATAGCAGGTGTTGATATATTCTAAGCAGTGATAATTGATCCTTAAAAAGTTGAATAACTGTTCCATATTTTGTACTACTTCGGCATTACCTTTGCATACTTTTTAGTAACTTTGCAGATTTTCTAAATGGAGATTTGTTGGTAATATTTAGATCTGTGGCTAGTTGTAATCTCTTCTGGTTTATGTATATTTATTACAGCAAAGGCTGTATTTATTTTTATTTATTTATTTTAAAGGTTTTATATAGCGCTGGCTAAACCCGGGGGTATCAGAGGGCTTTGCATGATTAAAAGTATAGTACAGGAGTAACAAAAATTGTACATAAAGTAGAATTCAAACAGGTTAGTGTAAAAAAGAGCAAATAGAATAAATACAATTTACATATGTCCGAAAGGCAAAACAGAGCTATCTACAAAAATGACATGGATACAGGCAGTCGCTTTTTGTACAGAGACGCAAGATGGATGTAGGATCAATGATAGGAGGGTAGTAGGTGGGAGGGCGAGGATAGTGGAGTGAAGAATATATAAAGGAAGGGGAGGTAGGAACTAAGGAGAGGAAGTATGAGGGGAGAAGGTAGAACAAGAGAGGAGTGAAAGGATTATGTTTTTAGCTGTATTAGTTAGCTTAGGAGGCACGGCATTATGCAATCTTTTATATGCCGACGACTTGGCACTGTTCAGTCTCACCAGAGTGGGGCTACAGAGACTTCTGGACGCCTTAACGCAATACACGGCTATCAACCAGTTAGAAATTAACATGAAAAAAACTATTGTTGTCCCGTTTGGCAAAAAACGCTACAGAGGTGGAGGCTGGACAATAAACAAAGAAAGCATTTTAATCGGCCAATCGTATAAATACTGAGGGGTCCATTTGGACTCCAGGGGCAGTTTTACTAAACAGTGCACTGTGATTGCAGCGAAGGCAACAGCGTTAATGATATCCCTGGCTAAGTTATCGAGGAGACTCTCTGGCCCCACGGTTTTGCCCTTACTGGAAGTGCTTAGAGCAAAGATCGGGCCCACTCTTTCGTATGGTATAGAGATCTTCAAGGGAAAATGAACAATTCCCTAAACAAACTGACAACCAAACTCTATAAGAAATTGCTTCACCTGCCAAGGTCCTCCTCGCCAGCACAGGTCAGACTAGAGCTGGGCCTAACTAACTATGAATCCTCTAATGTTGGCTCATATCTTAATCTGATCCACAAACTAAGGAAGGCAGAAGCTGGTACCTTGGAATTCCTGGTCTGGAATGAAATTAGTGTGAGCAATCCGGGAGGAACTTACGGTTGCCTCCTAAACGACTATATCCAACAAACGTCTGCTGCAGACCTCTGGGCCCTCAACCCAAGCCAGACTGCCTTCAAAAACACAATTAAAAAAGTCATAAGACTGAAATCCCTGATCATGGACAAAGCTCTCCTTGCGAAACGTAGCCATGCTTGGGCAGTAGCCAACTCCTACAAACGACTTCATCCGGCAAATTATCTGTCAATAACATTTTCTTATCATCTAAAGCGATGTCTGATCGCCCTAAGACTGGGAGACTGGCGCTTCCTACAAAATCTCCCTGCATGGCGTAAAAAAAAGGTTGATCAAAAGTGCAGAGGGTGTGGGTCAGCAAACGAAACTTTTTTGCACATGCTTTGTATATGCCCCTTCTTCATTTCCCAACGCAGACGTCTACTCAGGCCGGAATGCAACAGGCTGGGAGTTCGGACTTGCAGACACGCCATTACTGCTGCTCTGTCCTTAGAGAACACTGACTTAAACATAAAACTGGCCAAATTTGTTCAGTATGCCTACAGACTCTTAGAAAAAGTGGACCACTGTGCAGAATAATGTGCATCTAACTCTACCTGCATTGTCCGGGAGTGCTAATTTCTAAATTGACGTTGCAGTAAGCACTGATAAGAAAGCCACATTGCACTCTGTTTTTATTTTTTTCATTTTTTAATTTCTTTTAAGTTGTAAGATTGTATTAATGTGCTGGAAGAATCTTTTAAAGATATGTTTTTATATATCTAAATAAAGAAAGTTTACTCTCACACATGGATACAGGCAGTCACTTTTTGTACAGAGACGCAAGATGGCTGTAGGATCAATGATAGGAGGGTAGTAGGTGGGAGGGCGAGGATAGTGGAGGGAAGAATATATAAAGGAAGGGGAGGTAGGAACTAAGGAAAGGAAATATGAGGGGAGAAGGTAGAACAAGAGAGGAGTGAAAGGATTATGTTTTTAGCTGTATTAGTTAGCTTGCTATGCGCACAGTTTTGTTTTTGCTTCAATTGAATAGTTGCTTTAAGGCGTGGTTATTCAAGTGATGAGCACAATGTAATAGCTGTTTCCCCTTATTTAGCTCAATGTAGAATTCTAATTTGGCCAGACCTGCTGAAAATTTGCTAGCATCCTTTTTCAACAAAAAGTGGACAAACACAAGCACACACATACAATCACTCATACATATATAGGGGTGTAGGAACACAAAACCGAAACACCATGGCATTGAAGTGGGTGTTAACACTTATTTAGAGCAACTATAGCAATGAATATGCATTCACAGATTTGTTATTACGTAGATCAAATTTCAGTTTATTATCATGGTAGAGAAAAACTCTCTCCCAATGGTCAGAGTAATCTTCAATATGACTTTATCTTGCAGCAGATTCGTAATCCGATCTGTGTTTTTTAAGGTGAATTTCTGAGGGTTTTTTAAACATCCATTGAGGTGTTATAAGCAAAGCTAACTTCACTTTAACCTTTTTGTTTTTTCAGTAAATGCATTTTTCTTATCATATAATACATCAATCAATCAATCATATCATTTGTTAAGTGCACACTCACCCGTGAGAGTCTCAAGGCGCTGGGGTGAGGAATTCTGCGACTGCTCGAAAAGCCAGGTCCTGAGGAGTTTTCTGAAGGTCAGCAGGTCTTGGGTCTGCCGAAGGTTATGGGAAGGGTGTTCCAGGTCTTGGCGGCGAGGTGAGAGAACGATCTGCCACCCGAGGTCACTCTTCGGAAGCGGGGGACTATGGCGAGGGCGAGGTCGGTGGAAGGGAACTGGCGGGTGGGGGTGTAGAAGCTGAGTCATCTGTTGAGGTACATTGGTCCGGTGTTGTGGAGTGACTTGTGTGCGTGGGTGAGGAGCTTGAAGGTTATCCTCTTGTTGACTGGGAGCCAGTGCAGGTCTCTCAGGTGGGGTGTGATGTGGCTGTGGCGAGGGATGTCGAGGATCAGGCGCGCCGAGGCGTTCTGGATACGTTGGAGCCATCTCATGAGTTTGGCCGAGGCTCCTGCGTAGAGGGCGTTTCTGTAGTTCATCCTGCTGCTGAGGAGGGCCTGGGTGACCGTTCTTTTAATTTCAGTGGGGATCCACTTTTAGATCCTGCGGAGCATGGGGAGGGTGTTGAAGCAGGAGGAGGAGACGGCGTTGACCTGTTTAGTCATGGAGAGGGTGGAGTCGAGGATGGCCCCTAGGTTGCGTTTGTGGTCAGTAGGGCCGGACTGACTACCGGACAGTTTGAAATGCTGCTGAGCTGGGGTCTGATTTCATTGCAGTGGGGGCTGATTTCGTTCATGGAGACCTGCGTGTGCTTTGAAATAATGAAAGCAAAACTAATTTTGTTTATTACATGCAGGTCCCCATCAATGAAATTAACCCCCAGCTAAGCAGCATTCCAAACTGCATGTTTACCAGTCTGGCCCTGGTGGTCTGTGGGTGTTGGGGGGGGTTCCCAGTGTGGTCGGGCACCAGGAGTCATTCCAGGCCAAAGGGGTGGATCCAAGGATGAGGATCTCTATCTTTTCCGAGTACAGCTTCAGTCGGCTGTTCCTCATCCATTCAGTGACGGCCTTCATTCCTTCGTGAAGGTTGGTTTTGGCAGTGTGGGGGTCCATGGTGAGGCAGAGGATCAGCTGGGTGTCATCGGCGTAGGAGATATTGTTGAGGTTGTGCCGACGGGCGATGTGGGCAAGCGGTGCCATGTAGATGTTAAAAAGAGTTGGGCTGAGGGATGAGCCCTGGGGTACGCCGCAGATGATCTCGGTGGCTTCGGAACAGAAGGGGGGCAATGCGGATGCTCTGTGTTCTGCCAGAGAGGAAGGAGGTTGTCCAGTCCAGGTCCTTCCCTTGCATCCCAGAGTTGTGGAGGCGTGTTTGTAGTGTGTGGTGTGTGGTGGCAGACCATGTTGAAGGCGGCTGACAGGTCAAGGAGGATGAGGGCCACCGTTTCACCGTTGTCCACCAGGGACTTGATGTTATCAGTGGCAGCGATGAGGGCAAACTCAGTGATGTGGTTGCAGTGGAACTCAGACTGGGAAGGGTCCAGGATGTTGTTCTCCTCGAGGTAGCAGGTCAGTTGTTCGTCGACGGTCTTCTCAAGGACTTTTGCCAGGAATGGGAGCAGGGAGATGGGCCAGAAGTTCTTGAGGTCCTTAGGGTCTGCCTTGGGTTTCTTGAGTAAGGCGTTGATCTCGGCGTGATTCCATCTCTCCGGGAAGGTTGCTGTCTCAAAGGAGGTGTTGATGACATTCCGGAGATGGGGTGCGATGGCTGTGCTGGCTTTGTTGAAGATGTGGTGCGGGCATGGGTCTGACGGAGATCCAGAGTGGATGGTGTTCATGATCTTGATGGTGTCGTCGTTGTTGATGTTGGTCAAAATGAGCATACAGTTGGTGCGGATGGTGGTCGTGGGGGCGGAGGTGTCAGTGGTTGTCGGGGCGGTCGTGGCGTTGAAGCCGTCGTGGATGTCTGTGATCCTGTGATGGAAGAAGGTGGCCAGCAAGTCACACAGGTTCCGCGAGGTTGGGACGTCATTGGTGTTGAAGCTGGGGTTGGAGAGTTCCTTTAAAATGTTGAAGAGCTCTTTGCTGTTGTGCGCATTGTTGTCTAGGCGGTCTTTGAATGAGGCTCTTTTGGCGGATCTGATGAGGTGATGCAGCATGGCTGTTCAGTATTCGTTCACGGAGCCAGATCTTCTCCAGCTTTCGGCAGGTTTGCTTGGAGGCCGGACGTCTTCAGTGAACCAGCTGGCTTTCTTGTTGGTGTGACTGTTGGAGGGTTTCTTGATTGGGGCGAGGGTGTTGGCGCAGTCGTTGATCTACTGTATGAGGTTGCGGGCGGCGGTGTCAGGGTCAGTGGGGTCGGTGCGTGGGCTCTGGGGGAGGGAGGTGGTTAGCTGGTCTTCTGTGACTTTGCTCCAGCAGAGGCGAGGCATCTGTTGGGTGCGGTGGTGCTTGGTGGGTTTCTTGAAGGTGAAGTGGATGCAGCGATGGTCGGTCCAGTGGAGTTCGGTGATGTTGTTGAAGGAGATGTGGGGGCTTGTGGAGCAGATGGGGTCAAGCGTGTGACCGGCGGAGTGGGTCGGTGTTGTGACGAGTTGTCTGAGTTGGCTAGGTTGTCGATCAGAGTGGTGGAGTTGGTGTCGTTGTTGTTCTCGAGATGGAAGTTCAGGTCCCTGAGGACGATGTAGTTGATGGAGGTGAGGGCGAGTGTGCTGATGAAGTCAGCAATGGAGTGGTGAACTGTGGTCAGAGTTTGGGGGATCTGTAGATGAGGGTTCCTCTGAGGGTGGTGTTGGGGTCGGTGTGGATATGGAAGTGCAGGTGTTTGGTGGTGCTGAGGGTGTCGTCCATATTGGTCAAGACTCTGAGAGTGTTCCTGTGGACGATGACGATTTCTCCTCCTGCTCCGTTGGTGTGGTCCCTGCTGGTGATCTTGTAGCCTTCCGGGACAGCTATGGCTATGTCGGGTGCTGAGGCAGGGTTCAGCCAGGTCTCCGTCAGGAAGGCGAGGTCTGGGGAGGTTGAGTCAAGTAGGTCCTAGAGTTCAATGGCGTTTTTGGCAGAGTGGGTGTTGAGAAGGATGCATCTGAGGTGGTTGGGTTCTTTCCTGGTCGGCAGCATGCTGGGGCAGATGCTTGTGAAGCTGCAATTCTGGCAGGTGAAAGCTCCATGGGTGCACTTTGGGCGGCCAGAAAGCAGGTGTGTGATCATCAGGTGTTGAGTGCGTGGAGGGTTCTGGCATCGTAACGGTGTCGGGCCTCATGGCGTTTGCGGGGTCCAGGGGTACTGGCGCTGGGTGCCCGCTGAGCGGCCTCCATATGAAGGGATGTGGGAGGGAGGAGCAGCGGGGAGGCGGGAGTGGGGCGGCAAATGGGATTGCAGGGGGCGGGCCGCAGGTACGCAGCAGTGGGAAAAATGGATGGGGCAGGAGGAGAACTGGCACAGGAAGGAAAAACAAGTTTAGGCAAGAAAACAAGTACAGCCACAGAGGAATAAAAACAAGTCTGGGCAAGAAAGCATGTACAGGCACAGAGGAATCAAAACTTGTCTGGGCAAGAAAGCAAGTACAGGCACAGAGGAATAAAAAAAGTCTGGGCAGGAAAGCAAGTACAGGCGCGGAGGAATAAAAACAAGTCTGGGCAAGAAAACAAGTACAGGCGCAGAGGAAAAAAACAAGTCTGGGCAAGAAAGCAAGTTAGGCACAGGGGAAAAATACGAGATTAGGCAAAAACAATGCAGGCAGAGCCATACAGCAGCCTGGGGAGAGACCTGCTTGCGAGCATCCTATATTACCCTGCACCCAAACCTCTGTTGGTGCCTATTTATCTCTGGGCAGCTGGGGGTTAGCTAGTGGACCTGGCCTTTGGCCATGGGTGGCACCTAACCCTCCATAGGTCGCGAACCACAGCTGTGCACAGCATTTAGAGGAGCCCCTGTTAACAACAATCTGCCATGGGCCAACATACTCTTCATTGTGGGCAGGATTGTTTTTGTGCAGGAAGGGATGATTTCCTGCACCAAGTGTGCTGCAGATCGCAGCACTCTTAGGAAGAGGAAAAAAGAAGGAGAAATAAAGATATTTCTTCTTGTTGCACCTCTATCGAGAAGGCATTGCTTTTTGATGTATTCCCAGGTTTATATATTATATATAAATTTGGGCAGGCACTAAAATACATTGGTGAATGCATGGGAACACCCAATGTCCATCCATGGAACACTCAATCTCCATCCATGGAACACCTGCCTGGTGTAGAGTAACACAAAGCAGCAACTTGCACTGCCTTGGTGTTACTCCAGATTTACCAAGCAATGCAGGATACATATGGTGACCTTGCGTGGCTTGGTAAATCTAGCTAAGGATTGCATTGCCTTTGCGTCATACTTCGTGATACAATACCAATGTAATCCTGAGGTCAATCTAGGCCCCTGTAGCCCGAAGAGATTTGTGAGTCATGCTCAAAATGTTGATCAAATCCAGTACCTAAAAAGGCTGCTCACAATTTTCTTATGTCTTGCAAGTTGTGCGCCATATTAGGTGTTTTGTTTCTATTGTGTACCTTGAATTTTCCACCCACTGGGTATCCCTGAGGACTTCCCTGGATTTGATCACTTCAATGGTTGGTCCGCAAAGGCTATTGTTTTTTTTCTGTCAGCAGGAAGTTGATTGGAATAAATGAGATTGACCGGATTTGCCAGCCAAGGGATACAAATGTGTTATTCCTTTAAAGTCTGCCCTGCAACCTATCTTTAACTCAATACATCTCAAAAACTGCTGAACAGATTTATACTAAACTGAGAAAAACAAAATTTCTGAGTCAATTTCTACATTCATGCCAAGTTTCATATAAATCTGTTAGTGGTTCAGACTGTAGTCATGTCAAAATTATGGATGAGAGACTGGCAAGTCACTTCTTTGTTAGCAAACTTTACTTCTTTCGCTAGCACAAACCTCCATGAAACTAAACTTGCTAATGAAAAGCAAAGCTTAGCTGTCTAAGCTTGTAGAAATCATAATATTGCAAAATTTATAGGCAGATCAATAAATGCCATTTTAATGGATCGAGCAAAAGAAACTGATGTGATCTTTGATGTGATGATTTATATATACATGCAAAGCACAAATGGAATTGTCCCATTTTCTTTTCTGGAGACTCTGAGTTGTGAAGATATTGCTAGTAAAATGCCTTTGTGAACAGCAAACAATCATAATCCTACACAAATGTGTATGTTTACCTTTGCAAGTCAGACCATTATGATTTTTATCCTTTGGTGTGTTTAGAGGAGGCTGTATTAGAAACTGTCATTAGCAAACACTATTCACTCTCTCTTTGGTTCATTAGTACCCCAAAATCTGTCATATTAGAGAGGAACATGTTTCACTTGCCAATTAAACTCTCTTATTTTTCTTTTTGTTTTGTCCACATTCAGCTCAGACTACAGTGGGCATACCAACTGCCCGTACCGTTGCATGATGTTGGGTAAGTGTAGGGTGAGGATGGGGACCAGGGAGGAGCGCCCCGCCTACCGAAACCACAGCATGCTAGGATGACACTGACCCCAAAGTAAGGAGCACGGTCAATCTCACATTCAGGTGACCTTGATGACTGTAATATTGGTCGTGAAAGGGAACTCAGAATGCCCAGCACAGTCAGGAGATTCTCAAGGAGGCATAATTATGGGACCCATTTTACTTTTAGATAAAGGGAGCTTCCCAGACCCACAAAACTAAACATTTAAGCATTTGCCCATATTAGTAAGTGATCCCATAGTACTTTTTTTCTACTCTTAGTTCTACACATATCCATTTAGATATCAAGAACAAAGAGGACAACCACTCCGAATGCAAGGGGGTGCACCCTCTGCCCAGCTTTTGCATATTTCCCTCCCGGCCAGCTATATAGCATTGAAGAGGAAAGATCTGGCAAGACCTGTTATTTCAGAGGATATTCAGAAAATTATCAGGGTGAGATTCACCTGAATTGGGAGGTCTAGAATTTCTGCGATGGCATAGCATACTTTTTATCGGAAGTCCACTATGTCAGGCAATCCTTGAACATATGTACATCAAAGGTTCTTTGCAGGCCACATATTTTACAGCTAACTGGAGGCCCATCAGACATTTTAGAGAGCCGTAACAGACATATATAGGCCCTATGAACCGTGAACAAATGGTTCCTCCTGAGCCTAGCTGCTTTTACAATAGAAAACATGATGTTAAAAGATGTTTGTCAGAGATGTTCCCACGGTTCATTTGGTATGCTGACACCCAATAATTCTTTGGACAACTTGAAATCCCCATCAACAGCCTCCTCAATACACCAATACCAAAAAGAGACCTCCTTTTCCCCTACCGGTCTTGCCACTTATTGTTCCTCTGGGAAATTACCTATGCCTATGTTTTTTTTTATGTTGTGTGACCAACTCTGGAGCTGGATATATTTGAACTGGGACACACCCTCTTCCACCTTATTTTGGAGTGATGACCAGGATAGAAGCATGCCCTCATGGGTCAGTTAATCCCACACCTTCAGCCCAGCCATTCTGAGTGGTAATGCTAGTCCATCCTTCAGACACTCTGGTACACCTGGGGAGTCCCATAGGGGGGCCAGACTCTAAAAGTAGCTAAGAACAGTCAGCCGTTTGACCCTAAGTCATGTTCTAGCCATTCCCTGCAGGTCATTTAGCTTAATCTTTCAGTTCTCCAAATTTAAAGAAGAAGCCCTCCTGAGACAGACCCACTCACCTCATCATTGCAGAAAAACATGGCCCCCATCCCAGTACTCTCTGAAATTTTTAAGAGCATTCTGAAGTGTGATAGTTGGAAGGCCCAAGCATAATATTGCAAATCTGGCAGTGCAAGTCCTCCCTTCTCCCTCCTGCATCTCAGCTTCTTCCAGGCAATACTGGTGCCCCTATACGCCCAAGCTTAACTTTAGCCTGTTTGTCAAAATGTAGTGGGCTAACATTGTAGATAAAGGTAATTTTTGGGAGCACTACCATCTTTACCAAGTTAATCCGGCCGAGAAGAGTTAGGGGGAGATGAACCCAGGACTTCATAAGTTTTTGACACTCTCTTGAGACATTGGCGAGATTGGTGCCTGACAGCTTATTGATGTCCTGAACTATTCTGACCCCCTAATACCTCATATCATGTTTGGTCTGATGCTGACACTCCCCCAAGTTCCAGGTCATGACCTTGGTTTTCTCTGCATTTATCTCAGAGCCAGATATCTGACCAAAGTCTTGTACCAGTTCTATAACAGCTGGAAAGCTGGTTGAGAGGTCTAAGGAAAGGATACAAATGTCATCAGCATACAGGGCCTCCTTCAACTCCCAAGCCAATCTTTAAACTGCAACATTTTTGTCTCCTTCTCTTAGTCACTGGGCAAATGGCTCAATATGTGTGTCAACGAGGAGAGGGGAAAGAGGGCAGGCCCGCCTAGTACCCCTAGTGATTGTAAAAGGTCTAGTCAAATTGCTCTTAACCAGCAGCCTAGCTGACGGGTCATGATAAATCAGCTGAATGGCTCGGCGGAACCTCTCACCCACTTAAGGTTCTTCAAGACTGTTGACAGGTATACCCAATTGACTCTGTTGAAGGCCCTGGTGGCATCCCATGTCATTGCTACAAGGGGGAGCAAATGGGTTGTGGTCAGGTCTATTGCACCGATGAAGTCATAGGTGAGTTCGAATAACTTCCTACCCTTAACAAAACCTTTTTGGTCATGGTAGGAGCAAGTCATCTGCAACGGATCCCAACCTACCCATCATAATCCTGGTAAAAATGTTATAATCTGCGTTCAACAGCGAAATGTATCTGTAGGACCTACAACACACTGGATTCCTCCCTGCTTTCAAAATCAAAGTGATGGTGGCCTCACCCCATGAGCATGGCAACTTTATATCTTCAGATAGGATCTCATTGAAAAGCTGTGTCAAAATGGGAACAACCACCTCTCCCAAAGATCTATAATGCTCTATTGGCAACCCATACGGCCCAGCAGCTTCCCCCATTGCAAGCAAGAATGGCCTTTTTTGCCTCCTCATGTGAGATGTCCTGCTCCTCTTGCTGGAATGAATTCAGAGGGGAGAGCGTGCTCCCACACAGCCACTCCATTTCCTTGGTTTTATCAACCACCCTTCTTGATACAAATACTGAAAGAAGTCAACGAAGGCGCCCCCTATCTCCTTGTCTGTGGACAGAGCAGTACCTCCGGCAATGTTGTCAATTTGTTTAATCAGGTTACGCATCCTCTCTGACTTAGCCTTCCATGCCAACAACTTGCCCGCACCTTCGCTATACTCAAAATGGGCAACTTTGCTTTCCTCCCAACTACTAGTAGCCCTGGTGTGGACAATAGTATTTAGCTGATCTTTTAATCCTCTTAGTTTGCCCAACTTTTCCTGCTGTTTCTTAAGTCAACATCCCTGTTCAGACCCAACTCTACTGCTTTCCTCTCTCCTTCCTTTTGTGCCACCTCTTCTCTATGTTTTCTGTTCCTAATGCATACCCTACTCATTATCATGTCCCTTAAGAAGGATTTTAGGGAGTCCCAAACCACAGAAATCATGGCCGGTCCTATACGAACATCCAAAAAGCACTAAGTTTCTTGGGATGAGTACTTCATCTCTTCACTGTCAAGAAGTAAAGTTCGGTTGAACGTCCAAACTCTTGCAAGCTGACCATCTGACAGAACCATATCAATCCATGCCCCTGAATGGTCAGACAAATGCGGAGTCAAATAGACAATGTCCATAACTTTACCCCTTAGGCTGTGACTAACTAAGATGTAGTTGACTCTCAACTTGTGGCCATATTTACTATTGTAATAAGAGACTCCTAATTGATGACCCAATCTGTCTCACAAATGTCGCAAAGTCCAGTCTGTGCCATCATAGATTGAAGATACGTCTGGGATCTAGAAGTTGCCCTGGCTCTGCTGTTTGCCGACTTATCCAATTTGGGATTCAATACAATGTTGAAGTACCCAACAATAATTACCAGATCTAGGTAATCCAATAGGTTTGTACAATTTTTTTTAAGAGAGGAGGGGCATCCTGGTTAGGGTCATAATAGCCCACTAAGGTGAGCAACGACCCCAAAATAATTGCCTTCAAGATGACCCACCTGCCACATGAGTCAACCAAAGAGTTTAAAATATGAGCTTTAGCTTATTTTTTAATTAAAATAGCAATGCCCCTAATATTGGCACTCTGGTTGGAGCAGATCAAATGGTCCAACCACTTCTGATTTTTAATTATCTCAGTGATCTCTTCCTTGAAAAAGTGAGTTTCCTGAAGGAAAATGACCCGTGCTGGAGAATCTCTTATGTATTGTAAAATTTGTACTCTTCTGGCTTTCACACGCAGGCCATTAACATTCCATGACAAGAAATGAATCATTATCATGGAGGTTTAGATGCAAGGTCTATGAATCGAATCCGGTAGCAGAGAGAGGTAGCATCAGACCAAAACATCAGTAACAAAATTAGGGCGGTCTGAACAGACAATAAGGTAAATGAGGGAATTTTTTGTTTTTTTATCACAATGCTCCCCGCCATGTGCACCTCAGCACCCCCATACTACTACTAACCCCTCCAAGGAGAACCCTCACCCCATTTACCTGGACCAATAAGTGTCCAGTTACTGCACGCTGGGGCAGCACGTACTGTCCCTTGTGAAAAACTGAAAAAAAGACAAGAAAAGTTTAAGGAGAAGATTGAGACTGACCAATGACTTCCACTGGCTAATTGTCGCCGTGAGTATCTTTATATCATTTCTGTTGTTATCCTACTTATTCTGTTTTGAGAGCCATGGGACCTAGGAGTATATTTAGCTAACCTAACGGAGACCAACCACAGTGCTACCATCAGAAAATGCCGTTAGATGAGTGTCTGAGACTAGCTCATCAAGTGTGGATCGCTTTTCCAAAAACTTTCCAAAAGCTCTTCTGCCTCTGATTGCAATCTGACATTATGCATTTTATTTCTAAACATAATTTTCAAGATTGCTGGGAATTTAACTTTGGCCACAGCACTGTGCTTCCTGAAATCATGTAGCTTCCTGCCCAGCTCCCATTGCCTGGGTAGCACGGGCGAAATCAGAGTGTATTTCAAATGAAAAATCTCTGGCCTTCAGTGATTTAGTCTTGAGGGCGATGTTGAGAATCTTTTCCTTCAAAGAGTAAGTTTGGAAGTTTATAAGGATTTTCCTGTGCTTTGTCCTGTTAGTATTCCTTCTGAAAGGGTCCCTATGAATCCTTTGGGTGTCCTTCCTTAATTCCTCCTCTGATTCCTCTAACTGGAGTGTCTCTTTTAAGAGTGAAACCATATAGGATTTGAGGTCCTCCCCCTCTCTCCCCTCCGGTATATTCAAAATGCGAATATTACTTCTACGGAAGATATTGTCTAGCATCTCTAACTCATCCCAAAGGCCACCTCCTCCCTCTTCAGAGCTAAAATGTCAGCTTTTGCTACTCCAAGATCATCCTTTAAATCAACCACAGTGTTCTCCAATGTGTCTGTTCTTGCATTTAGGAGGTCAATTTTCCTCTCCAGCAACTCGCTAAAGTTTCTGATCTCTTCCTGGTTTGCTTCAGAAACTGAGAACCGTTTTTTAATGTCTTTTGAGAGGGTGGAAAAAAGAGCCTCCAGAGATGCTACTGAAGGTCCCATCATGTCATGTTCATTTAAGCCTTTGCCCAGCTCTGCGTCACAGCTAGCTTCCGTACCTTGAACTGCTGGGGACTTATGCTTTTCACTATCCATTCCTTTAGTTGGAGCCCCACGTGAAACACCTCCTATATTTGAAGTTGCAGCTGATACTGAAGAGAGGGGACCACCCAAAGCCTCCATCCTCTCCAAACTGGGTCTTGATGCTAGCGAATCTGGCAGAGCAAGCGAACCCCTTCTAAGTACCTCACCCTGTTTCACCACGTCAAGTACAGTTGGTTGCACTTAAAAATATTACTTTAATGAAGGTGTGATCCTAACTTTGTGGTCCGGGGATTTCCCTTTGCCCTTCCTGCCTTTATGCTCCTGCCTTTGACTTCACACTGCTGAAAGGTAGAGCCTCTGATTTATATGTCCGTACCTGTAGTGATACCTGCCCCCTGACACCAGGTCAGCAAGGAGAACATGGTGGCGCTACATGAGCAGCCGCTTGCTCCCTGGAGGCGCCTGTGTTCCGCGCTTAAAGTTTAGGTGAAGTTTGCGATCTGGCTTACCTGTGTCAAATATCTTGAGTGCGAAGAGCAATTTGCTTCTGTTTTCTCTTTTTTTTGTGTCTTTGAGATGGGGATGTGTCCCGGAGCTCCGGTTCCTGCAGGTTCAGCTTCTTCATCCCAGTGGGAGGTGGCCGCCCTGGAGTTGAGGAGGGGCGGCAGAGGTAGCGGGCTCCTCTGGGCCAGTAACTGCAGCGGCAGCACTGGTCAACCTTTTACCATCCTGGGGAAAGGTACCCCTGCTGTGGAGCCCAAGGAGGGCTGGGATTCAGGTTGTGGCATCCGCATTCAGACCTCCTCTAAGCAACAGCGAGATGTACATTGGGCCCAGGCTGTACAGGTGAGTCCACTGGCTAGTGAGTCACCAGGTACCGTGCTCCCTACGAAGTGCGCAAAGATAGGTAAAAGGCAAGCTGGAGTAACGCAGGGGCCATTAAAATAGGGAATTAGTGCTAAGCAGGTCCCTGGGAAAGAGAAATCTGATATAGAGAGTATGGGGAAAGACCCTCTCCGTCCCATGTTCAGACCAATTAAATTCTCTTAAATAAAATACATTTTTTAACTGCTGAATGTTTTAATAGAGAGATGTCAGTTACATTATTGATTAAAATTAATGAGGCCTTTATTAGGTGGGAACTTAGATATACTTATGCTTGTTTTAGAAAGGGCATTGTATACTTTTATTCTTGATTTATTTGCAGTACAAGATGTTCTTTTTACTGTGACTACTGTTGTTTTTGCATCACTAATATGTCAAACAGTTTCTGAATTACACCACTGGAGAAGACCAATATTCAACACCAGTGCAGCATCTTACATCACTGCACCCCTAGAGGGACAATGTCAATATTCACAACTCGCCAGTGCCTAGGGAGACCAATGCCTTAGGGCGTGTTGAGCCCCCTGCCCCTACCGCTTTCCTTGCCCCTACATGCCCTTATTTGAGGAGTGTGGTTGTACCATCTGGAAGGAGTGTGCTGGGCAAACATATGTGCCAACCTTAGTGAGAAGGGCATAGCCTCTTGCACGGTCTAGGAAACTTGGTCTACAGGGGAAGAGAAGAGATGCGCCCGCAAGTGCCTGTGTTTAAGAAAAAAAAGTCACAGCCAGCATCATCATCAAAGGCAGTGCTGCAGGATGTGCAAGAGTACCGTTGAGGCCTGTGAGAAGAATACAAGCAGTAGAACTGCACAGGAGGTTTGCATTGCTATCTTCATCACTTTAATTCTCCCATGTCGCTGAAAGCTTTAACTGGGTTACCTTTTCAACATGATGAAGAACTTCCTGAGCAGGAAGTTTTGTTTGGGGGTTTTGTTTTTTAGGTATCTTTTGATTTTCGAGCATATGGTTGTTTGTCAATCTTGGTTTTAATGCACTCTTCATGTTGCATTAGATATATGGTGGGGGTGATTTGGGAGTTAGGACTGGCTGGTGGCCAAATAACTGTGGTTCCTCCTGCATTAGGCTCCAGAGTATACACATAAGGAGATACTTGATGTGGGTGACCTTCCCTTATTGTGTGCATCCTGTAGGTTGTGAGTCTATGTAGAGGGTGTTACCATAAATATCCCCATCTCTCAATCTGTGCATACTTGTTAATGTATGCCTAATATTAATTTTTATGGGTAAAAAAGTACTTTTCATTTTTACAAATAAAAGCATCTACTGGAAAGTATTAATAGTTGTTATTTTCATTGCCGAGTTCTGAGTCTCTATTCCAAAACATGTCCCATGAGTAACCATTAAACTGCCCTGCCTCACTTTCCTGAGAGTCATATGCTAATAAGGTTTTCTTGGCTTCCAGTTTGTTGATCCGCTTTATGGGGGACTTAGGACACCCGAGGTGAAAAACACCAGTTTTCATAGTTGGGTTCCAGTACCTTCTGCCTGCCCTGTGATACTCCAGCCCAAATGTCTCCCTCTTACTAATCAACACCAATGAAATCCATCAATATACTAATTGCACTCAAATATGAGTTAAAATGTCATTGATCAAAGGCATTAGTTGACTGTAAACCTGACTTGAGATAATCCAACATTGGATTTCAAGTACAAACCTAAAACCCAATACAACAATAACTAAGCTTCTGTTGTTCCGCAGTGGCACCATACAACCATAACACAGACAGGTCAACCCACTCAGCTGATGGTCAATGAAAAATCACTTTGATTTACTCAGAACCCAGACCTCGCTTTCGAACAACACATTACCATATAAACCAGGAGCAGCGTGGCCCAAATCTCCCTTCTGAATATGTGAAACATTTCCTTCCAGAAAAGGATTAAGGACAATGAATCAAGCTGTTGTCTGGTCTTTTCATATCTGTATGGAGCTAACCATTTGCTCACTGACCTATGAGACCCCATTGTGATATAAATCAGAGACATACAAAATGATTTGATGATTCCAAACATATAACTGATTAAATTCAGCTCCATCACCCTAGCCCTGAAGAAACTATACTGGCTGCCATCCCAGACAAACATCATCTTTAACACCATCTGCATTAACTAGAAGGTGAACAGAAACAATACACCAATGATTCACTAGAAGAAACTACTCACCTCTGGTTAACAGTCCCATTCCAAGAACCATGGCATTCCTAAACTGGTGAGGAGTCAGAAGTGTGTAAGAAAGAAAAAAGGTAGATAGTAGTGATCCAGCGCGACACCAGTAATTGATCAGGGATCAATGCTCAATAACATCATACTTCAATGGCCCATACACATTTACCCAGAATCCCTTATGCACTGGGGTCAATTTTTCTGTGCGTTAATCCTTTACATTAACTTTCCTTCCACTTAGTTGATGGACCAATTAGTTGAATAGTTCATGGCAATAATTTTCAACATTATCCGCAGAACGTGTCTCTGGTCACACGACTATGGACATCATTTGGCAGTCGATATTCACCGTCCTTCAACTTCGTATAATTTTCTGCGGTGCACAGTACGTCTGTGTCGTCTCTGACAGAACGGACTCACTCCTCAAATCACCCCCTCCCACTTCAGCCAATTTAATGAAGATGGCGCCTTTGCCAGCACAATAAAGCAAATGAAATATGAACATTTATTAATTATATGATAATGAAACCTTCACTGATTACCACCCACCTTGCACTATTCCCCATTAATGTTACCTATCATAAGCTTTGCAAAAGCGGCATTATTTATTATTACAAAACAGGATGCAGCATGTGAATTACTGAAGCACATGTGGCCTAGTCATACAATGTTTCTCGTTTCTTTTAAAACACAAATATTGTATGTATTTACCCACATAATACAAATGTATTATGGGGGTATCGATTCGAACAGGTTTCTTTTTTGCAAAATCCTGCTTCATCAGTAGGCATTCTCCTTCTTGGCTTCTGGAATACTGAACAGCACCCTCACTGACATCAGAAGTAATACAACTCTCATACCGTTAAAAAAAGAAGGCTCAACCGAACAAGGAACACTGGGGCATATTACCAAGGGCATTATCGCTGCATTAGCGGGACTTTTTCCTGCTAATGCGGTGATAATTTTATCGCCCTATTACCAAGCTGTCGCTAACACCAGTTAGCGACAGCTTGTAGGTGATAGCGGGCATTTAGGGGCCCACTTTGCATGTCAGCGATAATTATCACTAATGACATGCAAAGTGGGCGTGCCAAGATGTTAGCGACTGAAAACAGTCGCTAACATCTCTAACTCCTATTAACAACTTTTGGAAATATTCGCGCTAAGCGCGAATATCTCCAAAAGCTAACGCCTGCTAAAAGCAGTTCTTAGCCATGTTATCCAATGGAAGGTGGATAACATGGCTAAGAGCATTGTCACGATAATGCATGAATACCGCTGATTTTTCAGCGATATTCATGCATTTCGCAGGATTTTTAACGCTTTTGAGATAAACCTTGATAATATCAAGGTATCTCAGAGGTAAAAATCCTCGGTGCTCGGCGATATTTTTTTCCCGCTAAGCAAGCAATAGCGATAATTATCGCTATTGCTTAGTAATATGCCCCACTATCTCCACACAGTGGGAATCGAGTGAGTTATCCGCTTTTTGATAACGACCTTGAAACATGCCATTGAGCTCTCACCCATTGTTCTGTGATCTAAATAGCCTTGTACTCTGCAAATCCCTTCATGTAAACACACATATGTATATTTTACTTGAACAGCTGTAACGTTTGTCATTGTCCAAACATTCCCAAACATTCAGGGAACATTCTGGTGGCTCTATTTTATAGGTTGTAGCTGTTGAAAAGAATGTTCCCCACCCCTTGGGTCCTTGGAAATCTCTGCTGCAGCACCAACCCACCGGTCAACAAAGCCTTTTGCACTTCTGGGATCCCAAGCAGGCGTTTTACAGGTATAACATGGTGAAATGCCTAATTACAAATGATGTACTTGGTTTCTCACACTAAATCACAGCTACATTGTCTCCAGGACATGTCACTGTGTCCTATGTCAGAGTAAAGGTTTCCCAGGATACGTAGGCACCGCTTGCACGACGTCTTCCTGAATCTGCAAGATTGTCATGCGTCATGTTCTGTAGAATATTCTGGGATACCTTAGGCAAGCTGTTATATTATTATTTCTATTTAAATGCAAGTTTACTTTTATATTGTTAACGCTCTCGTTCCGTCCAGCGTTTGCTTCTCAAGTTCCAGAATTCTTACTTGAATCTCTTGGGCAGTTGCTGGCGAGAGGAAACCTGGGCAGGACGTGCTTTGTTTAGCTGCTATTTGGTGTTTCAGTCAAATAACGTTATTATCGGAATAAAGAATACTCCTAATCTGTTTCTGGCAATTTTCTCTTAGGCGCTGGTAACATGTAAAGCGTTAAACATGCCTGCAATTAGTCAGAACCCCTCCATGCATTAGAATCAAACACTTTTTATATACCTTGTCAGTCGTTATGATTTGACAAAAAACATACCTGAAAGTTTATTTCAGTACAGAGAAGCAACATGGCAGAAATATGATTGCCTCTGTCCACCTCTTATCTACAAACTCCACCCAAATCCTGGCAGGTTTCTTCTATCAACATCAAGCAAAATATCCATCTCTCAACTCTACATCTGTACTTCCTTCCCTCCCGTGAGTGGCTCCACTATCCTGTGCTAAGACTACATGCACAAATGAATCTAGTGGAATGTTGATCTAGGTCTGGAGGAAGGTTTTTGCCAACCCTCCCTTGCAGCACCCACAGTCAGGTGGTTTACCACCAGAGTACCACAGGTAATTAGGCTTGAAGAATGACAGTGAGACAGGGCTAAGCGACGGTCATTAAAAGGAAGGTGAATAGACTGCTGCTGAACACTGACACATGCTTCAGACCTTCACTCTTTGACCCATAAATGATATGTTTGCAACTGCACAAAATATTTGCACACAAATACAGTAGATCTGCCAGGATGTCGATTATACCAGCTTTTTAACAAAACATATGTGTTTTAAAGTCCAGAATATATATCGTTTTAGTTTCACAGAAGGCCTCAATTAATCCAGAGGTCCCTACCATATTCTAAAATGGGTAAAACAGGAAAGAAGTGAAGTTCTTCGTATTATTTCTTAGGTGGGTGTCAGATTATATAACTCACAACCATTACTAGCTTCCCTGACAGTGTGTTTCTGAGTGCTTTATACATCTCGACAGTTTCATACAGCTCTTGCTTTCCAGCCTTTTGCTGTTCTTTCTAACGTCCATTTCAATGGCTACCCATTAGGAACCATGTATTCATTACAAAGGTTTCAGCAAATGCCTTCATTCACACATACTTTCCACTGTTTGCCCGTATTATGAATAGTGACATTGAAACAGTATTGCACCTTGCTACCTCCTTTCCATAGGTCTCTCTCTGAATGGGGGATTTATCCGAGGATAGTGTGACATGCAGCTTTGCATATTACTTTGGAACTTCCTTCCTAAGAGGGAAACATCCTTTACATCAGGGTGAGTACACTGCAATGCAGTTGCAACGCAGCCATTACAACGCACGTCGTTACATCGACTTGCACTGGAAGGAGCTATAACCTAAGGAATCGTAAGATTTACTATTCCAACACCCTCCCTACTGTACGTACATTGGTGTTGGAATAGTAAATCGTCCTATTCCTAAGTCCAGCGCCCTGCGATGTAACATACGGTGATCATTTTGATTGCGTTGTTACATCAAATATTCTTCCTAAGGACCTCCATGTCATTTGGGCTCAATTCCTTTTTGTGGCTTCACCTTCTTGCTGATGCTCCTTAGACAAGCTTGCTGCAGGCCTCTCGCAGCCCTGCTCTTGGTGTTTCTTGGTGGCAGCAGCTGCTAGTGGTGTCCTTTTGCAGACTTTTCTCTCTTTCCTATTCTACCTTGAATAACATCATAGAGCCCTGGCTTGATGTACTGTAACTTATGGTGTTCTGTTCTAGTGTGCTTAATTTGTATTTACCGTTAAGTATATTGTGCTCCTCATTTGTTTTGTCTGTAAAGTGTGCTCATCTGTGGCTTCTGGGTGTACTTCAATTTGCTTTCAGCACGCTCAATTGTCAGGGAAACTTCTCCAGGGCCTGACTCTGCTTATGACACCAGCTTACCTGGTGATAAATGTACAGCCTGTCAGTAAATATTAATGAGGGATAATAGCTTTAATCATGGAGAAAGTAATATCAGATCTAGCTAGAAACACTTTACTTGGCTGGCAGAAGATTAGTTTTCCACCAATATGATTGCCTAACTCCACTGTTTAAGGAGGGATTTTGTACCATGGTTAATAATAATCTTTCATCAACGTTAATGTTTCACTGGCGATGGCCTATTATACCATGCCTGCTTGGCAGCAGTGACAACACACTATTTGGCTTCCAGCACAGATTTTTCCTGTGGTGTATATACAGCTTTCACTCAACTTTCTGGACTGATCACATTCTGGTGGCTAAACTAGCAAGTGTCTACGCTACAAAATAATGCACACCCAATGGGATATGCAACATCTTTTTGCCAAAAATGCGAACACTTCAAATTTTTCAAAGACACACAAGAAAGAGAATGGCTTGCCATAATTTAATACTCTATTGCAAAAGTTGCAGGACAGAAATTGCTGATCTAATCAAGTACTTCAGGATTTTCACGATTATGTGGCACGCTAAATAAAAAAAAAAGCAAGTAGCAAAACAGTAAATTCTGGAATGGAAAACAAACCATATGCTTCTGAAAACATAAAGCTGTTTATGCCGGGAACATTGTTCCCCTGAGTATTTCCTGCAAGAACATATGTCTCTTGTATTGTGAAAGCTACACAGTTTGCCAACTTGATAGCAAATCAAGTAACAGACACATTAAACCCTGCAAACCGAAGAACACAAGTGAAAGAATCAGATGCAGTCAGACCAGAAGCTAAATTATTTTACGATTTTTGCAAATATTACAAATGAAGAGAACCTGAATTTTCACAGCATGGTAGTTATCAAAAAGAATTGCGGAAACGTGCAGTTTCAGTTTTGCTCTAGGGAAAGATATTGGAAACAGTGATTCAGTACTGATTTTGCGGAATTTTAAATAAGGAATAGTGAAAACTAACTATATTTAGCTGTTTAGATGCAAAAATTAAAGATATATTTGAAGAAAGACCAATTTACGTTAGGCACGAATATAAACCGGTGGCCGGCGCAGGTAAGCTCGGTGAGGCGGGGCATGGTGAGAGGGGGTGAAGTCGACAGACGATGGAATAGGTAAAATTAAATAAATAAATAAAACCTATTCCATCGTCTTTCGACTTCCCCGCCCACCCAAGTCAGCTCCACCGTCACACCACGTTTACGTGCACCAGCCATGACTGTGACGTTGACCCTTCGGGCAGATGTACAAAGAAGTCACACAACTCAGTGCAACAACAAAAAATGCGGCACTGCATTGTGTGACAGGGAGGGAAAAGGGGAGCGCCATGTCTACAAAGATATGTCTCTCTACTCCCCTCTCCCTAGCATTGGTGCTGATTTTAGCTGTTGTGCGCCAGGCTCACACCTTAGCGCCATAGCACTAAGGTGCGAGCCTGAGTCTAGCATGGGCTTTGTACAGGAAGGACACCCTTCCTGTACAAAAACTATGCCTAGACAAGTTCAACTACTTTCCCCACTTTGTACGTATGCATAGTACATACTACATGCAAAGTAGGAAAAGAAAGGAGAAATGAAAACATTTCTCCTCTTAATGCCTCATTTCACATGGTGTTAAGTTTTATCACTAAACCCTGTCTACAATTGTTTGTAGATAGGGTTTTGTCTCGAAAGGCATGGGTGATAGTATGCGCACGCCCTTGTACCACCCATGTAACGCACCTGTGGCGCTTAGTAATGCAGAGCAATGCTTTGTGCTGCTTTGCGTTACTTGTAGGCCCAGATTCTCAAAGGTTTAGCGTCGTGTAAGTGTACTTTTGTAATGCAAAACCACAATATACCTTTTTTCGGGATTCACAAGCCAACCCAAATTGGTATTTTCATTGGTTTGTATGGAAAAGTAATTCAAAGCAGCACAAAGCGCAGCTTTACATTACTTTGCGTCAAAGGGGCATTAAATGGGTGGTACAGGGGTCTAACCGTTCTACCACCCATGCTTTTTTAAACTAAACCCTATTCTCAAACATCAGTAGAAAGAGTTTACCATCACAAATTAATGTCTCTGAAAAGCAGGCTTTAAACGGAGAAATGTTTTTATTTCTCTTTGCTTTTCCGACTTTGCATGTGTGCCGCACTGTTGATAGAGTGGAAATTCGTATCCTACACGGGGTACCAGTAAGGAGTGCAACGTAACCGCCTGTAGGATGCACTCACATAATACTCAGTGCTATTAGTTTGACTAGATGTTAGAGTAAAGGTGAACGAAGTTACACGTTATCATGAGATTAACATGGTTCAATGTGAAGCTTAACAAATGATTCATAGAATTGTACTAACTATTTGTAAATAAAGTAACACATTTCTATACGGCTCATTAGGGATGTGATACATTGAAACATTACATTTATTTTGAGTATTTATTAGACCAATAATGTAGTGGAAATAGACTAATATAGTTTAGTAAATGTTTCTATTTAAAATGATACTGATAACATGGCACATTTATTATTTTACCTTAAGTCGTAGGCCTGAATCCACAGCATGTCTGAATGTTCTTGTTTCTGAAACTAATGTTTAGGTTCCTATGCGAGTCTTGTAGAATGTGGTTTCATGTTTTGCATTACAGGCGGACAAATTCTCTGTTAGTGAAGAGTAGGGTTATTGTTTCAGTAGACAGTTGAGGAATGAAGGAGTTACAGTTAAGTCAACCTGGCGAAGATACGATGAAAGGAGGTGCCTTCACAAGGAGAAGAGACCAAGGACTAACTGTTGCAGAGGGGAGCACATGGAGGCGACAGTGAAAAGGAATCAACGTCATTGAAAATCGGGTGGCTGATGTCTACTGTTGAGTATGTGTGTGAAAAACATTATGGGACATTAACTGAATACAATTTCGAACATGTGATGCATTGAAGGGAGGGACAGATACCCATTTTCCATCTTGCCTTTCTGACAGAAGCACCTGAATGCTAGCTTGCTCTTTTCTGCTTGTAACTTTGTGCTGCTTGACCCATCTGATGTTGGAGTGACTTCTTAGGATGATTTTCGCCGCTGACACCTTTCGTCTTTCGATCATTTTGTATAAATGCAACATTTGGGATGCAACTTTTAGAGTTAGAGCAGGCATAGCTAGAATTAAATGCTTTTCTCCAAGAGAGTGCAGATGCAGGGGAACCTTGACTCTTGCTTTTTGATTACTTGCATATTAGTCATGGAACCCTTTGTTCTTGTCTTGCTGCACAGAGTGAACCTCTTTAGGAGATTTGGATTTCTTTTATTTCCTCTGTATTTTTATACTCTCATGCTGAGATTCATATATGACTTGACTAACCTTTATTTGGTTGGTGACCTGAGTTATTGTGTATCCATATTGAGTTGCCCTGTATGTTAAATTGATGTACGAAATGTTGCTCCCCCTTACACTTTCATGCTTCTAAAAAGAACCATTGAAGGATCAACATTGAAAAATACTGAACGGATGGGCCTAGGCCCGTTCACTGTGCAGCACACATATACAGCTATAAGTAGGAAAAGCTTTTTTACTTGTCTAAGCATAATATTTTGTTGAGAAAGGATACCCTTCCTGTACAAAACCGATCCTAGACTAACACACAAACCTTAGTGCTATGACGCTAAGGTGGTGTGTGCATGGTGCTAGGTAGCTGAAATCAGCTCTGGAGCTAGGGAGAGGGGAGGAGAGAGTCATATCTTTGTGAATATGGTACTCTACTGCTCTCTTCCAGGATTTTTGGCTGCTGCACTGTGTTCCATGACAGTTGCGAGAATCTTAGCCACAGGTTTGTTACCATGGCAAAACAAGTGTTGTACTAGAAACTGAATTGGTAAAAAACATTTTGTGCTAGTTAGCATTACTTTAGTGACACTTACCCTTCGCGAAGAATTTGAAGATCTACCCCTTCATGTTTTACCTCCCTGTTTTACATATTTGTGTTACTTACAACTCCTTGGAGTGTATATTAAGATGACGCCTGGGACAGAACTTATCTGGGACTTGTACAAATGCTTATGTTTTTTCAAGACTGTCTTAGTTCTCCCTAAAATGTATGATTGTACATGAAGTGAAAAATAATCATTACATACCATAGATAAGTAGTTGCTTACATGCTCAAGCACAGTCCAGTGCTTGAAACTCCTTGACACATGTTTCATACTTTCTGTATTCTTCACAATATAGGTCTTGGTTCGATGCATGTCCTGATGCTGTTTTATTTTTATTTTTATTTGAAGAGTTTCATATAGCGCTGGCTCGACCCGCAGGTATCCGAGCCCTTTACATGAGGAATCGTAGCATTACAAGTTACAAATTACATCCGTTACCAGAGCATAGTAGAACATAGGCAAAACAACAATGTTACAGTAATTCGAAGGGAGGGGGAGGAAGGAGACAGGGTGAGGGGACGGGGAGAACAGTGCCCTATGTCCGGCTGGGTAGGTGATGCCTGAGGTGGTGAGCCAGGGCAGATCTCCTCTATAGCTGTCTAGCAGGTCCACCGGGTATAAGTCATGTTGCTCAGGTCTCGGCGGTCAGGGAAAAATATGGTAACAATAGTTACAGTTTCATCGTCAAACACAGAAGAAACAAGTCCCAATAGAGGAACAGAGGGAATGTGGGGGGGTTGGGGACTGTAGTAACAGGGGGATAAGAAGCAGTACAGTTCTGGTAGATCGGCAGTGGTAGAGAAATACCTTGTGGGGACCCAGGAAGTAAGAGTGAAAGGGCCCATAGCTCAGATGGAGTCACAGAGTCATAAGTCCAGTGTCAAGACTAAGCGGTAGGTCATCTTGGCAATAGGGGGCTACCATGCAGCATCGCGTTCCATGCCTCTGTCTGTGGTATCTGTAGACCAGAGCGAACCATCCTTGCCATTGGGAGGTGTTTAGCAGGCTTCTGCACTATTGGGTCAGAAGCGCGAGGAATCTGAAGATAGGTATACAACACTTCAGGGTGGTCCTGCAGTAGTGACACTCATTTAGCTGTATCCTTTAGTCTATTGCTTATTCAGCACATCTACGTGCCTTGCTGTGGTCCTTGTTGGCGTCTTTTACTATCCTCGAATTCCTGCATGTCTATGCCCATTAAGGGAGAAAGTAGTTCAAAATTGTATAGGGAGTAAGAAAATAATTAAATTCCCTATATTAATCTAAACCCATCAGGATAATCATTGAACACTATCGATGTACAGAGCCATTCCAAGATGGCCACCACTTGGTCGAGAGTGGCTCAGGTAGTAGCTGTAGTCCTTTTGTTTGTCTCCCGTGCGCAGTCCTCTTTCCATTGCCAGTTTCTTAGCATGGAGAGCCGATAGCTGCCATTTTGCTGGGACTGTCAGTGAAATATATCTGTGAGCTCAAAATGGATGAGAAGGCCTGTTTTTAATATTTAAGGGGTAATGAATTTGCCATGCAACTGGCTACGACCGATTGGGCAGCGAGGGGTTTTCCTATACCTGTGCACATGCTGCAGCAGGGCATTTTACTCTCACTCGGGAGATGCAGGCTGTCTTTGCTACCTCTCCCGTCCATGCCGCGATCTCGGGAAGGTCAATCTCCATGATTTAACCTTATGCGCATAGCATCTCAGTTATAGTGATCATGCTCGTGCTGTCTGTGCCCAATTCTGCTCCTGGCTGTCCCCCCGAGCTCGGTTGCCCGTCTGGGAATCCAAGACTCGCCTCTACTAGTAGTGTGGTGCGAAGTGGGGTCCTTCTGGGGAAACTGCGCCTTTCTCTCTTTTGCTGTGGTGTGGAATCGGGGTCCACCTGATCAGCACTTCTCCCGGTGCAGAGCTTGCGAAAGCTCGTCAGGTACTGTTGCCTCCTGCTCCCGGTGCGTTATAGTGCATGGATCTATCTGGATCTCTGCGGTGCGGTACAACGTCTTTCAACCAACGCAGCAGGCAGTTACCGTGTATCGTCCCCAACCTCCGCCGTTGCTTCCCACCAGTACCTATAACCAAGCCCAGGTACGGCAGTCATCATGGAAGTTTTAGCTCACCTTCAGTTTAGTTTGTGGCAGTGCTGCTTGGGTGGCAGGCAGTTCTCGGTGAGGTTTGCTATCGGTCCTACAGCGGAGCCACCCATTCATTACACTTTTGCCTATTTTCTTGCATGCTACACCGCCATTATTATTCATGAGTAAGTGCAATCATATATGCTGACCCCAGACTCTGCAAACTAAATTGCACGTTTCCTTAATATGCATGAGCCAACTGCAATTAATCAAAGTAGGTTGGATTGAATTACACACATGCTGGCAAGACTGTCCTAGTTCTCCCCAAATTCATGATGGGGCATGTAGTCACAAATAGTCTTTACACACTGTAGATAAGCTGCTGCTTGCATACTCAAATACAGTCCAGTGCCTAAAAATGTTGACACATGCTACTTACTTTCAGCGTTTTTCACAAGGGTAAGTCTTCGTGCTGGGATGTTGTGCTGTTGTGTTATTACTGGAAAAGCGGCAGAACATCTTAAAGGTGGTAACCCTGAATAATGTATACCAAATAACATGCTCCCCTATTGAGCAAGAGTCTGCTGCAATCAATCATAGGTGGTGGGTTTTAGGGTTGCCACCTTTTTCCAGTCCTCTACTTAAAAAAAAAGATGGACTGGTAAAAAGAAAAAACAGGGGGCTTCCCCAGTGAGATTGTATACTGTCTGCAAGACAATCCTAGTTTTCTCCAAATGAACGATGGGACATGTAGTAACAAATAGCCTTTGCTCATTGTAAATAAGTGCTTTCTTGCATTTTCAAGTGCAGCCCTGTGCTTGATAACCCTTTTGCATGGTTCATACTTTCAGTATTATTCGAAA
This sequence comes from Lissotriton vulgaris, assembly GCF_964263255.1. Classification (NCBI taxonomy): domain Eukaryota; kingdom Metazoa; phylum Chordata; class Amphibia; order Caudata; family Salamandridae; genus Lissotriton; species Lissotriton vulgaris. The sequence continues at coordinate 462,399 of NW_028248529.1, forward strand.
GGTTAATTCTTGGTGGGAGAGGGTCTTGTCTTGCCACTGAGTCATTCATGGATAAATGCCAGCAGTGACCCCAGCTGCTGAGATGAAGCTACAATAAACAAGTAACACACTGTCCTAATGAGCAGAAGGCTGCTCCCATCAATCAAAGTTGATGGGAATGCCCACTAGCTCTGCAGACTTTCCCAATTATCCCCAATGCATCATGGTGCATGTAGTCACAAATAGTCATTATTCACTGTAAATAAGTGGTTGCTTGTATGTTGAAGAGGGCCAGCTGGTTCACCCCAGAACATCCAGCCTCCAAGCAAGCCTGCCGGAAACTAGAGAAGAAATGGCACAGTCACAAACTCTGTACAGCCACGCAGTACACAAGGATGCCATCCGCAACCACCACCACCTCATCAGGGCGGCCAAGAGGACCTCCTTCAAAGAATGCCTCGACAACAACACACACAATAGCAAGGAGCTCTTCAACATCTTGAAGGAACTCCCCAACCCCAGCTCCAACACCAAAGACTTCCCGCTGTCGCAAGCCCTGTGCGACTCCCTCGCCACCTACTTCCACCGCAAGATAGCAAACATCCACGACAGCTTCCACACCCAGACACCCCCAAAAGACAGCAACACAACAGACCCCCTGTGCCCCATCGACCACAACCCCCTGCTAGCCTGGGCCAGCGTGAGCATCGATGACACCATCAAGACCATGCGCACAATCCACTCCGGCTCTCTGTCAGACCTACTGTAGCACAACGTCTTCAACAGCTCAAGCAGCTCCATCGCACCCCAACTTCACAATCTTATCAATCTCTCCCTTGAGACCACAACCTTCCCAGATATCTGGAAACACGTTGAGATCAACGCCCTACTCAAAAAACCTAAGGCAGACCCAAGAGACCTCAAGAACTTCCAGCCCATAAAACCGTCAACACACAGCTAACCTGATATCTCGAAGAAAACAGAATCATGGACCCTTCCCAGTCTAGGTTCTGCAGCAACCACAGCACTGAGACTGCCCTCATTGCCGCCGCCAATGACATCAGGACCCTGCTGGACAACGTTAAGACTGCAGCACTACGTGCACGCTTCCATGCCGCAGGGATCCGAGACAAAGCTCGGGATTGGACCACCTCCTTCCTCTCTGGCAGAACCAAAAGCGTCTGCCTCCACCCATTCCGTTCGAAAGCTTCCGAGATCATCTGCGGCGTACCCCAGGGATCCTCTCTCAGCCCGACGCTGTTCAACATTTACATGGCCTCGCTCGCACACGTAGCCCGACAGCACAACCTCAACATAATCTCCTACGCCAATGACACTCAGCTGATCCTCTCCCTCCCCCATCACTGCCAAAGCCAGCCTTTTCGAAGGATTGAAGGCCGTTACAGACTGAATGAAGACCAGCCATCTGAAGCTAAACTCGGACAAGATGGAGGTCCTCATCCTTGGCTCCAACCCTCCAGCCTGGGACGACTCCTGGTGGCCGATGGCACTGGGGGCATCCCCGACACCTACCGACCACGCATGCAACCTGGGAATCATCCACGACTTAACGCTTTCAATGACCAAGCAAGTCAACGCCATCTCCTCCTCCTGCTTCAACACCCTCCGCATGCTTCACAAGATCTACAGATGGATCCCGACAGACACAAGAAAGACAGTCACCCAGGCCCTCGTCAGCAGCAGACTCGACCACGCAAACACCCTCTATGCGGGAGCCCCGACCAAGCTCATCAAACAACTACAACGCATCCAAAACGCCTCGGCACGACTGATCCTCAACATACCACGCCACGGACACATCACCCCCACCTGAGAAACCTGCACTGGCTCCCCGTCAACAAGAGGATATCCTTCAAACTCCTCACCCACGCACACAAGGCACTCCACAAGACCGGCCCAGCCTACCTCAACAGACAGTTCTCCTTCTAGATCCCCAACTGCCAGCTACTCTCCACTGACCTCTCACTCGCCACCGTCGAGCGCATCCGAAGAACAACCACTGGTGGAAGATCCTTCTCCCACCTCGCCTCCAAGACATGGAACACCCTCCCACTGAACCTACAACAGACCCAAGACCTGCTGACCTTCAGGAGGATACTCAAGACCTGACTGTTCGATCAGTAGCGCCACCCCAAGCGCCTTGAGACCCTCGCGGGTATGTAGTGTGCTTTACAAATGATTGATGGATTGATTGATTGATTGATTGAAGTGCAGAACAGTGCTTAGTAGTTCTTGTCATACACTTCTTAAATTCAGTATTTTTCAGAAATGAAAGTCTTGGTATGTTGCTATGTCTTGAAGTGTTGTCATTCATGAATAAGTGAAAGCACAGCTCCGATGTGATAACATCAGGCTCTGCAAAATAAATAATAAGTTCCTGTGATAAACAGGAGCCAGCGTCAACCAATCAAAGTTGGTTGAGTTGACTACAGGGTGGCAAGACTACCCCAGTTCTGCCCAAATTCATGAAGGTACATTTAGTCACAAATAGTCTTTACTCATTGTAGGGAAGGGGTTGCTTACATATTGATGTGCTGCCCAGTGCCTAGTAACCCTTGACACATGCTACATACGTTCAGCATTTTTCAGAAGGGTACATTTTAGCGGGAACATGTTCAATAGCTGTTATTTCTGGATAAGGTCCAGCACAGCACTCGTGGTAACTCAGGCTCCTCAAACCTAACCACAAGCTTCCCTATGAAGAAGTAGCATGCTGCAATCAATCAAAGTGGTGAGATTTAGGATTGCCACATTTCCTACCAGCCTGCAATTAAATACAATACAGCCAGGCTGGTAAAAAGCCATGCAGGTGGCAACCCTAGTAAGGCTGGATGCTGGTTGGCCAGACAATCCCAGTCTGTCCTAAATGCATAATACTACATGTAGTTACAAAAAGTCTTTACACATTGTAGTTAAGTGGCGACTTGCATGCTGAAGCACAGCCCGGTGCTTGGTAACCCTTGACACGTGGATCATAATTGCAATATTCTTCAGAAAACTACATCTTGCTGGAGGGGCTTGTCTTGCCACTGTATATTTCAAGTGCCAGCTCTGCTCTCTGGTGCTAATCCAAGGCTCCAAAAAACAAATCACAAGCTCCTCTAACGAGCAAGAGTCTGCTGCACTCAATATAAGTGAATGGAGTTGCATACTGACTGGAACTGTTGTCAAAGGTTTTCCTAAATGTAAGATGGTACAGGTAGTCAAAACACTCTTTACTCACTGTAGATAAGTGGTTGATTGTATGTTAAGTGGAGCCCAGTGCTTGACACCCTTGATGCATGCTTCTTAATGCTTCTTAATGCAATCTGGAGGCCTGGGACAGACATGTGCCCAGTGTGTGGTTTAACTCCCTAGCAATGTCTATACTAGCTTCTGACCCTTGATGGGGCTGGGAATTAGTTCTAGAAGTTAACTAGAAGTTTGCACCTGGAACCTTTATGGCATTTTCTATCAACACTAAGCAGCAGGTCATGTGCAATTCAATAGACTCTTTGGCATTCAAAAGAACAAAAGATTACTGTCAAGGGCTACACAGCACTGTCTCGTCTTCCACTCACTAACGACCACACTCACTATAAGTTATGGACTGCCTTGCACTGCATATATTATAATGTCCTGGGACACACTTGTGACCAGTGTCAAACTCCACCTCCTAGCATTGCATGTTGCTACAGGCAAGGCAGATGCAGGGCCAGCTTTAGCGCTGGGGGCGCCCTGTGCAATAATGTCTGTTGATGCCCCCCCCTCCCAGGGACCACCCCTGCCACGGATTCCCTTACTAGCACCCTTTAACAGTGCCTCTCCAGTTTCCATAACCACTGTCTCTCAAATTCATTTAGTTTTACCACTCATACCAGTGTAAGGTGTCAGAGCACTTTACACCACACACATTGCACTGAGACAATCATATGTGTGTAAATCAATGTATAGGAAATGTTACATCAAACAGGACTACAGGGTGTAGTGTGGGAGTGACACGTCATCAATACTGTTAGGCAATACAGTTTGAGTCCTTATTCTGTAAAAGCACAAATTAAGAATATAAAACGTAATGAGATTGTTAGGGGTTCTCTTTCATAAAAAGAATTGTTTTCTACCCAAATGAACCCTTTTCACAAGATTAGGATGATTAAATACCGGGCAAAAAAACATATAGCTCTAACTTATACCTTACGATTTGCATGCAAAAACTAGGATAACAGTTAATAGCTTAAATGGTCTATATTTGGATTTTGACTTAGAAACAACAAGTAACTCTTACTCTTACAGAAGCAATAACCCACTGACCTATTTACATTACATGCACTTTGTTATCTGCATGATACAAGTTCTTAGCAGCAGGCATTTTAACCCACTGCGCTACCTTTTCACGAGTCGAAACTTCCACTAGACAAACCTCCTCTTTCCAGGAAGATGATTAATCACCGGAGTTATCTTGACATTTTAATTGATGTCTGAAAATTGCTGGATGCCAGGAACGCAGCATCAGGTGCTTTTGAAATAGGAATATCCATTTTCAAAAAAGTCTACCCACCCCAAGGCAACGCCCTGGGCAGTTGTATATAGCAATAAGCAAATGGTGTAAGTATAAGTGCCACAGTTTGTTAAAGTAGTTGAAGCCAAGAACTGTTGGGAGTGACAATGAAGCGATGCTGGCATGTGATGAAGTTCCTTGTATTTCTTAGTTTTATGGAATTTCATAGTACACATCACCATGCTCACGAAGGAATGGAAAATCAAGGTGCTCTGCAGGAAAACCACTTTTTGCACACTGTTGTGTTAGTAATGGGTAATGACACCCATTTCTGTGCATAGTAACAGACCTTAAGACGCAATGAAAGAAGCATTTTGAGCACCCCTTGGGACAGAGAAGTGGTCGCCATTGTAAGTGCTGAGTCCCCAGATATATTGTTGCCATGTATGTTTATGTTGAGGATTTCAGATAAATAACTATTCTTATTTTACTAACTCTCATATCAGTGCACCTTCTGTTATGGTAAAAGTATAGTAGTGAGATTCTTCACTAAATGTATAACAGTGGGATATTAGGCATGGTGCAAGCTGGTCTACCACTTGTGTGTGCACAAATACATCTGGAGGAGTCAATGTAGCATGAGTTGGTGCTGTTGAAGGAGCATCCCTTTTGTGAAGCAAGCCACTGAGCGTAGGTACAAGATTTGCTTCCTTCTTAAAAAAAAAAAAACAACTTTGTATAGAATGTACTAGTATAAGGTCCTTCAAGTAATGGAAAAATACCATCAGAAAAGAGCCTCTCAGCCTCATTGGCTTTTGTATTACACAAACAAATGAGCATTTCCAAAGAAATCAGAATCAAGTACAAAGAGCTTAATTACTTTCATTACAATTGGGAATTAACAGTATGTAATGCAAAGGAATACAGCTTCACTCCACCAAGGCATCTTTGTTTTATGCAGCCTGTTACCTAAAGAGATAGTCATCAGGATGACCATCTTGCTGAAGTTACTCTTAATCTTTAATGCCATGGTGATTTTCATACCTGGGGAGATGCTTTATAGACCCCACAAGTAGAGGGAGGAGATTGAGAATGGGATTGAGACAAAGCTGCCCTTAACCTATAGAACAAAGTCTCAGTGTCCCCTACTACATGACGGCCCATTTCAGATAATGGTTTTGGCAGCTAAACTGATGAAAAGATTGATATTATAGAGGCTTTGACAGGTGGAGGACCACTCGAGCTTCTCTATTTGTTTGTCTTGCCTTCTATGTATTTGTGGTGGAATAAACTGTTCATCCTTATTTTATTTCCTTTCCCTTACCCATGTGACAAATTTCACATGTAATTTTTAGCAGTGGTAAAGTAAAGTGCTTGACCACATGTATGTATTTGTTGCCTTGTATAACCCTTTGCTGAATTAGAGAGATTCACATGTAATAAGACAAACAGATAGTTGTAAAAGGATTTGTAATCTACAGAAGATCCCAAACACATATTTGAGTCATAAAGCATTCAGTTATTTCAGTTACAGAATCAAATTCCTACTAACTTAGTGAGTGGTTGCCAGAGGTCCTTGGTAATCATGCCTCAAGGTCTGGGAATACACCTTTTAGTTGCAACTAATTTGTGAGAAGACTTTAAGGTAGAGAATAAGCTAGGGACTGATATCTTTCATCAAATTGGTTGGGAATGATTCTGAGAAGTGTGGAAGGTTATATTGGTGCTATGGTCCTTTTGAAGAATCAGTATTAAAGTTTACTTGCAATGATGATCAGATTTGAGAATGTTTACAGGTAGGGTGTAGGCAAGGGAGAAAAGAGCATCTGCTGTGACAGAGAGTTGGAATCTTCCTTTCTTGTCCTGAAAGAAGCTTGACAACTTTTCACCATTTTCTTTAAAGTCAAAGTTACTGTGGGAGCCTATGTTGTTTGAGTTTTTTATGGATCATTTAATTGTTTTTTAGCCATATTGATCTTGGATTTGATAACAATGTTTTGGCCTCGAATATGTTCATTTTCTAAGATTTCTACTTGTCTCCGCGTTCTTTAACCTTCTCTTTCTATCATTCTAAGACATGTTCTTCCTTTGTATAATCCTCTGTAGAATCATTGTGCAGAAGGATTCTCTTCTGCCTTGTCTGTTTGATTGGGGTAGCTTCATCTGTTGCCTCCTTCATCTGGGTATTTTAGTGGTTTGTCAGGGAGGATGCAGAATTCTAGAGATGGATTGTTTAGTGGTGATTTGTTTCCTAATTATAATTTAGTATGGAAAACCACAAAATTCTAGTTTTGTACATAATTATAATTTGTCAGTAGGTAGTAGAGCACTTGCTTTACTTCTACAAGGCATACACGTAACACGTGGATGAGTAGTGAGGAGAGGTGCAGCGAGCAGCAAGTTACAAGTGACGAGCTTAGAGCAGAGAGCTTGAAGCTACATTCTACCCTCACCAAAGCCGAAACCAAGGCAGAACGTGGCTGCTAAAGAAATCTCACACCTGGAGTACGTTCAAAGGCTTGCTTGCCTGTTGGCCTCTTGTTTCTCATTGCTGGCTGTCTGCTACGGATAGAGTAAGGTAAACTTAGGACAAACTGGACTAGTAGGCTATCCAGGACAATCCAGACAACTTGGAAAGAACTGGGAAGGAAAACAAGCTCAAGCTCAAGTTCAAAGGCCTCAGTTAATGCTAGGGTCACTTCAAACCTTACAGGGGTGAGCATGGAAGAATAATGTCACTGTCTACTATAGCCTCCTTTTCTCATGCAGGTTTCAGCAACAGTGACTGATGAAACCTGGTTACAAGCTTGTTTGAACAACATGTATCATTCCAGTAACCATTCAATTAAGTAAATTAAATAAAACAAACAACAAATAATTTCACTCAATTCAATAATACTATAATCATCCAAAAAATTAACAGAACTACACAATAGCAAAACAAATTTGCAAAAGTAAAAATATATAAACATGATTTTTTACGACAATTGTAAGATAACACAAGATAAAGTCTCCTGTGCCGCCATCATAACAGCCGTCTCATTAAACAGTTTCACCCCATAGGGGCATAATGATGTATAGAACAAGGGAGAAATCAAGAAAAATAAATGCCATGTTCAACCAAACATGTTTAGTTGATTGTGTGGATAGTCTTTAGGCCTCAAACCCACAGGATATTCGGTCCACTGCGGGCCTGGAGAGTGCATCCCATAAAAACCTAGGGCGGTCACCACAATCCATGCCCACCATCCCAAGCATTGATAAACAAGAGCTGTCCATGATCACCCTAGAGGATACTGCCAAGTGCAAGGTCGATAATGTCAGTGCAAACTGCTCTATGGACTCTATGAGGGGCAAAGTTTCCCCAAACAGCGCCATCAGGTTCAGTCCATTCTAAGAAAGATAAAGAAAGATCCTCACAGATTGGTCCCTAACCCCTAGCCCTAGCAAACAACTCAACCACCACTTATTACCAGGAGCTCTGGGCAAATAAATACTATAACTAACTACTATAGCAATAGCCATGCCACTCCATCTGAATTGCCACCTGGGCTACTTAACGGTTTAACTAGTTGAGGGAGGAGATGAGTCAATGTTCAAGTCTGTGTAGGATGGGGTGGGGAATCTAGCGAATACTAAGTTGAGGGAGCAAGGAGTTCTTTTATGTATGTTTCTTATAATATCATGAGAGAGGAGGAGGAGTAAGGATGGAGCAGAAGTGGTCTGTGGGTAAGAAGATATCCAATTCTGACAGGATCTCTACCTTCTCTCTTTGAGCATGAAGTATCAATGTTAAGAAATCCTGATCAAGATGGACTAATTCAAATGATGTTTCTGGTAATTCGTTGTTGTTGACTTTAGGACACTGTGCACTTTACCATTGCAAACCAGTGGTAAAGTGCTTGCGCGCTCTCCTCTAAACATGATCGAACTGGCTGACACCCAATTGGTATGTTTAATTTTCTTAAAAAGTCCTTATTTAAGTGGTACTTCAGGGCCTCTAAATTAAATGATACTAGCTGCATGCCATCACTTATTGTGCCACTCACTTAAGTAGCCATTTAGAACTCCTAAATGTATTTTTCACTACTGTGAGGCCTCTCTCTCAAATAGAATATACATTGGGTTACCTTATTACATTTAATACATGCTACCTTTTGATTGGAAACTGGTAGAACTGTCATGTTTGGTCTCAGAAAAATTGTAATTTGAAATTATCTTTAGTTGTAAAGTTGGATATTAAGTCACAGTACTGAAAATGACACTTTTACAAAGTTGTCATTTTCTTTATCCTAACCATTAGTCGCCTTCAGCCTGTGGTATGGGTCGCATGATTGTGGATAGTTGGCCTTTGTGTATTCCTCCAAGAAAGTGAGCCAGAGGAGGACAAGATATTGTCAGGGTGGCTCATCCTTCCAGGATGGGTAGGGGGCAATGTTCCCAGTTCCACTTGCATTTCAAATGGCTATATCCAGCGCACTCACAAAGGAGCATGACCTATGTATTTTGCCACCTTAAACTGCTGGGAGCCTGCTCAGGGAAAGGAATGAAATTTCCAGGACCAGATGGGGGATAACCTAGAAACTTCTCCCACTTCAATGGCTGGAACCAGGATTAAATATTGGATTCCCAGTCCAACTCTTTAGTACAGTCCTGGACATGGATACGACCCCCAGAAGGACTGCCTTGTACTTCAGAGGACTTACCTTCTGCTTTAGGCCTGCTTTGTACCTCCTAGGACTGCACTGCTGCTACCAGAGGACTGCCATAGTGCTTTAAGCCTGCCGTGTTGCTTGATTTCAATACTACTAGTGTGACTGCAAGGGGTAACTAACTGCCATCCCATGTGAGATACAGGGACATCATAAGTTCCAGAGACCTTGAACCCTTAAACTGGCCAGACACCCAAGTGATGTCCAACTAGTCCTGGACCCTTGAAAGTGGTGCTAAAATTGCTTCAACAGCCAAAACCTGAAACTTGGAACTTAAAAAAAATCACCAAAAAGTGGCCTGAGAACTGATTGAAGACTCTGACCTACATGCTCGCCTGTCCGCTCTGCTGTATCTCACCAGTCAACTTGACATTGTAGAAGCTCCCCATTGGACCAGTCAGCCTTATTCTGGTCTTTCCCCAAACCGTTTGCTTGCTGAGCTCCTCCTTTTTGCTGAGTCTTTTTGTTGGCCTTAAGACTCTGAGCACTTCACCACTGCTGACCAGTGCTAAAGTGCATGTGCTTCTCCCCTAAGCATAGTTACATTGGTGTACACACAATCTGCATTTTTAATTTACGTGTAAGTCCATTGTAAAGGGGTGTACCATATACCCAGGGCCTGTTAATTAAATGCTACTGGTGGGCCTGCAGAAATGATTGTGCCACCCACACGGTAGACATCCATTACAATGCAATGCCTTTACAATACAACCATTACAACTCAGACACATTACATCACGTGCAATTACAACGCATACACCATTACAATGCAAGCCAATACAATGTATACTATTACAACATATGCTATTACACACATTGGTAAGTATAGTATGGTAAGTATTTGTTTGGTAGTTGTATTTATTTTTAATTAATAATCAGGTATTATAATGTATATTATTGTATTTTTTTAATTATTTAATATGTCAAAAACATGTTGTAATTTAATGTACTACTCAGGTATTATATTTAATACTATAGCAGTTTAAATATGTGTTTAAAATATTTAATATGTTAAAAAAAACTGTTCTTGTTGTTTATTTTAATACTCAGGTATTAAATCTAATATTAAAGTAATTTAAATAGGTGTTTAATATATTTAATATGTTAAAAAAGGTTTGCTGTAGTGTATTTTAATACTCAGGTATTACATGTAATACTACAGTAATTTTAATGTGTGTATACAATATTTAATGTGTTAAAATAAAGGGTGTTGTAGTTCATTTTATTACTCAGGTATAACATGTAATGGTATAGGAATTGTAATATGTGTTTAAAATATTTAATATGTTTAAAAAAGTTAGGATTGTTTATTTTAGTACTCTGGCATTAAATGTAATACTAAAGTAATTATAATATGTGTATACATTATTTAATACATTAAAAAAGGATGTTAGTTTTTATTTTAATATTTAGGTATTACATCAAATATTAAAGAATGTGTATAATAAAATTAGAAATCTATTTATCAGTATATAGAAGGGTGAAACATTTTAAAATATTTAAAGGTAATAAATTATTGTACAACATTTTAAAAAAAATGAAGTTAAAAAACAAATGATTTATTCAAGGAGATGTGCCATCCCTCTATGGCATTGTTTGTTTTTGCTCCTCCCTCTAAGCAGGTCCTGTAGCAGTTACACTACTCCACATGGAAACGTGTCTTCCTCCTGTGGCTCGACCTGTTTAGATGGCCAATCCATGTGTCTACAAAATAATTTAGAATAGGTGCAAATTTATCTCCGTTTATGGTAACGTATTCTGATCCTACATCCATCACAGTCAGGCTTCAGAGCTGGCTTCTCAACGGAATCTACCTTGTTGGGAGTCTCAGAAAACATCCGCTACAGAGTCGACAGAGGGGAAACTGTGGCACTCATCCTGCTGGATTTGAGTGCCGCATTTGATACGGTTTCCCATCCCATCCTCATTAACACCCTTCGATCATCGGGCATCACTGGCTCTGCTCCCAACTGGCTCATTAGCTTCTTATCTAACCGCACCTTCCAAGTTTTCTCCTCCTCCGCTGCTTCCCAAACCTTCACATCTGCGTATGGAGTACCATAGGGTTCCATCCTAAGCCCCTTGCTCTTCAACTTATACGTCAGACCTCTGGCGTCTATTGCGGAGCAAGCTGGGCTCAAAATTTACTCCTACGCAGATGACACCCAGATCATCTACTCCCTTTCCTCAGACCCTTATGCCCCCTCATCCACCCTCTATTCAGGACTGAGTAACATTGCAGCCTGGATGTTGGACAACAAACTCCAACTGAATGGAGGAAAAACAGAACTTCTTCTGTTTGGACATCATACCACTTTATGGGGATCCCAACACTGGCCCGCCCAAATGGGCACTCCACCCACTCCCTCTAAATCAGCTCGAAACTTAGGAGTGCTCTTTGATGATCAGCTATCCATGAAAAGCCATTTGATCAAAACTTCCTCCACCTGCATCACAATCATTAAATGGCTGCGCAAAATCATCTGGATGCTGCCTGTGGATACCAAGCCCTAATTACTTCCAGACTGGACTATAGTAACATCCTTCTTCTGGGCGCCAGCAAAGAGGTAACCCGAAAACTCCAAACCATTCAGAAAATGGCAGCACGACTACTCTGCAAACTACCCAATACCGCCCCCACCTCTAACTCTCTCCGCACACTTCACTGGCTACGCATTGAAAATCGCTCAAAATTCAAAGCACTTTGCATTATGCACAAAATAAACAACGGTTTGGCCCCACCATATCTCACATCTCTGGTCCATCAACACTGTCCCCCCCGCACTTTGCGTTCATCTAATCAACACCTTTTCTCAGTGCCTAGAATCAGAAAAAACAGAATGGGAGGACGTTCCTTTGCCTGGCTTGCCCCTTCACTCTGGAACTCTCTCCCCCTTCAATCAAGAAAAGAACCCAATTATCTTAAATTTTGCAAACAAGTGAAACATTGGCTATTCAACATGTAAGATTCCTCCCCTCTACCCTTCCCTCTTGATTGCTGAGTTAGTGCCGTGAAACCTACGGGTAGCTGAGCGCTTTACAAATTTAAATATAATAATAATAATAATAATTCTGTAATTGAAGTGTAGTACTCATCTACACTATCAGGAGGAACAAAGCAAAGTGCAGTTAGTTTTTTTTAATTCAAATTGTAATTTGCTATCTGATATAGAATCTGATATAGAATCCTCAATTAAGGATGTTTTATTTTTATTTTTTGACAGTACGCCTTAGTAAAGTGAAAAAACATTCTTGAATTTGGGTATCTTTGTACAATTTGGTAATAGTATTAATCATAGGTAATTCAAAGTCAATTAGTACTTTTCTAGGACTTTTGTGTGATGCATAAACTTTTATCACTGAAAATAACTTGGGGCACTATTACCATAGTGCCACCGTATGATGCAGGGCCGCCGGCCAGGGATGCGGTGGTCCCGCAATCCTGCGGTGCCAATTATGATGCGCGCGCCACACTGGCGGGCGCATCACACATATTTTACTTTGCGGAGAGTGGGGCTGTAAGCAGCACTTTCCGCAATGTAAAAACTGCATGTGATGCATTTGCATGCACAACGTGACAGGCACCGCGTGGTGCTTGCCATCTTGTGCATGCAAATGTCGGGGGTACCATGAGTGCCCCCAAGTCCAGTAACCCAACTACCAACCCCTGGGGGCCCGCAACAGGCCCCCAAAGAAAAGACTGCATGTTTTGCCATGGCGGGTCTCCACCAAGGAAAGGCAATTCATCGCCATCATCCTAATATGCATATTGCTGGCCTTTTCCTTCCAGTAGGCAAACGGGCGGATTGCCTACCAGCAGAAAACCGGCAGACGGTCTTTCCATCCGCCTGGGTCCCCACCCCCATCGTAATGTGGCGGGGGAAATGTTAGGCGGGCGGTGGAGAATGGCAGGCGGACCGCCACCACCATACATGCGGTGGTGATCCGCCCACCATCCTAATGGGCCCCTTAGTGTGTGTTGAGGATTGTGTATAAGGGAGTGAACTGTAAATGAAGGGAACTATTGTGTTATTTATATATGCAGAAATAGTGTATATTTGGGTGAATGAATGGGGCGTGCTTTTAAACGTCCTGTCCCATCCACCATCCAAATATTACTGTTCTCCAGCCTTACAAGATTATGCGGTGTGCTAAAGAATATAATTCTCTTTTGAGGGTTTTTGTTGTCATGCAAAAGAAATGGTTCATTAGTTATAGTTACAGAGAGTTTAGGTGGAATGATTGTGTCAGAATAGGTTTGGGCTGTTACTCTCAGTTTGTTACTTGCCTGTTTTTTACATTGAACAATTCTTCTCAGATTAGGAATTGTGGGCATACTACTTGCAACATGTGGTGGAATGTTTCGGGCTACCTTCCTCAAAACTGCACCTGAGGGTTCATTGGTGTTGGTCCCAATTTCTTTAATTTCATTTATTGTTTCTCTTACCTTAATCTCCATTGCAGACGTTGAGTGGTCATGTTCTGTGGTTCTTAAAACAGAGTCACCAAAAGTAAACGCTCTTCCTATGCAATGGGTTTAGTAGGATTGCTCACACCTCCAATTGAGTAAACAGTTCCCCTGTCTGGATGTTCTATATTTGGCTTGATTTAAAGTCATTTTCTGTTATTCTGTTAAGGATTGAAAAAAAAAAGAAATGTACTTCTTTAAAATTAAAACTATACGGTACAATTTATGTAAATCTTTTGAACAGTTTAAACATAATGCTTTTTGAAGCTAAATGTAATGTTTTAAACGTTTTGAATTCGTAAATTTGATGTAATGTTATTTAAAAAAAGCTTTATTTGAGGAGAAAAATTGATAATTGATAAATATTTCTAGTTTCTTACCTTTTGACAAGATGTTGGTTGATGCTTTTACTTTGGTAGACAGTTTTGTTTTTTAGTTGATTCTGAAAGGAAAAAGATTTTATGTGCTTTATCAGTGATATGTTATGTATATAAAGTTTACGAGGGAGACAAACATGGTTAAGAAATGTTATGGTTTATTGTTTTTGTAATCTTACCTTTTTTGAAACATTTGCGTTGTGATGTTATGCTTCTTGACGAAGTTGAATTTTATTGTGGTCTGAAATAGAAGAAAACAAATTATTGTAAGGATTTTGTAAAAATTGTAAAACGTTTACCTGAACTGGAATAACACGTTTTTGGTTATGGAATTACAGGTTAAGGTTTTGGCTTTTTATAATACTTTTTGTCTTTTTGCAGAACAAATACATTTGTGTTTATTTTACAAAATTTATTATGTGAAGATTAACATATTTATTTACCTTCAAACAGTATTATTTTTTTGAAGAAGAGCATTTAGTTGATGTGAAATTCTATACATTTATGTTTTTGGTTCACAAACTCTATTAAAGTATTATTTTGATGTAAGAATACCTTGTGATGTTTCTTGATTTGATGCTTGACTTTTAGAAATGTTTTGATGTTTAAAGTTGTTAAATCTGGAAGAAAAAATATCTTTACATTGTTTAAAAAAATTTAAATTGGAAGTTATTCTATTTTGCAAACATATTTTTTCATGCAATATTATTGCTTTAGTCCTTTTTCGTGAAATATTATTAAAATAAATTACTGTTTTTAAATCATTTTCAGATAATCTTCTGTTGATTCTATTTTCCCGAAAATATCTTGGTCTTTTTTACAGCTATTTTTAGATGCTCTAGTTATCTGATGATATATTAAAATGTATAACAAATAATTATATTTTTATAAAATATTTATAACCAGAAAAGAGAACATCCAGCACTTTCCCAGAAGGATGCAAATGTTGGAGTAGGATTAGTAATGTTGCCCCCAACCACTATCCAGCATTTTCCCTGAGGTAAGCACCCTTTGGAGTTTTTAATAGTAAATTAAACCCCACCACAAACCCACACTTTCCCTGAGGTAAGCATCGGAGTAGAATAGTAATTTTAATACCACCATTATCCAGCACTTTCCCTGAGGCAAGTACCCTTCAGACTAGTAGTAGTAATTTTGCACCCAACAATATCTAGCATATTCTCAGAGGCAAGCACCCTTCGGAGTAGTAAGAATAATTTTATCCCCACCTCTATCCTGCACATTCTCTGAGGCAAGCACCCTTTGGAGTATAAAATTACTTTTAACCCCACCACTAACCATTATTTTTCCTGAGGCAAGCATCCCTTGGAGTAGGAATAGTAATTTTAACCCCACAACTATCCATTACTTTCTCTGAGGAAAGCACTCTTCGGAATAGGAATAGGAATTTTAACCTAGCCAATATTCAGCACTATCACTGAGGTCAACACAGGTGTGCATAGGAATAATAATTTTGCCCCACCACTATCCAGCATTTTCCAAGAGGCAAGCACTCGTCGGAGCAGGAATAGTACATTTATCCTGACCACTATTCAGCACTTTCCTTGAGGTAAGCATCCTTTGGAGTTTTTAATACTAAATTAAACCCCACCACTATCCAGCAGTTTCCCTGAGATAAGCACTGTTGGAATAGGAATAGTAATTTTAATCCCAACAGTATCCAGGTCTTTCCCTGAGGCAAGCACCCTTCAGACTATGAATAGTAATTTTGCACCCACCACTATCCAGCATTTTCTCTGAGGCAAACACTTGTCGGAGTAGGAATATTAATTTTAATCCCACCACTATCCAGTACTTTCCCTGAGGCAAGCACCAATCAGACTAGGAATAGTAATTTTGCGCCTACCACTATCCAGCATTTTCTCTGACGGAAGCACCAGTGGAAGTAGGAATAGTAATTTTAACCCCAGCACTATCCATCACTTTCCATGAGGTAACCACCCTTTGGAGTAGGAATAGTAATTTTAATCCCACCACTATGCAGCACTTTCCCTGAGGCAAGCACACTTTAGACTATGAATAGTCATTTTGCACCCACCACTATCCAGCATTTTCCCTGTGGCAAGCACTCCTTGGAGTAGGAATACTAATTTTATCCTCACCACTATTCAGAAGTTTCTTTAGGCAAACCCCGTTGGAAAATGAATAGTAATCTTAGCTCCTACTCTATCCATTATTTTCCTGAGCTAAGCACCCATAGGAGTAGGAATAGTCATTTTGTCCCCACCACTATATATTAATTTCTTTGAGGAAAGCAAATGTTAGAGTAGTATTATTCGTGCAAACATTTACAATATTCTTTTCTTTTTTAATGTTAATAATGTTTGTTTTACTGAAAAACGAAAAATATTTAAATATATCGAGCATTGTTTACTTACCTTATATATTTTTTGTATGATTGTGATTTCTATTGGAGTTTATGCAATGCTGACAATTTTTCAACCAAAGCTGTAAGATATTTAAAATGGTATATGTGATTAAAATCTTGATTGGATTAATTTGTTAATGTATTACATTTAATATAGTTTTCACTTACTTGAAATTGTAGATCGCACTGTTTGATGTCTATAATTTAGTGGCAGGCAAAACGCGTGTGGGGTGTCTGCTAGTCAGTTAACCACTGTTTTTAACATGGTGGACGGCTGCTTTTATAGGTTTTTTGTGGTGTACGTTAATTGGTTACAAAATATTGTTTGTATAAATGTTTTATGTCTTTTTAATGCTGTGTAAAACTGTAATAATTTTTTTTGATTTATTAATGTTTGTTCTTTGTTTTTTATATATGCTATTTTCGCCATTTTGGCGACCTGTGGGTCAAGGTGATTTCATTGAAAGTGTTTTAGGACTTTTGTTTTAGTGAAGTTTAAAATGGTGGAATATTTTTTTGTTTTTTGATTAGTTTTGTGTCACTGGCATTTTTATTATGTTTAATATTTGAAAAAAATAATGGTAAATATTTTAGTTAACTAAAGTGTGTTAATGTTTTTTTTTTGTGGTTGTCGTCCTTTTTGAAAATATTTTGGAAACATTGATATGATGTGTATTGAATTAAGATATTCAATTAAAAATTATATTATTATTTCTTTTCTTTTCATAAAAATGTTTGGGGTGTTAAATATATTTATATTTTTAAATGAAAAGTATATTTATTAGATGATTTTTTATTGTTCAAGAATTGAAAACATACATGAATATAAATTTTAGTACTCAAGAATTAATTTTAATGTTCAGTACTTTTTTATTATAGTGTGTATCAATCAATACAGTAACCCACCCAAACCCCCTTTTTCTTTTCTTCCCGTCCATTTGTTAGTATAAGACTTTTAAATAAAAAATGAATATTAATTGTAGTACTCGAGTATGAATTTTAATATTTAGTACTAATTTTAACTATCTGTTTTTTAGTACACTCCCCCACCCAAAACCCCTATTTTCCCTGCATCCCATCCCAGGGGTTTATTATACAATTTAAAAAGATGTGTTGTAATTGTATGCGTTGTACTAGTATGAGTTGTAATGGTTTATTTAATACATTAATATATTTTTGTGTTGTAATGGTATGTGTTGTAAAAACGTGATGTAATGGTACTTGCGTTGTAAAAACTGCATTGTAAAAGCATGCGTTGTAATGGCTTGTGTTGTAAAGTCGTATATTCACCCACACAATTAGCCCTTTAAGCATGTCTTAGACATGCCAAGGCAGAGCCTATGTGTGAAGTTTTACTTTCACTTCGGCTTGGCATTTAAATTTGTTTTCCAAGCCTTAAACTCTACTTTAATTCACATAAGTTAGGGCAGGGTGCTGTGTAAGTACTAGTTAGGACATGCACTTTACATGTCCTGGTAGTAAAACACGTCTAAATTCATTTTGTAGTACTGTTAGGCATACTTCTTCCATAGGTTAACATTGGGAATTCCTTAATACACTTTTAAGCTGCAATTCATTATTAGAAAGGAGTGGCTGTGTCATATTTCATATATTTGGAAGAGCAAACTGGTACAGTTGATTTTAACATTGCTATTTCAAAAATTCCACTTTCAAAAAGTGGACATTTCTGTTCTCACAGCTCTGGGTTCCTGCAAATTGTTTCCAATACATATTTGGTGTAGGTGACAGCTGCACTTTGTGCACCCCCTCAGACAGCCACTAACACAAATGTGCCTGAGTACTCATTTGCATTCTGATGGCTCTTTCCGAGGCAGGGACCAACACTTGAATAGACTGTGCCTTGTCCCCACACAAGCCACTGATTACCTCCTACTGATAGTCTGAAGCCAAGGGTGGAAAGAAAGGACCTCTGTGTACTTCAAAGACCCTTTTTTGAAATCAACCCCACTTCAAAGTCACAACTGGGTATAAGTACTGGGTCTCTAAGCTCCATCAAATCATACATTACTGGGCCTGTAAAGAACTCATCTAAGAGGAAAAACACCAGTGCTGCTACAGGGACAGATACTCTGAAGGACTGCTGCTCTGGAAGAAGTGATTTTCTAATCTCCTGTGCTGCCTTACGGACTGCTACCTTCTGCCCTGCTGAGGAAAAGAACTGGACCCATCTCACTTGAGCACAGCGTGACTCCACAGGTATGCTTGCTTGCCCCATCTCCTGACATCTCAGGGACATTAAAGTCTTCCTACAGCCCCGCTATAGCACCTGAAATCCACCCTCTGTGAGTCCTGTCCTGCCAAGTGGCGATAATCCAGTCCTGGGCCCTTGGAAGTGTGATTCTTCTGTGCTCAGACTCTCAATGAGGATGCATCTCCGCTGTTGTGAAAATCAGAACTGGCACATTTCACCTGATGATGACGCATTGCTCATTGTCAGTGCTGTTCAACAATAAATATCACCTGAGTGAGCACCTGGACAATCATGCATCGCCCATCTTCAGTGCTATTCAATGACCAATCTTCTCTGGGGTTCACGGCTTGGCGATGACATCTCGCCTCCCTGCTCCTTGTATCTCACCCTTGACATTGAAACAGCCCCATCCAAAGATACTGTTTCAGTGGTCCTAGGCTGGTGCCGTTATCCAACCTGCGTTCCATCGCCATCTGCTTGAACTATTGGATTTTACCCGGTCAAGTGCAACCAGATGTCCCCAGTTGGCGCTTTAAGACCCTAAGCAATATATTTTTTGTTCATTTGGCCTTGCTTTATTCATAAATATATTGGCTATTTCTGAACCGGTGTGGAACTTTTGTGTGTTTTCATTGTGTTACTGTGTGGGTGTTTTGCACAAAACAGATTGCTTCCTTTGATAAACCTGACTGCTCTGTGCCAAGCTACCATAGGGTGAGCACAGGTTTTCTTTTAGTGTGTATCTAGCTTAACCTGACTAGATTGTGGTTTCTACTTGAACAGGGTACATAACTCTGCCAACCAGAAATCTACTTTTTAACACTGCTACTACGTTCTTTTCTGCAATAATAAATCCTGTTCAGTGGGACACCTCGGAAGGGGTATCCAACCTCATGGAGCCCTATTTGGATACACCCTGCAGCTTCGTGCCTCTTGCGATTTTCAACTTCCAAATAAATGACAAAGGCTGAGCGAAGGAATCTTCATCGTGACATCATCCAGCAGCTCCCCGGTGCCTATGCTTCATCCTTAGGCACAGCCTGCTGTCTTGCCCTGCTGAACATTACTTTCACAAAAACTTTTCCTCAAAAATACTTCTAAGTTCGAAGGTAAGCTGAGATCCGACCCAATCCACCTCATTTAGCCAAAGTGCACACAGGTGCAGTCGGCTTTCACTTTTGACTTTTCCCTAGTCTCGCTTGATTAGATACCTGCGATTGGCGCTCTGATCTTTTAATGAGCTATTTTTCACTAAAACCGTTAAAACATCATAACTCCTGTTCTACTGATTGGGTTTCATTTGTTTTTAAGTAATTCTATTTAGTAAATGTTTTTGTATTGTTCTAAATTGTCTTTGAATATTTCTTTTGTTGTGCATTCACTTTATGATAGTTTGTGTGCTGCATAAATACATGATATAACGTTTCACAGTTAAGCATGACTGCTTTTGTGCCAGTACAGGTTAATTAGTGACGCTTGCGGTCGCCCTGACAAGGATTGCCATTGTTGCTTGAGAAGGGTCTTCACCCCCCCAAATTCCAAAGGTTCAGGTGTAATTTGTTGCTGCTTAGTATGAACCAGTGTCTGTTAATGATTTTTGTTCACCCTGTTTGCTTTGTTGGTAAATGTATACACAC
The DNA here is from genome assembly GCF_964263255.1 of Lissotriton vulgaris. NCBI lineage: Eukaryota > Metazoa > Chordata > Amphibia > Caudata > Salamandridae > Lissotriton > Lissotriton vulgaris. The sequence continues at coordinate 482,671 of NW_028248529.1, forward strand.
AGATATGTTGTTTGGGGTCATTTTATGTTTGCCTGTCAGTGGAGTTTCCCTGTGAATGTATATAGGCCTCTTCTCTGCTCTTTCCACCAAGTGTCTTGTGCAGTTCATGGATATCAAGTTTTCTGCTAATACTATTGCTTCTAATTTGTAATCTTTTAGATATGAGCTGCCTAATGTATGAAACATTCATTTAGATCTCTAGCATATTAGAAAGACATCTATCAAACATTGCAACAGTCTTGTTTGAGTCTGATAGGGCTTTGAAGTGTAGTTCCTATATTCCCAATAGGCTTTGCGCATTGGAATAATATATCCAATAGATTAGACGTAGGACTGACGTCAACTAGGTCTCTATCGAATATATTAAAATTAATAGTGAGTGCCAGCTAGCTCAGAGTTCACTAGAAACATTCTCGAATTCACAAGAAGGGATTTGTTTCTGACAACCGCATAAACATGACAACTTTGTTTCCCAAGAATAAGAAATATATCTCTATAGTCGCAGAAACAATAGATAGGTATTTTACTCAGTCAATCGTGCATGCTTCGTTTCTACAGAGTTGCAGAGAAATAGAGAGACAGGCATTTTCAATAAAAGGTTTATTAAACAGTCTTCTTTCTCATGCAAGAAAAGTGAACTGCTACAATCCTAATGCAGAATGCAAAGTATAATGTGTACAACGAGAGTAATACTATAAAATAATACTGTAAGAGCATTGTTTGGTTTCTAAACCATATAAAAAAACATACATAAAAAACAATGACTAAAAATACTCAACTGGTGCTTCTAAAATACGCCTACCCTAATGTACCTAACCTAAGTCTAGTACGCGGGAAGAAGTAAGTATTGTTTAGCATAGGTTTCTTTTTCCTTGCCAATAATCTATCCTAGATTTCTCTAGGTTCTCATCATCTCCTTACCTTGGTTTTGAATGAAGGAGATCTGGTATCTCTGTCTCAGGACTCGATTTCCCAACACTCTGCAAGGGGAGCTTGGAAACACTGGAGCTGGATTCTTGGCGAGAGAAAGGCAGCCTCTAGATCAGTGCATTAGCTGGAGGGTCGACTTCTTTCGGCACTTGCTGTAGTGAGCTGCTTCGGCAAGTAGATAGTCAAACTGCTCCGAACCACTGTGTCTTGCTACAGCAAGTGAAGGTACATTTATACCTTGAAGGTGTCTAGGAATGCAATAGTTGGGCATAATAACGTCAGGAAAGAACCCTATGGGAATAGTCATTCTTTGAAAAGTACATGAGTTCTTGGACAAATCAATATTCAAGCAAGGGAAGGTCCCTAACTGCTTAAGCCGATTTTCCAAGAAATTTTTGAGACTTTTGGTACGGGTGGAAGTAGCCATGCCTGTATTCGGTCTGCATGGCCTATGTCTAAATAAGGGATTGATTTCTATGCCTTTATAAGGGCAATGTGAATTGTACCTATATAAGGGTATGAATCAGGAAAATTCACTCAGAGCCAAAAACGCCACACAACACCCACTCCACTTTATTATGTACGACATTACTAAGTTCTAAACACATAAAATTTATCTAAACATGATGTGTTAAAACCCCACCAAAATACATAAAAATGCATTGGAATTGGTTGATCACGAAAAGAGCATTTGTTCTGTACGTATTTAAAAGCAATGTTCCATTCAACGCATGTAGATGACATTTGAAAAAAGCTATCCGAATGAATCATGAAAATACATTTATGAAATGACTCTTAAATACAGAAGAAAAGCCAAGGCCATTTCATGGCAGAATACATAAACTGTTTCAGTGTGGACAAGGTCAAATATTGTCTCTTGGAAGTTTTCAAAGAATTCTAGTTCTCTAGGAATAGTCCTACTTTAAGCAGATTAAATTGTGCCAAAAAAGTACAAATTTGGAAAAAGTCTGAGCATAGAAAAATAGAATTCCAAAGTTAGAAACTTGTTTTGAAAAGTGAAGGTCGAATTCAGAGTGTCACAGAACACTGTGTGCTTACTTCAAAAGTCAGTGTCATTGTTTTGAGAAAACATCAAATCTTTTAAGCTTGTAAAGAATTCGGCTACTATTATAGATGAACATTACCAGCCAGGAGAATGACTACACCTAGGATACCCAGGTGATATCTTTTTAAATATTTCTTTATTCACCACTTACTGATCAGTAGCGACGTTTGATCCTGACGAAAGCAGTGGACACCTACTTGGGTCTATCAGACTGCAGAAACATGTTGACCTACAAATGTATATAGTAGCTATATGTTCAAACTACTATATTTTTTGCACTGGTTTTATTGATTTGGAAGCAGAGAGGTACTGATTAAATTTACTTTTCTCTTTTCTCTCCAATTTTAGTCTTATTTGCACTTTTTTCTATATCTTCACTTATATTCACGCACTGCTTTTCAGTCATCACCATATGCCCACATATTTTAAGGCCACTGGGTCATCCACATTGATATAAAAAACTTTTTTCTTTGCAACCTTCCTGTTGTGAAGTATCCCAGATGATGACAAGGGCGGTATCGGTCGATTACTGATGGATATTTTTCACATACAGAAAGTATCCTGTTGACCTTTTGTCACGTTCACATATATATATATATATATATTTTCAATATATGTTTTCTTCATAACCATTCTCCGGATGTCAGATACATTGTTAGTCGACAGATTGTGTTCTTTTGACCCACAGCTACTCTTTGTTTGCTGAAATTGTCTTTTTTGGGGGTTGTAGCTGTGTTAGGTCGGTAATCACCCCTTGGACCCTCCTATCACTGTTATGTTTATGTTCAGTGTCAGACAGATGTCTAGCATGCATTCTTCTCCACATAGCAGAAATCGTAGAACAGGTAAGATGCAATCTTGCATGATTGGTCCGAATTTTAGAAACCACGTGGTATTCAAATCTCCTAAACGAGTCAATCTCAGTATTTGTATCATAAGCTCACGACACTTCATTGCCAGGAGAAGAGGGAGCAAAAATAGTATCCCTGCTATGTGTCTTAAAGTGAGAGGCAGGCCGTCAAACACAGAGTGCACGCCGTTTGGAAATATGCCTAGGACTTCTTCAAAGGGTGCTAACAGTCCCGAAAAAATAGTCTTAAATACATGTACAATACCATTCGTATCAGACATGTTTAAGATACGACCTAACATTTATGAGAAATGTATAGGGTAGTTTGTCGATAAAAGGGCATGTATCACTGCAGAAGTCCTTACAACTTGTGGATCATACATCTCTTTGGTCAAGGTAAGTGGCACAGTTTTTTGTAAAAGAATGGCTTTCATTCTTCTAAAAGTATCAATTCTTATAGAAGAGATGTTCAGTGAAGGACATAATGGTGACTTCCCGTCTGTTTTGGTTTTCGGAAACAATACTTGCATACAGCAAGTGACCCTGGCTGACACAGTTACGAGATAGGGTGTTCCTGGCAACATGCCACAGCAGCTGTGATCATTCAACATAATGTAACTTCCTTTGGAAACCTGCCTAGAAATTGGATCAGTCATTGCAGCTGGTGAACCTTGCAGGTGGCAGGATAAGGTGTTTGAGGAACCATCGCAGGCCCCATGTAAATTAATACCCTGACATAGGAGTGAACCGTTTAGTGCATTTTCAAAATTTGTACCGCTAAGAAACACTTCTTTTCTCCCACTCCAACATCTGTGTGTATAAGGTAAATCCCAGGATGTCCTGATGTATTCTTTACCCAATCTTTCATATACGCCTGCTGGTATATGTTTTAAACAATACTAAAAATGTAAAATTGTAACAGCAGAGTGATTGTACTGTGTATTATCTATTCTGTATTTTCAGAAACAGTTAATGATAATCTTTCCAGTTTTTCAATGCTCAGCACTTTATAGTCTGCTCCCCTCTGTGCCAGTGTGATTTGTTTATCTGTCGGGTTAAATTCAGAAAACAATGATGTGGTGTTGATTAGATGCCAAGGCACATTGCCGGAACAAAGGTTTTGTAATGTCCAGCCCAAAAGCATTATAGAACGCAATTGTGACTGACCATGTTGTAACAGGACCAAGTCCGGTTCCATTATGTCTATGGCAGGGGATACTATGCTGTCCAAAGAATATATTCTGGATGACAGACTCATTAACCCATTGTCAACTACAGAGAGAGATTTCTCTAAATTAATACAATCAATGTCTTGTATTCGTTCTGCAGTCTCTGCTTGCGTAGTTTTCAATGCTTCATTATAAATGGCATTGATACCGGCGTATATAAAAAAATTATGACGCTGTTTAGTAGGTCCTTGTAAGAAGTCCCTCAGATCAACACCATCTTTAAGTAAAGATAAGTGTTGTTTAACTTCCTTTAGTGTAGATTTTTGTAGCCATTCAAGGCACAGTTTTCCCACACTGTATGATGTTACTATCCCTGGATGTTGGTTCTGGACATATCTTGGATATGGCCTAGTGAATGTGAACCCTTGTGTCTTATTCAGGAATCTAACTTGACAGTTGTTTGTGTCTGTGGGCCAGATTTACAATTTTTTTCAATCAGGATCTGTTCTATTGTGAAGAAAAATAGTTTGTATGTTTACCACCCCTTCTGTAGTGTTATTACTATCCGGTGTAGGTATGGACATGTTGTTTAAATTTTTTATCTTAGCTATTCCAAGACAAGATGTCTGTTGAACAGTGTCATTCAAAAACATTATTTGTTCTCTGATAATGCAGGCTCTAAATAAGGCTTCTAATCCCTGCACCTGCCAGTCTTTCATGCCCCAGTCAGTTTTTGTCTCTATGTTGTCTTTCCAAAAGTCAAAGCCTAAAGTAGACAGCTGAGCATAAAAGGCAGCAGAATAAATCTGCTTACTATTAGTCAGCATACTTTTCATACCTGTCTTATTTATATTTTTAAAGTAAAATGTTTCCGGATTTGAAACAATAAAACCTGAAAAGTATGGAAATTTGTCATAAAATGTTTTTGAGCTACCTTAGGTGGCATTGGACAATGTTCCCATTGGTTATAAGTTAGAACGTTTCTAGGGTTTGCAGATGTATGCAAGAAATGATGACCATAGTGATTATAACAGTACATTTGTTCATAATCCGATGAACCTTCTAAGTATTCATGATTTGTAAATTGTGCGGATATTTCAAAGTCTAACATCATATTATGAACAGTCTCAAAGTCCAAATCATCACAAAAGGTGCTGGGTGAAAGAAAGTCACTCAAAGAAACCTTGAATTGGTGTAGAATCTTTAGCAGCTCTGCAGGACCAAAGATGTCATAATGAGTTCTGTCCCATGCTAGACCACCAGGTATAGGAACGGCTGTGATGTTCACTGATGACAAGTCTCTTTGTTCACGATGGAATGATTTGTTTGGCTTGAGGAGTAAGTTGATATTATTACCTGCTGTGTCCTTTGTACTATATCTCCCATTGATCAGCATTCCCAAGGTAAATACCAGAGTCAACCAAAGAAGAAAAAAAAGTAAACCCAACACAATCCATACTTCAATCCATGGTGATATCAGATATGTCTTTTCCAGTTGATGAAAAAGTTCTGATGCTTGTTCTTCAAAAGTTCTTTTAGCTGGCGTCATTTCAGGTTCACTGGGATCCTCGGAAAACGTATCAAAGTTAATGAAATAGCCTGAGGCAGTTTTGTCAATTGTAGGGATTGCTTCAGGATTCGATTAAATCGCTAGAAACACTTGATCACTTGTCATATTAGTAGAGTCAGATGCTATTTCATTGTAGACAGGCGTTTCTTGACGAACTGTTATTTGGGTCTCAAGAGGCACAAGTTCCATAGCTTTGTTGTATAGTCCTTTATTCTGTACTGCAGAGTGTTCGCAGTAAATGAGTCCCTCAGTTCGAACCTCTTGAATTGTAGCCAGATGCAGGCATCTGCTACATCCTTGGAGTCCACTTGGCCTGCTACTTCTGATTGGCCACATGATGTGGTTTGACCAGGTCCATGGATACAAACCTGTTCTCCTTCCTCTTCCAGCAAGGGGTGGCAGTAACACTGTTCTTGATCCGTGGATTGCTAGCACAGGTACTGGCTGTCTGTAAGAAGGCCCAAATTCCTTCCTGTCCACGATCTTTTCTCTGACTAGCTTTTTTTAATCCAGGCAGGCCTTGCTGGGACGGGTGGCACCTCTTCAGTGGTTGTTGGCTTCAGGAATACGTTGCTTTGACTTTTTTTTATTTCATTCAAGTAATGCAAAGCAGCCAAACGGTCTTTAATATCAAAAGGTTTTTGTTCTACCACTAAATTGTGTGACGATAAAGGTCCTGGACAATCATTCTTGTTCCAAAAAGGATTTCATATGGAGTGATTCCCCCTAGAGAACTTCTTGGCAGATTGTTAAGACTACATTGGATACTTATTAGAGGTCACCCGAGCCTAGTACCCTAGCAGTTATAGATTGCTTTATGTCACGGTTTTTAATCTCCACAACTGAATTTCTCTCAGGATGGAATGGACTAGAATACCGGAATGCACCGCCCAGGCTGGCCATGGCCTCCTTGTAAGCCTTTGAGCTAAACGCAGGACCCTGGTCAGAATGTAGCGTGCCGACTGCGTATGTGCCGATAAAGACTCGCAAATCTTTCATAACAGTTCAGGCTCCAGCCGAGCCCTGGGGCCACATCCAAATGAATCTTGAGCATGAATCCACTGCGACCTTAATATATTTATAGTTACCATCCCTCTATAAGGGACCGCAGTGATCTAGGTAAACACAAGCTAATGGTTTATCTGAAATTAACAGGGGCGTCTGAACAGGAAGTTTCACTGAACAGACTTTCATCTTTTTGCAGATTTCACATTCCAAAACATAGTTAATGGTCTGTTTCCTCATGTGCACCACCAGTATCTCTGTTTTAATAACAACACTGTAGCGGAAACACCTGCGTGTGCAGAGGCAAGCCCTTCATGTTCTGCTAAGATTAGTCCCAATCTATATTCCATGTTTGGAATTACTCTATCCCCCACTCCAGGGATTCGAGCAAAAGAAACATTATTTGCATAAGTTATATATGAGTATTTGAGTGGAAAGCCTTTTGGAAATGTTCTTCCACTGTCTTTGATGAAGCATTGACAGCTTGCATTATTTCGCCGTCTATTTTCGTTTTTGAACGAATGATTGCAGCTACGGAAGCAGTTTGCACAGCTGCCTTCGCAGCTTCATAGCGGTACAAAAGGGGGTGGCGATGGACGGAGCATCTGAACCGATCAAACACTCACACGCAGTAATCAGACCTGGGTTTAATCTATCACCGTTCTTTAGCCCACTCTGCCACCCCAGTTCAGACATGGCCATATGCAAATCAGTCCGACCCTGTGCCTCGTGGGAACAGTTCAGCCCAAACTGCCAAGCCCGGCTTGCATGAATCCAGTGGCAGAGTGAGCAAGGGACTAACGTCTGAGCATAGCCTGCCAACTTATGGCGAACAAAGCGGTCCAAAAGGGGGTGGTGATGGACGGAGCATCTGAAGTTCAGACATGACCATATGCAAATCAGTCTGACCCTCTGCCTCATGGGAACAGTCCAGCCCGAACTGCCAAGCCATGCCTTCCCTGGATCGGAAACAAGCTTCCGAGGACCGGTTTCTGGCATTTCAGCCGTCTTAAGCCCGGCTTGCTTGAATCCAGTGGAAAAGTGAGCAAGGGACTCACGTCTGAGCATACCCTGCCAACTTATGGCAAACAAAGCGACACAAAAGGGGGTGGTGATGGACGGAGCATCGGAACCAATCAAACACTCACACCCAGTCAAAAGATCTGGGTTTAATCCATCACCGTTCTTTAGCCCACTCTGCCACCCCAGTTCAGATATGGCCATATGCAAATCAGTCTGACCCTGTGCCTCATGGGAACAGTCCAGCCCGAACTGCCAAGCCATGTCTTCATCAGCCAATGAATTCCCTGCAACATGAACGTCATCACCTTGAGGACTCAGTGTATGGATCACTTGAGCTTTTTGTAGTTCTTGACATAACTGAACTACTTGTTCCCAAAGCAACTTATGTTTGATTGTGCCACTTTTTGCATCTTTGAAACCATTTACAATCCAGTTCTGCAAGTATTCATTGTAAGATTGAACGCAATAATATGAATCACACACTATAAGGGTGGGGAATTCACAATCTGTATTTTCAAGCACCATCTTGAATGCTTGTAGTTCAGCTCGCTAAGCTGTACAACCTCCTGGAATTGTGTTTTAGTGACCATAGGTCGGAATTTACCATCATGCCAGCGACCTTTAACAATCACACACGCAGCACTATAAGCTTGTTTACCCCCAATAGCAGGTTCTGATCCGTCAGTATAAATGATACATTCATACTGCTCTAGAGGCAGAATCTCAGTGGGCTGAGGACATTCTTGTTCATATTGTAGAAATGTTTGTGTTTTCAAAAAGGGGTCAAAAAAGTATTCAACGTCTGTTTCAGCATGAGAATTAACTCATTGTATATGTATCTATTTTGGATGTAAAGCCTTTGCATTTGGAATGCTTGCTTTTGTCACTGCCTCTAAGGCAGGTACAGGAGTAACGACCTTTATGCCCTTACCTTGTGCGAGGGCTCTCACTTTTGCTACTGCAGTTTGAACCGCTGTCAGAATTCTTTCTGTCGAAGTGAATTAAATTTCTGCTTGGGTGTACAAGTGTGATTTATGAGCAATAGGTACTTTTTCTCCTTCAATTAAGGTTAAGTATGTGTATCCGCATCTTCCTGGAATGATTCGGATCACTGGGTTGCGTATGTTTAATGTGTTTGTAAATGTTTTGTTGCTAACATGTCTGTTTGTACTGAACATAAAATTTCTGTGTGTTTTTGAGTCCAATTACCTGTTTTGAAATCAGGTTTGATTAATTCGTAGAGAGGTTTAACCCTTTCTGCGTAGTTTAGAATGTAAGTTCTTCCAAAATTTAGGAAACCTAGAATAGACTAAGTTTTTCAGTGTTTTTGGAGGATGGAGCAGTGCACATTTCTCTAGAAAGTTTGCTTCCAGGCTTTTGCCTTCACTTGATAATTCATATCCTAGAAACAGGACGTTGAGGTGGGCAATTCGTGATTTTTTTTTAATTGAATTTATACTCCTCGGAGGCGAAGGCCAAAATTATGGTGTACACCCTGTTCAACTGCCTATCCAAGTCATCGTCTGTTAGATAGATGTCATCGACATATGATAATGCTTCATCATCATACACTTGTAGTAACTCCGTTACTCTAACTGAAAATAACCCTGGGCTATTTTTGAATCCCTGGGGGAGACGACAGAATTGACCTGTGTCCCCATGATTGAGAAAGCAGTCAAATACCTACTCTCCGGTGCAATGCTTTGATGGAAGAAACTGTTAGAAATATCTACTGTGGTTTTATACTTTTTACGCACAATGTTATTCATTAGTGCTGCACTGTGTGCATTTTGTACTGCAAAAGTTTTGCAACAAGGGTTTAAATGTCTGTAATCCAAAACTAGACGATATGTCTTGTCTGGTTTGGAGACAGGAAACAAAGGATTGTTCATGGATGAGGTGCATGTTTCAATCACCCCTTGGTATTCAAGTTGATCTAATATCTCCCTGACCTGTTTTTTAGCTTAACTGGGCACTGCCTTTGTGCAGTTGGTTGAGTTTTTAACTGGATTTTATGTTGAGGAGTATCCTCATCCCATCCTACATGGTTTTTATATAATGCAGGAGCCTGGGCTACTGCCCATTTCCTGGCAAAAGTATATTTTTTATGAATTGGAATATGATTGGGGAAGACTGGCATAATTATGTCTTTGCCATGTGGGCACTCCCTGACAAATTCAGGTGGCCAGTCTTGTTGAGCTAGAAGAATGTCATAACCCTTAAAGAGCTTCTCCCAAAAGAGTGCTCTTATTTTCCTAGTTATATATCCCCCTCTATCCGGAGTGTTATTTCATATAACTTGTGTGGGACACCTACCCTGGTATCAGCAGTTTCAACTTGGATGTACTCATTCAAGTCCACTGTCTCCAGATGATCCTTCAAGATCTTGCGAGCTAAGGTTACTTCTGCTGCGCTGTCCAACATTGTCTGAGCCCATTCCCCGTTCTTGAGTTGTGATCTCAAAATCCTCGGCATGTCAGATTTTTTGACCTGCTTCTTTCTTTTCGATGAATTGAGTTTTCTTTTTTTTTGTAACGTGTTGATCGTCTTTAGATTTCACGCATTCTTCCTTTTGTTCTGACCGTCCTCTTCTTTCGGATTTCTGAGATGAAGTCTGAAAGGTACGAGAGGAACGTGTATCATTAGATTGATATCTATCAGGTTTTCTCAAATTATCCCTATTTCTGAGGTTATACCTTCTTTCAGAGGGCTCCTTTTGAGGAGGCCTACCTCGGGATTGAGAGCACTTCTCTTTAGAATTTTGTTTAGTGTTCTCCCACTTCTTTTTAGGAAGAGTGAGAGTGTTTTTTATAAAGACCTTTTCAGGACTTTCAGTTAGTTAGGGTTTCAATGGTTTACCACCCAAACTGTTTCTTCCTAGTTCTTCATAGGATTTTTCGATTATTCTGGCTAGTTCTTGTGGTTGCTCAGTTATATCAAATTCTCTTAGCTTTTGGCGCATTGCCGCAGATACTGCTTCACATTTAATATTAGCTAATATTATTGTTGAGACTTGTTTGAAATCTTTCAGTAATTTCATACCTAGATTTAAAGCAGGCTCTGCCCGGTATTAATTTTGAATCTGTTTCAGGACATCTGGTATTACCGCTATAGATGGAACACCATGTGTTTGGTGTAGATGGCAGCAAAGACTGTACTCCAAGTGTCGCAGCCCTCCAGGTGTGGTGTGATCCTCATTGGTAAACAGATTGTTAAAATCCTCTGTTTCTCATGAGGGGTTGTATCAGGAAATACTGCCTCGATTTGAGTAATTTTTTGAGCTATCCAGAATGGAATTTGTTCCCTTTTTGCGGGTAATTTACCAATGACTGACTGTATAGTCTGTGGTGTGATTTTATTTGTGTTCCCCTGTTAAGGGGTGTGTTGTGGAATTCTTTTAGGAGGTTGGACTGTAGGAGTCTGCATGCAATTGTCTATGTATTTTTATTAGTTGTTTTAGTTGTTTAGTAGTAGTTCCGCACCTGACATTTCTTCAATGGCAGGATGTGGTTTATAGCTGGCTAATACAGGCCATGTAGCTCCTGATCTACCTACTGGACCGAGCCCTGTAATGTGATTTTGATGTTGTAGGGCGCCTTTAAACCGGAGCACATGTTCTTGGTATTTAGTGGAATTTCTTCTTTGTAGAGGTGAAACACATGTGACACTGGATTTGCTTTGTCTGACGATATTCATGTGCCTCTAGTACAAACATTACCCTACCACCTTTTGATGATAGGCCATTGTTATAAGTTTTATATAAATTTTCTGTGATGATTATAGCATCCACATCAGTCTCTTGGAAACCTGTAACGCCAAAGCCTGGTAGGGCTGCATCTGCTGCAGCTCCACCGGTTGCATTGTTGCCGCCGTTAACGGACATTGTTTAATGAAAGTTGCAGAGCAAGTTTCAAGGAAACAAAGATAAGGTGCACAATATTTTGGAACACTGTATCCTTCAGCGCTGAACAAACCAAATACTAATACATAGGATTTTCGTCCTACTCAGTTATGGTGGATTTTTTATCCTTTTACCCTCTCCAGATGTCTATTGGAGTATTTTACGGGAAAAAGGGGTCCCTGAGAAAAGCACAACTGAGTTACTTTAGTATCTAGCGTTAGATTAGTTCCTTATCAAACGTTGGGCGCCATGTAGTGTAGTTCCTATATTCCCAATAGGCTCTGTGCATTGAAGTTATATATCCTATAGATTAGACGTAGTATTGAGGTCGACTTGGTCTCTATCGAATATATTAAACTTAATAGTGAGTTCCAGCTAGCACAGAGGTCACTAGAAACTTTCTCGAATTCACAAAAGGTATTCGTTTCTGACAACCGCATAAACATGACAACTTTGTTTCCCAAGAATAAGAAATATGTCTCTAGAGTCGTGGAAACAATAGATAGGTATTCCACTCAGTCAAGCGTGCCTGCTTTGTTTCTACAGAGTTGCTGAGAAATAGAGATATGGGCATTTTCAAGAAAAGGTTTATTGAATAGTCTTCTTTCTCATGCAAGAAAAGTGAACTGCTACAATCGTAATGCAGACTGCAAAGTATAATGCGTAGAACAATATTATAAAATAATACTGTAAAAGCATTGTATGGTTTCAAAATCATATAAAAATACATATATAAATAACAATGACTAAAAGTACTCAACTGCTGCTTCTAAAATATGCTTACCCAAATGTACCTAACCTAAGTCTAGTACGCTGGAAGAAGTATTGTGTAGCATAGGTTTAGTTTTCTATGCCAAGAAACTATCCAAGATTTCTCTAGGTTCTAATAAGCTCCATACCTTGGTTTTGAATGAAGGAGGTCTGGTATCTCTGTCTCGGGACTCGATTTCCCAAGACCCCGCTAGGGGAGCTTGGAAACACTGGAGCTGGATTCTCGGCGAGAGAAAGGCAGCCTCTTGATCAGTGCGTCAGTTGGAGGGTCGGCAACCTTTGGCACTTGCTGTAGTGAGCTGCGTCCGGCAAGTAGATAGTCGAACTGCTCCGAACCACCGAGTCTTGCTAGAGCAAGTGAATTTATATTTATACCTTGAAGGTGTCTAGGAATGCCATAGTTTGACGTAAAGTCGGGCATAATAACATCAGGAAAGAACCCTTAGGGAATAGTTGTTCTTTGCAAAGTACATGAGTTCTTGGACAAATCAATATTCAAGCAAGGGAAGGTCCCTAACTGCTTGTTGTGACGTTTGGTACTGGTGGAAATAGCCATGCCTGTTTTTGGGATGCATGGGCTATGTCTAAATAAGGGATTGATTTCTATGCTTATATAAGGGCAATGTGAATTGTACCTATTTAAGGGCATGAATTGGGAAAATTCACTCAGAGCCTAAAACGCCACCCAACAATTAGTGATGCTTGCGGTTCACCCTGACAAGGATTGTGATTGTTTCTTCACCCCCTCAAATTCCTACACTTCAGGTGTAATTTGTTTCTGTTTAGTAGGCACCAGTGTCTGTTAATGATTTTTGTTGACCCTGTATGGCTGAGATACCCGCCACCCCCTCTCAACACAATCCCCAAGGAATGGGAAACCGGAAACGGTTCTGAACTTTTGGAAGACGGGAGGGAGTGACCCTCCCGGCCGTATTTATTAAAATATGAAACAAAATTAAAACATTAAAATAACAGTTTCATATTATGTACAATTTCATTTCCACATTGCGATGTTTGGCTAACCTTAACATATTCTCTAATACAAAGGTTCACCTAGCCGAACTAACATCCTACAAAACATTTAACTTTGAAATTGTACATCCTAACGTTTAAGGGCCAACGGCAAGGTCGTAACCGGTGTCAGATCCCTAAACCAGAAATATCTCCCTCACTTGTGAGGGGCGACCGCACAGAGGTGTACCTCACGTGCATCTACCAATTTCCCTTGACTTGACGGGGGCCCCAATAAACTCGACGCCATTTAAAGGTCGTCCGAGGACTCGTGTGAGGTGTCTAGAAGGTAGCGTAAACCCCCTCCCAAACCCCACACAACTTACCACATCTGCCGTCGCAGATGTCCTGGCCCCGGGAAATTCCCCAGGAGGGGGCTGTAGCCCCTCCTACCCAGGAAGGGGCCTTGACCGCCTTTCCTTTCCTTTCGGCGGCCCATCCTTAGAAGGGACCGCCTCCCCGTTGAGGGGCCAATGGCCACCTCCCTCGAGCGCTCCCATCCGTAATGGGTGACGCCCACCCATAGGGATCTTCCAATTACTGCTCACCGATCATGACCTTACCGCCCGACCAAAATAAATACGACAATTCTAACTAAATGACTAAATTACTAAATGACAGTAATAATTACAACTTATTAAAAGCATGATTACTGATCAACACTAGTGCAGAATTACTTTATTTGCAAAACATACTACAATTGACCATTCTTTATTGCATATTCAAAGTTATCACGATAATCATCCCAACCTGCAAGAAATAGAGTTACCACATCAAACTTTATTCAAAAACCACTTGCTGTCCTCAGGGGCTGGTGGGTGGGTCAAAATTGGCTCTTCGTTCCGTCTCGAGCTCACGTGCAGCGAGGAGGTGCAGCTTCAGAGCACAGGAACAAGAGGATGCTTTCTTGGCTTGTTGCTCCTTTTATCCGTCTTCAGGGCGGGCGTAAACCCGCCCCTGCCTGCCCCAAGGGCGTGGCCGGCCGCGTCAGTGTCTAGGCCAGCCCACTCCAGGGCGGGAAAAGGCGCGCCCCGGCTACGCCGCTACGGGCATACCAGCCGAGACTCGCCTCCCGCCCAAGATGGCTTCCCGGGGGGATCGAGGTACTCCGCCATACGTTCGGGGGGACCGAATGGTCGCCCCTTTCCATATGGCTGAGATACCCGCCACCCCCTCTCAACACAATCCCCAAGGAATGGGAAACCGGAAACGGTTCTGAACTTTTGGAAGACGGGAGGGAGTGACCCTCCCTGCCGTATTTATTAAAATATGAAACAAAATTAAAACATTAAAATAACAGTTTCATATTATGTACAATTTCATTTCCACATTGCGATGTTTGGCTAACCTTAACATATTCTCTAATACAAAGGTTCACCTAGCCGAACTAACATCCTACAAAACATTTAACTTTGAAATTGTACATCCTAACGTTTAAGGGCCAACGGCAAGGTCGTAACCGGTGTCAGATCCCTAAACCAGAAATATCTCCCTCACTTGTGAGGGGCGACCGCACAGAGGTGTACCTCACGTGCATCTACCAATTTCCCTTGACTTGACGGGGGCCCCAATAAACTCGACGCCATTTAAAGGTCATCCGAGGACTCGTGTGAGGTGTCTAGAAGGTAGCGTAAACCCCCTCCCAAATCCTACACAACTTACCACATCTGCCGTCGCAGATGTCCTGGCCCCGGGAAATTCCCCAGGAGGGGGCTGTAGCCCCTCCTACCCAGGAAGGGGCCTTGACCGCCTTTCCTTTCCTTTCGGCGGCCCATCCTTAGAAGGGACCGCCTCCCCGTTGAGGGGCCAATGGCCACCTCCCTCGAGCGCTCCCATCCGTAATGGGTGACGCCCACCCATAGGGATCTTCCAATTACTGCTCACCGATCATGACCTTACCGCCACAGGCCGGATAGTTGACCGGCTATCCGGACCCCCCACAGTACTCCTGCCTAAAGGTCATGTCATAAAGTCTTTAGCCAAGCTATCAGGTCTCCTATGAGTAACTCGTTCCCCATCCGGGGCAAATGAACACCATCCCCTAAATACATACTGTCCCCTTTAATACAACCATGCGAAACCGAATGCAGTGTACTTGAACGGAACAATCTACTCATTTTATTATTAATTTTTCTTACTGAATGATTCAGAGCAGAAACCGAAATAGCCCCCCGCCACACTTTCCGTGGAATCATATGGGACCATGCAATTGTGCACCCTGGAACTCTTCTCGCTAACCAACTTACAGTGGAAAGCATCCCCTCCAGAAGAAGTCGTCTACCAGTGGTCACCAAATCGTTGCCCCCAAGATGTACTATGACTACAGACGGCGGTGACCTCGTCCGCCCTAACAAACCCTCGAAAAATGATTGAAACTGGTCAATACAGAGCCCGCCCTTTCCGTAGAAGGACACACTGTACCCGTATTCCCCAGCCACGTGAATCATGTCACCTGCTTTGAATACGTCCGCGGCACGCCTCACGTATGAGTGGCCCACGACCCACACCTCCTTTTTCACAGCCGGTAATGTCTGACCGCTGGCCCCCCGGTGTCGGGTCGACTGCACAGTCCGCCCCGCCTCCTAGGCTCGAGCAACTGAAAACCAAACAAAAACAAGAAGCGTGAGTACATTATTACAGCTTCACAACATGTGCAACCGCACATACCTCTTATAACAGTTTGAGGACCAACGCCCCACACGTTTCACTTGATCAACACTCAGACCCCTGGCTGTAGCCTCTGTAGCAGCCCCTATCCGAAAGGAATGAGTCCCAAACTCGCCGGGGTTCAAGCCCGCGGCCGAAATCGACATCGCAAGCACCCGCTGAAACTGAAACCTCGTCAGTGGGGTGGCGTCAGCGTGTCTCAACAAGGTCCCCCCCCATGATGCCACCCTTTGCGCTAAATATTCCTCTACGCACACCACCGGGCACATGGAAGACCCGGGAATCCTTTGTATGATTATGCAGTCCCCACTCGCACCCTGATCGGTCTTGGACCTGACAAACGAGACAGTCATTGTCTCCCCCCTGACCTGAACGTGCTCTCGGCACAGTCCCCCCATGGCATCCTGCTTGTTCTTCGCCACTAGCTCGCTTACCCGCATAGCCCCATGGAATGCTAGCACAAAAGCGGCTCGGAATAACACTGTTTCATACTGGGATGAACACGTTGCAGGAAGTACAGAAAGTAACAGGGCCAACTTATCCAGACCTATCGGGCGCCTTTCATCCACTCTGCGACCCTCAAGGCGTTGCCACCCACGTAGCGCTTTTTGCACAACGAAAGACGCAGTCGGGTCCTGGATCCCATGAGCCTTCGCCATAAAGGAAATGGCGGCCCGATGCCTCTGGGCCGTAGCCACTGATTTGCCTGCCTGATGTAAAGACAGCAAAAATTTTACTACTAACTCCTCCTGGCCCCAAAGCTCCCCCCTAGCAGCCCCCAAAAAGGCCCAATAGGAACGGAACGCCCCTTCATATGCCTTCCTCGTCCTGGGTGCTAAACTCTCTCCCACGAGGTTTTGTAGCTCGGGGCACCGAGAGACCAAAGAGCTTCGGGAAAGGGTGCCGCCACCGGGTCCGCTACGGGCAGAAAACCCCAGAAAGCCTGCATATGAAAACGAGAAAGCGCATCAGCCGCTTTGTTCATTACCCCCGGCACATGTCTTGCCTTAAATAGCACATTCAATTGCATACACAATAACACGATTTCTTTGAGCAATCTCAGAATCCATTTGCATCGTGCTGCCTGGCTATTGATACACTCAACCACGGTCATGTTATCAGACCAGAACACCACAGAGTGATTTCTGAATCCCTCGGGCTAAGTTTGCAGGGCCACCAGAATGGGGAAAAGTTCAAGAAAAGCAATGTTACTTGTCAGTCCACACTCATGCCACCACGGCGGCCATCTTTGAGCCGACCATTGTGTGCCGAATATGGCACCAAAACCAATGCTCCCAGCCGAATCTGTCCACAGCCCCAGCTCCTCGGAGGACACCACCGGCTTGTTCCAAACAATTCGACCATTGAAATCCGCCAGAAATGCCAACCAAATGCGCATGTCCTGGCGGACCTCTGCCGATAGCCTCGTGCGATGATGACCCTCCTTTAGTCCGACCATGGCTTGAGCGATCGAGCGGGAAAAGGGGCGGGCCATCGGCATTACTCTCAGTGCAAAATTCAACTGGCCCACCAATTGTTGTAATTGATGCAGTTTGACCTTAGACTCACTAATACACATTTCAAGGGATGCCCTGAATTTTAACACTTTTTCTCTAGGTAATCGGAAACAGCCTTCCTCTGAGTCGAGCTCGATCCCCAGAAACTCGAGGCAAGTCGAGGGACCCACAGTCTTACCCGGTGCCAATGGCACACCAAAATGATGCATTAAGACACAAAATTCGTTCAAAGCCTGTCCACATTCTGGCTCACCGGCTGCCCCCAGGAACAAAAAGTCATCGAGATAATGCATAACATGTTGAAAACCCGTCCTCTTTGTGAAGACCCATTGCAGAAAACAACTGAACTTTTCAAAATAGGCACAAGATATAGAGCATCCCATTGGCATACATCTATCCATGTAATAGTGACCCTGAAACATGAAACCAAGGAGACGCTGATCGTCTGGATGTACCGGGAGCAACCGGAACGCTGACTCAATATCTGACTTTGCCATCAGCGCCCCGGGCCCTAGGCGATTCAACATGGCGACGGCCTCATCGAAAGATGCGTACCGCACCGAACACACTTCCGGGTCTATCGCATCATTCACGGAAAGACCACGTGGGGCTGATAAATTATGTATCAGCCGAAACTCACCCAGGTCCTTCTTAGGGACCACCCCTAAAGGGGAACAAACAAAGTTAGGCATTGGTGGCACATCAAATGGACCGGCGACTCGACCTCGAGTAACCTCCTTCCCAATCTTTTCCTGCACCACGGTCGTATTTTGCAAGACCAACAGTTGGTTTTTACACTTTGCTACACCCTGAAAATCCCCCACCGGGATGCGGAAACCATAGGAAAACCCGTTTCGCAACACCCCAGCGGAAGCATGATCCGGGTATTTACTGAGCCAAGGAATCATTGCCATGGTATCAATCGGAGTAGGTAAAGGCGCCCCTCGGACTATTTCAGACCTGTTTGGCGCTTCCCTTACCACCATTGTCACCCGTTTTGGCTCTGCACATGGACTCAGGATGGGATGGCTGCCCACACCCCCCACATTCATGTCTGAACTTGCATGACCCCTGGGGCCTCGTACATTTACCTCTGTTAAAATTCCAACAGATCCCCCTTTTACCTGCGTTGCCACTCGGCTTCGAGTGGTACTCGTTACCTGCACCCGTCCGAAAGGGTGTCCCAGAGTATTGGCGGGAGGATTCACCCCCGCTACTACCTACCAATGGTACTTTTAACATTCCTGTACTCTCCATTTTTGACCATGAAACGGAGTCATAACAATCCCAGGTCAAGCTTTTGTCATGCTCCTTCGCCTCTCTAAAAATATTATCGTAGCAGAACCACTGATTGCCCCCATATGATACGTAATACTCCATGATCCGTGACTGATAAATAGGCAATTCGGTCAGCAACTCGGGCCTACGTTCACCCATGATGGAGGTAAAGATTCCCCATGCCCTGCCCCAAGTGCCAATGTTTTCATCGACCTTAAAGGCGGCCATTTTTGCGCGCCAAACACTCGGATGCATGAGCTCCTTCTGGCTCTTAACATGCTCCATCTCATAATGGTCGGTAAGCAAAGAAAAAATGTTTACATACTCATCCGCCCACATCTTTTCCTTAATTGCCAAAGGAACAGGCTGACCCACCTTCTCCCTTCGTGAAGGTGCAGACCCCTCCCTCGCAATCGGCAATAGACGCTTACCTGAACCAGAAGCTGCATCTGCCGCCGGACCTGGGCCTGTTGCTTTTTCTGCCGCCGGGGACAGCGGGGTAACTGACGATGGTGCCTTCACCGCCTCCCTAGTTTCCCGCAGTTGTCTCATTAACACCCGGGCGTCGTCAGCCGTGGCGCCCTCGCTATCTTTCCCCAACCACGCTGCCAATTGTGCCGCCAACTCGGGAGGCATATCTTCCCCGGATACGGGAGTGACCACCACGGGAATCGGATTCCCCTCCTTCGGCACTGGAGTTGGCTCTTCAAGCGGGATATCGGGAACTGGGGTTTCCCCCCCAGCTGCCCCCCTTCTGGGCCTCTTGCCTTTCCCTCCGGGGGCTGTTCCCGACAAAGGTCGTTTCGGTCCCCCTTCCCCGTCCTTAGCCGCCATCTGCTTCTTCAGATCGGTTACTTCTTTCATGAGCATGCGGAGCATCTGATCGGTAGTGACTCGCTTTCCGACTTTCTTGGGCATTCTCAGACAGAGTATCTGTAAGAAAAAAAGAAAGATTACCACGCTCAAAATTGGCTCTTCGTTCCGTCTCGAGCTCACGTGCAGCGAGGAGGTGCAGCTTCAGAGCACAGGAACAAGAGGATGCTTTCTTGGCTTGTTGCTCCTTTTATCCATCTTCAGGGCGGGCGTAAACCCGCCCCTGCCTGCCCCAAGGGCGTGGCCGGCCGCGTCAGTGTCTAGGCCAGCCCACTCCAGGGCGGGAAAAGGCTCGCCCCGGCTACGCCGCTACGGGCATACCAGCCGAGACTCGCCTCCCGCCCAAGATGGCTTCCCGGGGGGATCGAGGTACTCCGCCATACGTTCGGGGGGACCGAATGGTCACCCCTTTCCATTTGCCTTTTTGGTGAATGTATACACACATATATGTTGTTGGGGGTCCTTTTTTGTTTGCCTCTCAGTGAAGTTTCCCTGTGACTGTATCTAGGCCTCTTCTCTGCTCTTTCTACCAAGTGTCTTGTGTAGTTCATGGATGTCAAGTTTTCTGGTAATACTATTGGTTCCAATTTGAAATCTGTTAGATACGAGCTGCCTAATGTACAAAATATTCATGGACATTCATTTAGATATCTAGCATATGAGAAAGGAATCTATCAAACATTCCCACTGTCTTTGTTGTTTGATTCTGATAGGGCTTGTTGGTCCAAATAGTATATTTTTCAAGTGTACATATAAACATACTTTGTATGGGGAAAAGATGCTGCCCATAGATGTGGCATGTTGCATCTCCAATATGGTTTCCTCAAACTCAAAATAATTCCTCTTGACTGCTAGTTTTGCAAGTGTCATAATGAATTTAATTGGAGTTATCCAGTTCTAAACCCTCAGTTGTATTAGGTCCATGACCCTCAAACACTCCTCCTGTGGTATACTTTTAGATATGGCTTCGACATCAAAGCCAATCATTTATTCTATGTTAGAGTTGAATAATACAATTATTACTGTGTAAACCAGGATTATTATTTCCAAGCCATGTACACCGCTTGAACATCGATTTTTTTGATGTTCCGTCAGCGCTGAGTACAAAGCCTTATTTGTTCTTAATTTCTGCTAATAGTTTCTTCGTAGGGTCTGCTGGGAGAACCTCAGAGTTTCTATGATCCGACATGAGTTTAGTGCAGGTTAGTCTGTAGTCTTCTGTAGTACCTATGACTTTCACCCCTCCCTTATCTGCAGGTTATATTACAATATCCTCTGTTCTAGAAGTTCTATAATTCTCGCTGTTCCTTGAAAGTAATTTATAAAACTGTATTTTGCTTTAATCCAGTGACTCTATATTTTTCGTGACTGCTTGCTTGAATGCTCTGATTTCTGGTGGTATTGTGGTGATGGAGAGGGGCGGATTTGAAAAAAAGATTTATTCCTAGATCTGTATGCCTGGTTTTTTTGTGGATGTTAGGGGATTCTTAAAAGAAAGACTTGATAGGGATTTTTCTGAAGAACTGAGCAAGTACACAACATAATTTGTCTTTGTTGGTTTGTTTTGTGGGAACAAATCCTGGCCCTTTTCTAAGGACATTAATTTCACCTTGTGTTAGGACTAATGGGGTCAGGTTGACTGCAAGGGTTAGGGGCTGCTGGTACCTGGTTTGTGGTTGTTTGTCCTCACACCTGGTAGTAATCCCTTCTGGTACTTCACAATATACTTTTCGGTCTATTTTCTTTCTGTCTAACCTCTGTGCCCTAAAATGAGATGATTTCTCTGGTGGAAAGGTATTTGACCAACTGGAGGCGTACTCATTGTAGGTTAGGCCAAAACTATTTTTTTTAGGAAGGAGTCAGTAGAAATACCAATGGTTAAATCTCTTTCCCCTTCTTTTCCCTTCACCCATCAGCACAGGAAATTACATCATAGCACCCTGCACTCCTCCCCTCTCCCAGGGCTGACCAAATTGGACCAGCAACACAGACATGCAGTGGATGCGTACAGCAGGTGCACCGCTGGTGCACAGCCCATGCCTGGGCTGCACCCGAAAACAGGTACCATGCTCTGATCACTACCCAGTGATTTTCCGCAGCACTCATTAGGTCGCTAGACCCGGATGCTGTTTCCACCTGCTGCAGCACTATGCTTCACACCACAAAGGAGCTTTCACCTCAACCACAGCCAGTTCTCTAGCAGCCACACACCCACAAGCCCCCAAGTAAATAGCAGCCACATACATACACCTCCTATACAAATATTAACAACACCCTCAACACTCCCTCTGAACACCACACAAGCACCAACACAGCCTACACCCCACCACATGCCACAGCAAATCTTCACATCAACATTCAATCAATCAATCATTATATTTGTAAAGCGCTCTACATAACCGTGAGGGTCTCAAGGCGCTAGGGGCAGGGCTGCTACTGATAGAAGGCGGCGAGGTAGAAGAAGGATCTGCCGCCGGCTGTGGTTTTTCGGATGCGAGAAAGTGTGGCGAAGGCGAGGTTGGCAGGGCGGAGGTTGCGGTGGGGGTGTAGAAGCTGAGTCGGTCGTTGGTGTAAGCTGGTCGGGTGTTGTGTAGGGCTTTGTGTGCGTGGATGAGGAGTTTGAAGGTGATCCTCTTGTTGACCGGGAGCCATTGCAGGCCTCTCAGGTGGGGTTTGATGTGGCTGCGTCGGGGGACATCAAGGATCAGTCGTGCTGAGGCGTTCTGGATGCGTTGCAGCTGTCTCAGGAGCTTGGTTGTTGTTACTGCGTAGAAGGTGTGCCCGCAGTCCTGTCTGCTGATGACGAGGGCCTTGGTGATGGTTTTTCTTGTGTCAGAGGGGGTCCATTTGAAGATCCTGCGGAGCATTCGGAGGGTGGTGAAGCAGGATGAGGAGATGGCGTTAACTTACTTGGTCATGGAGAGGGCTGAGTCAAGGATGACCCCCAGGTTGCGAGCGTGGTCGGTGGGTTCTGGGGCTGTTCCAATCGTGGTAGGCCACCAGGAGTCATCCCAGGCTGATGGGGTGGGGCCGAGGATGAGGACCTCTGTCTTGTCTGAGTTCAGCCTTAGCCTGCTCTCCTTCATCCCTTCAGCGAAGGCCTTCATTCCTCTGTGGAGGTTGGCTTTGGCGGTGTGAGGGTCTTTGGTGTGGGATATGATCAGCTAGGTGTCGTCGGCGTAGGCGATGATCTTGAGGCTGTGTTGTCGTGCGACGTGGGCGAGTGGTGCCATGTAGATATTGAACAGCGTCTGGCTGAGGGAGGATCCCTGTGGAACGCCACAAATGATCTTGGTGGTCTTGGAGCGAAAGGGTGGGAGGAGGACGCTCTGGGTTCTGCTGGAGAGGAAGGATGTGGTCCAGGCCAGGGCCTTCCCTTGGATTCCGGCGTCATGGAGGCGTGCTGTTAGGGTGCGGTGGCAGACCGTGTCCAAGGCTGCTGATAGGTCAAGGTGGATGAGGGCGGCTGTTTCTCCTTTGTCCATCAGGATCCTGATGTCGTCGGTGTCGGCGATGAGGGCGGTCTCGGTACTGTAGTTGCTGCGGAATCCGGATGGGGAGGGGTCCAGGATGTTGTTGTCTTCGAGGTAGCGGGTGAGCTGTCCGTGACTTTCGCCGGGAAGGGGAGCAAGGAGATGGACCGGAGGTTCTTGAGGTCTTTGGGGTCTGCCTTGGGTTTCTTCAGTAGGGCATTGATCTTGGCGTGCGTTCAGATCTTCGAAAAGGTTGCTGTCTCGAAGGAGATGTTGATTGTTTTCCGGAGATGGGGTGCGATGGTAGTGCTTGCTTTGTTGAAAACGTGGTGAGGGCATGGGTCATATGGGGATCCGGAGTGGATGGAGTTCATGGTCTTGATGGTGTCTTCGCAGCTGATGCTGGACCAGGCGGTCAGGCGGATGGTGCGGGTGGGGGTCGGAGGGGTGGTGGTCTCGGCAGGCGGAAGTGGGGGTGTTGGTGATGAAGCTGTCGTGGATGTCGGCGATCTTGGGGTGAAAGAAGGTGGCCAGTGAGTCGCACAGGTCTTGTGATGGTGGAACGTTGCTGGTGCTGGAGCTGGATTTGGAGAGTTCGTTAACAATGTTGAAGAGCTCTTTGCTGTTGTGTGCGTTGTTGTCTAAGCGGTCCTTCAAGGTGGTTCTCTTGACAATCCTGATTAGTTGATGGTGCCTGCAAGTGGCGTTCTTGTGGGCTGTGAAGCTGTCTGGTGTTCAGTCGCAGAGGTAGTTCTTCTCCAGCTTCCGGCAGGTGCGCTTGGAGGCCCGGAGGTCTTCGGTGAACCATGCGGTTTTCTTGTTAGTGTGGTTGGGTGCGGAGCTCTTGAGTGGGGCAAGAGTGTCGGCGCAGTCGTTGAGCCACTGTTTGAGGTTGATGGCGGCGGTGTCGGGGTCGGTGGGGTCTGCGGGTGAACCCAGGGCGAGGGTGGTGGTCATTTGTTCCTTGGTGATCTTCCTCCAGCAGCGGTGTGGCAAGTGTTGGTGTGGTGGTGTGTGGTGGGTTTCCTGAAGGTGAAGTGGACACATCTGTGGTCTGTCCACTGGGGTTTGGTGCTGTGGATGAAGGAGACGTGGAGACTTGCGGAGAAGATGGGGTCCAGTGTGTGTCCAGCAGCGTGGGTGGGTGTCGTCACAAGATGTTTGAGTCTGAGGTTGTCGAGGTTGTCGGTCAGGGCGGTGGAGTTGGTGTTGTTGTTGTTCTCGAGGTGGAAGTTAAGGTCCCCGAGGAGGATGTAGTCCGTGGAGACGAGGGCGTGGATGCTGAAGAGGTATTCACATGCATACATGCTTCTCAACATGATCATTCAGCATACACACAACCTAAGACCCGCTGAGTAGCGATGCACGGACATCCTCTTTCTCACAGAGACAAGGCTCAGTCCCTCATCAGCTCCTGGTGTTGCTACGGCAATCCCAGTGGGCTACAAGATTGCTTGACAAGGTCCCCTTCACAAGTCAGAAGTAGGACTCGCTATCTTTAAGGAATCCATCAAATGTACATCAACAGAGAACTCCACCCCAATTCATGGAACTCCTGCACTTCAACCTGCAAATCTCAGAAAACTTCACCATGGACGAAACCCTCAGCTACTGATCAGATGGACAGCACGCCAAATTTACCAACTTCATCACTCCATTTACCATTGTTTCTAGAGCCTACATTCTCCTCAGTGACCTCAGCTTTCACCTGGAAGACTGAAATGTCCCTTGCTCCACAGCATTCCCCAAAAGCTTGAGCAACAGTGAATTCACCCAGCTGGTCACACACTGGACCCCTATTCACCATAAGCACCAGCATCAAATATAACTCCAACACACAATTTTTTAAAAAAAACATCTGTTTATTGACTTATAGATTTAGCTGTTCTTGCATATATGTTACATACATAACATTTGCTTTACTTGACAGGAGATTAACAGTCATGGTACGCACAAAATAGTTATTACAGCCATGTTTACACACTTTCACATTTGACCATGCAATGTGCCACTTCAGCAAAGTTGCCAATGACTATATGTAGATTCAGATTACATTTGTTAAGTTCACCAATTAGACAATTGTGCAACAGATTTGAACATGAATACCAAGAACTTCTGAGCATTTTAGTACAATTTCGTTTCACCACATTTATTTATTTATTTATTTATTTTTTAGATTTATACAGCGCGTACAATTGCCCGTATGCGTCTCGGCGCTAGAAACTTTGAATGTATTCCCGAGGTTAGGCCTGTAACTATTCTTGATCAAACCGCCAGGTCTTTATCTTTCTGCGGAAATGCATCAGGGATGGGCTGTCTTTGATGGAAGCTGGCAGGGAGTTCCATAACCTGGGAGCTGCCACAAGGAAGCGTCTATCGCCCCAGTTAACTGTTTTTGTTCGTGGTATTTGAAGGATTTTAAGGTTGTTAGATCGGAGCGATCTTATGGAGGACTGGTATCTGAGATGGGATTTCAGGAAATGTGGACCACAGTTGTGCAGTGCTTTATAGAGTATGCAGAGCACTTTAAACTTGATCCTGTTTCGAATCTTGAGCCAATGCAGGTCTCTTATAGTCTCAGAGATTGGTGAGAACTTTGGGATTCCAGACAACAGGCGGCATGCAGCATTCTGGATGGTCTGCATTTTGTTGGTCACTCTTGCTTGGGCGTTGATGAATACGCTGTTACAATAGTCAAGAGATGACAGCACGAGGGCGCTTACCAGCGTCTTACCTGCTGAGTTTGGTAGAAACGGCATGATTTTCTTGATCAGCCTAAGTTTGTGATGGGCTGTTGCTGCTATTTTATTTAAGTGGGCCATGAAATTAAATTTATCGTCAAAAATCACCCCCAGATTTCTGACGGTGATGGCTGGTGTAGGTGGTGTTCCGTGCGTAGGGGGCCACCAGGGGTTTGACCATCCGGGGGAGAGATGTCCAAATACGACGACCTCCGTTTTTTCAGCATTTAACTTTAGGCAGTTAGAGGCCATCCACTCACCGATCGCCCGCATGCCCTCTTGGAAGTTTTCAGCTACCTTGTCTCCATTCCCGTTGACGGCCAACACAAGCTGGATGTCATCCGCGTACGAGGTAAGGCTCATCCCATAGGCCTTGATGACAGAGGCCAGGTCCGACACGTAGATATTGAATAGTGTCGGACTAAGGGATGAGCCTTGGGGAACCCCACACGGTAGTGACAGCTTGTGCGATTGGAAGGGCCCCAGTGTGACCACCTGTGATCGACCAGCCAAGAAGGGGGAAAGCAGATTTCTAGCCATGTGGCGGATGCCCAGGTTTTCGGCACGGTCAGCCAGGATCTTGTGGTCGACCATGTCGAAGGCCGCCGACAGATCGAGCAGTACGAGTATTGCTGTACCTCCCTGGTGCCGGATCACTCTTATGTCCTCTGTAGCTTTTATTAAGGCAGTTTCGGTTCCGTGGAACTTGCGGAAACCAAATTGGGTGTTGTCCAGTAGTTGATGTTTTTCTATGAACTCTGAGAGTTGTGAGTTCATAGCCTTTTCCACTACCTTGGCTAAAAGGGGAGACTGGCTATGGGGCGGTAGTTTTTTTGGTTGGTCCTTGTCCAGATTAGCTTTCTTAAATAGGGGTTTGACCAAGGTGTTTTTAAGGGAGTCTGGGTATATACCAGCTCTGAACATTGTGTTGCAGATTGATACAATGTCAGGGGAGAGATAGTCCATCACCACATGAGGTAAGTTGTCTATGGCTTACAGTTTTCCCTTGAGCTTAAACAATACTATAGTAATGAAGCAGATGTTGTGTGTGACACTGCCCATGCAGCTTGCTACTATCAGACTTATACGGTTGATTCAATACTGAGAGAGGCAGGATGCAACTTATTTGCGTTGAGCAAGACATATGCTGCTAATGTGGTATATTTCGTTTGTGATTGGGTATTTCATGCTGTTAGAAATGGGGGTCTCTAGTTGGCAATGGTTAGCAACTTTGTCCAAATAAGGACCCTTGCTTCTAGTCAGGAAAGGGGGATACACTTCTAAAAATAACCCTGCTCACCCCTTTGGTGGCTTGACATGAGCAGACAGGCTTATCTCAGACGCAGTGTGTAAAGCATTTGTGAACACATACAGTAATACAGTGAACACACTACAAATGGACACCACACCAGTTTAGGAAAATATATGTACTCTTTATCTAAACCAAAACAAGACCAAATGATAAAAATTCACAATCCAGTAATTAAAATATGGCTTTGAGATGATAGAAATAGTTCAGTTCAAAGCAAATTGCAGATGCAACACTTTTCACACAAAGTACCTTGGATGTGTTGTGCAAAGAAATAAAACGGGCCGCTGGGAAAGTGATGCGTCAGTTCCTTACACTCCGTGAAGGTGGTGCATTGGTTCCTTACTCCGAGGAAGGTGATTCTTCAGTTCCTTACTGCAGCGCAGGGGAGTTGATGTGTCTGTTCCTTACTGGAAAGGACTTGATGTGTTGATTTCTAACTACGCTGGTAGTTCATGCGTCTGTTTCTTACTACGTCACCCAACGATGGGACAGACTCGGCGACTCGATTCGAGACGACATACCTGGATGATGTGTGGGTTCTTGCAGCCGCATAGCAGGGTTTGCTTCAGAATCGGTGCATGATCTCTAACTTCGGAGACCGCTGCACTCTATGTGGCATGCAGCGGTTTCTTTGGCGATCCGTTGGAAACAGGTACGGATGCATCATGCTTCTTTGATGTTGCGTTGATTTCCAGCTTTCAGCAAAAAACAGTCTATAGGTCTGAAACAACGGCCGGCACCTCTTGCAAATCAGAACTCCCAGCAAAGCAGTTCAGTGGACCTGGTGTTGAAGTCTTTGTCTCCATGAGATTTCAGAACAGGAGGCAAGTTCAGTTTTAAGCCCTTGGAGATCTTTTCCTCAAGCAGGTAACAAAGCAAACAGAAAAGTCCTTTTCTCCTTTCCTTGGCAGCAAGTAGCCACGGCAGGCCAACACCAGACAGCAAACAGAGCAGGGGCAGTATTCCTCCTCAGCTTCTCTGGCTCTTCTCCTTGGCAAAGGTTCCTCTTCCTCTTGATTTCCCAGAAGTGATCTCAGAGTCTGGGGTCTGGGACCCTCTTTTTATTCACAAAAATCCTTTGTTCTCTGAAGGCAGACTGTGTCTGTACCCAGCCAGAGCCACTTTTGTACTCACTGGTGCAGCTATTTGAATATTCAATTAGCCTTGGGGATTCCTGGGAGAAAGCAAGGGTTTGGTATCTAGGCTTTTGAAGTGCTTTTATTTGTCTCATCCATTTTCTCAACCTCTAACCTTTAATCCCTCTGGATCTGCCATTAGTTCTGAAATCTCTGTATCCCTTTGAACCGTTTTGTCTTCCGTGAGTGTGAAAGTTCTTACAATGGGGATCACATTACAGATAGCAATGGCATCAGATAAAAGGGTAGGTAAATTAGAGGCACTGCTTATTCATCCTCTTTTGTTTTACATCTTGAATGACTCAATTGCTCTACATCCAGTCTCCTTGGTCGCCTGATACAGACGAGAGCTGCTTTTTTTTTGCTAAAGGTTTCTTTCCTTCTGTCAAACTGATCATCTATTTTTAACTTTGGAGTAGCAGACGAGGCAGGAAGGCTTCCTGACTGACAATAAATATATTGATTGATCCAAGGTATGTCAAATGGAAGTCTTGAAGCTTCATGGGCAGAGGATCAGGGGATTCATATTGCAGAAATTGTAGGGCTGACACCTGGGCCTACTAGCGCACATTTATACATCCTTACAGACTACAACGATTGCAATGATTGCAAAATGACGGCATGAATATATATGTTGGAGAGAGTTTAGTTCCATCTTGTCATGAAATTTTCTTTGAAAAAAACATTCACTAAAGCATTCACTGTGGCTTTGTTTCCTGGTGTTGGATGTTTTCTTTATAGACAAAGCCCATTGTTGCTTTAGTATTCCTTATGAGAAAGGACTGGGATGAGGGATGTAATGTCCCAATTACTTACCAGTAGTCTTCAATATTGTTAAGCCTACTCCTCTCAATTATTATGACCCACAATGTATGCTAGGTTGCAGCTTGGTATGTCACAAGGATGCTGGGAATGCTAGCCTCTTTATGGCATTCAGTACAGGATGAGTGGATCTCTCATTCTCAGCACCTTCCATGAGTTAAAATCTCGAAGAGATGAGATTTACCAAATGAGTATTGATTAAAATGAGGGGTATTTAAGATTACAGGCATGTAATTGGAACATGACCGTGCATTTCAAATATACTTCAGACAAGTTTAGCATAAACGTACCTGATGTATTCACTTTACCTAGCTTCTCGCAGCACTTATATTGTAAAAGTAGAACTTCATCCTCTTTCTTTACAGATACTTTCTAGTATGATTCATTTAAATCATCTAGTTTACTTTATCTCTTCATAGATTTAGGCCCACATGCATCATTGTTTCATTTTGCACTTCCTAATTTGCAATTCGCAATTTTTACCGATTCTCAAATATTATGCGATTAGCAAAGTGCGAATTCGCAATTCCCATTCATTCCTATGGGCTAAAATGCCCCTAGGAATGAATGGGAATTGCGAATTCGCAATTCGAAATCGCAATTCAGCAATGCATTTCAAGGGTGGAGAGGGGGGTCCAAATGACCCCCCCCCCCCTTTACCCATGAAATGTACTTTTGAGTATAAGTTACATAGACACATGTGTGTCTGTAACTTTACAGTTTAAAAAATGCATGTTTGTGCTTTTTAAAAAAATGTCGCAAATTACCACAAGGTTCAACTTTGTGGTAATTTGCACTTGCAATTTCAAATTTCGCAATTTCAAATCAAATGATGCATACCATTTTAGAAATCGCAAAATTGCGATTTCTGAAATGCTATCGCAATTTTAGAAATCGCAAACAAGTTGCGATTTCTAAAAAAGCAGGATGCATCTCAAAAAGCATTTTTGGAATCGCAAACGGCCGATTTTAAGGAATCGCACCGTTTGTGGCTCCAAAAATGCTTGATGCATGTGGGCCTCAATCTATTGCATGTCAGGATCCAGAGTTTCCAAAGCACAATTGCAGTCCTACACTACTTCGGTTTATAAATTGAAACATGAGCTCAAATCTTATTTGCATTTAAATTTCTGTTTGTATGATAGCATTCGAGTAATGTAGTTCAAATCACTTGGAAGGCAAAGATTGGTGTAGTTTTTGATCAGCATTTTTGAATTACATGGATTGCTGTGGAACAATTTTGCACAGACATTTGCACTTAAGAGAAAATGCCAGAGTTGCTTTTGTACTAACCAGGACCAAAATACTAAGGGTGAATGTAACTTGCATATTTCCGTGTATGAGATCACCCGGAAATACCTCAGAGTTCTGCGCTATTATACAGAATTATGACTTCCAAAATGGATGTGAAGATGCATTTTGCACTAAGAAATAGTGTTATGACCAACAAAACACAAAAAGCGACTGCAAGCAACTGCTAATCCTCACTAAATGTGCTCTTGGAGTAGGATTTATCCCGACATTTAGCATTAATTTCTTGGTGCAAAGTGCACCTCGTGTTCAAAATGGGTGCGAGGATGCATTTTGAGCTTAGAAATAGTGCTTAATGCAGCAGAACACGATTAGCAAGCGCTAGTGGCCCCTCACCTAATGTGCTCTGGCAGTAAGATTTCCCCCCAAAATTACTCTTAATTACGTGAGCAGAAGTAAGTACGTTTTTCTTGGTAATGAATCAAACAGTAATGAGGAATAACCAAACTCCCTAGTGCCGTATGAAAAAAATGTTAAAGAAAATGTTGAAAAGGTGGGCAATGGGATGCAGCTAAAAGGTAAACAGACAAAATATCGACTACAAAATATCGAATGGACATAATATTGAGTACAAAATATAGGCTGGACAGAATATCGAATGGACAGAATATAGACATCAAAAATATTGTTTTGAAGGTAAGTATTGTAATATCGAATTTTAAAATATAGATAGTCAAAATATTGAAGTACATAATATAGGTTAAGAAAAATATCAAAATTGTAATAATATCGAATTTTTTATAGTGTATTTTATGTGTTAAAAGTGTTTATTTATGTTATAATGTAATTTAATTAATGAATTTAATGTTATTTAAATTTTGCGTAATTGAATTCTGTAGCGGGTTGTGGGTTTATAGGGGAATAGGGTGGGAAGTAATTTAATTATAAATAATTAAATATGTCAATTTATTTATTAGTATTTATGTATAATTAATTGTTAATTAATTTTTATTTAGTAATTAATTACATTTTAATTGCCAATTAATTTTATTTAATTGATTAATTGATAATTATGTTAATTTGACTAATTTAATTTCTGTAGCGAGTTGTGGGTTTATAGGGGAGTAGGGTGGGAAGTAATTTAATTATAATTAATTAAATATGTTAATTTATGTAGTGTAATTCAAAAATAATTAATTAATTATATTAATTTATGTAGTGTAATTTAATTATAATTAATTACATATTTAAGTTTATTTATTGGTATTTGTTTATAATTAATTGTTAATTCTTTTTTATCTAGGCATTAATTACATTTTAATTGCCAATTAAATTTATTTAATTGATTAATTGATAAATATGTTAATTTACCTAATTTAATTTCTCTAGCAGGTTGTGGGTTTATAGGGGAGTAGGCTGGAAGTAATTTAATTATAATTAACTAAATATGTTAATTTATGAAGTGTAATTTAATTATAATTAATTAAATATGGTAATTTATTTATTGGTATTTGTTTATAATTAATTGTTACATTATATATTTTTGGTACTTAATTACATTTTAAATGCCAGCTAATTTTATTTAATTGATTAATTGATAATTATGTTAATTTTAGTAATTTAATTTCTGTAGCCGGTTGTGGGTTCATAGGGGACTAGGGTGGGAAGTAATTTAATTATAACTAATTACATATGTTAATTTTTTTGGTGTATTTATTAGATTTTAATTAAGTAACAGTTTAATTACTAATTAATTAATTGTTAATTTGTAAATAATTACTGTTAATAGATAAGTAATTGTAATTATAAAATTAAATTAAAATGTGTAATGAATTAATTATTATATTATACTAAAGTGGTAATTACGTTTAATTAAATTTTTTATAGATATTAATATATCTGTCTTTTTAAATAATATATGAAGTATCTACTTTCTCTACTGTTGCACTCACTGGAGTGGGAATAGTAATTTTTACCCCTACGCTATCCAACGCTTTCCCTACTGTTGCACTTTCTGGAGTAGGAATAGTAATTTTAACCTCTACGCTATCTAACCCTTTCCCTACTGTTGCACTCTCTGGAGTGGGAATAGTACGTTTTTACCCCTACGCTATCCAACGCTTTCCCTACTGTTGCACTCTCTGGAGTGGGAATAGTAAGTTTTACCCCTACGCTATCCAACGTTTTCCTTACTGTTGCACTCTCTGGAGTGGGAATAGTAATAATTACCCCTAAGCTATTCAACGCTTTCCCTACTGTTGCACTCTCTGGAGTGGGAATAGTACGTTTTACCCCTACGCTATCCAACCCTTTCCCTACTGTTGCACTCTCTGGAGTGGGAATAGTAATTTTTACCCCTACGCTATCCAACGCTTTCCCTACTGTTGCACTCTCTGGAGTGGGAATAGTAATTTTTACCCCTACGCTATCCAACGCTTTCCCTACTGTTGCACTCTCTGGAATGGGAAAAGTAATTTTTACCCCTGCTATTCAACGCTTTCCCTACTGTTGCACTCTCTGGAGTGGGAATAATAATTTTTACCCCTACGTTATCCAACGCTTTCCCTACTGTTGCACTCTCTGGAGTGGGAATAGTAATTTTTACCCCTACGCTATCCAAAGCTTTCCCTACTATTGCACTCTCTGGAGTGGAATTAGTAATTTTTACCCCTACGCTATCCAACCCTTTTCCTACTGTTGCAATCTCTGGAGTGGGAATAGTAATTTTTACCCCTACCCTATCCAACCCTTTCCCTACTGTTGCACTCTCTGGAGTGGGAATAGTAATTGTATACTTCCGCTATCCTATGGTAATAATATAGGATATATTTAAATTATATTATGTTACTATATATATATGTTTTAACAAATATGATTGTAAAACATTTTTTCATAACTTTCATTAATTATTTAATTATTATAAAGTAATTTAAGTATTTTTAAGTATATATTAGTAAATATTTTTTAATTTTAATTTAATTTAACATTATTTTTAATAAAGTCGATATTTTTACAAACTATATTTTTGTAAACAATATTATTTACTCGATATTTTTGTACTTACCTGTTTGTAGATACAAAGTCGATATTCTGTCTGTCGATATTTTGTCGCCGATATTTTTGGTACACGATATTATGTCTCTCGATATTATGTCAGTGATCCAGCTAAAAAGATGGCATCTTTATTCTGAAGTTCCCCGCCATTCCAGGTCCCATACATTTTCTGTGAGTCTACTAAATTGCTATATAGGCAGATATTACTCAAATATCATGATGAATGGCTTCGTGATCAGAGATTAGACCCCAAAGAAAGACTGATTGCTCTTCTTTTCACTTGCTTTCTTACTACATTCCCTGTGCATCAGACATGATGACAATTCTATACGGATCAGTCTACTTCGCAACATGCTGAGCAATACTGAGCAATGATAATGCTACTTCTCCCTCTTGGCTTCAAAGGACCATGGGGCATATTATGAAAGACAGGCGTTAAAATTATAGCCGCTTTAGAGGCAGAAAACGACGATAAGCCCGCTATCGTCGCTTTAGCGGCAGTTTTCTGCCGCTAAAGCGGCGAAAATTTTATCTCTGTGCTTGATAATATGCCCCCATGTTTTGAACAGAGGAGAATATTGAGGTGATGGAGCAAGGTGGAGAAACAACATTTTGTGCACCTCTTGTAAAGTCACACTTCCATAACCATAACTTGAACTAATTGAGTGTTGTGTGTAACTAATCAACTTAGAATTAAAGATGCACCAACACAGACACACGTAGGAAACTAATTATGCTTATGTCGTAATGATAATTAACAAATTTTGTGATTCGGTCATGTCTTAAACTAATAAGCAGCTTTAAGATAAAGGAATGCTGCATAAATGTGCTTTTTGTTTATGTATTTTGTGGCAGAACGCGGGGATAAGTGAGTATATTATGCTTAAATGTGGCTATTTCGCTAGGTAACTACTAATAGAGAAAACCTTAGAAAAGGGGGAGGTAAACAGAAGGGCTGAAATTCTTAAAAATAACATTCATTTGTGTTTGTTTCTATGATAGTTCCCATTTTGACTCGCAAGGCCTAAAAGAAAATGGAGTTTCTTGATTATTGTGGTTACAAAAGAAGTACGAATGCGCAAGCAAAGTCCGAGTTTGAATTCGAGCTGCTTGTGCCTGGAGTGACTACGGTTCAAGGACAGACTGGCCTGGAAGTATAGATGGCTGCCAAAATGATGAGCAAAATGGTTATGAACGTGAGAAAGTTGGGCAAAGTTACCAACTTAGAACAGGACTAGGCCGGACATGGCCCAAAAACAATACCCCATTTGAAATTCAGCAGAGGGAAGCAGAATAGATGCTGTAATGATGAGATGATGCACATCCTCCTCGACTTTTTCCAATCAGAACTCGAATTTATGCTAGAAGTTACTTTTTTAGATAGATAGAGCTAATAAAAAAGGTATAAAAAGTGCTGGTTTTAGTGAAGAAAAAAAACTTCTCTTCGATTTCCTGGAGAAATGTCGCCGGAATGCTGATTTTTCCTGAAATGTAAGCCTTTGAACAATTTCTATTTCTTTTGAATGATATTTGAACTTTAGGTGAGGCTATAAGTCAAGGAAGTTAGGGAAGTAGGAGAAAATTAACTTTGGGAACTATCTGTCTTTTGCTAATACTTGCATTCCTAAAATTATATAAATGTTTATTTCTGAATTTCTGAAATAAATGAAATTAACTGTTTGTGATTAATTCTTATTCTTTAAATGTCATTTTTGAAATAAAGAAAATAAATAAAGCGAATAATTAGGTTTGACCTGCTGAATTTGCTCTTAACAAAAATTAGATAAATGGAGATGGTCTTGAGTTTTCCTACGCCTCATTTTTACTAGCAGATCCATTGATCTCAGTGGTGGCGTGTCTAATTAAATGTTTTAATAAATTAAAACCATGGTAAGCTCATTTAAACTGCAGGTGAAAATAGTATAATTATCCAGTTTTAGTTTAGACACTCCACTATGATACAGCACCTCTCCTTTGAATTTCACCAATCCATGAAGTAGGATGGAAGCAGTTTGTGAGTGACTCGCGTTGTCATGGGCCCCACTATATATATATATATATATAGTCTTTATTCGGTTTTTAAAATACATAAAAAACCATAAAAGCTTTTCACAGTTATATAAAACATTTCACATTAAAAATGAAGGAACATACAACAGTACATTAATATACGATATCCAAATCTAACAGTGGGGGTCGCTAGCCAATGTTACTAATTGTACATACAACTTCTTTTGCAGATTTAATCTTAATTATGCGGCGATCTGGGGCCGTTATTATAGATTTAGCCTATGTTTCCAAACAGATTTCAGAAATTTCACTTCAAGTTTGCAAATCCAATCAGACTCTAAGAACTGTAAACGCAGCATGGCTGGACGGCATCTTCTAAAGCCCAGTAACTTCAACAAGGGTAAAAGCCAGTGCTTACGATAATCATCGTAGAACTTGCAGAACAAAACAGAGTGGATAGTAGACTGTTCTGAAGTATCATCACAAGGGCATAAGAAGAGAGTATGGTCCCAGCAATTTTAAACCAGGAAATCCACCAGACGATGGAAAATATTAAATCGAAATCTGAGCAGAAGGAAACGCTCAAACTGTGACAAATCATACAATAGGTAGGCCTGAATTGAAAAAGTTGTCTGGATCGCCAATGAATGTTGAACAGAGATTTTACTTCCTACTTTGGCGATTCGCAGCTCCTCTAAGTGGCTTAAAGCACTCAGTTTCAATTCCTTTTTGATATCTCGCAGATTAACTCTGGTGTTACATAGCAATCCCCTAACCCCAAATCGTTCAAAAAATTATTTACATATCTGAGCCAGCTAATTTTAGATGCACGATCCAGTGCCATACAATCAGCGAGGATTTGTTTAGTAAATGAGTTCTTACAGGACGTCCAGATTCTGCGCCAAAGCAAAATTGGTTGAATCTTTGCCAGATCCTATAAATGTGGAATCCCCAGTTCGGTGTGACATGCAAACGTTGAGATGGATTTAGGTGCCGCTAACAGGAATCTTAAAAAAGTATTCTCCTCCACTTGCAAGGGACCAACGTTTGCATGCCCCCATACTCCGGCCCCGTACAGGGCAATTGCCTGGCACTTAGCTCTGTAAATCTGCAGAAGTTCTAGTAGTGGCCTTTTGCCCAACTTCTGCGAAAAAGCTATAAGCGCCGCAATTGCTCGCAATAAATGTAATCTCCGTGCCTCTATTGCGGATTTCCAGTTTAACTGGTCATCTATTATAGTACCTAGATAGGGGTATTGGCCCGTACTTTCAATTTTTTCTGTGGCTAGAAAGATTTGTTTACACCCTTTCCCTCTGCCAGCTACCATCACATATGTTTTTTTAACAGTTATTCTTAAATCTAGGCTCCCCATAAAAGTGGCATACCTTTCCAGGGCCTGCTTCAGTTCTCGTGGAGTATGTGCCAGTAATACCGCGCCATCTGCGTAGAGGAGAGCGGTGACCGGACGTTTTCCTATTTGTGGAAGATCCTGGGCCCCCCTCAGCATTGCCTCCTCCAACCCATTGGTGTAGAGTGAAAAGAGGAAGGGGGCCAGGACACACCCCTGCCGAACACCCCACTCTACCCCAAATGACACGGATAACTCCCCTTTTACTCCAAATCGTACCCTCGCAGAAGCATTAGAGTACAACTCCCTCAGATAATCAATCAAAGGAGCATCAATGCCCATGGATAGGAGAACGGTCCACAGTTTTGAGTGGGACACACAATCAAAAGCAGCAGACAGGTCTACATACACATGTACAACCTGCCCTGCTTCGCTGTGGCATATTTACCTAAGAGCATTGATAGGTTCAGGGCTTGCTCGGTCGTCCCAAATCCCCCTCTGAACCCAAACTGAAGGTCCGAAAGGATCCCGCCATTGTCAGCTCACAGCTGTAAGCGCTCAAGGATCACTCTCCCCACCACCTTGCCTAGCGAGTCCAGCAGTGAGATCGGATGATAGCAGAATGCGTCTTGCCTATCGCCTTTTTTAAAAATTGGGACCATGATGGATTTGGTCCAGGAGGCCAGCAATCCCTTCTCCGTTGTTGCTCTAAGCACCCTTGTTAGAATAGGGGCCCACAGATCCATATTGGATTTGAAAAAATCTAAGGGAACCCCATATGGGCCCGGCGCTTTCCCATTTTTGCTTGCCTTTATCGCCAGACATATCTCGCCTATAGCGGGTTCTCACAATATTGGATAGGCCACTGGGCATTGGTTCACACTAGGCGCTGAGTCCAGGACTCCTCTGTCAGGGCTTATCTGAAATATTTTTGAAAAGTGTTCCACCCAAACAGATTCCTCAATTGCGACATCTATTTTTGGAATATTATGAGGGTCTATTAAATAAGGGGATTTTACGACTCTCCAGAATGCCTCACTATTTCTGTCCAGGGAGCTTTTATGGAGTTGGTCCCATAATTCTTGTTTTAATTCAGCCTTCCTCTCCTTATAGGCTGTGTTGTACTCCTTTCTAAGCATTCTTATTTCCTGTTGGTCTCTATTTTCTTTATTTAATGCTACTTTCAACTTTTTATGTGCTGCCGTACATTTTTTATTCAACCATTCTGGTTTCGTACAGGCCTCTCTTTGTGGCTTAACCATTAACAATTCCTTTATCTTCCCCATGGTTAACTCAAAGTTATACAGAATTTCCTCTGCCGGAGTATCCATATCTAAACATTTAACTATCGAAGGGTAAACTGCACAAATCAGGGCTTTAGTTACTTCCCCCGGGTCACACTTATTCCATCTTAGGGAGAACCCATTTATTTTGGATATGTGCAGGGTATTCTGCGTTAGGGCACAGGCTATGTTCTGTGAGGACAGCCTAGTGCTTATTGTTATGTTATGTTATGTTATGTTATGTTATGTTAGAACTGTATTTCTTGAGCGCACGGCTACCCAGATCGGGTGTCCCGGCGCTTTGGCAGAGAGTCCTGAACATAACCAAGAAAAACCCAGCGGCAGAAACACTGTAGGCCCACTGGTTAGGTGGAGAATAGGAGCGTCTTGAGCTCCTTTCTAAAGGCCAGAAGATTATTAGCCTTGCGGAGTGATAGAGGGAGCTCATTCCACAACCTGGCCGCCATAAACTGGAAAGACCGGCCTCCCATCCGCACGCGTTTGATCACTGGTATCTCCACTTTAGCCAGGTCAGCAGATCTTAAACTCCTCCGGGGAACGTAGCGAACAATCCGCTTCCTGAGGTAAGCTGGGCCAATGCAGTGGAGGGCTTTAAATGCCAACGTAAGGACCTTGAAACTAATTCTGCTGGGGATAGACAGCCAATGCAGCCTGTCGCGCAGTAGAGAGGCACTGGCTCTCCGTGGAAGGCCAAAGATGGCTCTGGCCGCCGAGTTTTGGACAACTTGCAATCTGGATACCAGATATTTAGGCAGACCAGCGAAAAGTGCGTTAGCGTAATCTAAACGCGAACCCACGAGTGCTTGCACGATGTTCTTGCGATATTGAAGGGAAAGCAGTGGGAGAAATTTCCTCACCATCTTCAAGATACCAAAACATTTCCCCGCCAGGCCCGTGATGTGGGGACGAAAAGAAAGACTGTCGTCGAATACCACACCCAGATTTTTTACTTGGGCAGATGGTTTCTCAGGGGGGAACATGTCGGAAGGCCACCACGATTTCCATCCAGGGTCCTCAGCACAACCAAAAAAGAGCAACTCGGACTTATCCGAGTTACATTTCAGGTTCTGGTGCTGAAACCATGCAAAAACGGCACTCAGGCAGTCTCTGATTCTGTCGCCATTAAAAACCTCTCCCTTCCTGCAGGTGAACAGGAGCTGGGTGTCGTCAGCGTATGAAATGACCCGGGCTCCAAATGCCTCCGCGACCTTCGCCAAAGGGGCCACATAAATGTTAAAAATGGTGGGGCTCAGAATGGATCCTTGAGGCACCCCCACCTCTAGCGAAGGCATTTCCGCGGAGAACGGAGGAGCCCAGATCACCTGCCGACGGTCGGTTAAGAAGGATTGAAACCAGTCCAACACCGTCCCCCGCAGACCAACCTCCCGGAGTCTTCGGAGGAGGCCGGCGTGTGGGACGGTGTCGAATGCCGCCGACAGGTCCAGCAGGACCAACATGGCCTTTCCCCCAAGATCAAGCGTCTCCCTGATGGCGTCGGTCACCTCCACAAGAGCTGTCTCCGTACTGTAATTAGCACGGAAACCAG
The DNA here is from genome assembly GCF_964263255.1 of Lissotriton vulgaris. NCBI lineage: Eukaryota > Metazoa > Chordata > Amphibia > Caudata > Salamandridae > Lissotriton > Lissotriton vulgaris. Next base: position 522,299 of record NW_028248529.1, read on the forward strand.
ATTGGGAGTCATGCAGCAGTTTGTTATTCTCTATAAAGGTGGTAAGAGTATGCTGAACATGTTTCTCCGCCACCTTCGCCAGGGCAGGGAGGAGGGAGATGGGTCTATAGTTGGCCCACTGTAAAGGGTCGAGCAGAGGTTTCTTAATGAGCGGGAGAATAAGAGCATGCTTCCATTCTTTAGGGACCACTCCAGAACTCAGAGACATGTTGAGCAAGGGGTTCAGCAAGTTGTTAATAGCTGGTGCCACCGAGCTCAGGCATTTAGCCGGACACGCATCCAAGGGGGATCCAGATTTCAACCGGGAAAACAGCTCCAGAGAGGACTCGCAGGATAACGGGGGGAACGTCGAAAGAGTGGGCAACTGCTCGGCTGCAGCGGATGGAAGGACCTTCAGATCACTTTCCACAGCTGCATCCACTTACAGGGACTCCACCCGATCGAAAGAGTCCTGAATCCTACGGATCTTGTCCACAAAAAAGTCAGCAAGCTGCTTGATCCACTCCTCAGTATGGGAGTGAACCCTAGCGGCCGCCACCGGTTCTGTGAATTCCTTCACAATTCGGAATAGTTCCTGGCTCGTGTTGTCAGCCTGGTCTATTCTATGCTCGAAGTAGATCTTTTTCGCTTCGGCAATCTGTCTGTGGTAAGATTTTATCGCACCCCTGTACTTCAGTTTCTCCTCAGGCGCATAACTGCGCCGCCAGAGCCTTTCAGACCTTTTACAGTCCTGGCGTGTTTTCCGCAGAGTAGCGGTAAACCAAGGAGCGGAATCCTGGCAGGGGGCTGTCCTGACCGGTTTCCGTGGGGCAAGCTCCTCGAATCTTGTCCGAAGCCAGTCCTGGACTAGCGGCAGGTCGACTTCTAAGTTCCCAGTCGTAATGCAAGGATGTGCATGGAGTGCATCAGCGAGCATATCAGCTGACACCAAGTGAAAGGCTCTCGCTTGACGAGGCCCGTCCTTATAAGCTCTTTGACACGTCTGGAGCTCAGCTAACAACACGAAGTTAATTAAATAATGGTCGGACCAAAGAACCGGCAAAGGGGAGGACACCTTAATTGGCACAGTGGAAAAGATTAAATCCAATGTATGCCCTTTCACGTGCGTTGGACTATCAATGAAAGAGGTCAGTCCGAGCATCTCGGTAATGTCCCGTAGTTTAGATGCATCGGCGTCAGTTGACAGGTCCATGTGCAGATTTAAGTCGCCCAACAGGACACAGTGTGCCGAGCGCACACAGGGTACTGACAGTGCCACTTGTAAATCCTCGAAAAACGAGCCTAAAGGCCCTGGAGGTCTATAGATCAAAATTCCTGTGCTGGTATGTGAAGCCGACAACTGGAGACTAAAGCCCAGAGCTTCACAACCAGCGATATTATCTACAGGATAAGAGGTGCAAACAAGGGACTTGTCGACAACTAAGGCCACCCCGCCACCTCTGCCTCCAATTCTATCCCTCCTTAAGATGGTAAAGTTGGGGGGAAGGGCACTAGCGATGTCCGGTTCCGAGCCAGCCCCCAACCAAGTCTCTGTCAAAAAGAGACAGGAGAGTTTCGAAAGCGTAAGGAGGTCCCAAATTTCCATGGAATGACGCGCCAAGGATCTGGTATTTAACAAGGCACACTGACATTCCAAGGGGAGGGAGAGGGAAGCGCGAGAAGGAGATGAAGTGGGACGCCAAGAACAACCAGGGCACCCTTTAGCCAGGTGTCGACCTCCAGGGAAAAGACAAATACAGCCACTCTTGGGGGGACGGAGCGCACATAAAGCGGCCGCACTATACCTAATCATCCCACACACCTACCCGAGATGCCAGAGTCCCGCCTCGGCCGCCTCCGAGACGCTGACGAGCGCAGACGGGCAGGACTCTGGCACGACTCCGGCGCAGAGATGGCGCTACCGCTGCGCGTCACCGCTGCGCTAGTCTGGCGAGCTTTAAATAGCGTCGTCTCGGCGTCCCAGGTGACCTGGACGCTCAAAGATGGCGCTCGCACTACTCCCCGCTTATTAAGTGAAGATCAATACTCAAGGCACAGTGATCACCTAAAGTATTCACCAACACATCAAAGCTCGTAACTCTGTTAGCAATAGTGTTTGAAACTAAGATGTATTCTATTGTTAACCCGTGACCCCTCCCCCGAAAGGTTGGAACCAATAGTCCGGAATGCACTTCAGGCTTATTAGCCGTAGTAAGCCCCAGATTGAAAAGGACATCGTTCAAATATAGCCCCATACTAGTATGACGGATGTGTACTATTGGATCGTCATGTTCGTCCACAAAGCCACATAAGTTACTGTTACTGTGTGGGCAAGCGTACTGATCAAAATCGCCACCCCCCCATATTATACTAGAACTAGCTCTACCTCCCACTTTCTGCATCAACTTGGAAAGCCTTTCGCGAATACAGGCCAAGATCTTCTCCACCTGGTCCTCCACTAGGATAAAATAAAAGTTAAGAAGAAGAAAGGTCTCTTTGTTATTCAGCGTTAAGCTAACCAGCTGATAGTTAGGGTCTAGATGTACTACTGTAGTTTTTAAGCCCCATATCGTGTTAGATATGAAAACTGTCAGTCCTCCTTTAGACCTACCTGAAGTAACAGGTAGTGCGGGCGTGAAATAGGTTTTATATCCTATAAGATGTAACTCTGTTCTCGCCCAAGTCTCCTGGAGACGGATTATACTATGATTCTGAACAAAGTTCAGTAAAGTACCATCTTCGACCTTTGAGCGGAGGCCTGCTATATTCCATGAAATATTTTTTAATAATTGACCTACATTGCGTTTAGTACTGTCCACCAAAATGGAATTGAGACCTCCCGGTTGTAACTCAGCCACAGAGACAGACTCTGTTGGTGTATCACCAGATATGTCGGAACAAATACCACCATTAAATTCAGCCACTATATTAGGGGATACCTCAATTTCTTCCATACTGGAATGCGGTTGAGGGATGGAATTTCTGCTATTTCCCATTTCATTTTTAAATTCCCGACCTTCCGTTAACAAAATTCCCATCCTTTCATTCTGAATTATTGGACTAATATTCTGATTGATGGAAGGCGTAAGTCAATCCACGCCCTCCATCACATACAACATTGAAAAGTGGTTAAAAGTTGGAATGTTGTAATCAAACTGTCCTATATTGTCCATATGGAAAGGCTGATTCATGGGGAAATTGTGTGAATAGCCAAAGTAAGATTGATTGGGACCGCGGTGTACAGTGTTGTATCTGTATGCTACGTGATTTCCCAAAGGAAAACCTATTGGGGGCTGAGGGAACTTCTGAGGATAAAAATGACTTAGATAATGAGTGGAAACTTCCTCGCTTCCTTTTGCATCGTACCAGTCACAGATGTATTTCACTGCTCTGTGATCTTTAAAATGAATTATAATAATATCTCCTTTTCTATCCTTTGGCCGTGCTCCTACCCAGGTCACACGCCTAACATTTAGGATTTCCCCATTGATGTGGGCCGGGAGAGGTCTATTATTGTGCAGCCAATATATGACCTTATTTTTTAAGGCTACATGATGCTCTTTTACTCCCTCCAGAAGAGTTGGTACTCCAGCCATAATTATTACAAATGGAGCTGATTCTCGGTGTAAGTCGACCCTTCTCTGAACTGTGTTAATTTTTTGTTGTGGGGTTGCTGGACCAATGTCTGGTTTATTTTGTTGGATATCCTCTTTATACCCCCGTCCCGCTTTATCTCCATTTCGCGTGGTCGATTTTAATTTTAGGGCCACTTTTGGAGCAGATGATTTTTTTGTATTAAGGGTAGGGTTTGGGCATTATTGGACAGCAAAGGTGGTGATCTATCCTCTACACGAATCTTTTTTGTTTGTACTGAAGGAGGCAGAACACCCTGAATATTAGTCAGCGATGAATTTTTTAAAACGTCCTTTTCTATAATAACTAATTGTTCCCCTATCCTCTTCACCCTTTCTATCAGCGGGGAAATTAATGATTTAATCAGTTTTTCCATGCTAGGCAATAACTCTTTGGCAAGTGTAGTTGGCAGCTGTTCACTAGGGTGTTTATTGTTGTAGTCTTTCGCGACCCTCTCAGTTGGACTCTAGGATCTGGTTCACGCTTCTTATTCTTGTCACCCAAACAAGCTTTGCCCAGCTTCCTTTTTTTCGACAGTGGGGGGATATTGCTAGTGGTTTTAACTAGTACCTCATCTGTAGTGGGCCCGTTCATCAGTGACTCAAGTTCTACGATTGAAGAAGCATTTACTGAGTTTTCAATTGAGGTTACGGTTTCATTTAGCTGCTGTGTTAATAAATCTAAAGGAGGTGACTGTGATAAGACTTTTGCATTTTGGGGGTTGTGAATTTGGGTTTTAACTACCTCAGCATTCTGTTTATGAGGTGTCACCGCTGTCTGTATTTGGCCCAATGACGATCGTTTTTTGCTCAACTCCAGAGAGATTCGAAAAAGGGGGTGTGATGAACAGAGTATCTGAATTAAGCAGACCACTCTTACCCAGTCCAAAGATCAGGGCTTGATCCATCACCGTTGTTTAGCTCACTGCACCATCCCAGCTCAGAACTTGGCTATATGCAAATTAGTCTGACCCTGGCCCAGTGCATCATGGGAACAGGGCAGACCAAACTACCAAGCCAATTCTTATACTGGGAAGGAAACAAGCTACCGGGGACCGGTTTCTGGCATTTCAGCTGTCTTCGGCCCGGCTTGCTTGAATCCTGATGGTGCAATGAGCTAGGGACTCACATCTGAGTATACCCTTCCACGCTTATGGTGGACAAAAATGATTCGAAAAAGGGGGTGATGATGAACAGAGTGTCTGAATTAAGCAGACCACTCTTACCCAGTCCAAAGATCAGGGCTTGATCCATCACCGTTTTTTAGCTCACTGCACCATCCCAGCTCAGAACTTGGCTATATGCAAATTAGTCTGACCCTGGCCCAGTGCATCATGGGAACAGGGCAGACCAAACTACCAAGCCAATTCTTATACTGGGAAGGAAACAAGCTACCGGGGACCGGTTTCTGGCATTTCAGCCGTCTTCGGCCCGGCTTGCTTGAATCCTGATGGTGCTATGAGCTAGGGACTCACATCTGAGTATACCCTTCCACGCTTATGGTGGACAAAAATGATTCGAAAAAGGGGGTGGTGATGAACAGAGTGTCTGAATTAAGCAGACCACTCTTACCCAGTCCAAAGATCAGGGCTTGATCCATCACCATTTTTTAGCTCACTGCACCATCCCAGCTCAGAACTTGGCTATATGCAAATTAGTCTGACCCTGGCCCAGTGCATCATGGGAACAGGGCAGACCAAACTACCAAGCCAATTCTTATACTGGGAAGGAAACAAGCTACCGGGGACCGGTTTCTGGCATTTCAGCCGTCTTCGGCCCGGCTTTCTTGAATCCTGATGGTGCAATGAGCTAGGGACTCACATCTGAGTATACCCTTCCACGCTTATGGTGGACAAAAATGATTCGAAAAAGGGGGTGGTGATGAACAGAGTGTCTGAATTAAGCAGACCACTCTTACCCAGTCCAAAGATCAGGGCTTGATCCATCACCGTTTTTTAGCTCACTGCACCATCCCAGCTCAAAACCTGGCTATATGCAAATTAGTCTGACCCTGGCCCAGTGCATCATGGGAACAGGGCAGACCAAACTACCAAGCCAATTCTTATACTGGGAAGGAAACAAGCTACCGGGGACCGGTTTCGGGCATTTCAGCCGTCTTCGGCCCGGCTTGCTTGAATCCTGATGGTGCAATGAGCTAGGGACTCACATCTGAGTATACCCTTCCACGCTTATGGTGGACAAAAATGATTCGAAAAAGGGGGTGGTGATGAACAGAGTGTCTGAATTAAGTAGCCCACTCTTACCCAGTCCAAAGATCAGGGCTTGATCCATCACCGTTTTTTAGCTCACTGCACCATCCCAGCTCAGAACTTGGCTATATGCAAATTAGTCTGACCCTGGCACAGTGCATCATGGGAACAGGGCAGACCAAACTACCAAGCCAATTCTTATACTGGGAAGGAAACAAGCTACCGGGGACCGGTTTCTGGCATTTCAGCCGTCTTCGGCCCGGCTTGCTTGAATCCTGATGGTGCAATGAGCTAGGGACTCACATCTGAGTATACCCTTCCACGCTTATGGTGGACAAAAATGATTCGAAAAAGGGGGTGGTGATGAACAGAGTGTCTGAATTAAGCAGACCACTCTTACCCAGTCCAAAGATCAGGGCTTGATCCATCACCGTTGTTTAGCTCACTGCACCATCCCTGCTCAGAACTTGGCTATATGCAAATTAGTCTGACCCTGGCCCAGTGCATCATGGGAACAGGGCAGACCAAACTACCAAGCCAATTCTTATACTGGGAAGGAAACAAGCTACCGGGGACTGGTTTCTGGCATTTCAGCCGTCTTCGGCCCGGCTTGCTTGATTCCTGATGGTGCAATGAGCTAGGGACTCACATCTGAGTATACCCTTCCACGCTTATGGTGGACAAAAATGATTCGAAAAAGGGGGTGGTGATGAACAGAGTGTCTGAATTAAGCAGACCACTCTTACCCAGTGCAAAGATCAGGGCTTGATCCATCATCGTTTTTTAGCTCACTGCACCATCCCAGCTCAGAACTTGGGTATATGCCAATTAGTCTGACCCTGGCCCAGTGCATCATGGGAACAGGGCAGACCAAACTACCAAGCCAATTCTTATACTGGGAAGGAAACAAGCTACCGGGGACCGGTTTCTGGCATTTCAGCCGTCTTCGGCCCGGCTTGCTTGAATCCTGATGGTGCAATGAGCTAGGGACTCACATCTGAGTATACCCTTCCACGCTTATGGTGGACAAAAATGATTCGAAAAAGGGGGTGGTGATGAACAGAGTGTCTGAATTAAGCAGACCGCTCTTACCCAGTCCAAAGATCAGGGCTTGATCCATCACCGTTTTTTAGCTCACTGCACCATCAGGATTCAAGCAAGCCGGGCCAACGACGGCTGAAATGCCAGAAACCGGTCCCCGGTAGCTTGTCTCCTTTCTAGTGAAGAATTGGCTTGGTAGTCTGGTCTGCCCTGTTCCCATGATGCACTGGGCCAGGGACAGACTAATTTGCATGTAGCCAGGTTCTGAGCTGGGATGGTGCAGTGAGCTAAATAACGGTGATGGATCAAGCCCTGATCTTTGGACTGGGTAAGAGCGGTCTGCTTAATTCAGACACTCTGTTCATCACCACCCTCTTTTCTGAATCGTTTTTGGCCACTATAGGTGTGGCAGGGTATACTCAGACATGAGTCCCTTGCTCACTGCACCATCAGGATTCAAGCAAGCCGGGCCGACGACGGCTGAAATGCCAGAAACCGGTCCCCGGTAGCTTGTCTCCTTTCCAGTGAAGAATTGGCTTGTTAGTCTGGTCTGCCCTGTTCCCATGATGCACTGGGCCAGGGACAGACTAATTTGCATGTAGCCAGGTTCTGAGCTGGGATGGTGCAGTGAGCTAAATAACGGTGATGGATCAAGCCCTGATCTTTGGACTGGGTAAGAGTGGTCTGCTTAATTCAGACACTCTGTTCATCACCACCCCCTTTTCTGAATCGTTTTTGGCCACTATAGGTGTGGCAGGGTATACTCAGACATGAGTCCCTTGCTCACTGCACCATCAGGATTCAAGCAAGCCGGGGCGACGACGGCTGAAATGCCAGAAACCGGTCCCCGGTAGCTTGTCTCCTTTCCGGTGAAGAATTGGCTTGGTAGTCTGGTCTGCCCTGTTCCCATGATGCACTGGGCCAGGGACAGACTAATTTGCATGTAGCCAGGTTCTGAGCTGGGATGGTGCAGTGAGCTAAATAAAGGTGATGGATCAAGCCCTGATCTTTGGACTGGGTAAGAGTGGTCTGCTTAATTCAGACACTCTGTTCATCACCACCCCCTTTTCTGAATCATTTTTGGCCACTATAGGTGTGGCAGGGTATACTCAGACATGAGTCCCTTGCTCACTGCACCATCAGGATTCAAGCAAGCCGGGCCGACGACGGCTGAAATGCCAGAAACCGGTCCCCGGTAGCTTGTCTCCTTTCCAGTGAAGAATTGGCTTGGTAGTCTGGTCTGCCCTGTTCCCATGATGCACTGGGCCAGGGACAGACTAATTTGCATGTAGCCAGGTTCTGAGCTGGGATGGTGCAGTGAGCTAAATAACGGTGATGGATCAAGCCCTGATCTTTGGACTGGGTAAGAGTGGTCTGCTTAATTCAGACACTCTGTTCATCGACCACCCCCTTTTCTGAATCGTTTTTGGCCACTATAGGTGTGGCAGGGTATTCTCAGACATGAGTCCCTTGCTCACTGCACCATCAGGATTCAAGCAAGCCGGGCCGACGACGGCTGAAATGCCAGAAACCGGTCCCTGGTAGCTTGTCTCCTTTCCAGTGAAGAATTGGCTTGGTAGTCTGGTCTGCCCTGTTCCCATGATGCACTGGGCCATGGACAGACTAATTTGCATGTAGCCAGGTTCTGAGCTGGGATGGTGCAGTGAGCTAAATAACGGTGATGGATCAAGACCTGATCTTTGGACTGGGTAAGAGTGGTCTGCTTAATTCAGACACTCTGTTCATCACCACCCCCTTTTCTGAATCGTTTTTGGCCACTATAGGTGTGGCAGGGTATACTCAGACATGAGTCCCTTGCTTACTGCACCATCAGGATTCAAGCAAGCCGGGCCGACGACGGCTGAAATGCCAGAAACCGGTCCCCGGTAGCTTGTCTCCTTTCCGGTGAAGAATTGGCTTGGTAGTCTGGTCTGCCCTGTTCCCATGATGCACTGGGCCAGGGACAGACTAATTTGCATGTAGCCAGGTTCTGAGCTGGGATGGTGCAGTGAGCTAAATAAAGGTGATGGATCAAGCCCTGATCTTTGGACTGTGTAAGAGTGGTCTGCTTAATTCAGACACTCTGTTCATCACCACCCCCTTTTCTGAATCATTTTTGGCCACTATAGGTGTGGCAGGGTATACTCAGACATGAGTCCCTTGCTCACTGCACCATCAGGATTCAAGCAAGCCGGGCCGACGACGGCTGAAATGCCAGAAACCGGTCCCCGGTAGCTTGTCTCCTTTCCAGTGAAGAATTGGCTTGGTAGTCTGGTCTGCCCTGTTCCCATGATGCACTGGGCCAGGGACAGACTAATTTGCATGTAGCCAGGTTCTGAGCTGGGATGGTGCAGTGAGCTAAATAACGGTGATTGATCAAGCCCTGATCTTTGGACTGGGTAAGAGTGGTCTGCTTAATTCAGACACTCTGTTCATCGACCACCCCCTTTTCTGAATCGTTTTTGGCCACTATAGGTGTGGCAGGGTATACTCAGACATGAGTCCCTTGCTCACTGCACCCTCAGGATTCAAGCAAGCCGGGCCGACGACGGCTGAAATGCCAGAAACCGGTCCCTGGTAGCTTGTCTCCTTTCCAGTGAAGAATTGGCTTGGTAGTCTGGTCTGCCCTGTTCCCATGATGCACTGGGCCATGGACAGACTAATTTGCATGTAGCCAGGTTCTGAGCTGGGATGGTGCAGTGAGCTAAATAACGGTGATGGATCAAGACCTGATCTTTGGACTGGGTAAGAGTGGTCTGCTTAATTCAGACACTCTGTTCATCACCACCCCCTTTTCTGAATCGTTTTTGGCCACTATAGGTGTGGCAGGGTATACTCAGACATGAGTCCCTTGCTTACTGCACCATCAGGATTCAAGCAAGCCGGGCCGACGACGGCTGAAATGCCAGAAACCGGTACCCGGTAGCTTGTCTCCTTTCCAGTGAAGAATTGGCTTGATAGTCTGGTCTGCCCTGTTCCCATGATGCACTGGGCCAGGGACAGACTAATTTGCATGTAGCCAGGTTCTGAGCTGGGATGGTGCAGTGAGCTAAATAACGGTGATGGATCAAGCCCTGATCTTTGGACTGGGTAAGAGTGGTCTGCTTAATTCAGACGCTCTGTTCATCACCACCCCCTTTTCTGAATCGTTTTTGGCCACTATAGGTGTGGCAGGGTATACTCAGACATGAGTCCCTTGCTCACTGCACCATCAGGATTCAAGCAAGCCGGGGCGACGACGGCTGAAATGCCAGAAACCGGTCCCCGGTAGCTTGTCTCCTTTCCAGTGAAGAATTGGCTTGGTAGTCTGGTCTGCCCTGTTCCCATGATGCACTGGGCCAGGGACAGACTAATTTGCATGTAGCCAGGTTCTGAGCTGGGATGGTGCAGTGAGCTAAATAAAGGTGATGGATCAAGCCCTGATCTTTGGACTGGGTAAGAGTGGTCTGCTTAATGCAGACACTCTGTTCATCTCCACCCCCTTTTCTGAATCATTTTTGGCCACTATAGGTGTGGCAGGGTATACTCAGACATAAGTCCCTTGCTCACTGCACCATCAGGATTCAAGCAAGCCGGGCCGACGACGGCTGAAATGCCAGAAACCGGTCCCCGGTAGCTTGTCTCCTTTCCAGTGAAGAATTGGCTTGGTAGTCTGGTCTGCCCTGTTCCCATGATGCACTGGGCCAGGGACAGACTAATTTGCATGTAGCCAGGTTCTGAGCTGGGATGGTGCAGTGAGCTAAATAACGGTGATGGATCAAGCCCTGATCTTTGGACTGGGTAAGAGTGGTCTGCTTAATTCAGACACTCTGTTCATCACCACCCCCTTTTCTGAATCAACTCCAGAGAGAGGCGTTTTTCTGTTAATACGATCTATTTTTCAAGGACTGAGGCAGCCCTCGTAATGAAGGCGTCAAGAGTCCCCCTAAAAGAACCTCCCCCCACCGAAGGCCTATCTATACCACCACTAAGTCTACTCATAATTAAATACCCTCAATGGAAAGGGAGAAAAGAAAATGTCAGGAAAGCCCCAAGGGAAATCCTAACTTACTTCCTGAATTCTTGTAGGAACCCCAATATAACTAAGCAAACAACTAAACAAGTAAGGGTCAACAACTCACAATAAGTTTGTGCTATATGTCCCGGTCTCTAATGTAAGTGGTGTGGCCCGGCCCAGCCTCGGCCTGCCCCGGACGGCCACAGACGGCCCCGCCCTTGTCCCAGGCTTCGCCCGGGCTAGTCCCGCGATGCGCGGAAATAACCTTGATGATATAGGGGCGGGTAGGCGGGGCTAATTAGGGGAAGAGGCACCATCTGGCAGCAACAGAGAATGCTGGTCCTCGCAGTCCCCTGCACCCGCAGTTATCCTTTAGTTTCCCCAGTAGATCGCCAGTTCCAGCCCAGGTTCAGGGACCAGTCAATGAGGCAGCAAAGTTCAGGGACACACAGGAACACGCAATAAAAGGGCTCCAGCAGCAAAACGGCTCAGAGGAACACACAATGAAGGGCTACAGCAGCGAACGGCACCCGTGAAGTGAGGGCCTGAGATGTTATGTATGCTGCGAGTGGCAGGCGGGGCTAATTAGGGGAAGAGGCACCAGCTGGCAGCAACAGAGAATGCTGGTCCTCGCAGTCCCCTGCACCCGCAGTTATCCTTTAGTTTCCCCAGTAGATCGCCAGTTCCAGCCCAGGTTCAGGGACCAGTCAATGAGGCAGCAAAGTTCAGGGACACACAGGAACACGCAATAAAGGGCTCCAGCAGCAAAACGGCTCAGAGGAACACACAATGAAGGGCTCCAGCAGCGAACGTCACCCTGTTGAGTATATGTATGATTTTGTATTTCAGGGAAAGGTGTTATGGTACTAGAAATTATTTTTGGAGAACCGCTGCATCAGAGTAAGATGCAATTCTCATCCAGCAAATGTTTGAGTAAAAAAGGTGTCATTCTCACAGTCACATTGGAGCACATAAAGTCAGTGGTCTCAATGAAACCCTGTATTCAAATCAGACTCAAAAATAGTCGTAAACATAGCCGAAGTATTGAACAATATCTGTTTGAAATTAAACCGAGATGACAACCTTGCTACCACGAACAATATCAAAGCAGTAGATTAATTTAAACTTTTACATGACATTATACTAGATGGAATTGAATGCACTTTTAATCATTATCCAGGGAATGTCTACCTAGCCCAGACTCTCAAAGCAACGTTCAACAGAACGTTTATCTCAGTCCATTCACCCGCTCCCTCTTGTTTTACAGAAAATTCCAGAATGCCTGGCAGTGGACATCACTTTGTCTGAAGCTGCAAGAGTAATTATTACCAAAGAAGGACAAAATCATGCAATTAAAACAACATACATTCTGCTATCTCTATTAAACCTAATGGCATATTTTACTCTAAAATGTTTACAAATAGGCTAACAAAAGCTGTTCCTAAACTTATTTACCCAACACAAACATGCTGTCTTAAGTTTAGTTTGTTCGGCGACTCATGTATCCCATCAGATAGAGGAAGCCTCCAACTAAAATCAGTTCCTTGTGGACATCGGTCAAAGACTTGCTTAGTTTTCAAATCTATCAAGATAGCTGGAGTTCTATATATTCACCTGAAGGCTGCAGTCAGAGTGAATGGTGTCACTTCTGATTACTTTCTAACATATGGTGGCAAAAACAGGGATGTCCTGTATCACTACTGCTTTTCATACTACAACTGCAAAGTTTTCTATATAACAGCAGGCGAAATGTCAATGTTAAAGGGATCCTTATACGTAAGAACACATTTAGAAGGCAAACTTTGCTGTTGAACATCAAGCACTTGAGCTTGCTAGTTACCGACAATCTTATGGGAACAAGCTCTAAAAGTTATCTAAAATAATGAGAGGCAACACGAGTAACTGGTCCTCAAAATTTCTTTCAAGTGGTCATAATAACATGACAGAGTAAGCATGAGATTATAAACTATTGTTCTTATAAAATCTTTTCATCAATTTTAAATCATGACATTATAAGCATGGTGCACGTGAATGAATTTTAGCAAATGCAGAGTATATAATAATAGCACATTTACACTTTCAGTCCTTGCCATCTCTTCATGCTTTGATGTAATATTCAGAAATGATCCCACTATGGACCCTAGATCTTTGGAAATAGCTTTTTCAGCATTTAAGCACCTATCCATCCCTCTCCAGCCAATCTTCAATGGGTGGTTCATTATGTCTCCCATGCCCACCAAGGTCCTCTCACCGCTAGACCTACCCAACACTTTAGGCATTCCCAGCAGTAATAGCTTGAGGAGGGGTCCCTTGTTAGTGTTTCGATGATCGTGTGCCAATTCATTTGGATTATAAGACAATTGGAGACCATATGAAAGAAAATTGCGAACCTCATGGGGACATTTCTTGCAGGGTGGGCTTACCCATGTTCCAAAATCAATCCAGATTGTCATAAATTCAATGGAGGCCAATTTTAGAGGTGAGGGGGGAATCTGCCCAGCTCTTGGGTCCACTTCGCTAAGCTGCCCAAATCACCATCCCACTTGGGTCTCAGGCCCCAAAAATGCCCATGGTTATTGAACACCAGAGTTTGGTATGTTTTTGAAATGGCTCCTATTCCTAGCACCCTAGTTTCCAGTGGAATCTATTTTGGGATGAACTCTGCATCAAGACCACACCACTTTATTGTAAGTTGCAGTTGCTGATATTTGTAAAACTGTGATTAGTTTGATCTGAATTCCTCTTGTCTCATCTACTGTGTTGGAGATCCCAATGCAGTTTCATGATCTTAATTCAGTTAGATTAGAATATTGTAACAGCCATTTTCCATGCCATCGTTGTTTAAGATACCATCCTATTAGATCCAACGGAGAGTTGCCCACCAGCAATTCTGCACTATTACTGTCATTGTTGGTAGTTTCTTAGGGATCGAGTCTCCACTAAAGAGTCCAAATAGTTTTACATCACTTAAATGATCTTGCAAAAAGTAGAAAGCTTGATCTTCTCTGTCACTAAACTGCCATTTTTTTTCTTCGACTAGCTGGAATACATAGTTGTGTCCACATATATCTGCCATACCCATCCCGCCGTCCTCACCAGCTGTGTGCCTTTGTCAAGTGCAATACTTGACTGCTTACCACCCCCATAAAAAGGTGCATGTCTCTGTTCATAAGCAGTCAAAAATCTTTTAGGAATAACATGCAGATAGTTGTGTATAGTAGGACTAAGGAAAGCAGTCAATTTATACAGTAATACTCTACCTATAGTCGTGATGGATACATTGGGACATCATTTTGCAAGGTTTCAAGGAGGGGATGCATGTTGAGCTCCCAGCAACATTCAGAGTCCAGGGCAATATTAACACCCTGGAATTTAAAACTGCATGTCTAGGTGCTCTGTATATTTTGCCATTGAACTTCCACCCATCCCCTACTTAATGGGATGCATTCTGCCTAAAGAAAGGCCATGTTACAGTGCATCCAGCCCATCAGCAAATGTAGTTGATGTGTGCATACAATAGGGAATAATATGCATCCCTTCATGTTGTCCCTGCCTACTGGGAAGAGGTTTGACATGGTCATATAACATGGGCTAGTGCCTGAGGGTGATTGTGCAATATGACAATATATGACAGAAATCTTATTCCAAAATGTATCTTACATAATATTTGGTCAAGGAAGTCCCAGCTAAGGGAATTGAATGTTTTTTCGAAGTCTACTAGCATTGTTGAGCTGTGCAGTCTGGATTTGTGAGCTTGTGTGAGTGCCATTTGGACCCTTATGATGCAGTGTCCCATACTTTCCTAAGGCAGGAAACTTTTTAGGTCTGGATGTATCAATGAGGTCAGAAAGTGGATATTGATTTGGGTTGGGCAGCTGACCACCTCAAGAAATAATAACACTAACTCATGTGGGTAAACATCAAAGCCACTACATTAACCAGAGTTCAACTCCATGGCTGCTATGTCGCAGAGCAGTGAGGCCTAAGGTAGGGCAATTTGTAAATTATTTATGCAATACCAAAACAGTAATAGAGGCAAAATATCAAGCAATAAAAAAACTAACCTAATTACAAAAATATAAAAAATTGTAATAAACAAAATGGCAACAAAACAACAAAAATCAAATAATGGGATCCAAGGATAAGAATTTTTCATGCAAAAATAAAGTCAACAAACACTTATCATCAATGATACTCTGTGGGACGGGTAGATCAGAACCAAAATATCATATCAAACCAACCACAATGGAGCACAAGTCAGATCAGCAAGAAAGTGCCTCACATCAAGGATATCCGGCTTAATCTTTTTTATGGAGCTCAAAATCCTCCAATCGGGTAGGCCAGATGATTTATTTGAAGAAGGAGCCTTGAAATCGTACATCAATGTTGCAAGGTCCTACTGACGGGTCCAGAGGTCTTGGGAGGCCAAACACCTTTGAAGTCCTAACTTTTCAGGTTTTATAGACCAGCACCTCTGGGTCACATTTAAGGCTCCCAGGACCTCAGGAATAGGACTGGGGGGAAGGGCAGGATTTACTCCAGGAGAGGGCACCTGCAAGGTTGAGTCCAGGTCCAGTTGGTACTAGTTAATAGGTCACTTCAGGAAAAAGGGCTCTTTCAGCTTGTCTCTGTAGCCACATGGGATGTCAGCCAACTTGTCCTTGGTGCCACTTTGTTGTCCTTGGTACAAAAGGGAGAAGGCCTACTCCTTCGGGGCACCTCTCAGGTCACAGACATCAGGTTGAGTCCTCTCCTGATCTTCTGCAGGTCTAGAAGAGGGTTTCTTGTGGTAGTACATTTATTGCTCGCACTAGCTAGTTGGTGGCTGCCACCCTGGCTCCTCCGTAATTAGTGGGGTAAAACTTTCCAGGGGTAATAATAACCACTTTGCAGCAATTTCTGTTTGCCCTACATCAACTAATCCCACAGTGTACCTTACACCTAAAACCCAAGATCATGATTCCTTTTTTCCTTGAGATGAGCTTTTCTATCCACCTAGAAGTGTGGTCAGGAAAATGAGTAGTATTCTCATCTGTAGTCACTCAAAATGTCTCTTAGGGTTGTTCCCTCACATTGGGTTTGGTACCACCCTGGATGGAGGGGACAAAGGGTTGCCTTCTACAGCCTCACCTTATATTTCCTTCTGAAAGGGCTGGACACATCAAAATGTAATGAAGTTCTTGCAAGGAGAAGAAAAACACCTCCCCACACTATTGTTCCTACTCTAGAAACAGTAGTCACATCTCATTAAGGTCAAGCACTGGCAGACCAGATAGTGTCAGCGTGATAATGCAATTAAGCCGACTAGAGGTTCAAGTAGATAAAAAGGAAACTTTCTAAAATGTACGTATCCTAAATATCTATTAAAACCTATCAACACCAAACATTAGCACCTTTAATAAATATGACAAATAGTTTTTGGATAACAAGGTTAGCTGTTTCGTGTCAACAGATACATATTCAAGTTTATAATCTGTACTTTGACATTATCTAGCATTCAGCTACAACCATATCCATGAAAATAGCTTTTAGTGCCTAGTCACTGGAGGAACATGCCAATTTTAATTGCACACTTTATTTTAAATACCATAAACCCTGGCTTGTGGTTATCATGGTGTGGTTAGTGGTGACTTATGTATAATTAAAAGTATGTTTTTCCACCTGTCAAAAAAGGTTATTTTGACAAGTTGAACAGCAGCTTCTTAGACTGCTGAAGTCAAGAAGTGAAGTATAGATAGCAGTCCTGAGACTGTTTTCGATGCCCAAGTAGGTTTTCTAAACCCTATTTCATATTCTAGGGACTTTTTGGCAAGTTAAAAAAGTCAGTCTGGGATCACATCCTGTTTAACCATGTTTAAAGGGGATCCCATGCACTTTGCTCCAGTTCTAATTCCAAAAAAGATAGGGTCCAGAAAAAAGCAGCTGAACATTCAAGAAAAGCAGATTTCTGAGACCTAGTCAATCTGGTAGCCAATATTGAAGCCAGGATCTTGGACTCAATGTTGATATGGAATTTTGGACAATAGAAGGATAATTGCTCGAGAGATCACTCTGGTTTCAATAGATTGATATTGTGGCAATTTCTAGGTTCCTGGGCTGGTAACCTCCCTGTGCAGCTTCTAGGACCATGTTTAGGATATGGGGGATAAAGTGCATGCCAAGATTTTTGTAGAGTTTCAGTAAGAATCTATTACTCCTCGAGACTGTATGCCTGGTTTGGCTTCAGCAATCTCATAGGCAGTCTGCAGTACTTCTATGGTCTCACCGCCCTCTGCATTCATCTTATTTAGTAGGAGATCAGTAATTTAAAGTACGGTGATTTCCTTTTTGATATGAAGCATCATTTCACTATGCAGACGCGAGAAAACACACCACTGCTGTAAGCTTGATAGTGGAAATTGAATTCCCGGATGGTTCTTAATGTAAACAGATGAGACAGATTGTTCTCTATACATCACTTGGTTTATATGCAGTTATACAAGGGACCACATTTGGCAATCTGTTGCAGAGAGCCAGAGGGCTGATTTGTTTCTTCTCTCAATGCTCTCTTGTGAACATTGGTAAAGAAGCATTGCTAATACTTGACTGCCATTATGATGGATGCGATCCCCTATTATTCACATGTGACTCTGTCATTGTGTAGCAGCTTGCTGCTTTGCACGGGTCATAGTGGTCATGACCTATGGTATGCTTTACATATGGATTATGCTTATGAGCACATTAGCTGTGCTAGAGATTTTATACAGAAGTTTTACCGTGCGGCAAATATAAATAAAATACAACCATTTAGGTCACTAACAGAGGGTTTAGAAGATATAATTAGTAAGTATATGCCTAACAATACTTACTATTTTCTTAATAGTTGGGGAGATTGAGACCTACTAGCAATTAACAACCTTCCACATTCATAATGTATGTTATGGTAGGTCGATGTACAGATATTGTTGATATCTACACTAAGTAGCCTATTTCTACATTCTAACTAAAAGGTCTTGTGCCAGACGGAACACCTTTGTCCTAAGGAGACTGTTGGACCTAGCCTTTTTTGCAAGGTTATCTCCAAACCTTTTTCTTCCTTCCTCCTATTTTTTCTGACCTGTTTTTGTTGGCTTTAGGACGCTGGGTACTCTACCACTGCTGATCAGTGTTAAAATGCATATGCTTTCTGTGTAAATTGTGATTATGATTGGTTATCCACGATTGGTATATTTGATTTACTGGTAAGTCTCTAGTAAAGTGCACTGCGTTTGCCCAGGGCCTGAAAATCAAATGCTGATAGTGGACCTTCAGCACTGATGGTGCCACCCGCATGAGAAGCCCTGTAAAGGTATCTCAGACCTGCCACTGCAGTGCTTGAGGCCAGTTTTTAACTGCCATGTCAACCTGGCAAGTGCACCCACCTGCCAGGCCCTAACCTTCCCTGTTCTTACATGTAAGAAACCCCTCCGGTAGGACCAATGGCCCTCTAGGAGCAGGATACAGTGTATGTAAAAGGTGGAACATGTACTGATAGGGAAATATTGCTCATTTAATTGTTCACTATTGAAATGCTATCTAGCCCATAAGCTAACATGGGAGCTACTTTGTAACATCTTACATGTATAACTTTCCATTGGGACAAAATAGAAAAGTGTAGTATAGATTCTCTGAACTTAGAATTTTAGGGGTGATGCCTCGAAACCGGTCCCAGGATGTTTGTTTCTGGTCTAGGGCAGACCTGGATTAGCAGTTCAGGCTGGACTGTTCCCATGAGGAACAGGTTCAAGACTGATTTGCATATGGCTGGGTCCAAACTGGGATGGTATGGTGAGCAAAAGAACAATTGATTACACCAAGATCTTTGTGACTGGGGTGAATGTTTGCATTGTCCAGCATTCCGTCCATCATTTTTTTCCTTTTCGTTTGTCGCCCTAACGGGGAAGGGTATGCCCAAACGTGGGTCCCATGCTCACTGTGTCATTGGATTCAAGCTAGCCTGGCTGATGAGGGGTGATGCCCCGAAACCAGTCCCAGGATGATGGTTTGTGGTCCAGGGAGAACATAGTTTCGCAGTGAGGGCTGGACTGTTCCCATGTGGAACAGGGTCAAGACTGATTTGCATATGGCTGGGTCCAAACTGGGCTGGCATGATAAGCAAAAGAACAATGGATCAAGCCCAGGTCTTTGTGACTGGAAGAGAATGTTTGCATTGTTCAGCATTCCGCCAATCATTTGTTTCCTTAACTGTCTAAAAGTGGAATTTTCTGAATTGGGACTTTAAATCATACTGTATCATTAAAGAGCATTTTAATTTACAATCCGTTTGCGAGTAAACAGCATAGCTCTACCTGCTCCCAATCCAAAGTTGTCTGGTATTAACTGCATCGCTGCTGCGGCGATTTTTGCGCTGTGCTGCTTTTTTAATTTTTCCGCTTTACATGACGAGCTCAGCTCGTCATCAGCACACGCCACCCGTGGCTGATGACGAGCTGAGCTCGTCATCAGCAGCGAAGGGGTTAAATGTAATAAGGTAACTCTTTAATAAGGTCTACAGGGGCCATTTTATACAAAGTGCTCCAGGGGCACAATGGGCTTTTGCATACACTTTGCACACCACGAGGGAACTTTGGTACTACAGAAGGGGCTGTAGACATTTGTGAGACCCGTTCTGTAATACTGGAAGCGCTAGAGCACATATTCCCAGCACTATCATCAGGGGGAGTTCTGTCATTTTCATGGGAGCATGGCCCCATGCAAATTAGGGAATCTTTTTGCCTCTGCGCCCATGCTGCACTATAGATAAGGGCACAAAGGTAAAGAAACTGTCCGAAGTGGTGCTGTCAGTGTACCCCCTGATGACAGCCATCTGGAGGGGATAAAGAGGGTCGTATGGACCCCCTACACATCCTCTTGCAGGCGAGTGCAGTCACTCATTGCACCTGCCTGCAAGGGGATCTCTCAAACCTCTAAAAAGGTCAGGCAGATTGCCCCCTGGACAGTGGAACACAAAGCAGCTGCTTCAATGCCGCTCCGTATTCCACTTGGGGCAGCACATTCAATATAATACAGTGCACTCTCTTTGATGTTGCCGAGTGCACCATTTAAAAAGTTCTCCAAACACTGACAAGGAAAGTGCCCCACATTCTATAATACAGCCCCAGGAGAGATAGACTTTACCATACTGAAAAACAACTTTAGGAGTTTTTCACTGCTTTTAGAGCCACCTTAGGGTTGGCTTAAAAGTATTTAAAAGAAAGGTGCAGACCTGGCAAAAAGTTTATTTTGCCAGCTCAAAATGGCAGTTTAAAACTACACTACAGGGGGCGTGGCTTGACCGCCAAAGCGACATGGCGGACCTCGAGTGAGCTCCGTCTCTTCACGGAACTCATTGCCGTCTTCAGAACCTCTTTCGCCCGTACATTTTCTCTCCAGCAGTATGTGCAGGCATGCGGAGAAGGGGTGAGTCTGCTGGCCTGCTTTGAGGGACATTTATTCGTTCCAGCGTTGATTTATTCACTGCAGAAGTTTTTTCTTCAGTGCAATGCGAGCGGACACCATTTCCTACCGTGGTGCTAATGCTCGTATTTGTTTATTTTTGCCGCTTCCTCTGCCTTCTATGCCCTTATAAACCTTCTGCTGCAATTTTATCCAGTCGCTTGCCTCATAATTAATCTTTTATCAACTGGAACTTTGTCTACACACTGTTTGTTCCTATAATTATGGCTTTTTCGTCCATTTGTGGAAAACAATATTCTGTCATACCCCTCTGATGTTGCATTATTAGCAAAAAGGAATCTTTGAAGACATACTGTGGAGAATTTTAGCAGTGCATCTAGAGGATATTTAAGCAGAACCGTGTTAATTAGGGCAATGATTGTGCAGAGCAGCTAGTTGTTCATTTCAACCGGTTCATTGGCTGAGCAGAATAACAGAAGAGTGGTTACTAATACCTGTACCCTATGTGGATAGGTGTTATATGCTCCTTTCATGTTTTATGAGGATGCAGGGTCCATTACCAGAAGTCCTCTCCTCCTTGAACTGGCTTCTTGTATTCCTCCGGTTGTGAGGTGTTGACAAGAGTGCTTACTGCGGCCTCTGTGAGGGAAATTTCAGTAATACTGGCCCTCAAGCACCAGTTAGCATTAAATGTGGACTCTTTTTCTCACTTATGAGATAATGTGAGATTCAAGTGGTTATACATGCTATTTATGCCTATTTTTTGCTCTGCTCCTGGATTCTATTATTATTGCTACAGTTTTTATTGTTTCAATTATTATTATTACAGCTCTTCTATTTTTTGGTGACCACAGGCCCTACCACATGTAGCAGCGTATTCTTCAACAACTTCTTTACCAGCATTTGCTAAGCGATTTCTTGCTGCCTTCTATTTTATTATTCATTTTTTTGCCTCATAAGTCCCCTTGCTTATCTCCAGTGTTCATTATGGCTAATGACTTTCACTCTGCGAGATCCTCCTCCACTGGTACTAAACCAAAACGGCATGAGTGACTCACCCTCTCCTATCCACTCCTCACAAAATCCTATTTTGGACTCTATATTGGATGAGGTACGTGGTCTGCATCCTTTTATGACTATTACTAATGAAAAACTAAGGATTGAGGAAAGATGGATTATCATGGAGGGTAAAGTTCTGGAGCTGGAGCAAAGAGTTAGTGATATCCAAGATGTTTCTGTGAAAATTCCACGACTTGAACTAGAAATTCACAAATTAAACTTCACACTGAGGATCTTGAAAATTGTAATCGAAGAAACAACCTACGCCTTTATGGTTTTCCGGAAAATATTGAAGGGACTGACTTGGTTGCATTTCTACAGAAATTTCTCCCAGATTTGTTGGATCTTCAGTCTACGTCATCACCTCTCAACATTCAAAGGGCACATTGCCTGGGCCATCTCAATCCCACGTCAAACAAGCCATGTGGCATCATTATGCTTTTTTGGGAATTTACAGAACGTATGCATGTCTTGAGGGCAGTGAGACTTAAACGTCATCTAACCTGGTCAGGTCACAATATCTTTATTTCCCATGATATTTCTATTGCTACAAATGCCCGTCGCAAAGAATTTCTTGCCCTACGTCCACAAATGAGGCAACTCAACATCAAGTATGGAATTCTTCACCCCTGCCTTTGTAAAATCATGCATGATAGACAATCACGTTCCTTTGATGATCCTACTAAACTTAAGCTCTTCCTCAACACGATTTCATCGCATGGCATGGAGACTAATCACTAATGATTCCTTTTTTTTAGGATCAATGCGCTATCTGCTAACTGTCCAGGATTGTTGACTTATCTCCGTTTTCATTAACTTGCATTATATTTTTCTAGTTGCTGGTTTTCATTGTCCTTCTTGAGGTTCTTTTTTCTGTTACTATTTTCTTATGGGTGTTCTTGTTCTTCGCTTTCAACATGCTTCTCTCAACATGTTTTTCTTTCTTTCTTCAGATCTGGATTTTCCTCCTTCATCTGTCTACCTACTTCCTTTTTCTATCTTCCTATCCCTCGACCTTTTACCATTTTTCCTTTCTTTTTATTTTTCTTCTTATATTGGCAGTTCTGCTTGTTAACACATGTTTTGTTTCTTACAATGTTATCATTTCATCTTTGCATATTTGGTATTTTTCTTGTCTTTCTTTTTGGTTCCACAGTTTTCTTTTTGTTGGTCTTGCAGTTTTGTGTTCCTGTTTCCTTCCTTACTCCCTAATCCAACTTCATGGTTAATGTCGTCTCGTGGTATGTACGTGGTCTAGGTCGTCCTGTCAAACGTCAAAAGGTATTGTCTCACTTAGCTAAACTTAATGCTCAAGTTGCTTTTTTGCAGGAAACCCACTGTAATGATGTTGAGTCTTTAAAACGTAAGTGCCATTGGGTTAGTCAAGTTGTTTTCTCACCATCTATTGATCGTCATGGTGGTGTTGCTATATTATTTCACAAATCAATTCAGGCACAAATTGTATCATCTGACTGTAATTCTAATGGTCATTGGGTGATAGATGACACTGCCATCAACAAAAAGCTTAATACTTTTTTCAATATTTATGATCCTGTGAAACCAGACCCTGAATTTTGGCATACTATAAATTTGAAATTGGTGTCTATCTCTAACCCTAATATGATACTTGGTGGTGATTTTAATAATTGTTGGATACTTTCTCTGATAGAGTATCACATTGTAAATTTAAATATGATAAGAATCACAAATCATTCCAATCAGCTATTTCCTCCCGTTCCTTGTTTGACTCCTGGAAAACATGTAATCCTGATACCTCTGAATTGACCTTTTTCTCTCCTGTTCACCACACAAGATCTCTTATTGATTATATTTTAGTTTCCAAGTCATTGTTGCCCTGTCTCCAATCATCTGAAATTGGCTCTATTATTTTTTCTGACCATGCTCCTGTTACCGACTGCATTGATACATCCCTATCCCCTCTCAAACAAGGTTGCTGGCGTTTTAATAATTACCTTTTATCTGACTGTAACTTTATTTCAGAGCCAACATCTTTTATTAAAGAATTTTTTTAACTCAACAACTCGCTTGATACCTGTATACACAATAACTGGGATGCTTTTAACCCCTTCCATGCTGATGACGAACCCCAGCCGTCATGCACTACGGTGCTCGTGTGCTGATGACGGCTGGGGTTCGTCACGGCCCGCCCCTGTTCGCGCTGTTTACAGCACACCAGGGGAATCGCGGCCGCATCGAAGGGGTTAAAGCATCATGTAGAGCCTTTTCTATTGCTTACTCAGCTAAGAAGAAAAAATTGTTGAGTATAGGATATAATGACACACTAAGTTTAATCAAAACTTTGGAACATAGATACTTTTCTTCTGACTCTCCCTCTTCGTTACAAGAACTAATTAAAGCGAAATCTATGTTTAATAAAATTGCCACTGTCGAATCAAAATATCTTGGGGGTCAAAATAAGGCTGGGAGGATGTTGGAAACCTACTTAAAAATTAAATCTGAATGTAAAAATATTGGCCCTATATGTTCAGAAATGAACAATCAACTCCTCTCTTCTGATTCTGATATTATTGACACCTTTCAATCATATTACAATAACTTATGTACAGAAACAACTATCCCAAATGAGGAGATTTCACGTCTTTTTTCCACAACATTCCCAAACCTGCAACCCCTCATGATATCTTTACCTCTCTTGAGGAAGATATTTCTCCTCAGAAAATCATGGCAGCCATTCAGTTCTTGAAAAGGTCCAAAGTCCTGATGGTTTTTCAGTAGAATTATTTTCCACTTTTTCTTCCATTTTTGCTCCTAATTTACAGGAACTTTTTAATTCCTTTCTATACAACTGTCGAGCTTCTGGGTCTTTTTAGAAGCACTTATTATATTATTCCCAAACCAAATAAAGATCTTTCCCTATATAAGAATTTCCGCCCTATATCTTTAATCAATTATGATTGTAAAATGTTCGCTAAGATTTTAGCCACCAGATTGGAGACTGTTATTCCTACCCTTATTAATCCAGATCAGTCTGGTTTTGTTAAAGGTCGTTTAACCTCTGATAATGCCAGAATGTTTTCTAATATTATTACTCTTGGCAAAAAATACTCTTCCCCCTTAGCAGCTCTAACATTAGATGCTGAAAAAGCTTTTGACCGGATTAATTGGGATTTTATGATACATACTTTGCAATGGTTTGGTTTTGGTCCCAAGTTTATTTCATATGTTAGATTGCTCTATACGGATCCTAAAGCATGTGTATTTGTTAATGGTCTCTTTTCCTCCTATATTTGTCTACAAAGAGCTACACGCCAAGGTTGTCCCCTTTCCCCTTTTCTCTTTCTGTTATGTCTGGAACCTTTTCTTCAATGCATCAGGAATAACTCACAGATTTCTGGTTTTAAGCTAAAATCCCATCATATTAAATTATCTGCATATGCAGGTGGCATTCTTATTTATATGTCTGACCCTATATCCTCTCTCCCTCATTTTCTTCACGAAATGTCCTTATTTTCCCAAGTGTCTGGATACAAATTAAACTTCTCCAAAACAGAGATTTTGCCATCAAATGACTCCTGTTATCAGCATATGTTTGATTCCACTAATTTTACATGGTGTCCCCAAAAAATTAAATATTTAGGGATTTGGTTTTCTTCTAATATCCGTGACACATTGTCCCATAATTTTACTGACCTGAAATCTAAAGTTACCAACTTGCTATCCTCTTGGTCTCCCTTGTTTTTATCCTGGTGGGGTAGACTTGATACAATAAAAATGATGATTGCACCTCAAGTATTATTTATTTTATCAATGTTACCTTTTAAAATTCCTAATTATTATTTCTCACAGATTAATTCTATTTGTACTAAGTTCCTCTGGAACAATAAGCGTGCCAGTATTGAACTATCCAAACTGTCTAGTCCTAAATCTGAGGGAGTAGTACGATTTCCTGTCTTTAGATTATATCAGAATGCATTTTTAATTCGCCAATTTTATGCTTTGTCTAAAGATTATCAAGACGTATCTAAACCCTCACGGGTCTCCGTTGAAAGTTCACTGTTAAATGATTCTTCTTTTCAGGGTTTGATATTTATGTCCAACTGTACTTTTATTTCTCAATATCCAATTTTGAAATACTTTCATTACATATTACATACACTTTTCTTCACTCCTTTTGATGAATATCAATCTTTCCTAGCTTCCTCATTATGGTTTAACAGTCACATTAAATTTCGTCAAAAATCCTTTTACCACAAACATTGGAAAGAAAAGGGTAGTTTGCCAATAATGTGATTTTACCTATCCAGAAACTGCAAGAGAATTATAACCTACCTGACTCATGTATTCAACAATATAATGTTCGAGTTACAACTCTCCAAAGTACCCTACAGAAGTTCAACTCTCAACCTTTCTCACTTTCACTCTCACCTAATACTATACCCAGTGCCTCTTTTATATATACAATGTTATCTAATATATACTGTCCTCATAGTAAGTCTAAGGTTGAAATTGAATGGGAACACAACTTCACTCAAACATTATCTATTCCTCAATGGGACAAACTATGGCAGAAATATTTAAAACCTCCAAGGCTGCCAACATAACACAATCTTTCTATTTTATCTATAATAGAGTTGTTATTACTCTCTCTCTCCTACATAAATTCAATCCCTCAATATCAGCATCTTGTTGGTCATGCCTTACTGTTGAAGGTTCATTATTACATCTACTCTTCAACTGTCCTAAGGTTAATTCTTTTTGTAAAATTATTTGGTCAAAATGTTTATTGATTTTTTCATATAATATTCCTTTTAATATCCATGATATATTTTTAGGCACTAGGGGGCATATGTAGGTAATTTCCATTTTGCGATTCCCAAGTAGCGATTTTTAAGTAATCGCTATTTGACAATAGCAAAATGGAATGTAGGTAATAATTCACAATTGTTTTGCAAATCTCTAACATTCCTTAATTGCGATTAGCAAATTGCAAATCGCAATTAGGAATGAGTGTCACATTCATTCCTATGGTCTAAGAGGCCCTTAGGAATGAATGGGGATGCATTCTCAAATTGCGATTTTCTATGAGAAAATCGCAATTTGAAAATCGCAATTCCAAGAGTGCCAGGGTCTCCAAAGGACACCTGTAGCACCCCTGGAATGTGCCTCGAAGTACATGTGGCGCACATACATGCCCTAAGGCCACACGGCACTTTCAATTTTTTTTTTAAATGCATTATGAAAGGAAATCGCAAAATACCATCTACTTGGAGTAGGTGGTATTTTGCGATTCCTTAAGCCACAATCGCATTTTAAAATTCACTCCTACATAGCATTTAATGAATCGCAAAATTACGATTTCTTAAATGCTTGAGCAAAATAAGGAATCGCAATGTTTGCGATTCCTTATTTTGCTAATGTGTTCCTACAAACCAAAGCACCGTTTGCGATTTGCAAACGCTGGAATTCTGCGAATTTCCGGCATTTACGAATCGCAAACGCCTACCTACATATGCCCCAAAGTCTCCAGATTTTGTTCAGGTTTTCCCCAAAACTATCTTATTTGACTTGTTTCTTGCTGTCGCTTTTAAGGTTATATTAACTTACTGGAAAGACAATTCTAAAATTGTCTTTTTTGCATTGATGGAATCTCATTTGCGATGAACACAGAATTGCTTCTGTTTCTCATACCTCAACACATTTACAGATCAAATCTCATATGTTATAGATACCGTTTACTACTTATTTATCTTCAAAATTACCTTCTCTATAATTGCCTATTTCTTCTTCCTTTCTCTTTTCTTTTCCTACTGTTCTTCTCTTTTCCTGTCTCTCTCTTACTTACCTTCCTCTTCCCCATCTTTCTCTTTCCCCCTTCTTTTTTATAATAAAACTATCTTCCTATAGTTCTCCTATACACTCGTTATTCCACAGATTTGCTCTTTTCAATTTTCTCACTGTCCATTTTTCCTTACCATCAGTTGTTTTTGATCATGACTATATTGTACTAGTTCTTGCAATCAATTGTTATGATATCCCTAACTTCACTATTTTTTCATATATATTAATAATAAGTTATGTATTTCCTGCACTATTTGAACATGCTAGTTGTTCTTTGTATTTTCTGTGTTTGTTTCCTTAATAAAAATTATTTAACAAAAAAAAACTGCACTACGGCTGTAGTGGCAGGCATGAGCCCTATTTTATAAGGCTACTGTAGTGAGTGGCACAATGAATACTGCAAGTTCACTAGTATCATTTAGTTTACAGGCCCTGTGTACATGTAGTACCATCTACTGAGTACTTGTAAGTAAATCAAATGTGCCAATTTTGACCATGTGTTGGGGAGAGGGCGTAAGCATTTCAGGACTGGTTAGCAGTGGTAAAGTTCACATAGTACTAAAGCCAGCAAAAAGTAATTCAGCAAGATGGGAGGGCTGATGGCAAAATGTTTGAGTGCTACTACTGAAGGGTGTCAGGTCTAATACTCGCTTGTGCCAAGACTGAGAAGTGATGTGATTCTCTTTTTACAGGTACTTTCTAACATGAGAACATGCATGTCATAAGAAAAAAAATTATGCAATTTTTTTGTAGATTGCTAGCTGGCACTTTTAGTTTGATTAATTTTATTTTTCTCGGTTTTGCTTGTTTGAGGGGAAAAGGCGTTCATCATCTGTATTTTCAATGTTTTAAACTGTTTTAATGAGTGAACTTAATCTCATTCAGCTGCCTCTTCTGTTCAGTTTTAGCATAGTGGTTGGATGAGAAAACTCGAAAATGATTTATTTTGTGGAAAGGAATTAAATCGATTAAAAGCCAGCGCTATTCTTCATTTCTGCTTTTCAAACATACAGACTAAATTTATCCACAGAGAAAAACAATCTGAGTCCATGCATCAAAGCACCAGCAGCAATGCAAACAATTATACATAGGACTGACTGATCACTAAGCATCAGTGAGTTTGTGTTAGAATTTCTCCAGATGGACAAAAGACCGCGCTTTGACACAAAGCTTTAGACTTGCTAACATTAATTAAAGCATGACCCACACAGGGGAGAGAGCATATGGAGAAATTAAATAAATCTCCAAAGATATCGTACCACACCAACTAAAATCGTGTAATTCAAAACCCAGTGAGTTGGAACATATTGGTGTTGCTCCCGCTGTAATTTACTTGTTGTCTGCGGGAGGCATTTTTCACTGCTGTCTTTACTTTCATCAGCGTTTGTATCCCCAAGTGGTCACCGTGTCACTGGGACTGTGTTCAAATCGCTCTGTGTGCAGTCTGGAAGTGTTTATTGCCCGCTGTACAGTTTTTGGATATTAATATTTTAACTGCTTGCCTGCCAGTGTTAGAGCTTGTTGGTAATGCTTGTTTTAAGCTACAGTGTGGAGTTTAGATTCGGCATCGGCACTTGGAAGCACATTGTGCGCCAGTGCTCTGAAATGTGCAGTATATTGTTAAACATGATGCATTCCTTCCCTTCTCCTATCACGCACCTCAGCAAGGTGGCTTTATGCGCTGCTTGATCATATGAAAAATATGTCCCTAAATGTTTAGGATAATAAAATGCCAACTTTCTAAAAGTGTAAATGGGGCTAGAAGCCAACTTGCTTGTAGGGCAAAGGTGCACCCAACTTATGCTTGATATACAAACATTTCAAAATAAATCAACAATAAATCGTCTTCTTTCACATTATTTTTAATGCATTCTTCCTTAATCAAAAGAAACAATGACAATTGTTCTCATATTTCTCAACTAATACATTGCAACTGAATCTGCATTAACATCAAAAATTATACAAGCAGCTCAATTAAACCGTGCCATTTAGTTTGATCAGCATAGGCCCAATGCATTTTGGGACCAGCGTCCCTGCATCAGGGGAATATCTGTAAAAATACAAAAATCATATTTACATATACTTTCATGGATCGATACCCATCATAATACAATCAGCCCAAACTTTCCCCCAAAATCCAGTATAATAACCCCCTCTGTGGTGTGTCTAATCTTATGCGATTTCCTCCTCCGCACCAGTGTCATGCAAAAAGTGCGACAGTCCAAAATGACCTCGGTCCACAGTTAATGGTAATAGTGTCATACTACTATGGTGTAATCATGATTTCTCACTTGGTATAGAAATCTTAATATATCAACAGCCTGATTCATGTACGGGCCGTTTTGCGTGGCCCTAATAGCGAATCATAGCGACTCGCTATTGAGGACACGCAAAACGGCATTCATGTAGGAATTGCTAAATCAATAGCGATTCCTACATGTTCTCTATTTGCGAGTAGCAATTTGCTACTCGCAAAAAAAGGAATTTCTCCCCATTCATTCCTATGGGCCAAAAGGCCCATAGGAATGAATGGGGAGTATCCCTTATTTGCGAGTAGCAATTTGCTACTCGCAAATCAGATAGCGATTTTAAGGGTGCCAGGGGTGTCCAGAGGACACCCTGTAGCACCCCTAAAATGCACATTTGAACAGGTGTTGCGCACACACATGTCCAAAGGACATGTGTGTGTGCAACATGCAACTTAGAAAAATGCTTTTAAAAGCATTTTTCTATGTTTTTGCTATTTACCGAGAGGTTTGACCTCTCGGTAAATAGCGGCAAGAAATTGCGAATTCGCAAATTTAAATTTGATGTTGAATTGCATTTAAGGAATCTCTAATAGAGATTCCTTAAATGTCATTCCTCGCACATTTGCGACATCGCAATTAGCGATTTTTGCATTTGGGATGCTGAATCCCAAATGCAAAAATCGCTCTCGCAAAGGGCCGGATTCTCAGAATCCGGCCCTTTGCGAGCGCAAAGAAGCTTTATGAATCAGGCTGCAAATTCTCACATGCCTTGGTGGTCACGTAGTTTGGCTGTTACTGAAAGTGGAAAACTATCTGTTAGCATCTCGAAGTACAACTACAACTTCTTTGTATTCATGCTTCCTGTGCAAAAAGTTACGCACGTACCTGTAGGTGACTATAAAACTAGTGCTTTCCCTAGAAAGACAATCCAAAAGTAAATGTTACAGAAATCCTGAGCAAACAGTCCATTTATCTCACACGCTGTGTTAAAGAAGTGACCACTAATGCTTACCAAAGCAAAACGCCAATGTTGCATACACCTTCCCTGCAGAGACAGGCCTCAGACATGTTGGCAGGGCTACTTATGTGGGTGGCACAATAAGTGCTACAGGTCCACCAGTACCATTTAATGTATAGTCCCTTGGTATATGTAGTACCACTTTACTAAGGACTTACAAGTAAATGAAATAGGCCAATTGGGTTTAATCCAATTTTATCATGTTTAAAGGAGAGAGCGCAAGAACGTTAGCACTGATCAGTAGTCCTAGGAAAATATTATGGGGAAACCCAAACCAAGGATATCAGGTAAAACAGTGGCTATAAATATGCTTTTCACAAAACCAGGCTACACCAATACAATACCACATCTATTAAAATAGATTATCAATGTTTCTGCAGAAATCAGTTCCTGGAAGGAACTCAAATATAGGAGTCAAGATGCCTCATATGGGGAAATTTTTGTGAATACTGCACACAACCAGGCATACAACAAGATAAGCCTCATTCAATTGTATACTACTGGGGGCAGAGAATAGAGTTATTGTTTGGATCATTTATTTGGAACCTGATTGGGTTAGGAATTTTGTACTGCATCGAAAGATTCTTTCAAATTCCTCTTGGGGACTGCATGTCTGTGTGGGTCCCCCATGGAACCAAGAAGGTTCGAGGACTGTGTGGTGCTCCTTTGCCCCTTTCTTACATAGCCTCTGAGGAGGGCCTGTGTCCCCAAGCAAATCAAGTGTATTTTAGTGAGTCACACATTCATTTTTCTCTTGGGAAGGGTCAAAGCCCTGAGAGACAAACCATGTCCATGTATCACTGCTCTGATTCCTCAAGGGAGGGCCAGGGCCACGAGGTAGAAGCCACTTTTCTAGTGCCAACAGTCAGATGGTGTTTAGAACAAATAGGAGAGCAAGACTATTAAGTACACCCTCCCTGCAGGCAGCCAGCTAGATTAGAGCCGCGAGGCAGCTCCCCTTCTGGTACTTGCATGGATGCAGAACTAGCTTGACTGTGCAGGCAAAGTCTCCCTCAAAGTCTCCATGGGTGGCTTACACTCGTGGGCAGGGTTACCCACATTTACAGAAGATCAGAAAGCACATTTTAGCTTTCCGGTGGTCCAAAAACAGCCTGCAGCTACTTCAAAGGGAGTTCCATATGACACCAAATAAGATCGACTAGGATTGCGTCAAAAGCCCCTGTGGACATAAAACAAAACCTATTGGGCCATAATGGTGTCCCTTGGAGGGGCAGGGCACCACCAACCATCATATTTTCTCCAGAGGGTGGTTGGAGTGCAGAAGCCTTGAGAGGAGCCTTGGGTAACTATTTATGGGGCTAGATGTAGGTGGGCAAATACCGGTCGGTAACGGCCGAAATTTTGTAAATTTGCCGTTACAGAGTATTTAGCCCTTTGCAATGTAGGAGGCTGGATTTAAGGATTCAGTAATTTACCAATTCCTTAATTTAAGGAATCAGTAAATTACCGAATGCTTAAATCCTATGTCGGGAGCACTCAAGTGAGTGCATTTTTGGTTTAAGGATTCATTATTTACCACCAACTACAAGTTGGTGGTAAATAACGAATACCTTTATAAAAGCAATTTCGTGCTTTTTTGAAAGTGCCATGTGGCAGACATACACGGCCTCAGGGCATTATGTGCGCCACATGTGCGCACATGCATGATTCAGGGGAGCAACAGGGTGTCAATGTGACACCCTGCCACCCTTGAATATGCTCCCCCTTTTACCGATTCGGTATTTAACGAATTGGTAATAGTAAATATCTTCCCATTCATTAAGAGGGGCCTGCAGGCCCATAGGAATGAATGGGAAGACATTTACTATTACCGATTCAGTAAATACCGAATCGGTAATAACGAATATTACCGAATCTGTAAAATTTACAGATTTTTTACCTACATTCTATTTACTGATTCAAATCGGTAAAATTCAGTATTTAGGAATCGGTAAATAGAAATTACCTACATCTAGACCTAAGTGCTTCTCGAAGTCTCCCAGGTAGGAACATTTATGACTCCGGGAGACAAGTTTTACTTTTCTGAACACTCTTGGAGCTATAACTTTTAGACTTATAGTTCTGGTGCTTCCTAGGTGTTGTGGCTGCTTTGCTGCAAGTGTAGTGGAAGAGGAAAGTCGCACACAGTGCACAGTATTGCACATTGAAATCGGTATTGACAATAACAGTGAATCATTGAACCCGTTGTTGGATGCCAGTGAAAGGTGGCCCAAACTTAAAGTGACCTAATATTGTTTGCATTCCATGTTGTGGCATCCTGACACAGCCAGTAAGCCTGACTTATATTTCTGCACCCATAATACAGTGATAAATACATGTGGGTTTTGTGGCTTAAGGGTCTAGGACTTACTGGAGTACAGACTGTTAGAGGTCTCTTCAGAACAGGAGGTACAGAATATATTTATTGGTGTTATTTGATCTCTGGGACCTTTCTTTAGTGTGTGCTTCCGCCATTCTGTCTTTACTTTAAACAGAAATAGCACTGATTGGACAACAATGTATTAAGTGTTGATTGTAGTGCTTCTGAATGCTGAGTCTCTAACCCAGAGGACCTCTCCTGCACCCCTGAGTAAGCTATGGACTGCTCTGCCTGCCTACCCTGCAAGTAATTTTTTTAAACAAAAGGGGTTCTTGGTTCCTGTGGAAGGGCTCCACAGTTTGGAGGCACCAGTGGTAAAACATCACACTAGTAACAATTGAGCCCCAGTACCCTTTGTCTGTCCTGGAACCCTAAGGCTAAGTTTCATGAAACCAGGCTTCTTAGTGACTCATGCTATTTTGGCAACTCTGTCTGATGTAATTAATGGCATCCTATGCTGGTTTTACCATCCGTTTTATTGGCAGCATGCAACATTAGGAGGCTAGCAAAGCAATATCTTGACTAAAATCATATACGGGACAGTGAATTACTGTACATTTGTGCACATGATTTATCCATGGGACCAATATTTTTTGTGAAGGTTCTTCAGTGTTCCCCTGCTGTGCTGTACTGTAAGAAATTCGGAAACTGGTTGAGGGGATGAAACTCTTCTCAAGCAGCAACCACAATTATTCTCAGGAGTGAAGTCACAGGCAAACTCTAAATTAATCTGTGCTCAACTCCCGGGTAGAAAGGCACAGAGCAGTCAGGTTTCATTCGGGAGCAATGTGTAGAGTATTTGTGCAACACAGTTAACTCACACCACAAAAGGAGCCCACCACAGAGTTAAAAATATAGAGTATATTTTAAGAAATAAGACAAGACTAAAACAACAAATATCCAATTAGTAGAACTGGAGATATTCAATTGTAAAGGTTTTAGTGAAAATAGCGTGAAAATGCTTAATGTGCCAACTGTGGGTATCTGGTCACTCCAGAACAGGACAAACTCTCAAGTTGTGGCTGACCGCGATAGAGTGTGGCCTGCCTACAGGGGCCAAGTTAAGCCCTTTAATCCTGGTTTCCAGAGAGTTGGGAGGGTCTTGTTGAAGATGCGTCATGCAACCAAAGCTATGCATCGGTTCCTAGATGAGGCAGAACGACAATAGAAGGGCCTGTGTTGTTGTCGAGGATCCTGTTGAAAGGGCTTACCATGCGAATTCTAGCATCGAAGATGCAGAGCACAGTTGGGGTGATATATCAGTTCTGATGACATTTAAGGCTTCAATGCAGAGTCTGGTGGCTTCATCAAGGCTGCTCTCGATGAGGATGTGAGGGTCTCTGCCAATAGATGCATTGACGCAGTTTGGTATTGCAGCAGTTGCGAAGAGTTGTAGCTACAGCGGCAAAGAGTCAAACAAATCAAACAGGTGTTTGTTAAGCATGACTACTCACCCGTAAGGGTCGCAAGACGCTGGGGGTGGAAATGGGGGTCGCAGGTTCCAGTCCATTAAGGAGGGGTCTGTCAAACAGCCAGGTTCGGAGGTTTCTCACACAGATGGGGAGTGATGTTATCTGTCTGAGGTGGAGCAGAAGTTCGTTCCAGGCTCTGGCCACGTGGAAGGAGAAGGAGTGGGCTCCCAATCTGGTCTTTCTGGTCCGGGGGACCATGGCGTAGGAGAGTTGGGCTGATCGTAGGGTCCTTTGGGGTGCGTGGAATTTGAGTCGGCTGTTCAGGTATGCTGGTCCTGTGTCATGGAGGGCCTTGTGAGTGTGGATCAGCATCTTGAAGGTGACTCTAGCTTTGATGGGGAGCCAGTGGAGTGTGCACAGGTGCTAGGAGATGTGACAGTGTCTTGGCAGGTTTCAGACCAGTCTTACGGCAGCGTTTTGGATGATCTTTAGCTTATGGTTAGGTTTTGGTTCATTCTGGCATAAAGTGCATTGCCATAGTCGTGCCTGCTGGTGACCAGGGCGTGAGTGACAGTCTTTCTGTGATCGAAGGGGATCCATTTGAAGGTCTTGCAAAGGAGGCGGAGTGTGTGGAAAGCAGGGGGCAAGATAGAGTTGATCTGGCGGTCCATTTTGAGCCCTGAGTCCAGGATGATTCGCAGGTTGCGTGCATGGTCTGTGGGGGAGGGCGGGCTTCCAAGGGTGGGGGGCCACCAGGTGTCGTTCCAGGCATTGGGGTTTGGGCCCATGATGAGTACTTCCGTCTTTGTTGTAGGCAGCTGTTTTCATCCATTTAGGGACGGCTTCCACGCCTTCTCAAAAGCTGTGTCTGGCGGTGTTGGGATCATTGGATATGGAGAGGATGAGTTGGGTGTCGTCAATGCTGAGTCCGTAGGTTCTGACGATGGAGGCGAGCGGATCCATGTAGACGTTGAAGAGCGTAGGGCTAAGGGAGGACCCCTGGGGGACTCCGCAGGTGGTAGGTGTAGGGTCCGAGAGGAAAGGGGGAGTCTGACCTGCTGCATTCTGCCTGGGAGGAAGGAGTGGATCCAGTAGAGGGCCTTGTCTCAGATTCCTGCGTCATGGAGTCTGGGTATTAGGGTGCAGTGAGAGACTGTGCCGAACGCCGCTGAGAGGTTGAGGAGGATGAGGGCTGCTGTTTCTCCTTTGTCCAGTAAGGTACGGATGTTGTCTGCTGCGGCGAGGAGGGTGGTTCTCGTACTGTGGTTTTTTCAGAAGCTGTATTGGGAGGAGTCAAGGACGTAGTGCTCTTCGATGAATGTGGCGAGTTGGCTGTTGATGAATTTATAAATGACTTTCGCTGGGACAGGAGCAGGGAGATGGGTCTGTAGCTTTTGAGGTCGGTGGGGTCCGCCTAGGGTTTCTTCAGGAGGGGGTTGATCTTAGCATGTTTCCAGTCATTCAGAAACGAGGCGGTTGATGGTGAGGCAGAGCATGGGTGCGATGGTGTCAGCGGCTCAGTTGAAAATGTGGTGGGGCAGAGGTCATTGGGGGCCCCCCGAAAGGATTGACTTCATTGTCTTCAGTGAGAGTCAGTTCAGCACCTGTTTGTGCCGCACAGCAGAGGAGATGCGTCGGTTCCACTAGATCCACAGAGGCTGGTAATCATCTTAAGGCCACTTCCAAGGGTGTAGGACTTTGGTGGCAGCACTTGGCAGCATAGACTCACAGAAAGCAGAGCCCAGGTACAAAATTGTTGAAAGCCTGTTATGTCCCTGAGCTTCAGATCAGGAGGCCAGCCAATTATCCCCTCGAGTCACTCTGGTTTGTGGGTTCAAGAGATGAAGGCCAGTCCTTCTCATCCAGGAAAGAGGGCAGTATGCACCAGGTCAACACAACAATGCAGCAGCATAGCAAGGTAGCAGTACAGCAGAGTGCAGCTCATCAGAATAGCAGTCCTTCATCAGCACAGCAGCCCTTCCTCCTGGCAGATAATCCACAGGTAAAGAAGTGTACTGAAGTGGGGTTGTCTCGTGGGGCTGTACACAGCTGCTCCCTCCAATCTGCCAGTGATGATCCATCCAGGTACACCTAAG
The DNA here is from genome assembly GCF_964263255.1 of Lissotriton vulgaris. Taxonomy (NCBI): domain Eukaryota; kingdom Metazoa; phylum Chordata; class Amphibia; order Caudata; family Salamandridae; genus Lissotriton; species Lissotriton vulgaris. Next base: position 558,627 of record NW_028248529.1, read on the forward strand.
CTCCTAATTGTGTGTGGTGGTCTAGGAGGAATACACAAACCCCAACTGTCAGCTACACTCAGGTATATGACCAGAGACAACCTACAGGCACTAAATGGATATGTTCAGAAAATACCAACTTTCTAAAAGTGGCATTTGCAGAGTTGCAGCATAAAATCTGACTTCACCATAAGTTAGGATTTTAAATTGTGATTCCAGAGACATCAAACAGGAACTCGTTGCCTTTTCCCATTTGGATATTACACCTATAAAATATAACACAGCTACAGCAATGTTATCCCATTGAAAAGATGGACCTTGCAGTAGTGAAAACAAATTTGAGAGTTTTTTAACTACCAGGACATGTACAACTTAAATATACATATTCTACTTTTCAAATACATTGCACCCAACACTCTGGGCTGTCCATGGCCTACACTAGGGATGACTTATATCTATAAAAAAGGAAGGTTTAGGCCTGGTAAAAGGGTTATATTGTCACGTCAAAACTACAGTTTAACATCCCACAAACAGGCTGCAATGGCAGGCCTGATACATGGCAGGCAGTGCTAGGTACGTGGGTGGCACCATCAAGGTTGCCAGCCCACTAGTAGCATTTGATTTACAGGTCCTGGGCACACGTAGTCACACTTTACTAGGGACTTACAAGTAAACAAAATATACCAATTGGGGATAAGCTAATGTCACCATGTTTTAAGGAGAGAGTACCTGCCATTTAGTAATAGTTAGCCATGGTAAAGTGGGCAGAGTCCTAAGGCCAGCAAAAACAAGATAAGAAAAATGGAGGAGAAAGGCAAAAAGTTAGGGGGAATACCACCCTAAGATTGACAGGTCTAACATTTAACTTTTCAATATTTACATCACACCACTTTAGTGGATATTTCAAGACTGAGGTATGCAGTATCAATAATGCAAAGAATATAGATATAGGTTATCATACTTTCAACATAATAGATTGTATTTGTGCCTCCAGGAGTTCAGGAGATGGATGCAGAACAATTGCTTCTTGTAATGGCGTTAACATAGAGGCGATCCTACTGCACTCTAAATAGTCTATGAAATAATGCATGCTGGGCATTATTACGCACTTCTTTGACCATCCTCAAATTATGAACCACATTACATTACTCCTGCACTCTTGAACCTGAGCAGTAGGTGATGGCCCATCCAAATTTAAAAGAAATTTGAGAGCTATTAGGACAACAGGTAAAGTTGCAGAAAAGAAACAAGATGTTAGTGAGGAAGTGTGACACTTAAAAAGCAACTTCCTATTATTATTATTACAGGCAACCACACGTTTGATAAAGTAAAAAGCTAGTGATTTATAAGTTAACTCATGAAATAATTTGAACTCTAATAATCAACGAATAGTGATGTAAAAGCAGAAGCACTGTGAACCAATAGGGTACATTTCTATCTATCTGTGATCCAGCATGATTCAGAAACAAAGTGCATTAGAAGAGGATAAACAGAACAAAATACTGAAATTACTTAACCATGGGCCATATGTAGGTAATCACTATTTACTGATTTTTAAATACCGAATTTTACTGATTCGTTATTTGAAAATCAGTAAATAGTATGTAGGTAAATATTCGGTAAATTTTACTGAATCAGTAATATTCGGTATTACCGATTCGGTATTTACCGATTCGGAAATTCCCATTCATTACTATGGGCCTGGAGGCACTATTACTGATTCGGTCAATACGGAATCAGTAATATGGGGAACATATTCAAGGGTGGCAGTGTGGTAAATTAAATATTACCCTGCCGGAATTTCTATACTTAAACAATGGGTCATGCATATAATGAGAGGCAGAGTCTGTGGTTTCCGATTCTTAAGGGCTTTATTTCAGTAACTCGAGTTGAGGGAGAATCGGGTTCCATCACCACTAAGGCTCAGGAAGGGTCTTCTGAACTTTATTCACAGAGTACAATATTTATACATGGAATATACATTGCATTGCATAGAGAAGGAGGAGCGCTCCAGGCAGAGCAAGAGAAAGAGAGAGATAAGAGCATATGGGCGTGCAAGAGGCGTGTTCATGTGGGCGTACATGTGGGCGTTCACTTGAGGAGTCATAGGTGAGTCATAGGTGGGTGGATACATGGAGGGGGTCTGCATGGTCAGCTGGAACCTTTACCCTACTTGTGTGCGCAACTTGGTCATGACGTGCAATTAACGTGTAACTGGGGGAAGCTGGGGGGAGCTGACTTTCGATCTAGTAGAGAAGCCTTCAGTGTCGGGACGACCTGCACGTCTGGTATTATCTGATATCTTAGGTTTGGAGGATGTATTGTCTGAAGTAAAGGTCGCTCAAGCAAAGATTGCTCATCACCAAGAGCCAGTGTGTGCATATATTTCTTCGTGCATTTCGTGGGGGCCATGGGCTTTCTATGGATGCGAGCTCTGTAAATCACTTAAACGGAGACAGAAAGGCTAGGCCCTATCTCTGCAGACGGGTTCTGTTTACCTTCCTCACTAGGCAGGAATGTGTTTCTGTGGAGCAAGCAGATAACTGTGTGCAAAATACTGTCTTGGCAGGCCGGACTGGGCCCCTTTCGGCTGAGCCAGAAGTATGCGAGAGGTCAGGGATACGTAGCTGCAGGCCTCAGAGTGTCTGGAGGCAAGAAACCTGAATTCGGAGACTGGCTCAGGCTGAGCCACAAAACGGGTTCATCTCGACTTTTATTAAACGTGCACCATGCAAATACATTGGCAACATAGCAACATAGGCCTCAGTGCAGAATTAACGTTTCTTTCATGGAAGGCTTGGTAACTGACATTCTAATGTGGGACGGAAATACAGAGGCATTATTATTACAGGCATGAGAGGGAAAATGCATGGGTGACATGCACATACACTAAAAGTGGGGTACACGCAGGGGACACATTGGCCACGTACAATTTCTATTTCCTCATTCCCTCCTTGTCCCCTACTGTGCCCTTCAGGACACATCTATATTCATGTGACCGTATATCTGATCATACAGCATCAGTTGTTTGTCTTTCTTCTTTTGTATACGTGGATGGGGAATACAGGCAGTGGCACCCAAGCCGCATACCGCCGGGCCACACTGCAGACAGAGACAACAGCCGAATATCATAAGCAGTATCATTCCTTGGAACGACAACACTTTCCATCCCCATGCTGATATTACACCCCAGAGCCAACTGGACCAAGTCCATGTGCCTGGGTCTTGATGTATCTCATGAACAATCTTGTGGAAACTTGTTATTGCTGCGTACACAGATGGCGCGTTATTAGGAATAAACACGCAACAACTGGAGCCGATCACTCTACAAGCCCCGCCCCTATCTGCCAGGATGACGTCAAGAACAAGTTGATTCTGAAGAACAACAAGTCGCATGGCAGACTGCTCCTGGGTCAAGTTCGCCTGGGCAGCTGTAGTCTCATTCACTACTGCTTCTAGAGTTCTTGTTAACCTGCGTATGAGTTTACTGTTTTGGACGGGACCTATGAAGAAAAAGAATCCTCTATTGAAATCTGTATATTGCTCCCAAGCTGTCTCAGTCTGATCAACCACTGGGGAATCGATCTCCCTCCTGTGTCTAACATGCACTAGTCGTGAATCTTGATGATAATGGGATGGGGCTAGGAAGACAGGGGGCAGAAGGAACGATATATAGCATGTTCCACCCCAGTCTAAGGGCAGATGTGCATAGGCTGTCTGACCGCAAATAAAATAGGAATGGCGAAATGTGTTGAAGGAAGACTTTCCTTGATCATTAAACTCGACTACAGTATTACATTCACTGTGTCCCAAATATACCGATCCTTTCTTTCTGACGCACAAATCACCTTTTACTGGTAGGACTCTAATAAACAGTGGACCTACATTTTGCTCGGGCTGAACATTCAGAATCATGAAGTTAAGGGAAGCATTTCCTTGCTCGTACTCTTCATTTTCTAGATCGGTCCCCTTCCTTTGGGGAAGTCTGTCTTCGTCTGGAAAACATGCCTCATTCATTACTTTATTCAAATCTCCCCATATCCAATCGCCCTGGGAAACTTTGGACATTCTGTCTAGTGATGTCATTAAGGCAAACCATGCTCCGCACGAACCATTGTGGGAGAACGGAAAAGGGAAGAAGGGCAGTACTCCCTTTGTCTTTTGAAAAGGTGGAAGTTGGCCACATACCCAACAATCTGTCGCATTGCTGGTCTGATGAGAACGGTGCAACATCCGAATAAAAGTATTGTTGCGCAGGGCTATTCGATATGACAATTCATGGGGTGGCAGATCACTAAATGTATGCTCTGCGGTGTTATTAATGGAGAAGTGTACACGTGAAGAAAGAGGAGGAAAGAAGACATGTAGTGTCAAGCTGATACATATGATAGTGATGCACAGAAGAGACATAAAAATCAGAGTTACTATACATCTACTGCGTAATATCTTGCAGTATTTCTCTCTCATCTTGCTCTTTTTACTATTCTGGTCCATGATCTTATACAAGTCAGGAACCTGTCTAACCGATTCACCACCTAGTGGACTTAAACAATTAAACACTGTCTAACTTACTGGATCGTAACTTGGACCTATACTCTTGTTGCGGAGTCTTTTCTAGCAAAGGGGGCTTAAAGTCTGTACTATCGGTACTGTCTTTTGTCTTTATCAAAGTTCCAGAATCTCCAAAGTATCTTTTACAATGTTGGGCGTGAAGCCATCCTTTACGTCCTTCGACCTTGACGGCAGTCCTCGTGGTGAGCAGTACTAATTTCGGTGTCTTCCAGCGTGGCTCACGGGGGCTTGATCGATCAAAGTTCCGTATATAAACAAAATTTCCAGGGACGATGGCATGCTCCTTGACTTGGGTGCTGTCAGGGAAGGCGGCGGCAACCTGTGAATGACAAGAGAGTAGTGCAGACATCAAGGAAGCCAGGTAATCTGTCAGCATGTTACTGTCAACATCAGTTATTTTCTTAGGCATAGGCGTACCCCACATATTCGGTGGTCTACCGAAAACCACTTCATAAGGAGATAGGCCTGTTCTGGAATGAGCTACCATACGCATGTAAAAGAGGGCAACCGGCAAGGCTACCATCCAATCCACCCCTTTTTCTGCACAAATCTTTGCTAATTTCGTCTTAAGTGTCTGATTATGGCGCTCGACAAGTCCAGCTGCTTCAGGGTGTCGTACACAATGAAACTTCCACTGATATCCTAACAGAAGGGACACTTGTTTCATTAATTCAGAAGAAAAGGGCTGACCATTATCTGAGTACACGACACGGGGCAATCCATATCGTGGGAACAATTCACGCACCAATTGCCTGGCGGTGGTCACAGCAATATAATCTGGGACTGGGTACGCTTCTGTCCATCTAGATAGTGCACACACAACTACCAGGACATACTTGTAACCTCTACATCTGTCCATTTGGATATAATCCATCTGGAGGACCTCAAAAGGATGGTCAGGAGGATGAAATCCGCCTTGTTCCACCGGAATGCCTTTGCCTGGATTGAACTGGCAACAGATCATACAGGTACGTACTTTCTGTTTCGCTGCTGCACGTAGGTGCTTGTTAAACCAGATATTCTGTAAACTGTCTAGCATTGCCTTTTCTCCTAAGTGTGCTGGACTATGTGCTGGGTTTATGATCACTTGTACCATAGAGTCTGGGAGAAACCATGTAGCTTTGCCATTAGTCATCCAACCTTGGTCAGTCTGGACCCCTCCTTGTTCAGTCCATTTCTTTATTTCATCTGAAGTGGCATGTGTCTGTATGTCAAATACATCTTGTGAAGGATCCCTGACTGTCATGCTTTTTGTCAGTAATGGTACCTCTGTCTTTGTCGTGTCTGTTGGTGTCGATTTAGCAGTTCGATCTGCCAGGTCATTACCCTGGGAAATGGTGTCTGTAACTTTGGTGTGTGCTTTGCATTTCAGGATAGCTATGGCTGTAGGTAAATGTATTGCTTCTAACAGAGCCTGAATAAGCGGGCCGTGCTGAATTTTAGCCCCATGAGAGGTTAAGAAACCTCTCTCCTTCCATAACACTCTGAAATCATGAACAACACCGAATGCATACTGTGAATCTGTATAAATGTTCACTTTCAAGTTCTTGGCTCTTATGCAGGCTTGTGTCAGAGCGATGAGCTCTGCTGCTTGTGCTGACAGTGTGTCTATTCTCTGTGTCTCTATGACTTCAGTAGCAGTGGTCACGGCATATGCGGCCACTAACTCTCCTGTGCTTGTTCTCATGCATGAACCCTCAACATAAAGTGTCAGGTCAGGGTCTGGCAGTGCAATATCTGTCAGGTCTTGTCTTGGTTTCCTCACTGTATTCATTACTTCCACACAGTCATGTGGTGCAGTGTCTACTGTACTTGTGGGCAAAAGTGTAGCAGGGTTGAGAATATTGCATCGTCTGATCTCTATGTGTGGCTGAAATACCGTCAGTTCATATCCTGTCAGTCTCGCTACAGTCAAGTGCTATGTCTGTGTCCTGTTCAAGAGAACTTCCACCGCGTGTGGTACCTGTACTGTCAGGGGGTGTCCCAGCACTATGGAGTCACTTTGTCTTATGGCTAGGGCTGTTGCTGCAACTGATTTCAGGCACGCAGGCAGAGCCTGGGCCACTGGATCCAGTGTACTAGAAAAATAAGCGCAAGGCTTGTGTTTTCCTGCTTGATCTTGTGTAAGGACAGATAATGCTGTTCCATCTCGTTCAGTGACGAAAAGCATAAATGGTTTGCTGTAACAAGGAGTCACTAAAACTGGCGCTTGACATAAGGCTCTTTTTAATTCTTCAAATGCCAAAGTATGTTCTTGTGTCCAAGGGAGGACAGTCGAAGACGCTGCCTCCTGTGTTGTCAACTGTATGAGTGGTTTGGCTAGATAGGCATACTGGGGAATCCATTGTCTGCAGTATGAAGTGAGGCCAATGAAGGCCCGTACTTCCTTTTGTGTCTTGGGCTGTGAAAGGTTAGCGATTAACTGAATACGTTCTTGTGTCAGCTGTCTACCCCTCTTGGACAGCAAGTGTCCAAGGTACACCACTTGCTGTGCACAGAATTGCAACTTTGAAGGGGACACTTTGTGCCCCTTGTCTACCACAAAGTGTAAAACAGTCAGTGATGCATTTTCGCATTCTGGTTCTGATCGTGCTGTAATTAGGATGTCGTCTACGTACTGGAGCAGTGCAGTGTTGGTAGGCATATGAATGCTGTCCAGCTGTCTTTTTAATGCTTGGCTGTAAATGCTAGGACTCTCTGTAAAACCTTGGGGAGCTCTCGTAAATTTAAAGCTGCGTCCATTTAAACTGAATCTGAAGAGATACTGACTATCTGGATGAATTGGAACGCTAAAGAAAGCATTCTTCAAGTCAATGACAGTAAAGAACGTTGCCTCAGAATCAATAGCAGTCAGTAATGAAGAAATGTCTGGGACCACTGGGTATTGAGGGACTATACATTTGTTCAATTCTCGAAGGTCAACAACTAGTCTGTAAACTGGTGGTGCATTAGGGTCTGTTCGTTTAAGAATAGGGATGACAGGTGAATTACATACATTCGAGTCAGTCTCCACTACCACCCCTTGTGCAATGAGTTTGTCAACAATTTTCAGCAAGGCTACTACAGCCTCAGGTGGTAACTTGTATTGTCAGATACGTGGTAGTACTACTCCTGTTTTGAGAGTGACACGGTGTGGTGTAATGTGCATGTAACCAACGTCAGTCGGACCTTGTGCCCATAGGTGCTGTGGTACATTCTGGAGTCTGTGGTCAAAATCCTTCAACACATAATGTCCCTTAAAATCACGTAAGAACAGTCGTACTCCTTCCGGAGAACAACATATAACTGCTCCCAGTTCTTTCAATGTCTTTATACCAAGCAAGTTTTCTGGACATGATCTGGTAAGTTGCAAGTCTGTGGTACGTGACAATGGACCTACTCCTAGGGAAACTAGTTTCGATACTTCATTAACAATAGGCTTTCCTGAAAATCCCAGGGAAACATTCTGTGAGCCTGAGAGGGGTGCCCCTGGAACCTCTTCATGGCTGATGGTAGTTCTGCTCGCCCCTGTGTCAATCAGAAATTTTCTGTCCTTTCCCAATACACGACTATGTACGTAGGGACCCTCTTGATCTACAGGAACCTCAATAAGGGGCAAGCCAACTTCCCTCTCTAGGCTGTTTCATGAGAACTGTTGGTATTCTGGATAGTCTGACTGCGTGTACTGATACATTTGTGTCGGGGCAGTAACAGGTGACGGTGGGGGTGGAAAATTCGCTACTGTCTGGTTTGTGTTCTGTGGGGTGCTATTCTGCCTAGGAAAGTGTGGTCGTTCTTTGGTTCTGCCTGTAGCTAATTTGTGTTTCAGGACAGCACAATCTTTTACAAAGTGACCTGGCTGTTTGCAATAATTACAGTTCCCTTTAACAAGTGTCGTGGCATTTTTGTTCGTATTTGCCGGCACCGTTTGGGCAACCAGCACTTTCATTTCCGTCTCTTTCATGCGTCTCTTTTCATGATCCTGCTCCTCTCTAATCCTGTTCTGGTGATATTGTAGCATTTGCAACATTTGTGAAAGGCTATTTGCTTGCCAAGTACTCTCAACCTTCAGTACTCTATTCTTGATCTGGGGCAAGGAATTCTCTACTAATTTGCTCACGAAAAGATGAGGATATGACTCGCTACTGGGCTTAAGTCCACTATTAATAGAAAAACATTTCTCGAATCTAGAATAGAAATCACTTGTGTCCTCATCTTGTTTCTGTTTACAGGCTGAAATAGCATCCCAGTCTTCCTTTTTAGTAATCAATAGTCTCGGCAAAACCTGTATCAGGAGTTCAGGTAGTTCTTTACTTTTGTCCCCAAGACCAACACCCAGGTGCCGGCCTTTATCCTCTGTTTCCAATTCTGCCCAACTTAACTTTTTCTCTCCCACCTCCCAGTCTTTTTCCTTAAGCTTTTCATAAATACCTGCAGGCAACAGTACTTTCAATAGTTTTATAATGTCAGCGTACGTGTAATCTCCTATGCGGAGTATGTCTTTTAATTCTCGGTGAAACCCCCCCGGGTCTTTATCATGGCAGGGCAGCATCTTTTTCATTTCCAGTATTTCTAATTTCGTCAAGGGGGTGTAAACATACACTCGTTGAAGCTCACCCGCTGCATTTTTGACGGGATGCACCTCTCGTAGGGGGTTCTGTCTGTCTATGTATAAGTTCTTTCTGTCGTGGTGTGGGGCGGGAAGCATGCATGTGGTCAGAGAAGTTAAGTACTTATGTCGTTGATCCAGAATGACATTAATTAAATCAGTACCTAAGCCTGTCCATCTGTCTAGAAGTATGTCGTCCAGTAATTTATACAATGGGCCAGGATCAGAATATTGACTCTCGTACAACGTTATCAAATGTTGAACCATGTAAATACCAGCCAAACGCTGTTCGTTCGGCAGAAGGCTCAAGAAAGTCTGAGCCACTATATCATTGCTATATATGTTAGAATTGGACACCCACTGGACGGCTGACCGGACCAATTCCTTTTCGTGTGGGGTGTGGGATCGCTCGCTCTCTATCCGTCGTCTCAGTGCTTTTTCAGTAGCTTGGAATAGATTTTCAAGGGAATATCTTTCTTTTATAGCCTGTCCCTGTTTACGGTAGTCAAGGCACTTGGGCCTGTCAAACTGTCGTGCTTTGCCTACATATTTCATTTTGTCCTTCGCCTCATTTTCTGACTCTAAATCTTCCAGTGATGACTCATACTTATCGTCAGACTCTTCTCTGTGTATTTCTGATATTTCCTTCCGTATTTTCTTGTACATTCTCTCTGTCTGTCCCTGTCTATCATGCCGACCGGCGTCTATGTTGTCACTCCATTCCATCAGACCTCTCTTTACACCTCTGTCTGGTTGGTCTTGTTCCCTGATCAGATAATTAATCATAAAACGTAGGATGCAGTTCTTAACCTCCACCTTTCTGTGTTCCATGGCCTCTTCTATACTCTCGGGTCCCTCCCCGTTCTAATGAAATGGTATATTTTATCTAGGTGTTCCTTCATGTCTGGTAATGTGACCAAATAGTCGACGGCTTTTCTTAATCTTAGTGAAAACACGAGCATTGAACCCTCTCCTGGTACTGGATCGTATATACAACGTGGAATTGCTACATCTACAGAATACTTAAATGGCGTTGATGTCGTTTGTGGCGTTCGTGGCGTTGGCGGTGACCCCCCTCCCCCTATGGCCCCTGGCCCTACGTCGTCTTTCATGATCTGCTGGAGCTGTAGGAGCTGAGCCGCTGATGGGGGCGGAGGGAAATCTGCGTTCACATAGTCCGGTGCGGGCTCCTCTAGATAGGAGGAAATAAAAGCCTCAGATGCTGTCGGCTTCGTTCTACGTACTCTAAAGGGTACTGGTGGTGGAGTAAGCGACCTACGGGGTACTTCTGAGGGGGTCACTTTAGCTAGTTCTTCTGGGAGGACGGGATAAATACCAGCAACGAGGGCATTTCTTTCTCTTTCAGCCTGTTCTGCCTTGACCCGTTCCCCCTCCTCCCGCAGTTCTTTTTCTTTGGCTTTTTCCGCTGCTTGTTTACTTCTCTCTGCTTGATGGAATTCTTTCTCTGCCCTCCTATGTGACTCTTTACGCCATAACTCAATGGCATCTTTCTGAGACGGTCTTACTTTCCTTTTCCACAGCGCTTCCTCTACTTTCATAATGCATTCAGAATCCCATGTTCCTGAAGCAGGCCATCTATACTTCTCCTCTAAATCCTTCGTGTAATCTACCCACAAGTCTAAAAACAATATGGCATCTAGCCCGTGTTTGTTATACATGAAATGACCAGGTGTGTCTCTAGGCGGAACGGGAACTGACTCTTCGAGTATTCCTTTCCTGGTCCCTATCTGACGTAATTTCGAAAACAGTGGCATGTTGAAACTAGGTATGGGCGGAAAATCCGTTTCGCTCGCGGATTTTGCGGATTTTCGGGAAATTCACAATCTGCGAGATTCGCGAATCTCCCGCAAAATCCGCAAATCCGCGAGCAGCGGATTTTGCTCGCACTGCTCGCACTGTTCGCGTGAGTTCGCGGCTTCCCAGTACAACTTCGCGCCCCGCGAATAAGTGCTAAATTGCAGAAATACGATCTTAGCAAAACTGAAACTACTTGCCAGGTTCAAAAGTTCAGGCTCATCATTAGTAGCCATTTCCTGTAGTGCTTCCCGAGGGGCCCCTCCAGAGTTCAGTTGCCAGTTGCAACTATTATGTGACCCTGCTCTGAACCTCAGAATAGTTACACATATGCCACAAAGGTCCTGAATTACAGCTAAGGGAGACAAGCAGGAGCCAGGCTGGAAGTTAAAATCCATTAATCAGCCCCTAATTCATTATTGTCAGTTGGGGCAGGGCAGGTGTTGTAACTAATTTTGCAACAATGAAAGCACTTAGCAAGTGCAAAAGATCACTAATCAGGGCGCACTAAGGAAGCAGGTGCCAGCTAAAAAAATATTCTGTGACACATTAATCAGCCCCAAATTAATTCAGGTCACTTGAGGCAGGGAAGGTGTGCTTTGCTTTGCCGAAAATAATGTACACTGGACAACCAGAGGGTGTGGTGATAAAACAGAGGGTGGCATGGGTGGGCCAGAGGGTGGCATGAGTAGTCAGAGAGTGGCAGTGGTGACAGAGAGTGGCAGTGATGAAGAAGAGTGTCCCAAACAGGCTGGACACGTAGAAACAACAAGTTCGCAAAACTTGCGACCCGACAGGTAAGTTCGCAAATTGCGAAATTGTAAAAACCCTCGCGAACTGGCAGAAACACGGGCGAACACAAAAAAAAAAAAATCCGCAAATTCGCGGGAATTCGCGGATTTTGCGGATTGTGAGTTCGCAAATCCGCAAAATTCGCGAACGCGAGATCCGCAAAATTCGCCCATGCTTAGTTGAAACTAACTTAACGAAAACACAATATACACCAAAATAGACTGACTGAAACAATCATTCACACTACAACACTAAAACACTAAAACAGATACATTCTAACTAATACATGGGGAAAAACATGAACTTGAAAACAGTTAACTTTATGCACTGGAATACAGTACAACCATACCGGTCTCATAAAGAGACACGTCTTTACCGTGCCCACCGAAATGGACCCGTCTTTACCGTGCCCGTATGAACGAACACGTCTTTACCGAGCTCAAATAAATGAACCCGTCTTGAACTTTATGCGTTCCCAATAACGGTACTCACCGGGAAGCAGAACTTGAAGGCCTCGGAAACTTGATACTGCGTGAACTTGATACTGCGCATGCGCCTCGGAACAGGTGGGCCTCTGGAAACCTCGGACCTTGCTCTCTCACTGCTTGGGCTCTGGTTGGGATGATCCGCGATCCTCACCGCCTCGTGTGGATGCCTGGTCGCAGTCCGTCTCCTCCGTGGGCCTGAGGGAGTAAGCAGGAAGTCCCGCTGGCGTGTACACTTTGTAGTCCGTCACGGCTGTAGAAGGGGGCAAGGGCTGGACCTACATCACCGGCGGGTGGGGAAGGGGACTTGTGCCTATTCGGGCGCCAGAATTATGTGGTAAATTAAATATTACCCTGTCGGAATTTCTATACTTAAACAATGGGTCATGCATATAATGAGAGGCAGAGTCGGTGGTGTCCGATTCAAAAGGGCTTTATTTCAGTAACTCGAGTTAAGGGAGAATCGGGTTCCATCACCACTAAGGTTCAGGAAGGGTCTTCTGAACTTTATTCACAGAGTACAATATTCATACATGGAATATACATTGCATTGCATAGAGAAGGAGGAGCGCTCCAGGCAGAGCAAGAGAAAGAGAGAGATAAGAGCATATGGGCGTGCAAGAGGCGTGTTCATGTGGGCGTACATGTGGGCGTTCACTTGAGGAGTCATAGGTAAGTCATAGGTGGGTGGATACATGGAGGGGGTCTGCATGGTCAGCTGGAACCTTTACCCTACTTGTGTGCGCAACTTGGTCATGACGTGCAATTAACGTGTAACTGGGGGAAGCTGGGGGGAGCTGACTTTCGATCTAGTAGAGAAGCCTTCAGTGTCTGGACGACCTGCACGTCTGGTATTATCTGATATCTTAGGTTTGGAGGATGTATTGTCTGAAGTAAAGGTCGCTCAAGCAAAGGTTGCTCATCACCAAGAGCCAGTGTGTGCATATATTTCTTCGTGCATTTCGTGGGGGCCATGGGCTTTCTATGAATGCGAGCTCTGTAAATCACTTAAACGGAGACAGAAAGGCTAGGCCCTATCTCTGCAGACGGGTTCTGTTTACCTTCCTCACTAGGCAGGAATGTGTTTCTGTGGAGCAAGCAGATAACTGTGAGCAAAATACTGTCTTGGCAGGCCGGACTGGGCACCTTTTGGCTGAGCAAGAAGTATGCGAGAGGTCAGGGATACGTAGCTGCAGCCCTCAGAGTGTCTGAAGGCAAGAAACCTGAATTCGGAGACTGGCTCAGGCTGAGCCACAAAACGGGTTCATCTCGACTTTTATTAAACGTGCACCATGCAAATACATTGGCAACATAGCAACATAGGCCTCAGTGCAGAATTAACGTTTCTTTCATGGAAGGCTTGGTAACTGACATTCTAATGTGGGACGGAAATACAGAGGCATTATTATTACAGGCATGAGAGGGAAAATGCATGGGTGACATGCACATACACTAAAAGTGGGGTACACGCAGGGGACACATTGGCCACGTAAAATTTCTATTTCCTCAGCAGGGTGTCACATTGACACCCTGTTGCACTCCTGAATCTTGCATGTGTGGACATGTGGCACACATACATGCCCTAAGGGCATGTATGTCTGCCACATGGCACTGACAAAAAAGCAAAAAATAGCTTTTTCTAAGGTATTCGGTATTTACCACCAACTTATAGTTGGTGGTAAATAACGAATCCTGAATGCTAAAATGCACTCACTTGAGTGCCTCCTACATAGGAATTAAGGATTCGGTAATTTATCGAATCAGTATTTTAAGAATTCGGTAATTTACTGATTCCTTAAATTACCGATTTGGTAAGTTACCGAATCCTTGAAACCTGCCTCCTACATCTCTAATCTCTAAATACCGGTTGGTAACCGTGAAAGTTACAGAATTTCACTGTTGCCGACCGGTATTGCCTCACCTACATATGGCCCCATGTCACTTAGTACGAATGCCCTGTAAAGCAAGAGCAGCAGTCAGTAATTCACCTATGACTGACCAGGTTTAAGCATTAATTTCATACGCCTCTTGAGAAAATAAACATAGACAAAATAAGCAGGATCACTTTCATAAAGCGGTTTTTAATCAAGGGATCATGTTTAAATGATGTTCTGAAAGGTTGCAACAAACATCACATAAACAAAGCTGGTTGAATGTATTTACTGGTGTGTGAGGATCAGTTCCAGCACTTCTTTTAGAACTAGACGTAAACATTGCTGATCGTAATAAAATTTAGCCAGGGAATTCTTTAGCATGGTATCCTGATATACTAATAAGAAGACCTAATTTAGCTACCTACAAGGTTTGCCATTAAAATGTTCTAGCACAAATGGCCTTAGCTCAGCTTATCCTTCCAGTTAGAAATGGGATTTCTGGTTGGCTAAGGCTTGCGCCAAAGCCAGGCAGACACTACCACTCCAGTCAGGGCAAGGGAGTTACACGCTAAAGATAACCCCTGCTCACAGCCTTGGTAGTTTGGCATGAGCAGTCAGGCTTATCCCTGTGGCCATGTGTAAAGCATTTGCGCATACACACAGCAACAACATCCCAGGCACACCACAAAAGGAACTCCACACAAGGTTATATCAAAAATAGCTGTTGTATTCTAATAACACATTTAGAATAGTAAACACATAATATACATTGTGCCACCTGGCACTAGGTCATATCTACATGGGATTATTTACCCCTGGCAGGGCCCACTGGGTCACTGCTAGAACCATCACAAAGCGAACTTAGTAAAAGTAAAACAGATCATAAACTTACAACCAGTAACCACTGGTAATCACTGTACTTAGCATCAGCCTGTAACATAAACTAGATTATGCACAGTATCACATCAGGCGCAAATGATATTCTGCGCCAATCTCACCTGCATAAACACATCATGCAATCATCTCCCCAGTCTAAACGCATTAGACCCAGATCCTACCAAAGCACAACTCACCTTAGGAAATAAAACACAGTAGAGAATATCTCAAACTTAACCACAGTAGGCACAACCTCATAGTCATGAAAGATCACATTTAGAGGTATAACACAGGGTGCATAAAGCATAGTACATACATTACCTTTCCTAGCACCACATAATCACCATAGGGCCTGGTGCCCTATTAACCAACAGTCCCCCTGGCCAACTGGCCATCTCTATGGGGCTCAAATGCCCTGTGTCCAGAATGTCAGGGCTGCAGCCTATGCAGCGAAAGTCAAGGGTGTGCCATCTACGCAGGCCTAAACGTTGCAGCTGCCCACTACTTGCTGGGCAGATGAGAATATCACATGAGGGCCTTGACAATGCAGCTGGCACTAATTGCTGTGCAGCTGGGAGGACCAAATGAAGTCCTGGGCTCTCAATATGCCGCCTGACCAACTCAGGGACTATAGATCACTTGTGGCAGCAGCCTGCAATCTCGCAGGACAGCTGGGAAAATCGCCCAACTGGCATGCATAGGCGTTACTGGCCCTCTGGACTCTCTCTGGGCCTTAAAAACAAATGCCAAAGATGGAGCGGCCTTCTGGCAGACCTCAAGGAAGAGGTACTGGCACCAAACAATATGCACACCACAGCATTGGGGCGACCTGCGATGGCGGGCCTGCTCATGGGGAGCCATCTTCCAGCACAGGGGCTCCTCTGACCTCTTAAGGGCACATCTTGACCAATGTGGAGGGGACCGCTCTCTGGAGGGACCGCTCGGAATCTGTGCCTCGACCAGCACGACTCTGCCCCCTCGAACCCCTCACTCACCGGCTCTGGGGGCGATGTCAGGATTCTCCTATTTGCGGTGGGAGCACTTCTCTCACGGGGCTTCTCTGGACTCCTGGGAGCCCCGCGCTGCCGTTCGCGGTCCTTGGCTGCCTTTGCTCTTCACCCGGGCCCCATGCTGGGACCTGGGACTTCTCTTCATTGCTCTGGGAGGTGGGGTGGGTTCCCGTTCTCCCTCGCTCTGCACACCGGGGCTCCCATTGGCTCATGGGAGCCCCGCACTGACACAGCATAACTTCTGGTCATGCTGCGGTCCCACCCACGTTGGGTTGCCTGACTTCCGAGTCGCATTTGGCAATGGCCCGGCGGTTTTCTCTCAGTGACTTCTCTGCAATATGGGGTAGGCTCCTGTTTTTGCACAAAGATACCGGCGGGGTTGACACCCACCGTGATGGCAAATAAGCGGGGTGGGCACCCAATTAAAATCATAAAAATAAGCAGGGTGGGATCCCGCTCAATACTCAAGGAATACGGGGTGGACTCCCACTTCAGCCGCATCACGGGGGAATCCCTCATGCTGGGATTCCCTCTATCTCCATGGGCAGCCAATAACCAGGGGCTTTCAAAAGTAAAGCCAAGCGCTCCTCCCTCCTGGGGGACATGCAATTAAAGAGCTCCTCTTTAGGACAATTAAAGCGCTTGGCTGTAATGGGAATAAAGTGCTCCCAGGGTGCTAGGACAGCAAAAAAAAAGGTCCTGTAGGAAAACCAAATAAGTCCTGTCAAAAATGTCCTCAAAGATGAAAAGGGCAATGCAGGGCCCAGGGAGGCAAGCCCTCATGGTAGCCCCCCTTGTGCCTCAGCAGCAGCACGCCCTGTCAGGAACAGAATTGCAGAACTGAACATTTTCATGGGGTCACAGCCCCTATATTTATACTACCAAATCCCTTTGTGTCACAGCACAGGGCTTGGGGATACCAGTTAGGACTGGTTTACTGGAGCTTTGGAGCACTTTGTTTTGCTCAGCTCCTCTCTCCTTTGTCAGGTGGGGCCTCAGGGATCAGACGCACCACAAGGGGCGGAGCCGGCATTGTGGAGGGAAGGCACAGTCCTATTCAGGTCCCAGGTGCAACTCCTCCCTCCCATCTGCATGCAGATCTCTCTATTCATCGCTGGGCTGACTCCCCCTAGCTCCTGGAGTCACCCACACCTCTCAGCTCCGGTCAATCACAAGCCAGACATGCAATTCACATCAGGCAGGCAGACACACAGTACACAGAAATGCCAACTTCTAAAAAATGGCCTGAATTACTTTACCAATGTCATATAATTCCTAATTTCAAAAAGGTCCTTCAAAGCACTGCAAACACATTTGTTTATTTCATATTTGTACCTTTTTATTTATTCTTCTTTTACTTTTTTCCAAAATTATTTTTCATATACTTTTTTTCAAAATTCATTATATTCATATCTCATAAAAATTAGTACATGTATCTAATTGACAATACATATGTAAACAATAAGAAAACACCATACAGAGAACACATCTAAACCACTCTCACCAATTTATCATTCATCCACTATCATACACTTAAATTACACTCTTTATTCTGTGTCTAAGGAGTCACAGGTCTTTCTGTGAACTGTCACGCTAGGTCGACGCGTTTCGGTGGGTTCAGACCACCTTCCTCAGGACCTGTGACAGAACAAAGCTCGTCACACCAATTTGTGGACTCTGTATGGATATCTGTAATCATAAATACAATACAATGTATCCATGCCATCATCATTTGGAAGCAACAAACAGTTACATCATGACTTAATAAAACGCAATCTGTCCATAGCAATTATCATTTTATGAAGGACCAAAATTTTTTACATAATACATTGCATTACTCATTTATTTTTCATCGTTGCCTTGTTTGTGTCATAAACCAACACTGACCTGGCTGGGTAATTACATTAGTGTTAGACATTACCCCAAGCAACTAATTTAGGGAGATTAACTATTGTCATATGGTTTAGACATTACCCCAAGCAACTAATTTAGGGAGACTAACTATTGTCATATGGGAGTTGGGAGGCTCTCAGACTTTGAAGTAAAGGGAGAAAACAAGATGCAAGAATGAAATTTAGAATGAGAGAAAAAAAACAAGAATCAATGTAAACGGTTGCACAGTTAGATTTTGAAGAAATCTAAAAGCTGACTCCATACCAGCCAGCACGAAAGAGTGTCAACAATTTATATACAAATACTCTTACCCTAGCAAAAATTCAGGGAGATGGTCTATTGCAGATTTTCAGCCATCAATTGATTGGGTAGTTCGTCCTATAGTGATATTGAGAATTTATTTCTAATTTGAGTATGCATAAAAAATATTAAAATTCCATTATATACATTCCAAAACTGCTTACCTAATGTAGATTCTACTTAGTACTGTCTTTTATATATCGTGATTCCTAGTTGGTTTCTCCCCATGTTAGGTATGCATCATATGCCACAAAACTTTCTGTTGGAAATATATAGACAAATTCTCAATATATGCCCTCCGGGTTTGATAAGAGAAATTCCAATGCTCAAAGTTGAACAAACTAACCTCGTATAAAAGTATTATCCCAATGTCAACCTTAAATTCGGAGACGATATTTCCTCCGTTTCTCATAATTTTCATGTTTTTCCGGTTATGTACGCATTGCATTAAGGCTGTAGCAACATATTCACACAGAGTTTTAGAGCCATGTTAAATAAATTAAAGGTTCTTGAATTTTTTAACCACCTACAGTTTTAATATCTTTTACCGACATTATCGGCACTATTTGTTCGTATTTCTACCCATTGGCATCCTTATACCCCGGTTACCACATAAGAGGTTTTTAAAAAAAAACATATTTGTGTTTCGTTCTTATTTTTTTCCTAAACTCGTACAAGTACTATTGTTATAGTTCTTCTCACTTGAGGGTTTACCGCTAAAGATTACACATTGGCATCATTATCCCTTGGCTACCGCTGTATTTCTCTAATACTGCATAAGAGTTTTAATAAACCCATTTGTATTTCGTTCTTATTTATTGTCTTACCCCGTACTAGTACTATTATTATAGTTGTTCTTGGATGGGGGTTTACCACTAAGGATCAACTATCCTACCTAATGCTACAACCGCTCAAATTGGGCAGAAGGCGGTAGATATCTATCCATTAAGCGGCCTTCTCACAGTCTTTTTAAATACTCAATACAGTGCTTACCCGAGTTTCAGTCTTCCGTATTCAAAATGCTGTCATCTTCCGATACCTTGAAACCGGAAGCTTACTGTCAGTCGATTCAAATACCGTCATTGACGCGCCAATTCGGCCTGTGTGTGGGAGGTTCTGCATGTAAACACGGGCGCCATTTTTAAATGGAGTTACGTGTTCTATATTTATCACTAATCATATAGGATTTTATCTTATGTTTATAGATCTAATAAAATCGTATAGATTCGTTTTTATCTAGTGAGGTCTTTTGTAATTAGAACAAGATTCATGCATAACATATTACCAAATTACTGACGCCGTGTTTTAATATTGATATAGGCGCCATTACTAAAAGGAGTTTACAACTTCTCTCTTGCTTCCCACTTGCACATAATATTATAATATGTATAGTGGCATATGTTTAATTTTAAGATAGAACCTGATCGTATGTTAGCTGAATGTTTCAAGGTAGTACTCAGACTCAAATGTCTCGCGATTTCCTTATTAAGAACGTGGTCACAGCCAGGTTTCATCCCTCGATACTATGAATTCTGATGTTACAAAATTAAGGTTGACACGCCAACTCGGCCTTTGTATAGAAGGTTCTGCATGTAAACACGGACGCCATTTCTAAATAAAGTTTCGTGTTCTGTATTTATCACTAATCGTATAGGATTTTATATTATGTTTTTCGATCTAATGAAATCTTTTTAGATTCGTTTTTATCTAGTAAGGTCTTTTGTAATTAGAACAAGATTCATACATAACAAATTACCAAATTACTGACTCCGTGTTTTAATGTTGATATAGGCGCCGTTACTCAAAAGAGTTTACACCTTCTCCATTACTTCCCACTTATAATATGCACAGTGGCAAGCGTTACAGGCTGTGACTTTCCTTCTACAATGATACCCGGACAACAGACCAGATGTGTTCATTGTACAGTGCTTAGAGGTAGTCCTTTTTAATAATTTTTTTGAATTTGACGGATCGCTTTATAAGCAAGTCAAAGGCACAAGTATGGGAGCATCTTGTGCTCCAAGGGTGGCGAACACATACATGGGAGAGTGGGAAAAGAAAAATATCTACAATGAAACCGCCCCTTTTATGGCGACAATTTATCGAAATATTTTTTTTGTTTTGGGTGGTGATGTAGTACAACTTGAAGAATATATCTTGTGGCTCAATGCAAGTGACAAAAATGTAAAGTTCACTTCAAACTATAGCTGTAAAAAAGTAGAATTCCTTGATATTGTCATTGATGGAAATAATGGCACCCTACAAGTTAGTTTGTTTCGCAAACCCACAGCAAAAAATACTATACTCCAATTTGGGAGTTTTCACCCCCATTGCCAAAAGGATTCATCCCCTTTGGGGAATTCCTTCGTATTCGACGTAATTGTACGTCGCTATCTGACTATTCCATCCACGGTGCAATATTGAGGGATCGGTTAATTCAATGAGGGTATCCACATCGTTTGATTCGTCAAGCTTTTAAAAGAGCAAAATATTATGACAAAGATGCCCTACTTAATCATACGAAACAGAAACCCCATGATAAGATAACTTGTGTCATGGAAAGGGGCGACCACTCGGTCCCCCCGAACGTATGGTAGGGGGCCCGGATCCCCCCGGGAAACCATTTTGGGCGGGGGGCGTGTCACGGCTGGTATGCCCGAAGTGGCGTAGCCGGGGCGCGCCTTTTCCTGCCCAGAAGGGGTTGTCCTAGACACCTACACCGTTGGCCACGCCCACCAGGCGTACCGGAGGAGGGTACACGCCCTCCCGAAGAGGAATAAAGAGAGCAGGAATCCGAAGAAGCATCCTCTTGTTCCTGTGCTTGGAAGCTGCACCCACTCGTTGCACGTGAGCCCTCGACGGAACAAGGAGCAATTTTGAGAACTTGTAATTTTGTGTGTTTCTCTTTCAGCGACTTCGAGCCCAAGGGTCCAGGACCGTGTTGTGTAATGGGGATCGAATATCTGTTAACAATGCCTGGCAAGAAGGCGGGAAAGAAGTCCGGGACTGATCAGATGCTTCGCATGCTGATAAAAGATATGGCGAGTATGAAAAAGCAGATGGCAGCGATGAACAATACGGGTAAACCGAAAAAAATTATAGGCCCGGCATTGCCGGGAGTTGTCCCCGCGGGGAGGGGTAAAAGGGCCAGGAATAGGACGGCAGGGGAGGAGGTCCCGGTTCCCGAGTTACCCCCGGCAAGTCCGGTCATTCCAGTCGAGGCCCCGGTACCGATCCCAGACGCGGGTCAACCGATTCCGGTTGTTGTTACGCCCGCCAGCGAGGAGGACATGCCTCCGGAATTAGCCACCCAGTTGGCCGCATGGCTTGGCAGAAAGACAGGGGGTGCTACGGCACCGGGAGATACGGCCGAAGATGCCAAGTTACTAATGCAGCAGTTGCGGCAGTCGCGAGATGCCGCGAAGGCGAATCTCCCTCTTGTCCCCCCACAGGTGACCTCGGAAGGACCGGCAGCTGGTGTCGAAAAAACAGCAGGAACAGCAATGGAGCCGGGTAAGCAGGCATTGCCAATGGCAAGGGAGGGGTCTTTGCCCTCAAGACGGGAGAAGGTGGTTCAGCATATACCGTTGGCCACGAAAGAATTGATATGGGCTGATAAGTATGTGAATATGTTTTCTCTGCTGACTGACCATCGCGAGATGGAGTATGTTAAGACACAGAAGGATTTGTGGCACCCGAGTGTATGGCGAGCCAAAATGGCGGGATCAGGGTTGATGAGACAATCTCAAATTGGGCCAAGGCCTTTGCGATGTTTTCTGCAATTATTGGGGAACGTAAGCCCGAGGTTTTGCCCGAATTGTCCTGCTATCAGGCACGAATAATGGATTTTTATGAAACGTATGAGGGCAATGAGTGGATGGGTTACGATATGAAGTTTCGTAAGGCCAAGGAGTACGATTCATCTCTGACGCGGGATTGTCTCGACTCGATCTCTTGGCAGAAGCAGCTCCTGCCGGGCGCGACGAAGTCGTCCTCGCTTGGCGGAAATGGGTCGGGGCCTTCCCGCCATCAGCCTGCGGCGCCCTTTCGAGCGGGCCACGCTGGCGACCACCAACCAAGGAATGGTGGGAATGGGGGTAAGAAAGGGGTCTGTTGGAATTTTAACAGGGGCAATTGCACAAGGCCACAAGGGACATGTAAGTTCAGACATGTGTGTGCAGGTTGAGGAAATTCTTCACACCCCGAGAGTTCGTGCAGAGCCAAGAATGGTGATACAGGGGTAGAGGAGGGGCCAAACAGGTCTGAGGGGGACCATTGTGTACCACTACCTACCCCCGTTGATATCATGGCAATGATCCCCTGGGTAAACAAATACCCTGATCATGTCTCCGCTGGGGTGTTGAGGAACGGCTTCTTATATGGTTTCCACATCCCGGCGGGGGATTTTCGTGGGGAACCACTTTGTAGAAACCAACTGTCGGCTCAGCATAATCCAGCGGTGGTTGAGAGGAAGATAGCAAAGGAGGTTGCCCTTGGCCGGGTTGCTGGCCCATATAGGCACCCGCCAGTAACTGATTTCATCTGTTCCCCGTTGGGAGTAGTCCCCAAGAAGGACCCGGGTGAATTTAGGCTGATCCATAACTTGTCAGCTCCAAGGGGTCTTTCGGTGAACGATGCGATTGACCCAGGAGTTTGTTCGGTGCGGTACGCATCCTTCGATGATGCCGTCGCCATGTTGAATCGCCTGGGGCCCGGAGCGCTGATGGCGAAGTCAGATATCGAGTCAGCGTTCCGGTTGCTCCCGGTACACCCACGGGATCAGCTTCTGTTAGGCTTTGTGTTCCAGGGCCATTACTACATGGATAGATGTATGCCAATGGGTTGCTCCATCTCTTGTGCTTATTTTGAGAAATTCAGCTGTTTTCTGGAATGGGCATTTACCAAAGCCACTGGCCATAGCCATGTTATGCATTACCTGGATGATTTTTTGTTCTTGGGGGCAGCCAGCGACACAAAATGTGCGCAGGCCTTACATGAATTTTGCACTCTCATGAAGGGGTTCGGGGTGCCATTGGCACCAGGTAAGACGATTGGGCCATCTACTTCACTCGAGTTTCTTGGAATTGAGCTCGATTCTGTGGAGGGATGTTTCCGTTTGCCAGTAGGGAAAGTAGCGAAATTCAGGGCTTCCCTGGAACTGTGCATTAGCAAAGAGAAAGTTACTCTTCATCAGTTACAACAAGCAGTGGGCCAGCTTAACTTTGCCCTAAGAGTGATACCAATGGCCCGCCCCTTTTCCCGCTCTATTGCACAAGCCATGGTTGGTCTCAAGGAAGGACACCACCGCACGAGACTGTCGGCAGAGGTTCGCCAGGATATGCGCATCTGGTTGGCGTTCCTGGCGGACTTCAACGGTCGAGTGGTGTGGAGCAAGCCGCCAGCGTCTTCGGACGAGCTGAGTTTGTGGACCGACTCGGCGGGGAGCGTGGGATTTGGCGCCATCTTTGGTAATCGATGGTCGGCGCAGACATGGCCGACGTGGTGGCACACTAGCGGTCTCACAGGTAACATTGGGTTTCTCGAGTTGTTCCCCATTTTTGTGGCTCTGAAGGCATGGCTGGATGAGTTCAGAGATCGCTCTGTGGTGTTTTGGTCCGATAATATGACTGTAGTTGAATGTATAAATAATCAGGCAGCATGCTGCAAGTGGATATTGAGATTACTGAAGGAAATTGTACTACTTTGCATGAGACTGAACGTACAATTCAGGGCGAAGCATGTGCCGGGTGTACTGAACCAGGCGGCTGATGCACTCTCTCGTTCACACTTGCAGGCTTTCAGGGGTTATCTACCTTCCGCGGACCTAGCGGCGGCACCATTCCCCGAAGCACTCTGGCTACTCGGTGCCCCGGATTACAAGACCTCGTGGCAGCAAGCTTAGCCCCCAGGACAAGGAAGGCATACGAAGGAGCGTTTCGTTCCTATTGTGCATTTTTGGGTCCGGCAGGGGGGGACAATTGGGGTCAGGAGGATTATGTCCTGAAGTTTCTAGTAGCACTGCACAGTGCAGGCCGATCAGCGGCAACGGCCAATAGGCACCGGGCCGCCATTTCATTCATGGCGCAGGCGCATGGCATCAAGGACCCGACATCGTTCTTTTTGGTAAAGAAAGCCCTTCGTGGTTGGCAACGCCTTGAGGGTCGTAGAGTGGACGAGAGGCGCCCGATTGGGTTAGAAAGGTTGTCCCTGCTAATGTCGATACTCCCCACGACATGTTCCTCCCAGTTCGAGGCAGTGCTGTTCCGGGCCGCTTTTGCATTAGCGTTCCATGGGGCTATGCGGGTGAGCGAGCTGGTTGCAAGAAATAAGAAAGATGTGGAGGGAGGTCTGTGTCGGGATCACATTCTGATTAAGGGTGATTCAATGGTGGTCACAATAACCAGGTCCAAGACCAACCAGAGTGCTATGGGAGACAGTGTTATTGTCCAGCGTATGCGAGGGTCCCCCATGTGCCCGGTGAAGTGCGTTGAGGAATATTTGGCACGAAGGGCGGATACATGGGGGGGAAGCCTGCTGAGACACATCGACGCCACCCCACTGACGAGGTTTCAGTTTCAGAGGGTGCTAACAATGGCAATCGCAGCAGCGGGCTTGGACCCGGGCGATTTCGGGACCCATTCCTTTAGGATAGGGGCTGCTACAGAGGCTACAGCCAGGGGTCAGAGTGTTGAGAAGGTGAAACAACTGGGACGATGGTCCTCGAACTGTTATAAAAGGTATGTGCGGTTGCACATGTTGTGAAGTCAATGTCATGCACTCACGCTTCTTGTCTTCTGTTTGGTTTACAGTTTCGCGAGCATGCTATGCGGGGCGGACTGTGCAGTCGACCCGGCACCTGGGGACCAGCGGTCAGAGATCACCGGCTGAGGAGAGAGTGGTGTGGGTCGTGGGCCACTCATACGTGAGGCGGGCCGGGGACGTATTTAAAGCAGGTGACGTGACTCACGCAGCTGGGGAATACGGGTACAGGGTGACCTTCCACGGAAGGGGCGGGCTCTGTATTGACCAGTTTCAATCTTTTATCGAGGAACTGTTAGGGCGGCAGAGGTCACCGCCATCTGTAATCATAGTACATCTGGGGGGCAATGACTTGGTGACACTCGGTCGGCGAGTACTACTCGAGCGAGTTCTATCTACTATTAGCTGGCTAGCGAGAAGGATCCCGGTGTGCACGATAGCATGGTCCCACATGATTCCCAGGAAGGTGTGGCGGGGGGGCCTCTCTGTGTCAGCTCTGAACCATTCAGTGAAAAAGGTCAATAACAAACTTGGTAGGTTGTTTCGCTCGGCGCAGTTGCACTGTATTCCGCATAGATGTATTCGGGGGGATCACATGTATCTCGATGATGGGGTCCATTTGTCCCGGGAGGGGAATGTCTTACTCATAGGAGACTTCATAGTATGGTTAAGGGGTTTGTAAAAGCATGACCTTTAGTAGGAGTTTGTGGGGGGCCGGATAGCCGGTCAACTATCCGGCCTGTGGCGGTAAGGTCATGATCGGTGAGCAGTAATTTCAAGGTCCCTAGAGGGGGGGCGCCACCCACTATGAATGGGAGCGCCCGGGGGGAGGCGGCCATTGGCCCCTCACACGGGGAGGCAGCACCCACTAAGTATGGGTCGCCTAAGGGAAGACGGCCATAGGCCCCTTCCAGGGGAGGAGGTGGCTAAGATGCCCCTCCTACGAATTTCCTGGGGCCCGGATATCCGCGACGGCGGATGTGATAGACAGTGTGGGGTGGGAGGGGGGTCCACGCTACCTTCTTACAGACACCTCACACGAGTCCTCAGACGACCCTTAAGATGGCGTCGAGTTAAAATAGGGGGCCCCCACAAGACAAGGGAAATTGGAGTTGGCACAGAGGTACAGTCCTCTGCGCGCCCGCCCTCACATCGTGAGGGGGAGAGTTCTGGTAGTAGGGATCTGACACCGGTTGCGACCTTGCCGTTGGCCCGTAATGCTAGGATGTACAATTTTAATTTCGAAAGTATGCATTTGCAGGATGTTAGACTCGGCTAGGAAAACCTTTGTACTAGAGATTTGTTAAGGTTAGCCAAAGAACATGTCTTCATCAAAATGTAATAAATGAAAATTGTACATGATATGAAACTGTTATTTTAATGTTTTAATTTTGTTTCATATTTTAATAAATACGGCCGGGAGGGTGACTCCCTCCCGCCTTCCAAAAGTTCAGAACTGCGTCCGTCTTCCCATCCTTGGGGATTGTGTTGGGAGGGGGTGACAGGCATCCCGGCCATATAAATCATTCACCACTAAATTACAAGATAAAAATTGTCATCAATAGGAATTGGAGAATTCTAGATGTGGAAAATGATAGACAGTTAGCTAAACCACTGTTAGCTTATAGACGGAACAGGAACCTTAAGGACCGGCTGGTCCATACAAGGAACAGATTCAAATCATGAGAGATGCAGACAGCTTTGACTGGTTACCTGTAGTACAGGGAAACCATAGATGTGGCAGCTGTCATGCCTGTGAGTTCGCTCTGGTAAGTGACACCATTCAATACAATAGTGTAAATGTGAAATTGAAATCCTTTACAAATTGTAGAAGTAAAATCGTCATTTACTATATTCTATGCCCGTGTGGCTTTGCATACATAGGCGAAACAGGACGAGGTCAGAATAAGGTTTAGCGAACATAAATCGGCTGTGAGAGCAAGTAAGATGACAGCACCCCTAACTCAACATTGTTTGGATTTCAATCATAAGGAATCCGACCTAAAATGGTGTATATTGGAAAAAGTACAACATAAAAATGGGGAACTTATGGAGGTAACAAGAAAGAAACGTGAGAGTACTGGATTTGCCAATTGGACAGTGTGCGGAGAGGTTTAAATGAGAATATTTCAAGGTATGTAACAAAATAGCCATAATAATATCCGTTCTGTCCGTGGAAAATACTGAATATATCTCTCCACAGATCATCCTTAATATAATGATAGAGTATTAAGGATCGGACTTAAATAAATTGAGTTTTCACTTTAATCTCTAATTAAGGTAACCTTGTTCTTGTGAGACCAAAATTTATAGTACTTAGGAATGAAACCTAAACAGATATGTGCTTAGGCTGTGTTCTACGTACTTAATGAGGAAATCGTGAGACACTCTATTTTGAACACTACCATGAAAAATTCAGTTAACATAATATCAGGTTCTATCTCAAAATTAAATATATGCCACTATGCATATTATAAGTGGGAAGTAATAGAGAAGGTTTAAACTCTTTTGAGTAACGGCGCCTATATCAACATTAAAACACAGAGTCAGTAATTTGGTAATTTGTTATGTATGAATCTTGTTCTAATTACAAAAGACCTTACTAGATAAAAACTAATCTAAAAAGATTTCATTACATCAATGAACATAAGATAAAATCCTATACGATTAGTGATAAATGCAGAACACAAAACTTTATTTACAAATAGCATCCATGATTCCATGCAGAACCTTCTATACACAGGCCGAATTGGCGTGTCAACCTTGATTTTGTAACATCAGAATTCATAGTATCGAGGGATGAAACCTGGCTGTGATCCACGTTCTTAATAAGGAAATCGCGAGACACTTGAGTCTGAGTACTACTTCGAAACATTCAGCTAACATACGTTCAGGTTCTATCTTAAAATTAAACATATGCCACTATACATATTATAATATTATGTGCAAGTGGGATGCAAGAGAGAAGTTGTAAACTCCTTTTAGTAATGGCGCCTATATCAATATTAAAACACGGAGTCAGTAATTTGGTAATTTGTTATGTATGAATCTTGTTCTAATTACAAAAGACCTCACTAGATAAAAACAAATCTATAAGATTTCATTAGATCTATAAACATAAGATAAAATCCTATATGATTAGTGATAATTATAGAACACGAAACTCCATTTAAAAATGGCGCCCGTGTTTACATGCAGAACCTCCCACACACAGGCCGAATTGTCGCGTCAATGACGATATTTAAATCGACTGACAGTAAGCTTCCGGTTTCAAGGTATCGGGAGATGACGGCATTTTGAATACGGAAGACTGAAACTCGGGTAAGCACTGTATTGAGTATTTAAAAAGACTGTGAGAAGGCCGCTTAATGGATAGATATATACCTCCTTCTGCCTAATTTGAGCGGTTGTATCATTAGGTAGGATAGTTGATCCTTAGTGGTAAACCCCCATGCGAGAACAACTATAATAATAGTACTAGTATGGGATAAGACAATAAATAAGAACGAAATACAAATGGGTTCAATAAAACTCTTATGCAGTATTAGAGAAATACAGCGGTAGCCGAGGGATAATGATGCCAATGTGTGATCTTTAGCGGTAAACCCTCATGTGAGAAGAACTATAACAATAGTACTTGTACGAGTTTAGGAAAAAAATAAGAACAAAAGAAAAATATGTTTTTTTAAAGAAACCTCTTATGTGGTAACTGGGGTATAAAGATGCCAATGGGTGGAAATACGAACAAATAGTGCCGATAATGTCCGTAAAAGATATTAAAACTGTAGGAGGTTAATAAATTCAAGAACCTTTAATTTATTTAACATGACTCTAAAATCCTGTGTGAATATGTCGTTACAGCCTTAATGCAATGCATACATAACCGGAAAAACATGGAAATTATGAGAAACTGAGGAACTATCGTCTCCGAATTTAAGGGTGACATTGGGATAATACTTGTATACGAGGTAAGTTTGTTCAACTTTGAGCATTGGAATTTCTCTTATCAAACCCGGAGGGCATATATTGAGAATGTGTCTATATATTTCCAACAGTTAGTTTTGTGGCATATGATGCATACCTAACATGGGGAGAAACCAACTAGGAATCACAATATATAAAAGACAGTACTAAGTAGAATCTACATTAGATAAGCAGTTTTGGAATGTATATAATGGAATTTTTATATTTTTTATGAATACTCAAATTAGAAATAAATTCTCAATATCACTATAGGACGAACTACCCAATCAATTGATGGCTGAAAATCTGCAAATAGACCATCTCCCTGAATTTTTGCTAGGTAAGAGTATTTGTATATAAATAGGTGACACTCTTTCATGCTGGCTGGCATGGAGAGTCAGCTTTTAAGATTTCTTCAAAATCTAACTGTGCAACCGTTTACATTGATTCTTGTCTTTTTTCTCTCATTCTAAATTTCATTCTTGCATCTTGTTTTCTCCCTTTACTTCGAAGTCTGAGAACCTCCCAACTACCATATGACAATAGTTAGTCTCCCTAAATTAGTTGCTTGGGGTAATGTCTAACCCATATGACAATAGTTAGTCTCCCTAAATTAGTTGCTTGGGGTAATGTCTAACACTAATGTAATTACCTAGCTAAGTCAGTGTTGGTTTATGACACAAACAAGGCAACAATGAAAAATAAATGAGTAATGAAATGTATTATGTAAAAATTGTTGGTCCTTCATAAAGTGATAATTGGTATGGACAAATTGTGTTTTCTTAAGTCATGATTTAAGTGTTTATTGCTTCCAAATGATGATGGCATAGATACATTGTATTCTATTTATGATTACAGATATCCATACAGAGTCCACAAATTGGTGTGACGAGCTTTGTTCTGTCAAAGGTCCTGAGGAAGGTGGTCCGAACCCACCGAAGCGCGTCGACCTAGCGTGACAGTTCACAAAAAGACCTGTGACTCCTTAGACACAGAATAAAGAGTGTAATTTAGGTGTATGATAGTGGATGAAAGATGAATTGGTGAGAGCGGTTTAGATGTGTTCTCTGTATGGTGTTTTCTTATTGTTTACATATGTATTGTCAATTAGATACATGTACTATTTTTTATGAGATATGAATATAATGAATTTAGAAAAAAGTATATAAAAATAATTTTGCAAAAAAGTAAAAGAAGAATAAATAAAAAGGTACAAATATGAAATAAACAAATGTGTTTGCCGTGCTTTGAAGGACCTTTTTGAAAGTAGGAATTATATGACATTGGTAAAGTAATTCAGGCCATGAGGGAATCATTCTTTGTTCAGAAAGAAAATACTGCCCTTGGAAAGAGAACTTGTTGCTCAGTCGAGGCAAGGCTGTAAAATATCAAAGAGAAAAGAACCACATGCAATTTAACCTTGCTTGAGTGAAGAGTTCTGACTACTTCCAGAAATTTGCGCTTGTCACAGCTTTACAGTCATAATCCGGAAAAAGTTATAAAAATTCCATTTCTCATAGGTGAAATTATGTAGGTGTATATTTTTGAATTTGAAAAAACTACCTGCTTTTGTTAACATTTTTCTAATAGTTAGGTACGGTGTTAGCCAAGACCTTTTGAATTTACTAAAATATTATGTATAATACAAATACTTAAAGGGGCTTACAGCCACTTCTCTTCATCCATGGGTCTGTTGTTGTGTCATTCTCACATTCCACTTTTATCAGTTCCTGACTCCTTCCAATGCTGTCAATTTGTTTTGAGGTGGACTGTTCCCATTTCACAGCGTACCATATTGTGTTTCTGAACTTTGTTTGACTGATGGATTCTGTAACAAACGTTGTCCAGGAAGGAAACCAAAATCTATGGTGTTTAATTTGCAGCATTCAAAACAAGGGTGGGTATAGTTTGGGTTTTATTATCCAATATTTGTTTACTGTGAAATCTCTTTCCTTCCTTTTTTTATCTTCTTTCTTACCTTGTTTCTTTCCTTTTTCCTTTGAATATTTCAATTTCAATGTATTTATTAAACGTTTGAAATCATTACTGTAAAATGTATTCCCCCTCCACCTTATGACCTCATGGATAAAAACAAATGTGAAGTGCCAAAGCTCAGACATACCCATAAGGCGATATGGATTTCACTTGCAGGTGTAAAAATCGACGATTGTGGAAGCCAGATCTTCTTAATTATGGGCATATACTCACATACAATTAGCTATATGACCTAAAAAATACATGTCACATCCGAAAAACCAATAAATAATCAAAGACTTAAAAATCCATAAAAATAAACAGATTAATAATTGAGGCTGCAACACTATGTGTTCCTTCTAGCTGTGGATGGAGCACACTATCCTATGGCACAGAAGGGGTAAAATGCGAAGTAAAGTCCTATTAAATAACTATTATTGCATATGTTACACACAGATGCTGGAGTAGACTCCTTCCGGTTTACTGATACCTTTCAGGTTAAAAAGGAGACAATATTGAAAGTGAGATTGCTAACTAGTCAACGTCTGATAATCATCTATGGCAACTCGGAAGTGCAAACCTAATAGATTTCATTAACTTCCCCAGTCTGGCAAGACTGCATGCAGTATTTTCTGTGAAGCAAAAGACTGAGGCCTCCAAGCAAGTCCTAGCTCATTTGCCCTAATGATAGGGCAAAGCAGGCGGCGGCGCTCATCAGTCAGTTTGGGGCAACAACACAACAGATGCAACCAAGATTCTTTACGATACAAACATAGCCTGCAAGAGACAGCTTCCTCGTTGGGTGCACAGGATTTATTAAAGTCTCTGATTAGTAAAGAGATAAGCCCCATATAGAGGATTTTCCTGCCGGCCTGCACTGACACAGCATCATGGAAGTAGGGTTGTACTTTCCCCAAGGTATATGATTTGTCCCTTGGCGCTATGATGGGGTTGGCACAAAAGATTGCAAAATCCTTTTCCAATGAGGTCACCAATATCTGCCTGTTTGCCACTTTTTTCCAGGCAGATAAAGGAATGTTGAGGAAGTGCAAGCTTTTTGCCTGGCCAAGCCCGGGTTGCCAGGGGAGCCATCCTCCTCAAAATTCTTCCTCAGTTGGTATTTGAATGAATCTTCTAGGACCCTAATAAAAAAAACATATTTAGCTCCCCCTGGCTTGCCAAGTCTTTTCTCCCAAGGCCAAATTCCAACCTCAGCCTCACTCATTTGGTATGCCACAGTGCTAACAGTACTGCTTTGGCTGTGCAGCATTTAGAAGCCTGTCCATGGCACCGGGAAAGGCCAGAGGTCCATAACTGATTGCCGGAATCGGTTTTGCTTTCAGGACTGTCAGCATGGGCTCTGCAGTTTGAATTAACAAGTGGCTGCTTAGTGGCTTCAATGTGTGGACAACACATTTGGGCTTTATACTGAGATGCCTTTAGTGGGCAGCTGGCAACTGCCAGGTGGGGTGAGGCTTTTCCTCCATACTGCCAAGTGGGGTGAGGCTTTTCCTCCATACTCTTGAGGTAAGGCTCGATGGTATATTAAGCCCACTTTGAGGGCGAGTCTGATGGCTAATTATAGCTTCATAGATGATTTTTAAGACATTCAATACTGTTCGCCAAGACTTTGTGTTGTATCTTTTGTATTTTCTATAGATTTTCCAAGAGGCTCGAGGATTGCAAACTGTGAGAATACCGATCTACAGTGTATCCTTTATGGTTTTCTTTAATTTTTTTGCTTGTGTTTATATCACTTTTTACAATTAGCAGTAGCAGCATTAATATCTATTAGGTCCTGACGAAAGCAGCAGGTCTATCTCTACATTTGAGTCCTGAAACATGTTGACCGATTATTTACTAGTGGACAGCTATCTATTGAAACTGCCCCTTTGCACTGTTTTTAACTCTTGATCGTTTCAGACATAAAAAAAGCTTGGGGTCTGATTACACTTCAATTTTAAAATTCACATCCCTTTTTGCACTGCACTTTTTCCCATACACTTTATATACTACATTTGCTCACATCTGTATTCATACCTTTGAAAACATCCTTGGGCTCCTCCATCATTAGGGTGGAGTAGTAGCCCTGTTAAAGGAGACCCAGACGATGAAGCATGTCACCTGGAATGGTGAGTGATGGAAATCCATACAAATTTTGTATATTTTTTCAAGTCTTGGATGGTTAGAGTATTGTTGTTCTTCTTTATTTGGACTTCGGGATATATTCTGTGTGCATTAACCTCATCCATGCGGTGCCGATTTTCCCCCGGTGCTGGGCCCTAATGTAAATGGGTGTGGTCATGACGGAACGGTTCCGTCATGAGCACAGCTCGACTGAGGCTCATGACGGAACCGTTCTGTCATGAGCATCGAAAGGGTTAAGGGCATTCTGTAGGCATTTTCTGGTGAGGTCCTTGATTGCTGTGTTGTCCGTATGTTGCAGTATAGGAAGTTGCACCCTGCCCAGCATTGGTGTAACTAGACTTGCAACTTGCACGGCGGCCCTCAAGTCTGCTGTATGGATATCAAAGAGAAGGGGGGGGTAAATCACAACCCTGTTTAAGTCGGTTGTTTGTGTCAACCATGGAGGTTACTGTGGTAGGGCTAGTTTTAACCTGATCCATTTCCCTGATATAAAGAAATAATCGCCTTGAGGAACAGGAGTGGAATCCCCATGCGCACATTTTCCCTCATAGTCTTCTACGATCTACCCTGTTTAAAGTGGCGCTGTATTCTATAAAGCAGCAAAACAAGGGTAGAGATTCCTCTTCATCATTTGGGTATATAAATATGCCAACGCTGTGATATTGTTCATAGTTGAATAGTCTGGCCTGAATTTTGTCTGAAAAAATTGGAGGATTCCATTTTCATTTTTCCTTTACCCATGACTCTAACTACTTCAAGAGAACTTGGGTGTAAGCTTTGGCTTCTAGGTCAAACAGGGCAATTGGCTTATTATTGTTTAGCGGATTTGAGTGATCGCCTATTTTGTGGATGGGAAAGAGTATTGAACTTCTTCAAGAAAAGGCTGTCCTAAGAACGGTAATGGAGCGGCAATCGATTGATTTGTGACCTCTTTTCTTGTTGCCCCTTGCCCTGCAAAGAAAGTGTTTGCAATTGACTAGTATCTTGTGATGACAGGGAATATATGGTATTGTTTTACTGGCCATTGGGCAATAGTTTGCATCAGGCATTCCCCAGTGCCTGTTGAAGGTCAGCAATGAAAGCTTCCCAATCACCCATGACTGTGGTTGGAAAGGAAAACTTAGAACCAAGATTTCTCTTCACCACCCAGGCTGACAGTTTATCCCCTTGGTTAGCAGATCATTTGATTCTATGAAGAATCATGTGGTGCTCTTCTTCTGTTGTTTCCCTGATCACTAGGAATGAGGTTGTTGTTGGGGCCGCCAGTTGCAAGATGGCAAGAAAGAGCCTGTGATCACTTTCTCCCCTGTCATCAATTTAAAAATCTTCAAGCCTGGCTGCAATCATGTCACTGTCTAAGATGTAATCAATTGTAGATGCATTCCAAAAGGTAGGGATGGGGTGCCAAGAAGGTGAACAGGCTCCCTTCAGTGAATGGGTCAAGCATAGCTTATGGTTGTGAAGA
Organism: Lissotriton vulgaris; assembly: GCF_964263255.1. Lineage (NCBI taxonomy): Eukaryota > Metazoa > Chordata > Amphibia > Caudata > Salamandridae > Lissotriton > Lissotriton vulgaris. Next base: position 593,120 of record NW_028248529.1, read on the forward strand.
AAAGCATGAAGAGGAACAGCTCCAGCACCACTCCGAAGAGATTGGATGTCTTATCCAGGTCCCTCCTGTTGGAGTCCCTAACTATGATTGCCCTATGAGAGTCATAGTTGGTCAATAAGTTATTAAGCGTTCTTGTTAGGGTTTTTAAAATGTCTTTCTTCTGAGTCTGTGCGGTATTGAAGTAACAGTTCATTAGCAGCAAGGTTAAGAATTGAGATTTAGGCCTTTTTTAAGTAGAGCTTGTATAGCGAGTGATTTGATGGATATTTCAGTGACGAATTTTTCAGGCACATTTAAAAAAAGCTGAGAGTCCGCCAGATGGTTGTCTCAATATATGCTGTTTAGGGGCTGCAGCATGAAATTAATAATAGCCTGCAAGTGGTTTGGTATTCAATGTTCGGGTCTCCTGGAGGCACACAATGTCACAGCTGGATAGATAGACCTGAACAGACTTGTCCTTGGGGATTTTCAAGATTCCTGCTATGTTCCAGGAGATAATTGGTACTTGTTGTTGGCGGGGGCCTACCCCCCTTTCCCCGTCACTCAACATCTGACAATGTCTGTGGTTAGGAGTACTGCCTCTGTGCTCTTTTGGCCTCTATGGAGGCAGCCAAAGATAGACATAGGTGCGCTACTCGTTGATTATTGAAATAGGTAATCCTGATGCCAGTGGGGGCACTAAAAGAAGTTTGACTCATGTTGCCACCGTTAATGTTACTGTTAGTACCCTGCAGAACTGAGGAGACCCCCTTTGCCCCATTGGGGCATGCGAATATTTCTCTGGCTGAGGGGATTAGATGTCTATGCCCCAATCAGCTGTGGCATTTCCCCTGCGAGTTGAAGTCACTGTTGACAGAATACCACCAGAGTCAAGTCTCCATGAGTATCCAAGAGAGGTTCAGGAATCTTACTTCCTCCAGGTCATCTGAGTGGATTTGTGCAATAGATGTTATATGTTTTCATTAAATGAACAATGTTACTCCTGTTCAAGACATCATGGGGTTCCTTGATATGGTATCTGGGAGTAAGCACAGCCTCATAAAGGCAGGAGTTTTCATTGAAGGCTAATGATTCTTCTGTTACTGGGACCCATCCTTGATTGATGATTGGGGAGCCAGGAGGAGATGGGTCCCTAAGGGCGTTTCTGGTTTGGCAGCTGGTTACCTTTCCTGATGTAAAAACCTGACTTTATCATCATTATCTCTGTGGTAAAAGTGTGAGAGACCTAACCAGGCTCCTTGGTACCTTGATGCTGTATGTATTAGCTGCAAAGAGCTGAGTGCTGTTGTCTGTCTTCGTAATGTTTGGCACCACTACTTCTTTAAGCTCGGGTCTGATTTGGCCCTGTTAGGAGCCTGAAAATCCTGTGTGTTACTGAGATGGGGTGAGGTCCTCTAAGGTCCTCTGGCTTAGAAACACTCCGTATTTTGCTGCTCTTAGTTTGACCCCGTGTTTAACTGTGAAAATTAGATAAAGAGGTTTTTCTTTTATGTTATTTCCTGGAGTGCGTCTGATCAAGGTGAATAGCAATATCGATTTCTTTTAACATTGGCTTTATTTTGCTGCTTTCTCTGCTTTTTCTTGGCTCTCCAAGATAAAGGGGCACCTGGCGACACATGGCTGATTGATGTATCTATGTCATGACTATTCCTTTTGGGCTCAACAACATCACTGAGGTTGGCCATTGGATGGGTGGTTGGCACTTCAAGCCGTGATGCTAAGCTCAAAGGACCATGAGTAGAATTGTGACTGGTTCAAGAATTTGTTATTGTGCCTGAGGAGGTCCATCTTCACCTGTTGGAACCTGCATGAAGTCAACTGGAGCAGTTGATCTGGTAGTTGCCAGAGTGCCCTCCCACCTCCTAGATACTGCTACGATTCCCCCAAGAATCTCAGTGCGAGTGGCCCATTTATCAATTTTGTCTCAGATTGTGATTCCATTGCCAACGTTATTGTCCTGAACAACTCTGGGGTTAATTTGTGTGTTCTTTCTATTTTTGACTCACAGTTTTGCAGGAAGGAAGCAGTGAGATCACCCACCTCAATGGAATCAGCCGTCAGACCAGTTACAGGGGGAGTGGGCCCTGGAGGGGCTGACAAGTTTTCTCGCTTTATATCTACAGAGCCAGATGTGCATGGAAATAGCTTGGAGACCACCCTCTTTATTTAGGGTCTCCCAAGTGCTCACCGGGTTGTGTATTTTCATTGAAAATTATGTCACAGACTCCCTCTCTTGCTTTATTTGAAGGTATTAAGATCATTGGGGTTTTGGTGGGCCTTGGTTGTAGCAGGTTCCGGTTGACCATACTCCACAGTGACCCTTCAAATTATTGGGGGTGACATGTCTTTCTCCTGGGGTCTGTGTCTCAGCAAAGCGCAGTACTCTTTTTAAACGCCGTCATGCTTTGGCGAAAATCCTTAGGAGGGCTGAGGGAGGATTTTAATACAATCGATAGTAGGAGGGGCAGACACTGGGTTGCCAGATAAGGCCCTCCTAAATCGATTAATGCCACCTGTTGGCTTAATAGGCCAGTCTTAAGAGGTCTGAGAACCCACTCTCTGTGAGCCTGCACAGGCTTGTGCTCTTGCTTTGATAATTAGCCCTATAGTCCAGTGAAGTAGTTTTGTGGGTAATTTCCTGGCCACTGCATTCCCCAGCTGTTCTTCAACTGCTTTTCCTGCTGCCACAGGTGAAAGTCCGACACAGCAGGTGGGGTTTTTAGAGTTTCAGAAAGGCTGGGCGCACTACCTAGTGTGAACGTTGTAGTGATAAAATTAGACCAGAATTGGGTAGTGATGCGTACAGGCGGGCGGAAAAGACTCCTTAAGCCCTCAAATGTAGGTTAGAGATCCAACCTACAAGACCATAATAAGCTACAATGCCCTGACACACACCAAACAAAGTATAACCATACAGTAGGCAAGGTCTACAAAAACATTCTATGTACAGAGCCAAACAGAAAATTGCAATACAGTACAGTATCCTTGGGAAATAGATGTAGATTTTATTGATTCCACAACCAGCCGACACGTGTTTCGTCGCATTGGAACAAATCGCTGCGACTCATCAGGGCTTAAGACATGACCAAAAGTTCTAAAAGGTCACGATCAATGTGTCTTTGTGGTCTGATTACGTATGAGTGCAGGTATAGGTTTTGATTCTCTAGGGTACGGGTGTTGCAGAAGTATAAGGAAGAAACGTTTCCGTATTGTAGGGAGGTTCCAGGTGTGTTGGTTCCTTCCGTAGCTAGGAGTAGCAAAACGAAGTACGCTGTTGATCGTCTCGGAAAGGTGAGTGTCACATCAGATCTGTTTTCCGGCACACTGTGGTTAAGACTCTGTGTTGTCAATGACGCTTGATATCTGTGTGCATCAAGCCGAAAACCGGGAGCGGATACTAAGACTGGTTCCGGCTCTGGTGGGTGCTACCTGTTGCCGGAACTTCGTAAGCGCCGTATCCCTCCTCCTGTATTTCCCTGTCGTCATTTTCCTGGGACAATGTTTTTGTAGACCTTGCCTACCGTATGGTTATACTTTGTTTTGTGTGTGCGAGGGCATTGTAGCTTATACAGGTGAAAGTCCACCCATTCCCACTTCCGGCTCCCAGCTTCGGAAGTTCCCTACTGGAGGAAAGGGCTGAAGGCACTGCTGCTGGGCTGAGCAGGGCACAACAAGACTCCACACGTCAAACCCAGACCTGGCTGGGCCGCTTCCATGGAATCCTCGGGGCACGCTCTCTGTGGCAGCTCACAAAAAACACCACAATCCCGCCACACGCCAAGGAAGAGCTGGGAGGCTGGAGCAGCTGGAACTGAGCCCAGCAGAGCCCCGTAAGGGCTGGAAAACAAGCAGTGGTTCCTATGCCCAAGGGCACTTGCTCACCATATGTACGGTCTGCTGTGTGACCCCTGGATCATGTCCGGCAATCGCCACTCGAGCTTCAGCTCCTGTTTAAGCTCTTGACAGCAGCTTCGGCTGGCAATGCCCAGCGCTCTGAGATCTAGCGGCTTGGCAGCTCTACACAAATCTGCACTAGGCGAGCACAGTCATTGAAGGACCTCTGAACTAGACCGCACCCTTACAGACAGACCCTTTCGTTTGTTTTTTGCTTTATTTTTGCCTTCTTCTCTTCTATTTCTTCTTTCTTTCTTTCTTTCTTTTTTGCCTTTCTTTCTTTTTTCTTTCTTTGTCTTTCTTCTTTTTTGCCTTCTTTCCTATGTTTTTGCTTTCATTCCGTTGTTCCTTTTTTCTTCCCTCCATTTATTCTATGGTTATTTGATATTTCATTTAACTTCTTACTTTCTCTTTTGCCCTTCCTTCTTTCTTTCTTTCTGCCTTGTTTCTTACTTTTCTGCTCTCTTCCTTTTTCTTTCAATCTCCTATTTATTTCCTTCTTTTCTTCTTTCTTTCTGTTTTGCCTTTTAACTTTGTGTCTTTGTTCATTTCTTTCTTTTTACTCTTCTTTCTTCCCTTCTTTCTCAAAGCAGCCAATGTCAAACCAATTGCTTTTTTAGGTCTGTGCTAGCCAGGACCTTTTGATTTTTACTAAAAGTATGTACATCATAGTTACTTGTAATAGTTTTCAGCCAGACTTTATCAATTAGTATGTGATTGTGTCATTCATATTTTTCGTCCATTCACTCCAGCATGTATCAAGGGGCAATGTTAGCCCACTTCATCCATTGACTGACCCCATAATGAGTTATGCCACATTGCCCTTTCACAAGACGCACATGTGCAAACAAGGTTGATCCATTCTTTGTAGGATGTACCATGGTATTGTTACTTTTGTGAGAACGGATAAACACTTTTGCCTTTAGCTACTTTTTATTAGATTTAATGAGGGCTCAGTAGCTTTCTGAACAATAAAGTTTTGCAAAAACCATGACAAGACAAAACAAGAATTATGAAAAGGCTGGCAGCCAAAGCCAGGGCTGTTGGTGTTGTCATTGCTTGTTTTCTTCATGGCAAAACCCCTTCTTCTTCCCTCCTACCTTTTTTGGGAGGATTTACTCGTGCCCATGACAAGAGCAAATCTCTGACCTTTCGCAAGATGGCACAGTCTTGAACAATGATTTATGAATACCCACAAAAATCAATTCAAGCGATTTTGGAATCGCAAACGGTGCGAATAGCAAAATTCGGCCGTTTGCGATTCCAAAATCACTTTTTGGGATGCATCATTCATTTCCCATTTATCGCAATTTAAGAAATCGCAATTTTTCGCGATTTCTCAAATTGCGATAGCATTTAAGAAATCGCAAATTTAGCGATTTCTTAAATGGTATGCATGATTTTTTTTTGAGAATTCGCAATTTTAAAGGGAAAAATTACCATTAAGTACACCTTCATGGTATTTTGCGAAAAGTTTCAAAAATGCAAATAAATGCATTTCTGAAACTTACATTTTACACACACACATGCCCTTGGGACATGTGTGTGAGTAAAATGTACTTACGTGACATTTCAGGGGTGCGGGGGGGGTCCTTTGGACTCCCCCCTGCACCCTTGAAATTGCATTCTCATATTCCTTAATTGCAAATTTGCAAAATGAGAATGCCTTCCCATTGATTCCTATGGGCCTCTAGGCCCAAAGGAATCAATGTAAAGCGATTCCTTATTTGCGATTCACAATTAAGGAATCGCAAATAAGGAAAATTAAGAAATAGCAAAAACTTTTGCGATTTCTTGATGCATAGGAATTTGCGATTCCTAAATTGCGATTCCTTAAATTTCACAATTTAGGAATCGCAAATTCCAACAATGATGCATGTGGCTGTAAGTGTGTAGGGTTTCACATAGACATGCCCAGGAAAGCCCATCGTGCACCCTCTGAAGACGATTCACGTACAAACTGTGAAACTGACTTCTACGAATTGCAAAAATTATTTTGCACTAACAAAATGGCTTTTTGCATTTGTCAGGCTTACATAAATTTTGTGAATGGGGATAATGAGTCCAGGAATATGATAGAGAAAAAATGCAACAAGATGGACAAAGCAAATGTATGCATGCCTTCACGTAAAGTCATGTTTAGATTTTACGTAAATATGCAACAAAACTTACAGTAATTTTTAAATAAAAGGATACCTGACGTGTAACAATCTATTCCTTAATAAACCAATTGTATTAATGACAATTAAGTGTAGTGGCTTTCTCGTAGCGCGTTTACTAATTATGAAAAACTAAGGAAGCAATCTTAGCTGTTTTTTCATCTAAACATGATGTGTGTTTTTGCAAAAGTGGGTTCCTTTCTATAGACAGAACATGCACTTCGAAACAATTGTTTGTCATTACCTCTTAATAAGTTGCAGGTCGCTTTGCTTATAGCATTTATGCATGTTCCGTTTCAGTTGCAAAAATAAATTAGACTGTAATCTGATAACGTCGGAAGTCCAGCAAACAGAAATCATGAGATTGTCATTCCAAAACTGAGAATATGGAATTATTGTTTTAAGTTTGAAGATGACCATTATAGTAAACATCATGTCGAAAACGATGCTGTTCTTCAAGTTACAAAAGGTAGTATGAGTATGAACAGTTATTTCAAGATATTAATCACAGCGTGTGCAAATGTTGAGAATTCATTTGTGTGTGAGAGTAAAACATATAGAAAGACAGATGGGGTGACAGCTAGAGAGAACAGCTAGGGAAATGGTACTGAGAGAGTCCAAACACTGCAATAAAATTGTGTATTCCAAAAAAGTAGAAAGATTTAAGTTAAAATAATATGAAAAAAAGCCGTTTTAATTTGCAGTGATTACTTCGCGCTCGTGATTCCAATGGCAGCTTAGAAAGTGGCATTGCTGATCTGTAAGACAATGTGATGATCACACTTTTAGGACTGCAAAGCTCAGGGATAGATTAGCTTCTCAATAAGG